>NC_062232.1:93429585-94094342 GCF_902686445.1 Sciurus carolinensis
CACTTATTCATCCCTCTCCATGCCCCATCCCCTGGAAATCACTGGAATTTTTACTGTCTGTTTAGTTTTGCCTTTCCAGAATGTCATATAGTTTCAATCATACAATATGTTGCCTTTTCAGATTGACTTCTTTCACTTAGTAATATGTATTTAAGTGTCTTTCACATCTTTTCATAACTTGATAGTTTACTTATTTTGAGTGCTGAGTAATATTACATTATCTTGATATGTATAGTCTACTAATCCAGTTATCTTCTAAAGGACATCTTCATTGCTTCTTAAGTTTAAGCAGTTATGAATAAAGCTGCTATAATATCCATGTGCAGGTTTTTGTGTAGACCTAAGTCTTCAGATCCTTTAAGCAGCAACCAAGGAAGGTACCATCTGGATCGTGTAGTAAGAGGATATTTAGTCTTGTCGAAATCTGTGAAATTACCTTCCAAAGCAGCTCTACCATTATGCATTCCCACCAATAATGAATGAGAATTGTTTTTGCTCCCCATCATGGCCAGTATTTGGTGTCATCAGTGTTTGGGATTTTAGCCATTTTAATGGGTATATAGTAGGATCCTATTGTTTTAATTTGCAATTCCCTAGTAAAATACAATATTTAACAAATTTTATATACTTAATATCTATGTATCTCCTTTGATGAGAAATTTTTCTTTTCAAATAACTATTTTTTGTTTCATTTCATTGGTTTTTGTGTATTAATTTCCTATTTTCACTTTCATTGATGTTTGTTTTAAGTTTTATTTCTTCTGTTTATTTTGGATTTTTTCTCTTTTTTGGGTTTTTAAAGTTTGAAGTTTAGATTAATGATGTTAGATTTTTCTTCTTTTCTAATTTGTGAATTCAATGTGATAAATTTCTCATGAAGCACTGCTTTTACTGTATTTCACAGATTTTGATAAAGTGTATTTTCATTTTCATTTAGTTCAAAATCATTTTAAATTTCTCTTGAGATTGCTTTTTTGTCCCATGTGCTATTTAGAAGTGTATTTTTAATCTCCAGTATTTCGTATTTACTAGTTACCTCCTGTTATTCATTTTTATGCGATTTTATTATGGTTTGAGGATAGATCTTGTATGATATCTGTTATTTTAAAATTGTTAAACTGTGTTTTATGGCCTATAATGTGATTTATCTAGAGATGCCAATTATATCTATCCAACTGATAATTTTGTTGTGTTCAACTATGTCCATACTGATTTCTGCCTGCTGTACTTGTCCATTTATGATAGAGAGGCATTAACATCAACTATAATAGTGAATGTACCTATTCTTGCATTTCTATCAGTTTTGTCTCAGGTATTTTAATACTCAGTTGTTAGGTACATACAACATGCTGAGTCTTCCTGTAGTATTGCCCTCTTTATATGTATGTAATGCACCACTTTATCTCTGATAACGTTTCTTGCTCTGAAATATGATATGTCTGAAATTAATGCAACTAATCCCCATTTCAAAATTAGTATGAGCATGATACACCTTTCTTCCTCTCTACTTTATATTTAAATGTGTGTCCATATTAAAAGTGGGCTTCTAGTGGGCAAAATGTTAGCTGGGCCTATTTTTTTTTTGCCCTCAATAATTGGTCTTTAATTGTAGTATTTAGACAATTGATATTTTTGTACCAGGGATTAAACCTAGGAACATGCAACCACTAAGCCACATCCCCAGCCCTTTTATATTTTTTATTTTGAAATGGGTCATAAGTTGCATAGGACCTTGCTAAGTTGCTGAGGCTGCCTTTGAACTTGCAATCTTCCTGCTTCAGCCTCTGAGCCACTGGGATTACCATCATGTGCCACCATGCCAGGCTTAGAAAATTGTTGTTTAAGGTGATTATTGATAAAGTAGGGATTAATATCACCTTTATCACTGTTTTCTGTTTGTTATTCTTTTTCTTCATTCACACTTTTAATTCATTTTGATTGTAAACAAGTGGGATACATCTTGTTTCTGTTTGTACATGAAGTAGAGGCATACCATTTGTGTAACCATACATTTACATAGGGTAATAGTTTTTGATTCATTCTGTTATTTTTTTACTCCCCCCGCCACACCTCCCACCCCTCTTATCCCTCTATACAGTCCCTCCTTCCTCCATTCTTGCCACCTTCCCACCCCCTATATGTGTCATCATCCGATTAGCAGTGAGATCATTCATCCTTTGGTTTTTTGAGATTGGCTTATCTCACTTAGCATGATATCTTCCAATTCAATCCATTTGCCTGCAAATGCCATAATTTTATTATTCTTTATGGCTGAGTAATATTCCATTGTATATATATATACCACAGTTTCTTTATCCATTCATCAAATGAAGGACATCTAGGTTGCTTCCACAATCTGGTTATGGTGAATTGAGCAGCAATGAACATTGATGTGGCTGTATCTCTGTAGTATGCTGATTTTAAGTCCTTTGGGTATAGGCCAAGGAGTGGGATAGCTGGGTCAAATGGTGGTTCCATTCCAAGCTTTCTGAGGAATCTCCACACTGCTTTCCAGAATGGCTGCACTAATTTGCAGCTCCACCAGCAATGTATGAGTGTACCTTTTTCTCCACATCCTCTCCAACACCTATTGTTGCTTGTATTCTTGATAATTGCCATTCTAATTGGGGTGAGATGGAATCTTAGGGTAGTTTTGATTTGCATTTTTCGTATTACTAAAGATGTTGAACATTTTTTCATATATTTGTTGATTGCTTGTAGATCTTCTTCTGTGAAGTGTCCATATCCTTAGCCCATTTGTTGACTGGATTATTTGTATTCTTGGTGTAGAGTTTTTTGAGTTCTTTATATATTCTGGAAATTAGTGCTCTATCTGAAGTATGATTGGCAAAGATTTTCTCCCACTCTGTAGGCTCTATCTTCACATTGCTGATAGTTTCCTTTGCTGAGAGAAAGCTATTTAGTTTGAATCTATCCCAGTTACTGATTCTTGCTTTTATTTCTTGTGCTGTGGGAGTCCTGTTGAGGAAGTCTGGTCCTAAGCCGACATGTTGAAGCTCTGGACCTACTTTTTCTTCTATAAGATGCAGGGTCTCTGGTCTGATTTCAAGGTACTTGATATTGTGAGTTGAGTTTTGTGTAGGGTGAGAGATAGGGGTTTAGTTTCATTCTGTTGCATATGGATTTCCAGTTTTCCCAGCACCATTTGTTGAAGAGGCTATCTTTTCTCCATTGCATATTTTTGGCACCTTTTTCTAGTATGAGAAAATTGTATTTATTTGGGTTTGTGTCCGTGTCCTCTATTCTGTACCATTGATCTACCTGTCTATTTTGGTGCCAATACCATGCTGTTTTTGTTACTATTGCTTTGTAGTATAGTTGAAGGTCTGGTATTGTGATATCCCCTGCTTCACTCTTTCTGCCAAGGATTGCTTTAGCTATTCTGGGTTTCTTATTCTTCCAGATGAATTTCATGATTGCTTGCTCTATTTCTGTAAGGTACATCATTGGGATTTTAATTGGAATTGCATTGAATCTGTATAACACTTTTGGTAGTATGGCCATTTTGACAATATTAGTTCTGCCTATCCAACAACATGGGAGATCTTTCTGTCTTCTAAGATTTTTTAAAATTTCTTTCTTTAGTGTTCTGTAATTCTCAAAAGAGGTGTCTTTCACCTCTTTTGTTAGATCGATTCCCAAGTATTTTATTTTTTTCAAAGCTATTGTGAATGGGGTAGTTTTCCTAACTTCTCTTTCTTTTTTATACATCACTTATGTATAAAAATGCGTTGGATTTACGAGCATTGATCTTATATCCTGCTACTTTACTGAATTCACTTATGAGTTCTAAAAGTTTTCTGGTAGAATTTTCTGGTTCCTCTAAATATATAATCATGTCATCAGCAAATAGGGATATTTTGAGCTATTCTTTTCCTATTCATATCCCTTTAATTTCCTTGATCTGTCTAATTGCTCTGGCTAGAGTTTCGAGGACAATGTTGAATAGAAGTGGTGAAAGAGGGCATCCCTGCCTTGTTCTAGATTTTAGGGGGAATGCTTTCAGTTTTTCACTATTTAGAATGATATTGGTCATGGGCTTAGCGTAGATGGCCTTTACAATGTTATGAATGTTCCCACTATCCCTATTTTTTCCAGTGTTTTGAGCATGAAGGGATGCTGTATTTTATTAAATGCTTTTTCTGCATCTATCGAAATAATCATGAGATTCTTGACGTTAAGCCTATTGATATGGTGAATGACATTTATTGATTTTAGATGTTGAACCAACATTGCATCCCTGGGATAAAACCCACTTGATCGTGGTGCACTATCTTTTAAATACATTTTTGTATGCGATTTGCTAAAATTTTGTTGAGAATTTTTGCATCAATGTTCATTAAGGGTGTTGGTCTGAAATTTTCTTTCCTCGATGTGTCTGTCTGGTTTAGGTATCAGGGTGATATTGGCTTCATAGAATGAGTTTGGGAGGGTTCCCTCCTCTTCTATTTCATGGAATACTTTGAGGAGTATTGGAATGAGCTCTTCTTTAAAGGTTTTGTAGAACTCGGCTGAGAACCCATCTGGTCCTGGACTTTTCTTTGTTGGTAGGCTTTTGATGACTTCTTCTATTTCATTACTTGCAATTTACCTATTTAAATTGTGTATGTCCTCCTCGTTCTGTTTAGGTAATTCATATGTCTCTAGAAAACTGTTGATGTCTTCGAAATTTTCTATTTCGTTGGACTATAAATTTTCAAAATAGCTTCTAACTATGCTTTGTTTTTCAATCGTGTCTTTTGTGATATTTCCTTGTTCATTCCGAATTTTAGTAATTTGGGTTTTCTCTTGTCTTCTCCTTGTTAGTGTGGCTAAGGGTTTATCAATTTTGTTTATTTTTTCAAAGAACCAACTATTTATTTTGTCAATTTTTTGATTGTTTCTTTTGTTTCAATTTCGTTGATTTCAGCTCTGATTTTAACTATTTCCTGTCTTCTACTACTTTTGGTGCTGGTTTGCTCTTCTTTTTCTAGGGCTTTGAGCTGTAGTGTTAGGTTGTTTATTTGTTGATTTTTTCTTCTTTTATTGAATGCGCTCCATGAAATAAATTTTCCGGGGCTGGGGAGATAGCTCAGTCAGTAGAGTGCTTGCCTTGTAAGCACAAGGCCCTGGGTTCGATCCCTAGCACCGCAAAAAAAAAAAAAAAAAGAACGAAATTTTCCTCTAAGAACTGCTTTCATAGTGTCCCAGAGATTTGATATGTTGTTTCTTTGTTCTCATTTACTTCTAACAAGTTTTAAATTTCCATCCTGATATCTTCTATTATCCATTCATCATACAATAGCATATTATTAAATCTCCAGGTGTTGGAGTAATTTCTGTTTTTTACTCTGTCATTTATTTCTAATTTCAATCCATTATGATCTGATAGAATACAAGGTAGTATCTCTATCTTCTTGTATTTTCTAACAGTAGCTTTGTGGCATAATATATGGTCTATTTTAGAGAAGGATCCATGTGCTGCTGAGAAGAAAGTGTATTCGTTCTTTGTTGGATGGTATATTGTATAAATGTCCATTAAGTCTAAATTATTGATTGTGTTTTTGAGATCTATGGTTTCTTTGTTTAATTTTTGTTTGGAGGATCTATCCAGTGGTGAGAGAGGTGTGTTAAAATCACCTAGCATTATTGTGTTGTGGTCTATTTGATTTCTGGCATTGAGAAGGATTTGTTTGATGTATATAGATGAGCCACTGTTTGGGGCATAGATGTTTATGATTGTTATGTCTTGCTGATTTATGCTTCCCTTAAGCAGTATGAAATGTCCTTCTTTATCCCTTCTGACTATCTTTGGCTTGAAGTCCACATTATCTGAAATGAGGATGGATACTCCAGCTTTTTTGCTGAGTCCTTGTGCATGGTATGTTTTTTCCCATCCTTTCACCTTTAGTCTGTGGGAATCTCTTTCTATGAGATGAGTCTCTTGCAGGCAGCAAATTGTTGGATCTTTCTTTTTAATCCAATCTGCCAGTCTATGTCTTTTGATTGATGAGTTCAGGCCATTAACATTCAGGGTTATTATTGAGATGTGATTTGTATTCACGGTCATTTGGCTCAGTTTTTTTTTTTTTTGACATGACTTGATTTCTCCTTTATTTGGTTATTCCTTTAGGGTAGTTTCTCCCTTTGCTGATTTACATTGTTGTTTTTCGTCTCTTCCTCATGGAATATTTTGCTCAGAATGTTCTGTAATGCCGGGTTTCTTTTTGTAAATTCTTTTAGCTTTTGTTTATCCTGGAAGGATTATATTTCATCATCAAATCTGATGGTAAGTTTTTCTGGGTATAAGATTCTTGGTTGGCATCCATTTTCTTTCAGAGCTTGAAAAATATTGTTCCAGGCCCTTCTAGCTTTTAGGATCTGTATTGAAAAATCTGCTGATAACCGTATTGGTTTCCCTCTGATTGTAATTTGATTCTTTGCTCTCACAGTCTTTAAAATTCTGTCTTTATTTTGTATGTTAGGTATTTTCATTATAATGTGCCTTGGTGGGGTCTGTTGTAATTTTGTGTATTTGGAGTCCTATAAGCCTCTTGGACTTGATTTTCCATTTCATTCTTCAGATTTGGGAAATTTTCTGATATTATTTCATTGAATAGATTGTTCATTCCTTTAGTTTGTTTCTCTAAGTCTTCCTCAATTCTGATAATTCTTAAATTTGGCCTTCTCATTATATCCCATAATTCTTGTAGATTCTGTTCATGATTTCTTACCATCTTCTCTGTTTGGTCAACTTTGTTTTCAAGATTAAATATTTGTTTCTCAATATCTGAGGTTCTGTCTTCCAGGTGTTCTATCCTATTGGTTATGCTTTCTATGGAGTTTTTAATTTGGTTTATTGTTTCCTTCATTTCAAGGATTTCTGTTTGTTTTTTTCAATATCTCTAACTAACTCTATTGAAATGATCTTTTGCTTCCTGTATTTGCTCTTTTAACTGTTGATTGGTGCAATCATTCAATGCCTGCATTTGCCCTTTTATCTCATCCTTCAATGCCTGCATTTGCTCTTTCATCTCCTCATTTGCTTCTCTGATCATTTTGATTATGTACATTCTGAACTCCCTTTCTGACATTTCTTCTGCTGTGCTGTCATTGGATTTTATTGCTATACCATCTACTTTTTTTTGGGACATTTTCTTCCCTTGTTTTCTCATATTGTTCAGGTATCTACCCCTCTAGTAGTGAAACTCTGGGATATTGCAGATTTCCTCTATTGACTAATATTGTCTCTGTAGATTTCCAATAACTCACCTCTTAGCCTTCAGTAGCCTGTAGTCTTGGAGGAACTTGATAATGCGGTGCTCCACTAGGAAGCTGGCCTTCTAGGGGTGGTGGCCTTCAGGAGGAGTATATTCCCCGGTGGCTCTGAGTTGGTCCTGAGTCTCTCAATACCTTCTCTTCTTGGCTCCTGGGTCTTGTCAAAGGTCCTCTAGTCTCCTATAGGTGTCTCAGGAAGGGAGTTGCCCTTTCAATGATGATGGCTCTGCAAGGCAGGCGGGTGGGTACCCACCTGCTACCTCAGATGCAAGCGGCCTGACTCACCCGCCAGCTCGCTCCATGACTGTGACCAACCAGTAATGGCACTGACCTAGGTGCAGGTGTCAGGCGGGGTTGCTCAGTTCTGACGTCTGTCCTTGGCTTGTTGGCTGGGTGGGTTAGCTGCCCGCCGCCTACCTCCACGATGTAGGCGGCTTGGCTCACCCGCCTGCTCTCTCCGCAACTGCAACCAACCAGTGATGGCACCAAGCTAGATCTCTTCATTCCCATTTGTCTTCCAAAATTTTTCTGCCTTTCATGGTTTTAATTGAACAGTTTATATGTTTTTTCTTTCCAATCTTAGCATATTAATTATATTTCTATTATTAACTTTTTTAGTGTTTGCTCTAGAGTCTGCAATGTACATTTACACCTAATCTAAATTCACTTTTAAGTAACATTACAGCACTTTATGGATAGTTTAAATATCTTAAAATTAGAAAAAATTTCTAACTCCTCCCATTCCTTGTATGATTGTTGTCATTAATTTCACTTAAGTACAGGCATGCATAAGCAAATATGTGTACATAAGCACACATGATCATATACATTGTTGCTATTATTATTTGAACAAACTGTTGTCTGCTAGATCAATTATGTAAAAATACAAGTGTTTAATTTTACCTCCACTTATTCTTTCTTTGATGCTCTTCCTTTATGTAAATATGAGTTTATGATCAATGTCATTTTCCTTCTCTCTAAAGAACATTTCAGCATGTCTTGCTAGGCAAATCTACCAGCAATGCATACCCTTAATTTTTGTCTGAGAAAAGTATTTCTACTTAATTTTCGAAGCATTTTCAGGGGACTGAGTTCTAAGTTGATGGGGATTTTTTGTCTCAAAACTTTAAATATTTCATCCTACTCTCTTTCCACTAGCATCATTTCTGAGAATCTTAACTTTGTAACTCTTAATTTTGCTCTTAATATGTTGTAATTCTTAACTTTGTTCCTGTATATGTAATATGAATTTTTCCACCTCTTGCTTCTTTCAAAATATTTTTAATCTTTAATTTTCTAAGGTTTGAATATGATATGCATAGGTCTAGGGCTTTGGGGGACATTTATCCTAATTGATCTTCTCTGAGATTACTTGATCTGTGATTTGGTGTCTGATATTAAATTGGGGGAATGCTCAGTCATTATGTCTTCAAATATTACTTCTCTCCATTATCTTTTCTGCTTTCCTTCAGGGCCATTATGTATTTTGTGGTTAAAATACAATTCTTACATATTCTGTTCTGGCTTTAAAATTTTTTTCTCTTGGTTTTCAGTTTGGGAATTATCCATTGTCACAATATCAGGCTCAGAGATTCTTTCCTCAGTTGTCTCTAGTCTATTAATGAGTCCATCAAAGTCAGTTTTTATTGGTGATACACTGTTTTAATTTTTTATTAACACATAATAATTGTATGTGTTTATGGGTGTGATATTTCAATATATGTATACATTGTATAAAGATCAGATCAGGATAATTGGCATATCCACCACCTCAAAGATTTATCATTTCTTTGTGTTGGAGCATACAAAATCCTCTCTATCAGCTATTTTGAAATATACAATTAATTGTTGTCAACTATACTTACCTTACTGTGCTATCAAACATTAGAAATCATTCCTTCAATCCAACTGCACCTTCTCCACTTTAACCATCCTCTCTCCATCCTTGCTTTCCCCAACCCTTCCCAGTTTATAAGAACCACTATTCTATCCTCTCCTTTTATGAGATCAATTTTTTTAGTTTCCACATAGAAGTGAGAATATGTGCTAGTTGTCTTTCTGTATGTTAGTGTTTTTGATCAGTGGAATTTGTTTTTTTTCCTTGCATGATCTCTGCTTACATCATCCACATGTTCTTGCATTGTTGCTTATTTTTTCCATTAAAGCCCTTAGAATATTGATTATGGGTTTTTAAAATTTTGTTCTGATAATTTCGACATTCTGTCCACATTTGACTCTGGTTCTGATTGCTTGTTTGGACACATCAAATTGCATTTTGGTCTTATTAGTATGTCTTACATCTTTTTGTTGAAAGGCAACAAGATATATTGGATAAAAGGAAGTGAGATTAAGTAAACTTAACATGTTGGTAATGTGTAGAGGCATAGGAAGCATTCCATAGTTCTAAGTTTAGGTCCCAGACTTTTGGTAAGCATGTGCCCATGAACTGCGAACTTGACCACTGTTTCTCAGGTTTTTGTTTTCCATTTAGGTGGTAGAGATGGCAGGAAGGAGTTGTATTTGTTCATTTCTTTTCCTCTATATGGAAGGGTATGGGTGACTAGAGTTGGATATTTATCTTCCCCAACCTGGAAAACTAAGGGGGCTGTCCCTGCAACAAGGAGGTTTAAGCTCTGATATAATCCTAACACTATAGGCTCTGGTTACATGGTTTCTCCTGAAGGCTGGCCTTGTTGAGAATAATGTGTTCTTCAATGTTTCAAAATGGTTTCTTTTCTCCTTCCCCTGCCAGAAAAAGCAGGAGGGAATGTTTCTCCATTATTCACATTGAGGACCTGGTAGAACTCCTGAAAGTAAATTTCATGGAAGTGTGGAGGCTCCTCTGACTGAGTGCCCCTGGAGTTTTTAATCTCTGTTTTCTACACAGAGCCCCCATTAATTTGTCAATTATGATTTAGGATTTTCTAATCCAGCACTGGTTCCTGTGAAGGTTTCTGCACATGAGTTTCTGTTCTGATAAGGGATAATTTTCTCTGTCTCTCTAATTTGGGGGCAGCCATTTGCACTGTGACCTCACTTTTCTGCTATATTTTAAGAAGATATTTTGGTTTTTCGGTTTGTTCCAAATTTTATCTGCTGTTAAGATTTCATGGCTACTTCTAAGCTCCTGATATGTAGGACAGAAATCATTAAGTAAAGCTTGGAATTTTAGAAACGCAATTATTATCTTCTGGATGGTAGCATTAACACGAATCTCTTCAGTACCAGTTGAGTGAGTCCCTGAGTAAAGCTATATTTGTGTGTGTGTGTGTGTGTGTGTGTGTGTGTGTGTGTGCTGCTGGGTACTGAAGCCAGCCTTGAAAGCTATATTATTATTAGTCCACCACTTCACCACCAACACTACATACACTTGTATATGAACAATACTTTGCATATGTTTTAATTCTTCTCTAGAACACACTCAGATTGAACTTCACCTGTGTATGTATTCAATTATCTTTATAAAGAGAAAGTTCCAAGTTTTTGAAGCCTTTGTGTAATTGTTTATAATTTATAGTACAATTTTTGTGCATTAACTATTCTAATTTCTTTGAGAGTTTTATGCAATACAATTAATATCTTTGGAAAGATTTTTTTTTACCCCTGTGGGAAAATATACTTGGTGAAGAAAATAAATTTGAAAGAATGAATCATTATCAAACCTCCATGTTATTGGGTTACATCTCCAGTAATTGGTTTCCCTTGAATTTGAGCTGAGATTCATAGGAAAGGTGGAGGTGGGAGGGAAGTCAAAGTTCAGATGGTTACAGAGAGAAGGCTGAAGGAAAATCTAGTGAGGAGGAAGCTAGAAAAAACCCAAAATGAGTCAAGTGATATTATCTTGAGAATTATTGACAAAAAATAAACAAAGACTTACAATTTCTTTTTAATTTCCTTTTTGCCTAAGCATATAATTCTTTAGGTTATTAAATATAAACACTTATACTTTCTCTCTTTTATCCCTTTAAAAAAGATATTTATCAGATGGTCATATTCAAGCTTTTTATATTTTTATATATTATTGTATTATAAATACCATACCAGAAGTTCCTTCTTAATGAATTTTGTTCAATTTCCTCTTTATCAAAGAGGAATGTTTAATGAGAAAATATGAAGATTGAGTAGAATAAGTAGGATAAATAGGTGGTATGGCTTAGATATGAGTTGCCCCCCAAAAGTTCATGTGAAATAATGCAAAATGTTCAGAGGTGAAATGATTAGATTATGTGAGCTATAAATTAATCAGTGAATCTGTCCACTGATAAGGATTAACTGGGTGGTAACTATAGGCAGATAGGGTGTGGTTAGAGGAAGTAAGTCACTCAACACATGCCTTTTAGATTCATATTTCATTCCTGGTGAAAAGAGGTCTCTCCCTCCCTCCCTCCCTCCCTCCCTGTCCCCTCTGCTTCCTGGTGTCATGTTCCCAGCTGCTTTCCACTATGACACTCTTAGAGTTATGGAGTTCTCCAGTCATTGACTAAACCTCTGAAACCACAGGCCAAAATAAACTTGTGGGATCTTTTGTTCACAGTGATGCAAAAATTCACAAAAACAAAAGGCATAGATATTTTTGAAGGTCCTAAACTTCCTCTTTGTATTGAAAAAAACTTTTTACCTCAATAATTTAAAGTAGTAACCCCTCATCTTCTCAGCTGTGGACATGGGAATTCAAGACTAAATCATATTATTTTAGTAAAATCAATGGGTATCTTGAAATTATCGATCTCCTCATGAACACAGAACAGTACTCTGAAAGTGAATATGATTTGTTATTCTATTCTACAAGTGTATTTATACGGATTGATAGGAAATCTGAAATAACTAGAAAAATCCTTGGCAATCCTGATAAAGGACTTTTCCTCCAATTATGAGAAGAGAAAGTTGTTTTTTTTCATCATGGAATTTCCTAAGTAAATTTTCACTCTCTTCTCCAGCATCCCAGATATGGGAAGTATAAACCAAGGCATATTGTTCTTTATAGCATTCACTATCTCTATGGACTTCTAGACCCAAAGTAAGCCATTAATTCTACTGAGTAGGCTATTTCTTCATCACTCAGGTAAAGATAGTAATCACACCAGACTGTCAGTGACATATACAAGGTAGTTTATTAAATAAGAAATATTAGGCCACTGTTTAGGGCATTTGGGCTCTATGGTAAATACCCTGTCCTTTAGACTTCCATCTATAAAACAAAAACAGTGTCTTTCAGAATTAATAGTATTTTATGGAGAGGAATAACAAATTCCATAGAAAAGACTCTAAATTTACTATTTCCAAACACACATACCTGATGTCTTGTTGGTCATTAGATTCATAGCTAAATGCCAAAGAGACAAAGAACATGATGTGGCCTCACTTTATAACAAGCTACTCTCAACTAACTCATTCCTGTGACACTCAGCCCATTTCATGAGAACAGTATTAATTCATTCATGAGGGTGGATGCCCCATGACCTAATTACCTTCCAGTAGGCCCTACCTCTTAAAGTTTCCACCACTTCAAAACTGCCAGGTAGAGGACCAAGCTTCTCCCACATGAACTTTTGGGGAACAATCCACATCCAAACAAGACCAAAGAACAAGTTAAGAACTCAAAAAGATCACCCAGTTAAGAAGTTAATGCTTCTTTGTGTTCTAGCATAATTTATTATCAGACCATCTCCATCAAACATTCTAACATAATTTATCATGAACTTGGGGCCTCTGAGTCAGACAGACTTGAATTTAATTCTCAGCTTTGCTGGTTATTTATTGTGGGGTCTTGGACAAAACAACTAACCTTTCAGGATCAATTTCTCCTTCTGTAAAATGAGGATATGAATGATTTTTTAGGTTGTTTTCATGATTACATGAAAATATAGATGTAAAGAAGTATAGTGCTAGATCCCAAATAAATACTCCATCAATAAATCCTGGTGATAGTGGCAGAGGTTATGTTCCTTTCTTCAGCATTCATATCTACCAGATGTTTGTTCTTTTTTTTGATGAATTATGGATTTTAATTCATTCTTATTATTCAAAATTCAAAACTTACTACATAAATACCATGAATAATAGGTATTTTTTTTATTGTAAACAAATGGGATACATGTTGTTTCTCTGCCTGTACATGGCGTAAAGGCATACCATTTGTGTAATCATAAATTTACATAGGGTAATGTTGTTTGATTCATTCTGTTATTTTTTTCCCTTCTCCCCCACCCCTCCGACCCCTCCCCTCCCCCTATACAGTCCTTCCTTCCTCCATTCCTGCCCCCATCCCTAAACCCAACTCCAACCCCAACACTAACCCCTCCCACCCCCCATTATGTGTCATCATCCACTTATTAGCGATATCATTCTTCCTTTGGTTTTTTGAGATTGACTTATCTCACTTAGCATGATATTCTCCAGTTTCATCCATTTGCCTACAAATGCCATAATTTTATCATTCTTTATGGCTGAGTAATATTCCATTGTATATATATATACCACAGATTCTTTATCCATTCATCAATTGAAGGACATCTAGGTTGGTTCCACAATCTGGCTATTGTGAACTGAGCAGCTATGAACATTGATGTGGCTGTATCTCTGTAATATGCTGATTTTAAGTCCTTTGGGTATAGGCCAAGGAGTGGGATAGCTGGGTCAAATGGTGGTTCCATTCCAAGTTTTCTAAGGAGTCTCCATACTGCTTTCCAGATGGCTGCACTAATTTGCAGGCCCACCAGCAATGTATGAGTGTACCTTTCTCCCCACATCTTCGCCAACACCTGTTGTTGCTTGTATTCTTGATAACCGCCATTCTAATTGGGGTGAGATGGAATCTTAGGGTGGTTTTGATTTGCATTTCTCTTATTACTAGAGATGTTGAACATTTTTCCATATGTTTGTTGATTGCTTGCAGATCTTCTTCTGTGAAGTGTCTATTCATTTCCTTAGCCCATTTGTCTATTGGATTATTTGCATTCTTGGTGTAGAGTTTTTTGAGTTCTTTATAGATTCTGGAGATTAGTGCCCTATCTGAAGTATGATTGGCAAAGATTTTCTCCCACTCTGTAGGCTCTTTCTTTGCATTGCTGATAGTTTCCTTTGCTGAGAGAAAGCTTTTTAGTTTGAATCTATCCCAGTTATTAATTCTTGCTTTTATTTCTTGTGCTATGGGAGTCCTGTTGAGGAAGTCTGGTCCTAAGCCGACATGTTGAAGCTCTGGACCTACTTTTTCTTCTATAAGATGCAAGGTCTCTGGTCTGATTCCGAGATCCTTAATCCATTTTGAGTTTAGTTTCGTGCATGGTGAGAGATATGGGTTTAGTTTCATTCTGTTGCATATGGATTTCCAATTCTCCTAGCACCATTTGTTGAAGAGGCTATCTTTTCTCCATTGCATATTTTTGGATCCTTTGTCTAGTATGAGAAAATTGTATTTATTTGGGTTTGTGTCCATGTCCTCTATTCTGTACCATTGATCCACCTTTCTATTTTGGTACCAATACCATGCCTTTTTTGTTACTATTGCTTTGTAGTAGAGTTGAAGATCTGGTATTGCAATACCCCCTGCTTCGCTCTTTCTACTGAGGATTGCTTTAGCTATTCTGGGTTTTTTATTCTTCCAGATGAATTTCATAATTGCTTGCTCTATTTCTGTAAGGTACATCATTGGGATTTTAATTGGAATTGCATTGAATCTATAAGCACTTTTGGTAGTATGGCCATTTTGACAATATTAATTCTGCCTATCCAAGAACATGGGAGATCTTTCCATCTTCTAAGGTTTTCTTTAATTTCTTTCTTTAGTGTTCTGTGGTTCTCATTGTAGAGGTCTTTCACCTCTTTTATGAGATTGATTCCCAAGTATTTTATTTTTTCGAAGCTATTGTGAATGGGGTAGTTTTCCTAATTTCTCTTTCTGAAGATTCATCGCTTATGTATAAAAATGCCTTCGATTTATGTGCATTGATCTTATATCCCGCTAATTTACTGAATTCACTTATGAGATCTAAAAGTTTTCTGGTGGATTTTCCTAGTTCCTCTAAGTACACAATCATATCATCAGCAAATAGGGATAGTTTGAGTTCTTCTTTTCCTATTTGTATCCCTTTAATTTCTTTGGTCTGTCTAATTGCTCTGGCTAGAGTTTCAAGGACGATATTGAATAGAAGTGGTGAAAGAGGGCACTACCTTGTTCCAGTTTTTAGAGGGAATGCTTTCAGTTTTTCACCATTTAGAATGATATTAGCCATGGTCTTAGCGTAGATGACCTTTACCAATGTTAAGGAATGTTCCCACTATCCCTATTTTTTCTAGTGTTTTGAGCATGAAGGGGTGCTGTATTTTATCAAATGCTTTTTCTGCATCTATTGAAATAATCATGTGATTCTTGACTTTAAGTCTATTGATATGGTGAATGACATTTATTGATTTCCTGATGTCGAACCAACCTTGCATCCCTGGGATGAAACCCACTTGATCATGGTGCACTATCTTTTTAATATGTTTTTGTATGCGATTTGCTAAAATTTTGTTGAGAATTTTTGCGTCGATGTTCATTAAGGATATTGGTCTGAAATTTTCTTTCCTTGATGTGTCTCTGTCTGGTTTAGGTATCAGGGTGATATTGGCTTCATAGAATGAGTTTGGGAGGGTTCCCTCCTCTTCTATTTTATGGAATACTTTGAGAAGTATTGGAATGAGCTCTTCTTTAAAGGTTTTGTAGAACTCGGGTGAGAACCTATCTGCTCCTGGACTTTTCTTTGTTGGTAGGCTTTTGATGACTTCTTCTATTTCATTACTTGAAATTGGTCTATTTAAATTGTGTATGTCCTCCTCGTTCAGTTTAGGCAATTCATATGTCTCTAGAAACCTGTTGATGTCTTCGAAATTTTCTATTTTGTTGGAGTATAGGTTTTCAAAATAGCTTCTAATTATGTTTTGTATTTCAGTCGTGTCTGTTGTGATATTTCCTTGTTCATTCCGAATTTTAGTAATTTGGGTTTTCTCTCATCTTCTTCTTGTTAGTGTGGTTAAAGGTTTATCAATTTTGTTTATTTTTTCAAAGAACCAACTATTTATTTTGTCAATTTTTGTATTGTTTCTTTTGTTTCAATTTCGTTGATTTCAGCTCTCAGTTTAACTATTTCCTGTCTTCTACTACTTTTGGTATTGGTCTGTTCTTCTTTTTCTAGGGCTTTGAGCTGTAGTATTAGGTCATTTATTTTTTGAGTTTTACTTCTTTTATTAAATGCGCTCCATGAAATAAATCTTCCTCTAAGTACTGCTTTCATAGTGTCCCAGAGATTTTGATATGATGTTTCTTTGTTCTCGTTTACCTCTAAGAATTTTTTAATTTCCTTCCTAATATCTTCTGTTATCCATTCATCATATAATAGCATATTGTTTAATCTCCAGGTGTTGGAGTAGTTTCTGTTTTTTACTCTTTCATTTATTTCTAACTTCAATCCATTATGATCTGATAGAATACAAGGTAGTGTCTCTATCTTCTTGTATTTGCTGACATTAGCTTTGTGGCATAATATATGGTCTATTTTAGAGAAGGATCCATGTGCTGCTCAGAAGAAAGTGTATTTGCTCTTGGTTGGATGGTATGTTCTACAAATGTCTGTTAAGTCTAAATTATTGATTTTGTTATTGAGATCTATGGTTTCTTTGTTCAATTTTTGTTTGGAAGATCTATCCAATGGTGAGAGAGGCGTGTTAAAATCACCTAGTATTATTGTGTTATGGTCTATGTGGTTTGTAAAATTGAGAGGATTTGTTTAACATATATGGATGAGCCACTGTTTGGGGCATAGATGTTTATGATTGTTATATCTTGCTGATTTATGCTTCCCTTAAGCAGTATGAAATGTCCTTCTTTATCCCTTCTGACTAACTTTGGCTTGAAGTCCACATTATCTGAAATGAGGATGGATACTCCAGCTTTTTTGCTGAGTCCTTGTGCATGGTATGTTTTTCCCCAATCTTTCACCTTTAGTCTATGGGTATCTCTTTCTATGAGGTGAGTCTCTTGCAGGCAACATATTGTTGGATCTTTCTTTTTAATCCAATCTGCCAGTCTATGTCTTTTGATTGATGAATTCAGGCCATTAACATTCAGGGCTATTATTGAGATATGATTTGTATTCCCAGTCATTTGGTTCATATTTAAAATTTTTGACACATCTTGGTTCCTCCTTTATTTGACAGTTCCTTTAGGATAATTCCTCCCTTTGCTGATTTGCTTCTTTGTTTTTTATCTCTTCCTCATGAAATATTTTGCTGAGAATGTTCTGTAATGCTGGCTTTCTTTTTGTAATTTCTTTTAGCTTTTGTTTATCATGGAATGATTTTATTTCATCGTCAAATTTGAAGGTAAGTTTTTCTGGGTATAAGATTCTTGGTTGGCATTCATTTTCTTTCAGAGCTTGAAAAATGTTGTTCCAGGCCCTTCTAGCTTTTAGGGTCTGGATTGAAAAATCTGCTGATATCCGTATTGGTTTCCCCCTGAATGTAATTTGGTTCTTTTCTCTCACCGCCTTTAAAATTCTGTCTTTATTTTGTATGTTAGGTATTTTCATTACAATGTGCCTTGCTGTGGGTCTGTTGTAATTTTGTGTATTTGGAGTCCTATAAGCCTCTTGGACTTGATTTTCCATTTCATTCTTCAGATTTGGGAAATTTTCTGATATTATTTCTTCAAATAGATTGTTCATTCCTTTGGTTTGTTTCTCTAAGCCTTCCTCAATCCCAATAATTCTCAAATTTGGCCTTTTCATGATATCCCATAGTTCTTGGAGATTCTGTTCATGATTTCTTACCATCTTCTCTGTTTGTTCAACTTTGTTTTCGAGGTTAAATATTTTGTCTTCAATATCTGAAGTTCTGTCTTCCAGGTGTTCTATCCTATTTGTTATGCTTTCTATGGAGTTCTTAATTTGGTTTATTGTTTCCTTCATTTCAAGGATTTCTGTTTGTTTTTTTTTCAATATCTCTAACTCTTTATTGAAATGATCTTTTGCTTCCTGAATTTGCTCTGTTAACTGTCGATTGGTGCGATCATTCAGTGCCTGCATTTGCTCTTTCATCTCATCGTTTGCTTCCCTAATCATTTTAATTATGTACATTCTGAACTCCCTTTCTGTCATTTCTTCTGCCATGCTGTCATTGGATTTATTGATGTAACATCTAGATTTGTTTGGGGCATTTTCTTCCCTTGTTTTCTCATATTGTTCAGGAATCAGTGGGTCATTAAGATATTGCAGATTTCCTGTATCGACTTATAATGTCCCTGAAGATTGCTAGTATATCCCCTCTTATCCTTCAGTAGCCTGAAGTCTTGGAGGAAGTTGATACTGGGGAGCTCCACGAAGAAGCTGCCTCTCTAGGGGTGGTGACCCTCAGGTGGTGTATATTCCCTGCTAGTGGGCAGAGGTGCCTCTACTTCTTGACCAATGGTCATCCAATGGGGAACTAGGCTGTGGGCTGAGGCAAGTCCTGTTTGTGCCTGTGTCTCTGGTTTACTGTCCCTGTGGAAAAACCTCCCCCGGCAGGGAAGACTGACTCGGTGGGGACGTCTCGCTGGTCAGTTGCCCTCCTAGAGGTTCCCCTCAATCTACAACTACCGCCTGGGCTGGGCTGTCTTCCTCTGCAACGTTCCCAGGGGCCCGGACCTACCTCCTGGGCCTGGGAGCCTCACCCTCCGCAGGCGAGTGTCCTTAGGCTGCCTCTCCCAGAGAATCTGCCCGCAGTCCTGGAAACTTCGCTCCGCCCCTAGGCATGTCTCTGTGGGGCTCTTCCAGCAAGAAGCCACCTAGCTCCTGGGACCCTGCTCTGCACCAATCGCCTGGCTATGCAGCCCCTCCCCTGAGCCACCACCTGGAGCCCCGTACAATAGCTCTGAGACCCAGAGACCCGCCACACACCTCCTCCTCCAGACAGCCGTCTGGTTTCCGACGCAGTCACTAGGAGTCCAATCAACTCACTTTGCATCTCCTCCTCCCGCCAACCGCCCGTAGCCCTAGGCAGTCACTCCAAGTCCAAGTGACCCGCCCTGTTCCTCCTCCTCCTCCTCGGGGTAGCCCCCCAGGTGTTCAGGAGCGGTGGCTCTGAGACCAAGTGACCCACGGCGCTCCTCCTCCAGGCAGGACACCGGTATTCAGGAGCGGTCGCTTTTAGTCCAATCAACTCACCACTCACCTCCTCCTCTGGCAACCGCCTGTGGCTCTGATGCAGTCACTCCTAGACCAAGGGACCCACCGCGCTCCTCCTCCAGGCAGGCCACCGGTGTTCTGGAGCGGTCGTTCTGAGTTCAAACAGCTCGCCACGCAGCTCCTCCTCTGGCAACTGCCTGTGGCTCTGATGCAGTCACTCCTAGGTCAAGCGACCCGCCGCACTCCTCCTCTTCCTCTGGGCAACCTCTCGGTGTTCAGGAGCGCTCGCTCTGAGTTCAAACAGCTCGCCACGCAGCTCCTCCTCAGGCAGCCGCCCGGAGCCCCAGTGGTTGCTCCGAGTCCAAGCGCTGTGCTGAGCCGCCTCCTCTACGATGATCCCAGTTGTCCCTGTTTACCACTCCAGCGGGGGGAGGGGCGTCTCGCTGAGCAACTCTACTTCACAAAGTTCCCTGCGTTCTGGGGCTACCGCCCCATCCGGGACGCCTCCCCAAAGGGAGAGACTCACCCGGTGGCTTTGAGTTGGTCCCAAGCCTCTCACTATCTCCTCCCTTGAATCCTGCATCCTGGAGCAACGTGAAATGCAGCTGCCCTCTAGTCCACCATCTTGAAAACCCCCAGATGTTTGTTCTTTCATAGCATTGTTGGGATGGGTTCAGGCCCTATTTCATGAGCTGGACATAACACTATATCTCTTCAATAATTAGCTACATGTTTTTGTCATTTTTTAAAGATGACATTTGGCTCCTACACATCTTTATGAATATAGGTTGTTTTTAAGTCATGACTCTAGATTCTAAAGATTCTTTAGGGTGTCAATAGATTTATTTTAAGTTATGATTATCTGGGTGTTATATAATCTAACCAGAGCTATGAGCAGAAGTTCCTTTCTGACCATTCTTCTGAGTGATTCAGAGGAGCCATTCAATTAAACTGAATTGAATCTTATGTTTCATGTCACTTACCCTTCACTTAGTGGTAAGGTCTATGAAAGGAATAGGAAATTATGGGTCCTAAACCCAGCAAAGTTCATTCACCTAGTTTATTAGTCCTTTATCTCTGGCTGTAACAAAATACCTGAGGTTGGATACTTAATAAAGAAGAGAAGTTTATTTAGCACACAGTTTTAGAGGCTGAAAATCCAAGATCAGGTGGTCCTATCTGTTTGGCTTCTGATGAGAGTCCTCTTGACCGAATCACTTTATGGGATATGGCATATGGCAAGAGTGCAGGTAATAAGGGGAGATCACATAGCAAGATAAAAAGCCAGAGCATGAGGAGGGACTAGTCTTGCTCCTTTATGATAACCCAGTCTCAAGGAAACTCACTAGATCCCATATGAAATATTCAATCCTTTCCAAGTCCAGCTCCCTCAACAACTTAATCATCTCACACTAAGCCCTACTTTTTAAAGGTTCTACCACCTAAACACAGCCACAGCAAGGGCCAAGCTTCCAACATATGTACCTTTCAGAGATAAACTACATCCAAACCATAGCACTTGGGAAATCATGGAAGGTAGTAAGCTTTAAAATAATGAACTGTTTGGCCAGGTGTGGTGGTGCACACCTGTAATCCCACTGGCTCAGGAGGCTGAGGCAGGAAGGAGGATGGAGAATTCAAATTCAGTCTCAGTAAGAGTGAGGTGGTAAGCAATTCAGAGAGACCCTGTCTCTAAATAAAATACAAAGTAGGACTGGGGATGTGCTCATTTATTGAGGGCCCCTGAGTTCAATTCCTGGTACCCTCCCCACAAAAAAAATAAAATAATGAACCTTGAGAAACCAACATCAATATGGAACCCAGACTGAGGGAAATAACTGTATCAGCATTCTACAATTCCTTATACTCCCATCCCCTCATGACCTCATACTGACTGTGTGAGTGTGTGTGTGTGTCCTGGGAGTTGAACCCAGGGTCAACCACACTCTACCCATGAGCTACACCCTCTGCCCCAACTCTTTAATTAATTGATTAATTGATGCTAGAGTTTGAGCTGAGAGACATGTGTATGCTAAGCATATGCTCCAACACTGAGATACATCTTCAGACCTCACACTGGTTCTTGAGCCACTACTGATAAGATCTTGAAGGCTTTCTTCAGATTGACCACACACCTATGCCACTCATCAAAGGCAGGGTGTATGGGGAGCTTGAACACAGTTTTCTGCCAAAACACTCCCATATCCATGGTAAGGGTAATGTCTGATTTTCAGTCTTCTTTTATTCTCTGAAGTGAAGACCAGCCCTGAAAGAGTTACTCAAAATAATGTCTTCTACCACTGTTGAAAATGTGGATTCTCTGGGGCTTGGAGTTCGATATGATAAAAAGTTAAGTGCCTCACTTCTTATTTCTAGAATCACTCAGATCCTTTTTGGGGTCTTAATTATCTTCCTGGAATAGTCAAAACAAAAGGACTTTGTGCTTTGAGATTTTACTATCCTCATGCTAGACACTTCTCCTGTGTTTTTTATTAAATTTGTCAATACACCTAGAAAATCTGTACAGCTGCACTACCAGTGACAAATGCATTTGAGAACGCAACCCAGTTCACTGCCTCCACTGTGCATCAACCCAAATCCATTTGATGACTGGTGCTTTCACCATCCCTATGGATACTGCTTCCATGTTTTGTTCATTTGTATAACATAAGTTCATCTCCAGGTTTAAAATAATATTTCCTTCATGCAATTTCATCCTGTTTCTTTCTTGGATTGTTTTTTATGAAGAATATCACGTGCTTAAGAACAAGTTACTCTGGCAAAACTCTGCAGGACCTCCCTGCAGACTGAATCCCTGAGGCCTGGTGGCAGGTCACAACATTTCTGTTTCCTTTACAGTGATATATTCTTACAGAAGATAGGAAGACTTGACAGTCTGACAGACACTTAAAGTGTGAAGATGAATAAAAGATACATCACTCCTGATTGGTATATAAAAAAAACTGTCAGTTGATGTAAGCAGTATTCTAAAAACATACAGTACCATATCAGGGCTAGAGAGTGTTAGATAGAAAAAAGTTTGGCAGATGGACAATTTTTGATAGTCAGGTCTATGTGGATGTGAAAACTAAGCTGAGAAGGAGTTTGTTAGTTCTCATCTGTTGCCCTGCTTTGCAACCCATATTTGGAAGCTTTTATTTCTCTTTGACTTCCTTCATGGCTACATTATTAGCCAGTACATAGAGTAGATTATCATCTAGGTGCTATGTCTAATGTGAGTGGTGACAGGCAGGAAATTCTAACCAAAATATCTTACTCATTGATGCTTTGCCTGCAATTCCACCATTAGAAACTTATATTGTAGGAATGTATTACAACTCAGACACTCTGGGAAGGAGAAACATTCAGTGTATTCTAATGGGGATAGATTTCCAGCCATTTGTGGTCCTAGAGCATTAGGGAGTGGAAGTCAGTCAGAAGTGAAGTGAGAGGGCAGGGTACAGAAAGGAAAAGTCTGAAGTCACAAAATTTCAATATTGTCTGCTTCACACTGTTATAGAAACATTTAAGGACATTCACCCAAACTTTACCTGATTCATGCATGTGCTTCAAAACATTCCCATGAAGTGTTCATCCCATCTCCAGTAATAGCTTCTTTCTTAATGAAGAATTTCAATATATTATTAGGCAATTATGAACTTCAGAAAGGTCAGTCTTGTGGGAATTCCAAATCTTCCTTG
Organism: Sciurus carolinensis; assembly: GCF_902686445.1. Taxonomy (NCBI): domain Eukaryota; kingdom Metazoa; phylum Chordata; class Mammalia; order Rodentia; family Sciuridae; genus Sciurus; species Sciurus carolinensis. The sequence continues at coordinate 93,452,702 of NC_062232.1, forward strand.
TATCTTCCTTTCTATTGATGTTTGTTGTTCATAGAACCTCCTTATCCCCATGAGTTTTCCCTGGATATGAAAGACAGTTTTCCTGGTCCATACCACCAAGGAAGTTTTTCCTCTCCTTCTTTTTAAAAAATGTTTTAGAATGTATTGTTAGGCAGTTCTGAACTTTAGAAAGTTCAGTCTTGGAGGAATTCCAAATTTGCTTCCTTCTGTCTTCCATACTACTAATGGTATAGTGCTTAGAAAGCAATATCTGTACTTAGAATGTCATCAGCTATTGGCACTTATAATAATAGTTATTTCATTTACATTGCTTTCTTCTCAAGACAAATTTCAAGCAACTCAAGAGAAACCTTATTTGAAAGGGCTTTTTGGTTTTGATCCACCTACACCTGTTTCAGTTCCAAGTTATTAGACCTTATAGGGACGAAGACGTGAATCCTTCTAGCTTATAGAAAAGCTAAGACAATTATTATTTAGTTGATAGATGAGGAAATTTAGATTTGTGAAATTAAAGGTTAAAGTGCCCAAATTCTCATAGCTAATATGTGCAGTTAATATTCTAAACTAGAACTGAAACCCAAGTCTAACTCCAGAACCTAGGCTCATAATTAGCACATCCTAATTTCTCAGACTATTAACACAACAGCTATCACTTATTAAATGAATGTTATGAGCCAGGTACTGAGATGGTTTGCATATATTAATTCAGTAATTTCAGAATGCCCATGCTTGTTGAGGGCTCATTACTGTTTTCTAGAGTCCAACACAGTGCCTGGCACAAAATAGGCATTCACTAAACATTACATGAAATGAACTACTTTCTGTGGTAGATATTGTTGGCCACTTTATATGAATAAAGAAAATGAAGTTTAAAGAGATTAACTTGCCTGAGATTACACAGCCATCAATGGGTAAAGCCCCAAATTCTGCCACCCTGTGTCCGTCTCAATGTCAGAGGGTTAAGGAATGTCGGCAAATGAAAAGGGAGTCTTCTAGTAATGAGTGTATAGAACTAGGATCCTTGATGCTGTTGCTTGAATTCTAGAGAATCCCAACCAATTTTGCTTTATCTTTTCACATATCTCATTTCAGAATATCTCATTGCCCAAATTTGTGGTCCAATTATTCATGGGGCACAACATATGAAAGATAATTCTCCGGACTTTACTTAAAGATGTTTGAAAATACCTTGTCTTTAATTAGCTCTTGTCTGGATTATTGCATATTTATTTTCTTTACAAGGTGTGCAGGATAATCTTGATTTAGGGCCCAGGATAATATGAACTTCTTTTAAGAGGAGAGTGACAAAAAACTAAGTTATCCATTCATCCAAACAAAACATATTTTCAGGGTTATTCAAGGCTTCTTCTTACTGTTCTGGCTGAGGTCACTGAAATATGACCAGGGTTGGGACAACTACCTACTGAGCATTGATTCCTTGGCTATCTGTATTTGCCTATATTTCTATCTATTTAATTCATGCATCTGGAGTATTAAAATGTGCTAGGATGCATTAGAGCAGGACTGAGTTTTCCACTCATATTAGGGGATAATAAAAGGGAATGGAGAATAGTAAGACCACCTCTGCTGGTATCTAGTTCTAACTATGGGTGCCATAGAAAGATGTTATATAAATTCAAGAAAGTTACTGAGTACCTCTATACCCCTGGGGATAAAGGAATGAAATTGGATAATTTCTATTTTGATGTAGATCACAATAGGAAAAGAAAGCATCTAATAATTAATTACAAATTATATTAATTTTGAAATGGGAATGGTTAAGGCAGGTAATATGCCAACTGACTTAGCTTAACCTAAGCCACGTGCTGTACACATGATTCTATGGGTAGAATCATATATTCTAGAACAAAATGGACTACAGTTGGAAACTGGAGCTAGTGATAAGGATGTTTGATCAGTTAACTTTCAGTGTCTGCAAAATATATCATGCTATTAGTGGCTTCTATTGTTGATGTTTGCTGAATATCAAAAACTTTACACATATTATCTCAATTATATGTAAATACATACAAATTTTTCAAAGTATAGATTTTACAGATATGAAAACTAAGGATCAGAGAAGTAATTTGTTCAAAGTTTCACAGTTTGGGTTTTGAATTCAAACTAGGATTTTAATCCAATATCCATCTACTTCCAAAGCCAATGATTATATCCCACTGTTTCAAACTACTTCCAGAGTGTGGTGATATTAGGTGCAAGTGTTGGGGATTCTAATTGTATGACCAGGTTGGGATTGTAGCTCAGTGGTAGAGCACTTGTCTAGCACAGGTGAGGCACCAGTTTCAATCCTCAGCACCACATAAAAGCAAATAAAAAATAGAAGTTAAATGCTTTAAAAATAAAATTGTATGACTTTAGAAAACTTTTTATTTATCAATTAGACTATTTGATACATGTCTTACCTACTTCACAGTTTATTAAGAAGATAAATGAAACAGTTGGAAAATATTTGGAGCATCTAAATAAGATTTTCTGTATATGTATGAGAAATTACCAATTGTGGAATGATATTAGAGCATCAATTATTGAATGACATTATAGAGTACATAATCCCTATATTACTCATTCACTTCTAGTCAAGATTTAGAGAAAAGAGAAAGGCTAACTGGGAAAGTCTTAGGATTAGATCTTAACAGAGGATGGTCATAAACATGAGTTAAATCATTTTCCATTTCCTAAGCCTCAAATTCTTCATCTGTAAAGTTGGGACTTTAATCTAAGATTGCTATGAGGCTCCTGGTAACCAAAAAACTTGATATACACTGTTTCCTATATTAAGCTTTCTCCACCTTGAGCAGGTCTGCAGGTTGCCTGAACACCACAGGGACTTGGCAGTGCAAAAAAAAAGTTGAATCTAAGTGGGCTAGGCTCTGTCAGCTCATCAACTGCAAGTGGTGTTCAGCACTAAGTGAATTGCACTTAATGAATTAAAGATGAAAGAGACAGCAGGGAGCATGAATGCAGGAGAAGACCTTTCATTTCAAATTTTAAGGGCTCATTTTATGACTATTTGGGATCCGCAGATCAGAATTTTTCCACTCTTCCCTTAATTGTTTACTTGAAACAGCATGTTCTGTTTGAAATGATGGGAGTATTGGGAATGGACAGAGAAACCAAAGACTTCAAATTGATAAACAAAGCCTGCTATATCTAAATCAGTGAGTCTCCTTCAGGTGTAGGGACAGTGAGGTAGATACACTGTGAGTAAGGTTCAGTTTGACTATGGATCTAAGTGTCAGATTCCAAATTGTACATGATAACTAGCCAGACAGTTCCTTACCAACATTTTAGTTATGTACTCAGGCAAGTTATAGAATCTATGGATTTGAAAGAATTAGATCATCTTTATGATGTCTTCCTCTTATCTGATTCTTAGAGTCCCCTACTCTATCACCCCACCAGGGAAGAATTCTAGCTCTGTCTTTCCTCCAGTGACATGGAACTTGAAACTTACTCCATGGAGACATTCATCCCATCTACATCCCTATTATGCTTCTCCCTTGTCTCTGAAAATAAGTATTCCACATGAGAGTCAATTAAGAGACAACTGTTCATGTATCAAGCTTTGCCCTTGCTCTTTGACATAACATTTCAGTGATGTGGTTTTCTGATGCAAAAACATCAAAATTGCCATTAAGATGAAATGAAATATGAATATGGAAGAGATTTTCTTGAGATTTAAATATCCGTACACATGGATTACTTACCTCAATGTTATCTGGTGTGCCTATAAAAATTCCATTCCTGGGTCTCTAGCTAACTGTCTTAAATCAGAATTTCTGATATATGCTTAAATTTAAGAAGCCCAATCCTTTCATTGTCCATATAAAGAAACTCAGGCCCAGAGAGAAGGAGTGATTTCCCAAGGTTGTCAGTTTGGATGATGACAAGGATAGGTTCACACTTGGCTCTCCAAACAAGTCCAAATACTATGCCCCTCTGGTTACTCCTGGAGAGTTATTTATGTCTCAATTTAGCTGAGAATTCCTTAGAATGTCTGAAGCTCAAGGATAAGAAGTATAACTGCTCTAGATAGTTACATGACATCAGATCAAAGCTCCTCTTCCAATAGGTTATAATGAATAACTTGAAATTAAAGCAGTGTAAGGTCATAAAGTTTTCTTGTAACCAATAGGGTATTGCATGTCTATTTTAGCTTTCTGTTACTATAACAGAATACCTTTTGTTGAGATAATCAACTTAAAAGATGAAAAGTTTATTTTGGCTCATAATTTTGGAAGTTCAGTTCATGGTTGTCCCCAGTGCTTTAGGCCTCTGCCAAAGCACTATAACCTGATGGAGAGCACCTAGTGAAGCAAGCAGCTTACCTCATGGAAGCCAGGATGCAAAAATAGAGAGGAAGAGAATGGATTAGGGTCCCAATATCTCCTTCAAGGGCTCATTCCCAATGACTTAAGACTTTCTACTAGACCCCACCTCTTAAAGGTTCCTACCACCTTCCAATAGCACCATAAGCTATTGAACCCAGTCTTTTAAAACACATGGCCTTTTGGGGTAAGTTCTAAATCCAAATTATAGCAAAGCCATTCTGCAAACATGGTTTCTGGAAACTCCAAAATGGAGTAGTTTTGTGTTCATAGAAACATTAACTATGGCTTTGAGCCAAACTGAATGCAAACGCCAAAATGACATTCAATAGTTGACTAAACTCATTTGTTGTTCTTTTTGTAGTTGAGACACATGCCTATTAAGTAAAAGCTTAAATATATGTAGTTTTGTGTTGAACCTGATCCAAGCTCACCAATCCAATCCTCACACCTGTGCATTTGAGATTCCAGCTCTTTCTCTCCTTGGTCTCTTCAAGACTAGATGCTCTAGACTGGCAGACTTTGTTCTAGCATCCCCTGGAGGCAATACAGTAGTAGGAGGTCACTGACCTCTAAAAGGAGATAAATTTCCAAAAAGATAGGGCAAGGTAAAATTTTGAGGGATTAAGCAATTGCAATTTACAATAGTGCTATTGTATGATTTGCATTTCAGCTAATGCTTATAATTTTAGCAAGTGTTTCACCAGTGCTACATAATTAGGAAAATTAAATGCCATGCCACCTTGAATATATAATTCTGTAAAGAAGTAAGAGACTTAACAAAATTCTGGAACCTCAGTTGATACAAGGAAAGGGCAGAAGGCATGGATGGGAAGGAAAAGTTTTAATCACACCCTTCTAATCAAAAGAAGAATTTGCTAGAGGTCTACAATCTCTTATCTCAATTCTGAAATCAAATATCTCTGTAAACTGGAAGTTGTTTTTCCATTAATTTGGTGCCAAATCTCATTTGGCAGTAAAACTTGACCTGAATTGACATGAATTTAGTCTTTATCCCTTTTAGTATGAATATTCAGACTTTTTTCCTGCAGGAATGTTAATAGCTTGATTATGGGATGTTTCCCCAGACACTGCGGGAAGTGTTATATAATAAACAGTAATACTGCGTGTTACCTAAAATCTGAAAAAAACATTGAATTATGAAACACAGATAACAGATGATGGACCTAGAGTAATGATAACTTAACATTTATGGAGTACTTGCCATCTGCATGAAGCTGTGCTAATTTCTTTTCATTTCGTTTAATCATCACAAACACTATGAGGTAGATATTATGAGCACTTTCATTTTAAAGTTTAGAAACTGATTCACAGAGAGGTTAAATAGCTTCCACAGAGTCACACAGCTTTTAGTCAGGCCAGTATTTAGATTTATGGCTGTTCAACTCTAAATGCTTAACTCTTGCATTCTATTGGCTGGGAGAGATAAGCAGTTGTGAAGGACATTGTGGCTCTTTGTGGGCTTTATGCTGAAGTAGAATAGGATACCACTCATTCTATGTTGCTTGAGGACCAATCTCTTATCTCCAAATAGTTGTCTGCCCCATTCCTATTTCTGAGTCACTAATATTATGTTTTTACTCCTTGAGGTATGGTGTTTTACACAGGGACACTTTCCCTCAGAAATCAAGTGACAAGCTTGTTAAAGTACAGATTATTGGGATCTATCCCAGACCTACTAAATCAGACTTGCTAGATTTGGGGACTGAGTTGATTTTTATGTACATTAAAGTTTGAATAAAAAGTGAATGCCCTGAGAAAAGTCAATCATTAACCCTTATTAACTAATATATTACTATCTGATTATTTTGTTGATACCTACTTGTAATGGCAGGAGTGAACTTGTGGATGGGAAACTGGGAAGTGGAAGATGTCTGAAAGGTAGATCATGAGACTAAAAGGGTGAGATATGTAAAGAAAAGAAGGGCAGGACACTATCTCCCTACTTTGGCAATATGTGATAAGGTAGATCCTCACAACTAGATTTTGCTCAGGTGCATTAGAATAATTTTAGAAGCAAACCTCTTGGTTTTATAGCCTAGAGAACCTATCTATTATCACATTGATACAGTAACTGTCTGGCACAGAACAGATAGTCATCCTTATTAGATGAAAAAGGAAATTGAGAACCAAATGAATTCTTTGAAGACATCAATTGATTAATGCTAGTGTTTGGACCAGAGTTTATGGCCTCCAATGTTACACTATTTCAGTCTTCCAATGTTTTTTTTCCATTGATCTAGAGAAGAGGAGTCATCAAATAAAACCTAGAGAAACAAGTCTTAAATTTTGAAAAATTCAATGATATACATATTTTAATCCACCAGGGGTAATTTAAACACATTTAAATAGAATGCTACAAAAGGAAAGGGCAATGAGAGGAACTGAAGTGCACAATATCACATATTTGGGGATTATTTTTAACTTTTGTTTGTTATTTTATTCTTGTTATCAAGGACTGCTGAACATTTTGATCTTTATACTTTTAGGAATATTCATTTATTGTGTGCTAGTTTCTCAACCTTACCTCTCCATTTTGCCCTATGATGTCTAAATCATTTCCATAGCAATGAAATGTGATCTCAGATAGGGACAAAGTAACCAGGAAAAAATGGGTGAAGTCCAACAAGTGATTATTCCAATTCAGATTAAGTGCTCTCTATAGCAGTGCTTCTTAGACTTCAGTGTACATTCTAATCACCTTGGGAAACTTGTTAAAGTTTAAAAGCTGATTCAGTAGGTTTTGGATGGGACCTGAGATTCTGTACTTCTAATAACCTTCCTGGTAATGCTGATACTGCTTGTTCCCAGATCACCTTTTGAGTAGCCAGGAACATGAACTATCATCATGCTCAAGCAGCATATGCAAATGAGCACATTTGTGGTCCTGGAGGAAGCACTGTTTTGGACAGCAGTCCTGATGAGCATGCCAGGTCTGATATTAACTAACTGGGTGACCTTGAACAAAAATCTTTACTTCTCTAGATCTGTTTTCTTATCTGTGAAATTATGAATTTGGCCTGGATGATCTCTAAGATCACTTGGATTGTAAAATTCTTTGACTGTCTGGTGAAAACATAAGACACATTAGAACCAAGGCTTAATATGAGGGCAAATTGCCCCTATATTGCAAGAAAAGGGAGGGAGAAAAGAAAACTGCTGTAACTGTTGTATATATCTCCTTAATTCAAAATCTTCTATGTGTTCTAAGGTAATATATTTCTTCTGAATGTGCAGAAAATTGGCATTCCCCATGAAGAAGAGGCAACATGGAGTAACAATTTTTGGCATCTTTCCACCTCAGCATCCCCTAATGACTTTTCATAGCTAATAGCTTGGGATACTTGCTCCTGATACTGCCTCTTGGATCACAGATCAAACCCACTGCATGTATTTTGATCTCCAGTACTAGTACTTGATTATACTCAGTCCCATCTGATTCCAGGAGATATAATGGAGAAGTACACAGAATCACCACCTACCTTGCAGGTAGAGCCTCCCTTTCTTCATGGAGAGAATCTGATTCTGCAACCACAAATGCAGCATCTGACTGAGGAGAGCCCTGCTCTGAGAGGCCAACTCATGCCTGCCCTGACTACCCCAGTGATGTCGGTACCCTACTCACTTGAGAATCTCACCCAATTTCATGGTGACCCTGCCAGTGTCTCGGGGTTTCTTGCTCAGGTGACTACATACTTAACAGCTCTCAAGATCCCCAATTCTGTAAATGGTGGCCAGAACAAGCTCTTTTTTGACTACCTATCTCAACAGATGGAAAGTTGTGGGATCATATCTGGATCTGATCAGAGTACTATATTGAAGCAACATGAAAACTTTGTTCTTGACTTCCAGCAGTCATTTGGTGAACCCATGAAACAAGAAATGAACCCTCTGATGAATACTAAGGTTGACAAAGGAGACAACCCTTCTCAAAGTCTGACTTGTAATGAAACAAATCTGAGTGATCAGTTCCAAGAGAAATTACCTGACCCCATCCAGGATGAAGACAGTGTTGTAGATATGATGAACAACCTCCCAGACTTGATCATTCAGTGCATTCAATTGGATAAGAAACATAATGACAGGCCAGAGCTCCTACAGTCAGAGACCCAGCTCCCAATGTTGGCTTCCCTGATCCACCACCAATCCCTCTCCAGTTCCACAGGTCTGCCATCTAGGGAAGAGCCTATACAACTTCGGGGAGGCCAGTTGCCTCTTACCCCAGCCAAAAGAACCCGCCAGCAAGAAACTCAGTTGTGTCTCTACTGCAGCCAGGCTGATCACTTCACAAGAGATTGCCTTGCCAAACGCTCTCGAGCCCCAGCAAAGACAAATAATCCAGATCACCAGTAAGAAAAGCCCAGGAGGATCATTTTGTAAACTTATATCCCTCTCACCCCCAGCCTTACTGATTTATATCCTACACTAACTGTATAATACAGATGGAGAACTGCAATGCTACTTTACAGATAGCCATAAACTCTTTTGCTTCTGGAAATTTAATCAGCCAGATCATATTCATTGGGGAGCTAACCCCTCACCAAACCTGACCTAACACCGAGGACAAGAATTGATTGGCACTTCTATAGTTAGGGCCGATTCCTCCAAGAGTACCGTAAGCCTGTGGGCAAAATTCTGCCCAGTCTGAGCCAATAAAAATAACCCAGAAGTGTTGGGAATCTCATCAATACCAATGAATGAGATCTGGGTTGAGTTTATTGGCCTGTGTCCATTTCTTGTGTACTTATGGCCTAGTCCAAGCCTTTTATCCTGAACCTCATTGATCTATATCCTAGTTTCCTGCCACTTTAGTTCTCTGCCTAAAATCGTGGTTGTATTACCATACCCTACCAATATTCTCCTCCTAGAAACTGAACCCTTCTCCACTTATTGACTAGGGTCTAGCTTTATCACAAACCAAACTTCCTGGAACCATAGCTTTGTCACTCTTCCGTGCATCTATGTAATTTGTTGCAATCCAAAGTCCCCTATTTGCCCAACAAACTGAACCTCTTGGCTACTGACAAATCATGTTTTATGACCATTTGAACCCTGCTTGGAATTATTGGTCTCCTTTGTGGGCTAATCCTTCTGGCAGGTACATTCTCTTAGCCATGCCCTAATAATCCCAACATTCTCCCTCTTCCCTAATGATCCTAACTTGAGGTTCCAGAATATCTTATAGTTAAGCAAAAATGATTTAGGATAATGACCTCTGAAAGGTATTTAGTGAGACTTAAATAAGGTGTCCTACATAGTTACTATGCCTGCATTATGTTCTTTCTGCCTTGGACAGGAAACCTGGCCAAAACAATCTCCATTAAGGACTAAGAATCAGGCTCTATAGTAGTTCATAACTCTAAGGGCCTCAATTTAGTCATCATCTAGGATCACTGCCCAGCACTATAGATCTCTACCCTTACAGACCACTACTGGGGTTCCTTTTCTAATGGAGGATCATGAAAAGAGATGAATGGAAGACAAGTTTCTGAACCATCACATCTGAAAAATCCTGGTACACATACATTAACAGCATCTGTACACAAAACTCAAGAAGTGATAGACTTGATTTCTTGTGTTGTACTCTTGGCACACACCAACTCTGTGTATAACTAGATGATGCTTCTGAGTTAAAGCGATGTGATGCCATGCTAGAAAGGCATAACTCCCTAAAATGTTTAGAATGTGCAGTGATGATCAGTGTAATTGAAATGCTTGTAATTTCCAGGCCTTTGGTCACTGATTCTTGGTGTGATGTATGTCCTCATAATGGAACTCTTGAAAATCGGTAATTACATATTATTAGGAACCATCAAGATCTCTGAGAACACGAAGTGCCATTATACTTTGGCCTTGTTCCTGGAGAATTAGTCTAACTTTTCAGTACTTAAACCCAACTAGGATTATTACTCTCATCTTTCCACCCATTGGTGACTCACTAACCACTGTGCCCACTCTTATTTGCATTTTCAAAGGGTTTCCTTAATCAATAGCTAGCTATACATCCACATTACTCCCTAAACTTTTACAATAAGAAAACCTGGATGCACATATTTTAATAATGCCAAGCAATTCCCACTGCAGTAATGAGATAGTATGAAATTCACCAACAGGTACATCTATTTGAAATTTGAGTGACTCAGGAATTACTTGGAGCTATCTCTTAACCACTAATTCTATAATAAAGGATTAACCAAATGGCCTCCAGTCAGTTTCTTTACTGACCCCAATATGGTCCTGAAATATCAATGGGATCATTCAGTTATTTGATCATCAATCTTTCCTTATCTTAAGGCCATGATTTTTCATTGTGGGCTCTTTCATAAAGAAGTGTTATCTTATTTCCTGTTTGTACCCTTCATTTGTGACATCATTATCTTCTTCTCCAAGAAAATTTCAGACTTCATAACCTCTCAGAAAAGATGATCAATCCAAAGCTGTGGCTTTAGTTCACTTCTGGAGGTCCCTTGTTGAGGCATTGCAAATTAAGGATATATCGTACACTATGTAGTTATATCCAGTAGCCAGGCTGAGCATGGTAATGGGAATCTGTGATCATGCTTTTCTGCCTACTAGTTAGCAACCATTTTAATCACTTTAAAATTTGTTATAGTGACACCACGTATTTTATACCATCAAATCCAACTATCGTTACTCATTACTTAGTATAAAGATGGTTACAAAGTGGTGTCCTCAGAACTTATATCTAAGTGAATTGCTCTGAGAGTGAAACTAATTAGAATCCAGAGAACAGATGAGATATAACCTACTCAAAGATGTAGTCTGTAACCTCAAAGGCTTGGAGAACCCTTACATTCAATAAAGGATGTAGTTTTAAAGAGGTAATCTGCTACATGATTGATACTACCCAACAAGGCAGGATCTAATTATTTTACAAGTCTGTATAAGATATTGTTAGCAAAAGAATGGTCTATATGGAGTCTATAAAAGGAGGCAATGAGAGATTATTGACCAGCACGCCATTTGGAAGGTTCATCCTGATAGTATTGTTGAACCACCAGGCCATCCCAATTTGTGACCTTAGCCATTAAGATGGTCACTTAATCCCTTTATTCTGAGTCTATGGTCTTCAAGTAATCAGATTATAATTGCTTTTCTGTATAAACTTTGTTATGGAGAGAACATTTGCTAACCAACTGACATGAGTGTTCTAGCCTATTTGGCAGTTTATTCTCATTGTAAGTGAATAAATTTGTGTTTGGCTTACTTATCAGTTTCTTGTGGGTTTTAATAGCACTAGTTCTTTGTATTCTAATCACCTCTGAGCACATTGAAACAGGTTCTTACTATGCAAGTCAACACTACAGTGCGATTCATAGTGAATACACTGAAGATTGACTTCCTTAGGAACCTTGCCTCAACACTAACCATCTTCTCTCTTTACTTCTCTCATTTACCTATAGTTGTAATAAAATTTCTAAATACCTGTGGTTTCACTTCCTTCACTTTCCTCCACACATACTTAGAAGCAGGGTACTTGTCATAAAACACTGTCATTTATAACACTACATAATTCAGTATAACTGTTATATTATACTGCCATGGATGAACACATAACATAACTGTAGACATGAGCCATTGAAAAGTGCCATTAGAGAGAGAACTATGATTGTCCTTACTCTCACTACCTCCATTTTGTCCAGATGATGACACATAGAACCCATGCTGTCACTGCTCTCATTTCTATCCATGATGATACAATAAGTAGCACCCTTTATTGAATTCTGGAATATCATCTCCACCAAGAAACATTTTGCTTATCACCACAATAATCATCTCTGAAGCAAAATAAGACATTTAGGACATACAGAATTTCTATCAGCATCTTGGCAAAATCTAATACCACATGCCCTTTGGAAGGTTGTAAAGCCCTCTACATTGATGACTTTTTCACTTCCTTGCTATGAAGCTTCAGATTACCCTTGGCCAAGAGTATAAAAAAAATGTCCAGGAATATAATGTTATAGAGCTTCACTATTATCATAAGCCAAGAGTTACTGCCCTTGTTTCAAAAACAATAGTTCCAGAAGTGAGTTACACCACTTAGTAGAGTCAATAGAACTATTTTAGAGAATGTGTCTTAGTATCCAAGTTATAATGTCTAGTCTTTGATCATGATTATGGCATTGAGCAATGATGCACTAAATTACTGGTAGTACTTCCTTGTGGTGACTTTGATTCTTGGGTCTGTTTGAACTTGATTCCCACTCATTGATTTCTCCTTGGGCATAAAAGCTGGCTTTGTGGATATCTAGGGAAAGGGAACCAATAGTTTGTGAATGACTACTTTATATCAGGGACTGTGCTGAGTGCTTTCATTTTAATACTACTTATTTAAGTTCAATATTACTTAATGATGGCATATCCATTTCTAGAATTTAATGCTCACTATAATCATTTGAATTAGGTGCTATAGAATCAATTTAAACATGCTAAAGGGTCAGAGCTGTTAATTTATCTACCCCAGTCATGTATCTAGTAAGTGTCTGAGCTAAAATCTGAAAACATATCTTTCTAATGTCAGAGGCTTCTGATCTCTGATAAAGAAAGGACATTCTCTAATTCATACCCTTCCTGATTACCAGACTCAATTTTACCTCCCATAGTCACTCCAAAGAGAGAGTCCACTCTAACTGGTAGTCATATAGCCAATGGTTGAAAGTCACATTCTAGACAGCAGTCTAAAGGAAACAACAAATCAGTGCTTTCTAGGATTCTGATATTTCATTGGTTTCTAGTGGGCTGGAGAAAATTCCTTGATACATCTAAAAGATAAACTGTATAAACCTTATCTGATAGGATAGGCACCTTTTTGTTGAGCTAGGATTATAACAAAGGCTTTATTTCACAAAAATCTTCATATTTCTGCAGATCTTCATTCAAAGCTATTGAGTCTTTTTTGAACAATTATGTTTACAGTGGTTGCACAATGTCAGGAGACAAGGACAGCATTAAAGTCTTCTGATGGTTGCTATTTGTCATTATCATGGGAAAAATCAAGGTTAAAATAAGAGTCTAATTAATTCATATGGCAGTTGTGTAGTCATTTAAATTTGAGATCTGCCCTTACTATATCAACTTCAGGGACTATCTCATTCAACAGTCTGACTCTAAGAAGATATTATGGGGAGATAGTCTTGTTCTCTTTAATATTAACCATGAATTTAGTAACAACTACCAAACTTCATGTTTCCCTTTGCTATCTATAATGATTCTATTATCCGTGAACCCCTTATTAAATCTACTTGTTTATAGCCTGTAATATCTGCATTAACTTCACCTATGTGTAATGTAAAGGCATTCTCCTCCCATTTCAATTGTTTCTGGATATGAAAGAGTCTGATACTGATGGCTATGATTTGGATAAGTATCCCCCAAAGTCCCATGTGTTAATGATGTGATTATCATCTTTGTGGCACTATTGGGAGGTGGAAGAATCTTCAAGAGGTGGGGGCCAGTGGGAGGAAGTTATATCATAGGGGGCATGCCCTAGTCTCTTTCTCTCTCTTTGCTTCCTGGCAAAGTCTGAGACTTCTGCCATGCCCTCCCAACGTGATGCACTGACTTGCCACGGGCCCAAAAGATGGCCATGGACTGAAACCTCTGAAAAGTGAACTAAAACAAACCTTTCCTCTTTTTGACTATCTCAGATATTTGTCACCTTACTAGAAAGCTGACTAACTGATCATTTCATACATGAATTTAGAGGTTTCAGATAGTAATAATAGACACTGAGTGCTTACTATGTGCCAAAGATAAGGTTTGTGGTTTTATGTTCATAATCCTCACAATAATCCTATAAAGAAGGTATTAATAATAGTCCCATTTCAAAGGTGAAATTAAGTAAACTCGTACAGCTTAAATAACTTGTCCAAAGTCACAAGCTAATAGGTCACTGAACCAGTGACCTACCTGGTCAATAAGTACAGGTCTCTTTGACAGAAAAGGCCATGTTGTCACTATGCTACATGTTCTTCTCAAATTGTTGTCCCAGGTTTAAAAGTTTTGATCTTTTTAGTGGGCCTCATGTATTCACCCATCTCTCCAGCACACCCTTTACAAACCTTCTCCAACTATACTAGTTTTTGGTGAAGGACATTTTTGTCATAAATGTACCCAGAATTCTAAGTAATTTAAAATAAATGTGAACATTTGTAAAATAAATGTGAACAAGATAAAATTTTGTCTTTCATTATCAATGCTGTCTTTTTAAAAAATAATGATATCTAGTGTCAATTTGACCTTTTCAGATTTTGTCAATACCTTGAGAGAAGAGTCATTATACACTATTCCCTGAAAGTCACACTTCTTTCTGAATTGTAAGTGGTAGCCCAAACAACATTACTCCCCAAATATAGTTGGAATATATTTTAATAAAAGGTTGTCCTTAAAGCAACACTGAAATTCATTGTTTCTTTCTTCCCAATGTTCTTACAGAATTTTCTTATAGTTTTCCTCCAGTGGCTTACTTAATAATAATTATAATAACAGCAATTATTTATGGGCAATTTACTACATGTCAGCCATTACGTCCTTTGATTTATGTGTATTTTCTTTTTAAATTCTCACAGCAACCCTCTTAGATATTTGTTGTTATTATCTCTATTATGCAGATGGGAAACTGAGGCTTACAGTAGTTATGGAAATTGTCCATGGACACAACTAGTAGATAGCTTAGACAGGGCTGAAATCTATTTACATGTAACATCAGAGACCATATTCCTATATAGTATATTATCTATCTACAACTGGATCTACAAATTATCATCTGTGGGCCAAGTCCAGACTACTGATTGTTTTTATGAATTTTATTGGAGCACAATTATACCCATTAGTTTACGAATTATCTTTGGCTGCTTTCATGCTATGACATGTATGCTTCATGGAGCCAAAAATATTTACTACTTGATCCTTTACAGATAAAGTTTCCTGATCCTGAATCTATAACATATTAAAGTATTAAATCAAACTAATACTTGGGATCTCCCACTATTTATATCTGTCCTTTCAAATGGCCCATTTATCCCTATTCTTACTATCTGCTTCTAATTAGTTCCATATATATATAATGAAATTATTGGATTGTGTATTCTTGGTCATGCAGGCTTACCTAGAACTTTTTAGTAGCCCAAATATATTAATTTAACTTGAGCTCATTTATCAGAATGTATACTTTCTATGTCAAAGAACTAATAGATTGGCCTGGTGTGGTTGTGGGAGACATCTTCCCAGAAGACAGTCTACTTTTGACAATGGTCTCTAATTTTCCTGTGGATGTCTAACTTCTTCCTTACTTCAGTGCACCTTCCTGGCTTATATTCTAGCCTCAGCCCTGGGACCCAGTCCTAAGTCAATCATCACAGCACCTTTGTCTGGCCACTGTGACTTTCCCAGGAAGTGAGTTTATGTTCTAAACTGATCAGTTAGAGTGAATTTTAGGACTTTTTTTTGGAATGATGGGAAAATGTTCTTTTGTTCCCTACTAGAATGGGATATAGAGGTTATGTTTCTGATTGCTGCTGGCAATCATTTTTTGATTTAGAAAAGAGAACCCATTTGGTTAAGAGTGGATACATCCTGAAGAAGTAGTACTGAAGGGTAGGGACAAAGAAATCAAATCCTGATGATGGTTTTATTAATCACTGAATCCAGCTATGTCTGAAGATGTTTAACCATTTAAGCTAATAAAATCCTTTTAGGAATGCATATTAGGCAGGATTTTCTCCCTTTTGCTATCCATAGAGTCCTGATACAATGATTTTCCTTATTGAAACTGCACTATTTTTAGTCCAATCTCTTAAATCAACTTGGGGAAGTGACAGCAAAAAAGTTGTTAGTTGCTTAGTAACAGCAACAAAGTTCCCACATTGTACTGATGGCATTGGACAAAGAACATCAGTCTTATTCTTTCTATCTGCTTTTAGCTCTCTAATACAGAAGTTCCCTGCTTCTCTACTAGAAGAAGCTTTTCAGAGCCTCCTGGATTTGTGAAGTTTTCTTTGACTCACTGGGAAGATACAGGGTGACCTGTGTAGACAAATAAACTTTCAAAGGATTACAAGCTTCTACCTCAATGCTCTGCTGTTTGTTAGTAAACAAATGTGAGATGGATGCTTAGAATTTGGAAGACAGGTTGAAGAAATATCAAAGAATTGTGGTTAATTAGAGAAGAATCCTGGAGCCAGACTGCATGGATTTAAATGCTGGATTACTCTGACTACCCACATGACATTCTGCAGTTTCTTTACTCTCTCTGCACCTATTCTATACAGGATTGTTGTGAAGACCAAATGAATTATAGTTTATACACATCTTTAAAAAGTGCAGGCATACAATAAGTGCCAAAGAAGTGTTTGTTAAATGAAAAAAGTAATAAATGACATAAAATATCTTATAAATAATTGGAATATATATGCAGAGAGTCTACCAAAATATTTATGGCCCTAAACCATGTAATACATGATGGAAAAATATCATAGATTTTGGATAAGAATAGGTTGATACACAGAATAGGTTATTTTTGTCCAAGTGCCAATTCCATGAACTCTTACTTTATCTATTAGTACTATTGTAGAAGTGATCTTGCTTAAAGAGAATGTAGACACAGAAAATCACATAAACTAAACATTTAGTCTCCCCTTTTCTCAACTTAGTGGGCATTTCTGCTTCTTTCCTTTTACCCTCAAAGTCATGGATCTCAGTTTCAGAGGATGCATTTTACTTCATTTTAGCACCTAGAAAGAAGTAGGTTGAAGACCTTCAAAATTCTTCTAATGTTGCCCATGTTCCCTACGCTCCTTTGAGCCCAGCATAATCCCAATCCAACTAATCATTGAACACTTAACTGTGTGCCTTAGCAATATGCCACAAGGTATGTGGGAGTAAAAGAAGTGGGAGGCAATGTCTTAGGACCTAAAAATTTTACAATATGTTTGAGAAGATGATAAGATGATAAACAAAACAAACAAGGCCAGAAGATATCTGATTTATTCTAAACTTACAAGGTCATCAGTGTCCCCTGTCAGGCCTGTAGTCTTGAATCCTCATGCTGTTGGATTCTCTTGCCCTCATATATTTAGGCCTGCACTAACCAATACTGACCATAGAGAGGCTTAAGGTGATTCATCCAAATGCCATTGTGTCTTCAATGGATGTATAAATTGTGGAGAACAGTATAAAATGAAGATATGAATTTTCTCATTTAACAAGTAGAGGAAAATGACATTAAAGGTACTAAAATTTAACACTTGTTTCTTTTGCAGTTTCTCTTTCAATATGTAGTAGTGGGGGGGCTTCCAAATGTTTTTGACGTTTCAAATCTACAGAAAACTTGAAAGTATGGTAGACTTCTATTCCATGCTCCCTTATTCTGTGTTAACATCCACTTATCAGAGAGAATATTTGGCCTTTGGTTTTGAGACTAGTTTATTTGACTCAGCATGATAGTTTCTAGTTCCATTCATTTGCTAGCAAATGTCAAAATATCATTCTTCTTTATGGTTGAGTAATATTCCATTGTGTAGCGGGGATGGAAATAGAAAAGAAATTAGAATGAATTGGGCATAACTTTCCTATGTTCATATATGAATACACCACTAGTGAAACTCCACTCATGTACAACCATAAGAATGGGATCTTTTCAGGCACAGTGGCACATGCCTGCTGCTGGGGAGGCTGAGGCAGGAGGATCGTGAGTTCAAAGTCAGCCTCAGCAAATGCAAGGTGCTAAGCAACTCAGTGAGACCCTGTCTCTAAATAAAATATAAAATAGGGTTGGGGATGTGGCTCAGTGGTCAGGTGACCCTGAATTCAATCCCTAGTACCAAAAAAAAGGGATCCTAATTAGAATAAGTTATACTCTGTATATATATATATATATATATATATATATATGTAATATGTCATAATGCACTTTACTGTCATGTATCTCTAAAAAGAACAAATAAAGTATGGTGGAAACTTGGTGTATGTTTCTATTAGTTTCCTAGTCTGCTGCAACAAATTATGGTATCTTAGTAACTTAATGTAATAGAAATTTATTCTCTCACAGTTCTGGAGGCTAGAAGTCCAAAATTAAGATGGGATGAACCAGGATTCTTCTAAGGAAAAAGCAGCTTTATTCGCCTTTTCCAGATTCTGGTGACTTCTGACACTCTTGGAAGAACTCTAACCTCTGTCTCTGTCTACATGGCTTTATTCCTTGGGCCTGTGTATTTTCCTTTCTCTTATAAGGACACTAGACATTGGATTTAGGGCCCTCCCTAAATTCATTAAGATATCATCTCAATATCCTTAATGACATTTACCAAGATCCTATTTTTCAAGTAAGTCCAAATTCACAGATACTAGGAGTTAGAACTTAGTATCCATCCCTTGACAATGATTTAAATAGATTGACCGATTTTTAAAATTTTACATTCTGTTTCTGCACTGCCCCCATCCCCGTAAATTGCAAATGTCATGCACTTTGTCCCTAAATATTTCAATAGGCATATCTTAGGACTAAGGAATTTTTCTACATTACCCAGGAAATTTAGTGTTAATGCAATAGAGTCATTTATTATTCTGTTCAGATTAGTACATCAACTTATCCTAATATTATGTTTTGTAGTTTTATTTATTACTCAGAATTCAACTAAATTGCATTTGGCTTGTAAAGTCTCTTTAGTTTCTTTTAACTTTGAATAACCCCCTGCTATTTTTGTTGCTAGTTTGTTTTTCATGATGCTGATAGTTTCAAAAAAGTCAGGTAAGTTCTTTAACGTAGAATATCCGACATTCTGCAATTTTCTGATAGCTTCTTTATGATTATCTTCAAATTAAACATTCTGAAAAAGAAGAATTCATGGGTGATGTTGTGGAGTCCCCAATGTGTGGTCTCAGCAGGCATAGGAGCTTGGTTTGTCCCTAGAGTAATGATGCATGGTTTGATTTCATAGGTAAGTTAGGAGTCATCAGAACTCTACACTGTAAATGTACTTTTATTTCTTTATAATTAAAATCAAATGTGAGGTGATATTCTCAAACCTTTTGACCATCTGCTCCTTGCAATAATTTAATCCAATGATTTTAGCCTCCAACGATTATCTGTATGCTTGTACTTGCTATTACCCTGGGGAGAGGCAGTGATAACTTTCTAATTTGATTATTTCTTCAACATTTATTAGCTGGTGTTCTTCAATAAAGAAAGTCTTCCATATCTCCCTCTCTGTTTGTCTCTTTCACTTCCTCTTTCTTTCCATCCCTCTCTTTCTTTTTTGCTCTGTCTTTCCTATCACTATGGACTCAAGAATTCTTTTACTATCCAATATATGAGCTTTCTTCCTTCCCGATGTTCCAAGATTTTTCTTTTATCACTTTGTTTCAAGAACTTCCTTTAAGATAGATCTGCTGACAAGTTTTCACCATTCGTCTTCTTCTAAGAATGTTTTGATTGCCCTTCATTGCTGAAGTATACTTTTGCTAGATTGTGGGACTTAAGGTTGACATTTCTTTTCTTTAAGCATTTAAAAAATCTTGTTCTATTTCCTCCCCTTGGTTTCTGATGAGAAATCTGTCATTTAATTTTTTTTCACACTTTAGGTAAACATTTCTTTCTCACTGTTTTCAATCTTTTTTTCTGTCTTTAGTTTTCAGAAGTCTGGCTAAGATGCATCTTGGAGTGAATTTCTTTAGGTTTATCCTATTTGGGGTTTCTTAACTTCTCAAGACTCTATTCCAATATCCTTATTAGATTTGGTAAGTTTTCAGCCATTATTTTTTCATGTATATTTTCAGTTCTGCCTCATATTTTCTGAGACTCCAATAATATTATTATTAGATCTTTTGTCATAGTCTCACAGGTTCCTGAAACTCTGTTTACTTTTTAATTCCCATTTTCTCTCTGTTGTTTAGATTGGATAATCATAATTGTTCTATCTTCCAGTTCACTATTACTTCCTCTGTCTTCTCCATTGTGTTATTGAACTCATCAATTGAGTTTTTCTTTTTTTAAATTTGGATTATTGTATTCTTTTTGTCCTAAAATTTCCATCTGGTTATTTGTTATGTCTTCTATTTCTTTGCTGAGACTTCTGAGACTTGCTTTGCTAGTTCTAATTTTTCATTTGTTTCAAGCATGCTTTTCATTGCTTGCTGATATATTTTTATGAGGGCTGCTTTAAAATTGTCAGATAATTCTAATATTTCTGTCATCGTGGTATTGCCATTAGTTAATTGGTCTTTCTTTTTCAATTTGTAAGTTTCCACATTTTTTACATAGTGATTTTTAAAATTGTATCCTCAGCATTTTGAATATATTGTTAGGCAGCCTTTTTAAGCTATTTAAGCTTTGTATTGTAGCAGGCCCTCTCTGATGCTGCAACAGCAGGAAATAGGAGTGCTTTCCCATGATAGTCAGCTGGGAGTAAAAGTACATATTTCCACTTGGTTCCTCTAGTACCTTGTGGAAGGAAGGGCACCTTCTTACTACTAGACATGGGTGGGAATTCAGATATCCCACCCTGATACCACCCTAGCTCATAGAGAAAGGGTTGCCCTGCACTTCTTCCTACATAGCCTTCAGTGGTATGGGGTGAGGGAGGAAGTTCTTTACCATGGGGCAGTGGTAAAATTCCTGACTTAGACTCGGCCTTCTCTGACACCACCCCAGCAGAAAGAGGGAAGAGTATCTTATCACCCCTGGTTTGGAGTAGAAGTCCAGGCTCCCTCCATGATCTCTACAGACATGATGGGGGCTTGTTACCTCATTTAGCAGTCTCTGACACCATCTTAGCAAGTGAGCAGTGGAGCATTTGGTGAGGGTAGAGTAATAGGTTTTCCCATTTAGCCTTTGCATGGGTGGTGTGGAACCATACTTTTTCTGCAGTATTTGGCTAAAGTAGAATAGTCATTATCTAAAAGGTTTTTGTCTTTTTAAGCCTTCCCTTTTCTAGTCTTTTGTCTACAGAAAGCAGGCTTTTTGTTAGGACTTTTTAAGTAATCTGTGCTACTGGTGTTTCTGGGTTGTTTCCAGGTTGGTGGTCTCTCTGACACTAGTCTAGGATATTTGAGGAAAAAAGAAAACCCAGGGTGTACTCACTGCAACATATTTCCTCAGATCTCAAGGTCCTTAATTGGGCTTCCTTCTTTCCACCTGTCAGAATTTATATATATATATATATATATAATTCATAAATTTATATGAAATATCAAATGTACAGTTTTGTTAGGAGACCTTATTGAGAGGAATATGAAAAAGTGCAACTACTCTGTATTTATCTAAGACTGCAGGCCCTTGTCATGGTTGTCATGGTGGTTTATGTGTGTGTCTGTGTGTGCATGTGTGCTATTTAATGCCATGCTTCCTTGGACATGCAGATAAATGCCAAGTAAGTGCAAACCATTACAAATGCTAGAGGGGCCCTGCCCTGTACGGTTTCCCCTTCCTACAAGTCATCAACCTGATATGCTATACCCAGTGTGGGGGCAGAAAAGTCAATCTCCTCTTCCCTCAGGACAGCTTTCCCAACTCACAGTGAATAAGTGACTCTTAAGGAATTGCAGACTTTCACAGTGGGACATGCTTGGTATCTGAATCAAGCAGGCTGAGAGGTTTGCCCCCACCAAGTCACCTGTCAAATGTGCCATGGAGCTGCTACCCCATGGTAGTATGCCCTTCTCTGAGATACTCCAAGATACACACACCTGTACCTGGCTCCCCTGTAGCAGGCCTGCACTGGAAATGAATTGAGCAAGTAGTCATTGATCAGGATGGGTTGGGAGAGGAAACAGCTAGCAAAAGTTCCTCAAGGGAACATCTAGCAAAAGTCTTTTTAAGCTTCATCTAGTGACTTCCCTTCACCTCAATTTTATAAGTACCAGGGAACAGAGGAGCCCTTCCCAAGGAGGTGGGGAGGTGGGGAGGTTACAGGAAAAGGAAACACATGTAATCAAGGCTGTAAGACCCATGTGCACATGCTTCATTATCCCATGTGGTATTGCTAACAAAACACAAGGTCAAAGATAAAATTAAGAATTTTAAGACAGCAACCAGAGACCATTCAAGACCAAGCATGGGGCTCTTTTGAGTGTTGCATTCTATGAGACTGCACTGGTGGTATGCAATGAAGCCAGACCTATTCATCACCCAACCAGTTGCTATTTTTCCTCAAGGAAACATATAGCAAAACCTTTTTTTCGGCCTCATCCAATGACTTCCCTTCACCTCAGTTTTATAAGGTAAATTTTATTCACAGTCTCTTTTACTTCACAATGTTATGAAACTGAACAGTATTCATAGAATTACCAACTTGTGTCAAGATTTTTTTCTTGGTTTCTTCCAAAGTTCATTTTAGTTTTATTTAATTGCTATCTCCTTAAATCATTAATATGTATTAAGGCATGCCACTACATTTTATAACAAGAGAAAATGGGATGGTGGTAAAAGAAGAATGTCAGCCACAATGTTCTTTTCTACTCTCAATATTCTATTAGCATGTTCTTCCTTTATTTTGAATCTAATGACCTCTGTGTACATGCAAATTCCTGTATGTAACTTTGTTATTCATTTAAGACTGAGCAACTGTAACATGAATGTCAAAATTTCTTAAGAGGGTACATCTAATACAAAGGGACACAAGGAAATTTGGAGACAATGAATGTGTCTATTACCATACTTATGGTGATCATTTCAACAGTTGTATGCATGTGTCCTAACTCATCAAGGTATATACATTAAATATGTATAGTTTTATGTATCAATTTTACCTCAATAAAATTGTTTAAATTTTTTTTCTCTATTTTGATTATTTTATGTGGTGCTGAGAATTGAACCTCACACGTGCTAGGCAAGCACTCTACCACAGAGCCTCAAACCCAGCCCCAATAAAACTGTTTTTAATAAGCTTTTTTTTTTTTTAGCAAGGCATCATGTCACATGAGCCTATAATTCCAGCTACTCAGGAGACCTTGGCAGGAAGATTGCAAGTTTGAGGCTAGCCTGGGCAACTTAGCAAGACCCTATCTCAAAATAAAATTTATAAAGGTCTGGGAATGTCACTCAGTGTTTGCCTAACATGTCCAAGGTCCTGGGTTCAATCCCTAGTACTGGTGGGGAAAAAAACAACTCTTTTCTGTATTATGTGAACTTCACCTCAATAATATTTTAAAGTGAAAGCATTAAAAAATGTATCACCCAATTTGGGATCAGGGTGGTAGCCAGGCAAAGGGCACAGAAAGAGGAGGCAAGAGCTGAGGAAAGTAAACTTTGCCTTCCCTGGGTTTTGCTCTTTGTTTGAATAAACAGAAACCTGAACTTTAATCAGAATCTCAGATTTTGTGTTGATTGCTGTTGACTTGACAAGGGTTTTGATGCTGCCCCACAGCCATCTCTCACTGGTGGAGGTGTCTGTCCCATTTATCCTTCTGAGGACAGTGTTAAATAAATCAGTGAAAATGGTCAAGTCTAGACATGCTGGGAGCCTCAGTACAGTGGCATTTTATTATTATAAACAATTACATTTCCAAGTCCCTCAGCTCAATTCAGTATTGAATCAGGAAAGATGCTTGCCAGCTTTATAATGCCTTTTTTATTCTCTTTTCCTGTCAAAGGCAAAGTCTGTCCTTTCACATGTCCTCAAGATTTGAATTTAAGCAGTACCTTAGCAATTTATACTTGTTGAGACAAGCATTTTGGAAATACCACCCCAGTGGCAGTGTCTTTCTCCTTGAAAAATAAGTGCACTACATTTTTTGTCACAGGTGGGGATTTTAATAGAGTTACTGTTCATTTGCAGAATGTAGAAAAATTAATTTTGCATGACCCTAAGGCTGGTGTATGTGCCACATGTATCAGTGCCTATTTTTGATATATGGTCTTAATTAACACATAGATGCTGTGAGATTCAGACCATGGAGATTGTTTTGGTCAGCACTTAATTAATGTGACCAAAATACCTGACTAAAACAACTTAGAGGAGGAAAGGTTTAGTTTGTACTCCCAGTTTCAGAGATTTAGTCCATGGTCAGCCAACTCCATTGCTCTGGGCCCAAGATGAAGCAAAAACATCATGGCCTAAGGGTGTTGTAGATGAAAGCTGATAAGCTCATGGCAGCCAGGAAGCAAAGAGAGAGAGAGAGAGAGAGAGAGAGAGAGAGAGAGAGAGAGAGAGAGAGAGAGAGAGAGAGAGAATGAAAGCAAGGGGCATGGGGTACAAGATAAAATCCCCAAGGATATGCTCCCAGTGACCTACTTCCTCCAGTCACACCATACCTGCTTGTAGTTACCACACAAGAATCCAATAAAATTTTTTGGGTACTGTGGATTGAACGCAGAGGGGCTTTTCCACTGAGCTACACACGCAGCCCTTTTTATTTTTTATTTTGAGATAGGATCTCGCTAAGTTGCTTAGTACCTAGCCAAGTTGCTGAGACTGACTTTGAAATTGTGATCCTCCTGCCTCAGCCTCCCAAATTGCTGAGATTACAGGCATGCACCACCATGCCTGGCTTCTAATCAAATTATTAATCCATGATTAATCTGATGAGGTTACAGCTCTCATAATCTTATCATTTCAGCTCTGAGCATTCTTGCATTGTCTAATACATGAGATTTTCAGGGGATACCACATTCCAAACCATGATAGACAGTGAAAGGTAAGGTGGAGCTTCATATCTGCATCACTGCCATAGCTCCATTTGGGACAAAAGTTGAATAGGATTTAGGCAATAGATACACATTGAGAGTTGACTATGTACCAGGCATGGTAAGAATACAGAGATGGTTAGGACATGTCCTGCCTTCAATGGGCTTATAACATGGCAGAGGGGATAAATCCTCAGTTGATGATTACATCTGTGAAGAAGATAATAATAATATCCTTGGAGTACTTACTATTTACCCAGTACTATGCTTAGTATTTTTCAGGCATTATCTCATTTACTCCATGTACCTTATAAAGTATGTACTTTTATATCCATTTTTGTAAGCGTAGAAACAGGCTCAGAGCCAGTAAACAATAGACAAATGTCACAAAGTCAAGGTTCACACCCAGGTTTCTCTGACTCTAAAGCCTGTATTTTAAACCAAGTGACATAAATAAACAAGGCATCCTACTAGATAAATCAGTGAGGGAAGAAATAGGATGTATTTAAGACAGGTCTCCAAATGTCAACCAGTTCAAGTGTTTTTAAATCTGTATGAATGTGGGAGAGATGGGAGTCAATGAGAGATCCTAAAACTGAAGTCTGCCAGATGGCAGTTGTGAGGAGGCTGGTGAGTTGCTCTGACAATCAGTACAGGAATCAAAGCAAGCTAGCTTCCATGAGTTTGTGTTTCTGATGGCTTCATCAGTCACCTTTTCCCAACCAATAAGGAAACTGGAATTCTTTAAAACATGGCCAAAGTCAGCACTATTGGAAAAATAAAGTTCATACTTGTATTTTGCAGACAGGACCTTCTATCTCAGTTATATCTGTCCTTTGGGCAATTTCTTATTAAACAACTATACGCAAAGTGCTATACCATGTACTGTGTGCTAGGCAGGAAATACAGAGATGAATAGGACATGGTCCCATATTCAGATTATTTTGTAAGAATTTTTCCTATAATAGTTCAGATAATAAGTGATTTAAGCTTTTGTCATGTATATGGTCTCCTTCATGAACTATTCAACCTTGCCATTTATTATATGGATGAAATAAGCCAAAAATAATACAAAAATAAATGGGTCAATAGAATTTTGCAGTGAGTTTGATTTGACCTGTGGGCCAGAGTTTGCTAACTCCAGCTCTAAAGCATGGCTCTTAACCTTGGCTGCACATTAAAATCACTTAGAGAGCTATAAGAATGTCAATGTGTGAATTTCTTCCCCAGAGATTCTCATTTAATTGGTCTGAAATAGAACTTAAATCAGGACTCTTAAAAGTTCCCAGATAATTTTAATGTGCTGATAAGATTAAGCATCACTGCTTTAAAGGGAAATAGTTTTCTTTTAACATGGTACAAAACAGACTTCAATGTAGATGTGAACAGGTACCATGGAGATGCAGGGAAAATTAAGAATCGGTTTCAACTAGTCAAATCAGGTTAGTATGTATTCCTGGAGGAGGTATCAAATGACCCATCAAAGGAAGAAAAAGGCAAGTTAGGGAATATCAGGGTGTTACTACTACTGCTACCCTTATTCATGCCAAGAACTTGTCTAAGTACTCTATGTGTAGAAAGGTGCAGAATTTGCACAACAAACGCTCTGAGGTGGGTACTATTGTTATTGTTATTTTATGGAAGAGGGAGCTAAAACCCAGAGACCTTAAGAAACTTGCCTTTGATTACACAACTTGGTAAATAGCTGAATGGCCAAAGAACCATTGCATTCCCCCACCTCCATATATATGTGTATATATACAAATGTGTATAAAGTGAAAGTAAAAAGTAAAGCATGGGAGCAATAAACACAGAATATGAGGCAGTCATTACTTCTGATAGCAAGGAAATAGGTAAAGGGGAAAGACGAAATAAGAGTATACAAGTAGATTTATGCTTGTTGGCAATGTGATTTTTGTCATTGGCTGATAGCTTCACAGTTATCATATTTGTTTTATCAATACATTAAGAAGAACTGGGTGTGGTGGTATACACCTATAATCCCAGTGACTAGGGAGGCTGAGGAGGAGGATTCCAAATTTGAGGCCAACCTCAGCAATTTAACACAGACCAAAGCAACTTAGCTACCCCTATATTAAAATGAAAAATAAAAAGGGCTGGGAATGTCATTCAGTAGTTAAGCACCCCTGGGTTTAATCCCTGGTACCCAAAATATCATACGCACACACATATTAATAAAGCTTCATGTAAGCCAATAATAATAGTTGATCATGAACCAAGGTAGATAAATAATCCAACTGTGTGCAGCAAATGTAAAAAGATAGGGGTGAGGGAGAAAGTGGGAGAAGGTAAGGAATGAGATGAAGAAAAGTTTGGGGAATTTAAGGGTACTTATTTAATTTACAGTGCTCCTCACTCACCCTTGGCACCCTATGACTATCTACCAACCCTACTTGTGCTACATAGTCACCATAAAAGTAGTAATTTAATGGGCTCAGCTAGTTTTCATATTCTTGGGAGGTCATTTTGCCTTGAGGAATTGGGGTTATATCTAGGATACAAGCATAGGGCAAGACAGAGGAGTAGCACTGGGTCTCTGGGGCTCATCAGATTGGCATGTATTTCCTTCTTCCTGCAAGCATCATCTGTTTGAGGTCCATGAGGGGTGGATAACAGCAAAACATGATTCCCTGTGGTTCCCAGTTCTACTGTTCCTTTCCCCCTCTTTGTGTCCCTAGTTTTTCATAAATGATTAGATTTATCTGATTCCCCAAGAGAAACAAGGGAGACATTGAAATGGATGGCAACTTGGCCCAGAGCTCCTTCCTTATGTGATCATTTGCATTATCATTCTCTTCATGATTACACTATTGTCCTGAGAATAGTATCAAAATCTAGGGCAATGAAGCAAAAGTTGTGAAGGAGGAGTGACCAGGTAGTTATCTTTCTTATTTTCCCATTTGATCCAGCACCTATAACAGACATAAAGTGAGATAAAGCTGCAACAAACTTGTCATGCAGCCTTTAAGATATCTGAAAGCATTCCAAAAATGGCCTCAGGTGAGTGAACATAGCCTTGGGGCATCTGACTCATAAGTCTCTCCCAGTTCCTGAGAGGGTTCACAACCTATTGAGCTTACCCTAAGACCTGTCACTGCAAGATTGGCCATTGGTTAGCCATTCTGTCACTATCTGGTTGGCATTATGTATCTTGAATAAACTGAGACATGAGTCCTGCCTCTCAACTCCCACCCCCATGACTCTTGAGTTGTCACTTTCTCACTCCCCCACTATTACTTTTCAGTCTAAGTTTTTCCTTTTCTCACATCTCTGTTTGTGTCTCCTTCCTTATATGCCCCAAAGTTTTTCTTGTCTTTCTTTTTCTTCCCCTTTCCCCCTGTAGCATAACATTCTCCAGTCTTTTATATCTTGGATTCTTTCTCCCCTGATATCCCTTTTCTCCTCTCTCTCCCTGCACCTCCCTGCATTATATTTTTAGCAGCAGAGCTTCTCCATCCTCCATATTTCCTTTCCTGGTTTTTAGTCTTCAGCTTCCCTTATTCAAAATAATACGGATGGAAGGCCAATCCTTTAGACTACTTAATATCAGCTTAACATCACTGTGATAAAATACCTGACATAAGTGAACTCAAAGGAGGAAAGGTTTATTTTGGCTCACAGTTTTGGAGCTGTCATTACATGGTTGGCTGACTCTGTTGCTTTGGGTCTAAGGCAAGACAAAACATCATGGTAGAGGAAAGCTGCTCGGCTTATGGCAGCCAGAAAGGAGGCAGAGAGAGAGAGGGATAGAGAGAGGATGGGAACAAGATACATTCTTCCAGGACTCACCCCCTAGTGACCTACTTTCTGCCACTATGCCCTACCGCCTGAGGTTTCCACCATCTCCCAATAGCTCCACCAGCTGGGGAACAAGCCTTCAATACATGAATCTTTGAGGGACATTCTAGATCTAAACTATAACAACTACCAGTATAAAGCAGGAGATTTGGATTAGTCAGCCTAGAAACTGCCTCTTCTAGAATCCTAAGGAAGATATATACTTGCAATGGTATCTGAGCATGTAGGTAGGTATGTGTGTCAGGTCATATTGTGTGTGGAGAGGGCTGAACTGGTAGAGCTTCCTACACTTGGCCTATCTTCAGTCCCAAAATGGTACTTCTGGATACTGTTCCTGGCCATACATGGCCATTGAACAGATGTGTCCCCAAGATAGGGACAACCAGTGAGTCAAAACAAGGGGTAAATTAATTCCTCCAATGAAATCATGGCAGGGCAGACCATCATTATGGAGAGGTTGGGTCAAGTCAGCCAGCTCAGCAACTGGTGGAGAGGAAGAACATGTGGCCTTCTTTTGTCTGCATAGCAAGTAAGGGCCAGGCCCAAAAATGTCTTAAATTTCTAAGTGAATCTTCTTTGGCCTTGTAACTGTAGCTCTTATTTAAGTCTCCATACCCATATAATTCTTATCTCACACAGATGCCAAGGAGTTACCAGAGGAGCAGGAGAGAAACAGTTGTGGGAGCAGGAATACTGAAGATATGAGGAATTCACTTCTTCACCTTAGCAATTCTGAGGATAATAATAGTATCCACAGCACCATTTATTGAAGCTTGTGAACCAGATAATATTGCTTCAGAAGAGGAAATTGAGATTCAAAGAAGTCAATTAACTTGCTATAGGTAACAGCATTGGAAGCTAAGTTTACTGTCAGGAAGCTGCCAGGTTCAACATCATGCTGGGAAATGGAGCAGAGCACAGAGTGACATTAGCACCAGGGACACTGGAATGCAGGTCTGAGATGAGGGTGAGGCTAGTGAGGCACCTAGGGTGTCAAATTTAAGGTGGTATCACTCTTAGGAGTCAGTCCTGCATTTTTGCAAGACTGAGAGATAAGCCTCCTTCAAGCTTGAGCCCTAGGTGTCTCACTTGCCTCATCATCATCATAGCCCTGGTTGGATATATTAGTTTGTACAGAAATGGAGAGAAGACCCTAGGTTTGAAATGAATTTTACACCTGAAATGTGTGCAATTTTAACTAAGCATTGAACAACAAAATTCTATCATTATCATATTAGGCTTCAAGGTTAATTGCTACAAAAAACCAACCTCAACATCTTAGGGACTTGATATAGTGAAGGATTTATTTCTTATTCAACTCATTAATCCAATCGAAAGTTTGGTGGATGTAAGGAAATCCCACGAAACCACACCGGACATGGGAAATCACATAAGGGAATTTATTAAGCAAACAGAGTGTCTCACTGCAGGGTAAGAGAGAAAATGAGAGGAAAAGAGAAAGGAAAGAGAAAGGGCACAAGCTAGAGAGAGTGGAAAGCGAGGAGGAGGAAGAGCAAGTGAGAAAAGATGGCGGTGAAGCTATCTTTAAGAATCCCGCCAGGCTAACAGGACCAATAACGGAGAAGGACAGTTGCAAACTGACTGATGAACCAATAGCTAGTTAGGATGTTCACAGACTGACAGTAGTTGGGAGGCAGGGAAATGGCTACATCGGAAAGGGTGGGGAGAGCAGCTTTATACATTACAGTGTATAACCTCCCACATGGTAACTCTGGGACCCAATCATCATTTTCTATACTTTTGGTGTTCCCTACTTGATCTTCTGCATCCAAGCAGGATGAGGAAATGAAAATGTGAAGAGGTCCTTGGATGATTTTATAGGCCAGACCTGGAAGTAGTTTGCATCCCTTCCATCCACATCCATTTGTCCTGAATGCAGTTGATTACATGGCCCCATAGAACTGCAATTCAGTTTCACAGGATGCCAAGGGCGAGAACACAAATGACAGAATGTGGCTAAAAATTAGCCAGCCTCTCTCAAAGAGATATAACATAGGAGGCTGCACATGTGTGAACATGTGTGTGCATGTTTGTGTTTTGTATGCATCAAGTTCACAGTGACACAGAAAGGAGTAGAAGCCATGAAAGAGTTAGTAATTATCAGAACTGGAATTTTTCAAAACTACATTTTATTGTCTATATTTAGGTATAAATAATATGTTATGGAATTGTTATGGTTTGAGCATGTCTCTTGGAGGTTCCAGTGTGGCAATATTGAGAGGTGGTGGAACCTTTAAAAGATGGAGCCTAGTGCAAGATAATTAGGCCACTGGGTGTTGGGCATTACTCTCAGATGGGATTAATTCTGGTCTTGCAGAGTGAGTTCTGAAGAAAGCGACCTATTATAAAGAAGAAAACCTGGTCCCTTAATCCCTCCGGCTTCCTATCTTACCATATGATCCCTTCTGCCTACAGCCCATTGCTTATCTATTTTTTGCTATGTTGTGACACAACATAGGGGTGCCCTCACCAGAGACCAAATAATGGGTCCTTCTGATTTTGGACTTTTAGCCTCCAAAATTGTGAGTTAAATAAATTTGCTTTATAAACTCCCAGCCTCAGATATTTCATTATAGCAACAGAAAACAGACTAATATTGGAATAAATATAGATGGTAAAAAGTTTACAATAGTGAAGTAAATTAACATATACATCATCTCAGAATTGTTCCCCCTTTTTATTTTGTAGCAAGAGCAGCTAAAATATACTTATTAAATGTGAATCCCAGATACAGTATAATGTTATTGATCTATGTCATATGTTAGACCTCCAGACTTATCCTACATATCTGCTATTTTGTACCCTTTGACCCACATCTCTCCAAGGCCTATTCACCCCACCCCTGCCTCAGGTAACCTGTTTTGTTTTCTATTTCCATATATTTGATTTTTTTTAAGATTATACTTATAAAAAGATCATATACTATTTTTATTTTGTGTCTGGTTTATTTCACTTAGCAAAATAGCCTCCAGCACTCATCCATGTTGTGGTGAATGCTAAGATCTAATTTTTATGGATGAATAATATTCTAATACATATTCTATTTGTTTGTCACTGGACACTTAGATTGCTTTCACCTCTTGGCTATTGTAAACAATGTTGCAATGAACATGGGAGTACAGTATCCTTGAGTTGATGGTTTAATTTCCCTTTGGGATATGCCTAGAAAAGGGATTTCTGGATGATATGGTAGTTCTATTTATAATTTCTTTAGAAGCCTCCATACTGCTTTCCTGAATGGTTATACCAATCTATACTCCTACCAACAGTGTACCAGGTTCCCTTTTCTTCACAACCTCATCAGCATTTTTTAAAAATATTTTTTATAATAGCCTTCTTAACAGGTGTGAGTGATATCTCATAGTCGTTTTGCTTGGCATTTCTCTGATAATTAATGATGCTGAGCACCTTTTTGTAACCCAGTAGTCATTTTTATGTATTCTTTGGAGAAATGTCTGTTCCTGTTTTTCTTGTTTTTAATTGGATTAATTTTTGTACTAGTGATTTGTATGAGTTCTTTAGAGATTTTAGACATTAATGCCTGGTCATATACATGGTTTGCAATTTTTTTTTCAGTTTGTAGGCTGCTATTTCATTTTGTTGATTATATTTTCTTTGCTATGAATAAAACTTTCGGTTTGAAATAGTTCCATTTATTTATTTTTGCTTTTGTGTCTGAATTTTTGATGTATATGCCAAAAATCATCATCAAGGCCAATGTCCAGGAGTTTTCTTCTATATTCTCCTCTGAGTTTTGTAGTTTCTGGGTCTTTTGTTCATTCTGACTTGGTTTTTGTGTATAGCATAAGAAAGGTTCCAACTGCAATCTTTTGCAAGTGGATATACAGTTTTCCCAGTACCATTTATTAAAGAGACTATCCTTTTTCTGGTGTGCCATCTTGGCACCCTTGTCAAAAATTAGTTAACCATATGTATTAGTCTATTTTCTGTTGCTAAAACAGAATAATGATGCTGGCTACTTTGTAAAGAAAAGAGCTTTATATAGCTCATAGTTTGGGAAGTTGAAAGCCCAAAATCAGGTGGCTCCATCTATTTGACTTCTGGCTAGGGCCCCTAGCTACATGACTACATGGTAGAGAAGTAAAAAGGGAAATGACCACATACAAAAGGGACCTAGGGTATAGCGTGGCCTTGCTTTATAACAATCTGCTCTTGTGAGAATTCACTCCACAGGATGAGCAGTAATCCCTTCTGATGGTATTCCTCTCACAACCTAATTACCTTCGATTAGACCCTGCCTCTTAAACATTTCACCACCTCAGCACCACCACACATAAAACCAAGCTTCTAGGACTTGAACCTTCTGGTGACACGCTCGAACCATATACCACATATTCTTGTATTTATTTCTGGACTGGATTCTGTTTCACTGGTTTATGTGTTTGTTTTTTATGCCAGTTAGTATACTTTGATTACTGTAGCTTTGAAATATAATTTTAAATCAGGAACTGAGATGCTTCTAACTTTGCTTTTCTTAAAATTGTTTTGGCTATTTGGGGGTCTTTTATGTTGCCATATGAATTTTTCCTATTTTAGTGAAGAATGCCATTTGGATTTTAATAGGTATTTTTGTTGATTCCATAAATTACTTTGGGTATTATGAATATTTAAACAATTTTAATTCTTCTAATCCATGTGCATGGGATATGTTTCTACTTATCTGTGTTTTCCAGATCTGGAATTTGAACTTAGTTCCAAATAACTCTAAATTCTACTACTACTACCACCAGGTAATATTTGCTAATAATGAAAGTTATTATTAGCTATATTAAATAATAATTGTTATTTGCTATATTAGCTAATGTATCTAATAATAGCTATTTTTAGTTAATATAACTAATCATAGTTATTTGCTATAGTATAGATATCAAATAATAGCTATTGAATGTAATAATAGCAAATAATGCATTGAAATACGCATTATTTTACATTCCTTACGTATGCATTAAGTCATTTATTCTCACAAAAACACAATGAATAGAAGTTATTATCTCCAGTTTATAGATGAGGAAACCAATACACAGAGAGGTTAAACAAAAAGTTGTCTGTGGTCATATAGTTGGTAAGTGATGAAGCTAGGTACATTTGGAACTCAGGTTTATACCCAGTATTTTATGTATGACACTAGTGTACATGTATCTGAGGATATATGAGAAATAAGAGAATTAATTCTGATACTGGAAGGACTTGATCAGCTTCTAGTTTGAGAAGCTCAATCTCCATATATCATATATTTAAATGAGGTATGATACACTGTTCTTAAATATAAATTCATATGTATACTGTATGTTACTACGATGGGAAGAGACTTCATGAAATTGGTAAAAATAGAATAGTATTTTGAAGAGATTTGTGTTGTATTCATAGTTTTAATATTGCTCTTAGTTGTGGCCTTCTCAAAACTATGTGCTGAAATTTCCCACTGGACACATAGTAGCAACTTGCCAAAGGATGCAGAAAATTATAGTTTCCTGACAAGTCATATTATTTAATAAAATTTCATAAATTTCAAGTATATGATCTAAATAATTTAAAACGTGTTCAAATAAAAAGTTGTATACACACATCGATAGCAGCACTCTTCACAGTATCCAAAAGGTGTTCACAACCTAAATGTCCATTAGCTAATAAATGAATGAACAAAATGGTATACACATGTACAATGGAATATCATTCAGATTTAGAAGAGAATGAAACTCTGTCACATGCTGCAACATGGATGAACCTTGAAAACATTATGCTTATAAAATAAACCAGATGTCAAAGGCCACATATTATGATTTTTTTATATGAAATATTGTGAAAGGGTCAATTCATTTAGACAGAAGTGTTGGTTAGTGGTTGCCAGGGAGGAGGGAGTGGGAGGAAAGAGGAGTAATAACTGATTAATGAGTATGGGACTTTCTTTGGGAGTCATGAAAAAATTCTGGAAGCAGATAGCAATGATAGTTGCACTATATTGTAAATTCACTAAGCATCACTAAAGGCAAGTTTTATGTTATGTGTATTTTACCACGATTATCACATGACTCTCTTATTTATCAGAGGGCCTTTAAGAGAAATAAAATAGGATCTGAATGAACCTTAGGGTAATATGCTAAGTTCAATGTTAGTCACAAATAGACAAACAATGTATGATTCTTCTTGTATGAGTTATCTAAAGTACTCAAATTCAGAGAGCCAGAAAGTAAATGGTAGTTACCAAAGGTAGGAAGAAGGGAGGAATGGGGATTTGTTGGTTAAGTGGTATTGAATTTTAGTTTTACAGTTCTGAAGATCTGTTGCATAGCACTGTGAATATACTTAAAATTACTGAACTGTATGCTTAAAACTGGTTCAGATGTCCAATTTTATGTGAGTTTGCCACAATTAAAACAATACAGTTCACCTTCCATTTACATGGATTTCATGTTTGAGAATTGAACCAGCTACAGAATGAAATTATGTTTTGAAAAGTCTGTACTGAAAATGTACAGACATTTTTCTTGTCAGTCCACAAAAATGCAGTATAGCATCTATTTACATAGTATTTATAATATATTATGTATTATAAATCATCTAGAGATGATTTAAAGAATACCAAACAGGATCTGAAGGGTAGATCCCTAGTGATTGTGGCTCCACTAGAGGTTCCTTTAAAAAAATATTTCGAAAGAAAGGTCTGTTGGGAGAAAGATGTCATTAAAATTGAAGGAAGATCAGTAGAAAAGAGGAAAGGGACCACACAGAAAAAGGAGGGGAGGGAAGAGGAAAATACTGGTTAATGATATTGGCCAAATTATATTGTTATGTTGTGTGCATGAACAAATACATAATGACAAATCCCACCATTATGTACACTTATAGTGCACCAATAAAAACGTGCAAAAATATTTTTGAAGAGAATCTTGTGGCTTAGTCTCTTAGAAGAAAAGTCAATTATCTCACTCCAAGTTGTTGATGCTACCTGTGCCTGGGTGGTATCCAGAATTTTCTAAATCTGTTTATATTCTTCTGTATTTAATGGGGAGCCATTAATGAAGTATTAACTGCCTACTGTAGCTTTAATTGTTGGGAGGTCTTTTAATTCCCTTCTTTCCTCCTGTTTTCTGTATGTTGATTGACTTACAGCTCAGATGTTCTTCCACTCAGAGAAACCATGAACAAAAAATAGTCAGTATTATTTCCATGGATTATCCTAATAAGAAGTTTCATTGTGAAAAGAGGAAGGTGACACCATTACTTCAGATTTATTTATGGATTTTAATAATAGAAGGGATGTATTATGAAGCAAGAACTCACTGCCTGACCAGCATAGAAGCCAATGCTGAGTTTTTACAAAAAGAAAAAACTTCATTTAACAAACCACAAGGCCAGGAGCTAAATAAATAAATAAATAAAGAGCTCAACTCAGCTCCCCCATCAGTTGGTGATGGGAGAATTTATAGGAAGGGAAGAGGAATAAGTTGCTTGTTGATTGAATGTCATGTCTCTTCACAGGTCACATGTTTCCTTTTGTGGGAAATTGTATTCTGCATGAGGGATTTTGTACTTGTGACATCATTGACCAGATGACCTGACTTCAGTTCGTGTCCATTCTTTTTCTTTTTTGGTACTAGGAATTGAACCCAGGGGTGCCTCGTCCCCAGCCCTTTTTATATGTTATATACATTCAGGGTCTCACTAAGCTGCTTAGGGCTTTGCTGAATTGCTGAGGCTGGCTTTGAACTCTCGATCCTCCTGCCTTAGCCTCCTGAGCTGCTTGGATTACAGGTGTGCACCACCATGCCCAGCTCATGTCTATTCTTAAAAAGTTGATTCCACCCATAAGAATTGTTAATGTAATGATTTGGAAGCTTTCTGGAACAAAAAAACTTTGTCGTTTAAAAAATTAATGTCCAGCTGGGCAGGGTGGTGCATGCCTGTAATCCCAGCAGCTCAGGATGCTGAGGAAGGAGGATCATAAGCTCAAAGCCACCCCAGCAAGTGAGACCCTAAGCAAGTTAGTGAGACCCTGTCTGAAAATAAAAAATAAAAAGGGCTGGGAGATGTGTCTCAGGGTTCAGCACCCCAGGGTTTAATCACTGGTGGCAATAATAATAATTATGAAAATGTGCTTGTGTGTCTTAGCCTTAGTTGATTACAAGTGAAGTCATTAAACAATAGCAAACATCCTTTATAAGAAAATTCATCAGAGAGCTGCTGTTCTACCTGTCAGTCATACTAGTTTCTCAAAGTCTTTCTCATATTGTAAATGATAGAAATATGGGTGCATTGTCAAAGAGAGAGAATATGGGAAAGCATGTGTGCTTTGAAGTCAAACAGTCCTAAGGTCAGTCACTTACAATCTTGTGTCAACTTGGATCTGTCCCTTAATCTTCACAAGTCTCAAATTTCCCATTTGTTAGGGACTGTACTTTTGGGAATTGTTTTGAGGATTACATGAAATAATACATGTAAATGTCTTAGATTCCAGCAGATAGAAATTATCCAATAAGTGCTAGCTATTTTCAACATAAGAAGTTAGCCTTTCCTGCAAGGAGAGGTATCCAGAAGCAATAATACAACTGATCAATTCAGTTGAGCCATGTTAGTTTTCTTCTCTAAAGCATCAAACATCCACATTTACCTACCAACCTAAGAGATATTTCATAACAGATTCTCATTTTATTCCTATGTTCTCTATTTAATAAAAATAAGCTCTTCTTTAACCAGTGAATTCTGAGCTATATATGTTATCCCTTAAATACTCCCATATTCAGGTTTTCCACTCCTCTTCCAAGCCTTTTCTCCACATGACCAAAATCAAGATTTCTTTCACACCCTTACTTGCTAGGTTTCCTCCATCCTTTCCTATTTTTCAAATGACTCCTGCAATTGACCTCCCCTATACATTAAAAGTTAGTGCAAAAACTCTTTTGTTACTGTCTTTCCAAACAGGTGATATACTGAACTCCAAACAGTAAAACTTCCTCACACTCACTCTCCTCAAGCCTTTAACTTATATGAAATGTTCCCTCTTTGCTTTCATGGATTGAGGATTGCATCCACATTCTTTTTCCACATTTTTAATGGCACAAACAGTTATGCTGTCCATATACATCATTACCATATTTCTAGATAGTAGGAGCCTCAAGGGCAGGGATCATGATTGATGGCTCATCCTTTCAAAAGATGAAACAGAACATGATATACAGAGAAAGCCATCTGTACAAAAACATCTCTGAAAGCCAGACAGAGTGTGTGCAGGCATTTCAGGCAAAATGTGTCAGCTAATATTCAACAGACTAAATTTTAAATGTTCATGCTTTGGGTTGTCATCACTTTGCAAACAAAATCATTCGATGGGCAGTGGATAGGTGAAGGGGTGAAAAAATTCACCTCCACCTTTGTCCTCCTCTCAGGTTTAACACAGAGCCATTTAGTTAACAATATCTATCAGTGGCCAAGATGGGCAAAGGGATTCTCTACTAAGCTATTGTGTGCTTTCAGGAGAGTTTCTTAGTCTTTCAACTTTTTCCCCAGTACAACAGAGATGATAATAATAGCATCTCCTTTGCAAGAGGAGTTGTGAGGTTTAAATGACTTATAAATCAATTCTATAGGGCCTGGAACCTGTTGTGTACCCCCAAAATGTTGCTGCTGATAAGGATGATAATTTTGATGCTGCTGATGATATTAATATAATTTAATTTCTCAAAGTTTTGTGTTCGGGCTGGGGAGATAGCTCAGTTGGTAGAGTGCTTGCCCTGCAAGCACAAGGCCCTGGGTTCGATCCCCAGCACTGAAAAGAAAAAATGTTTTGTGTCCAAACTTTTCAGGAAGAGCAATCGCTGGAGTATAGAAGAGGATTGAAGAGGATTGAATGGGAGGGAGGAGGGGAGAGAAAAGGGAAGAATGGTGGAATGAATCTGAGCAAACTTCCCTATATATATATACATATGAATATACCACAATAAATTTCACCTTTATGTATGTCCATAATGCACTAATTTAAAATTTATAAATAAATAGAAGAAAGATCTTTAGAGGGAAATGGAACCAGAGAAAGGATGAGGGGAAAGAAAAGGGAAGTATGGGGACTGAATTGGAGCAAATTATATTCCATGCTTGTATTATTATGTCAAAATGAACCCCAATACCATATATATGTATAATGAAGATACATATGTATATATGTATAATAAGATTAATTAGGAAAAAACTTTTCAGAAAAGAAAAGGCTTTTATACTGAAAATTACAGAGTCAAACATTTCAGTCAGACTACCTTTCTGTCATGTGAAATTAACACATATGAGCCTTGGACTCCTTGAGAGACAGAGAGAGAAAGAGAGAGTTAAACCATCTCCCATTGTCTCTTCTGAGGGATCCTGGCCAAGGGGCATTGTTAAATTTGCTGTCAGGTAGTATAGCCAAAAAGATAGTTTCACTACTTCCAAGATAACCCCTGCTGTCAACTGTGATCTTTTGATACTGTAGTCTTCCCAGTATGAATAAGATCCCCACTATTTAGGCAAGTAAGATCAGATTCTCTTCACCACTCACTAGATTTGATTTCTTTCTGGAAAAATTTAAGCATAAAGGAAATCTTTTGTCGTTTCAGGTAAGTTTGAGATTCCAATAAGTTAAACGTAGCATTTTAATGAGTTATGACCTTGGTCCTTGAGAACTTTTGTTATACATGGAGAGTTCTCTATCACCTTGTTTTTCTATTCTCTCTGTCCTATAACTCTGTCTCTGTCTCTCATTATTTGTAAATAACAAGGCTTTTTAATTATATACATAGACAATAGCTAAATGCCAAAAATTGAGATCCATATCACTACCTCTCACTACTTCTATTTTTGTTGCATCCTTCCTGAAGCTGGTTTTTGTTGTGCAGTGGATTGTTTATGTGATTGCAATCATACTGTGATACTGTGATGTAGTAGAAGGAAAATGGCTGTGGGGTCAGACAAACCTGAGTTCAAGTACTAGCTTTGGCACAATTGGGCTATGTGAGCCTGATCTACTTTCTTAAGCTCTCTTGACTTCTGTTTCTTCATCTGCAAAATGAAAATAAATGATGGATACTTCATAGAGGTATTATAAAGCTTATGAGAAATAATATGTGTAAGGATGTTCAGCACATAAGTGAAGTTTTCCATATCATACTTCTGTTCCCCATCGATTGGTGATGCCTCATTTACTTATTCATTCATTCAGACAATAAACAGGTGTTGAACATCTACAATAAGCAAGCTGATCATATATTGAGTTCTTTTTTATACAAGGAACTATTTGACTTTTACACAATTTTGGTTTTTTTTTTATTTTCTTATATTTTTACATACCCTGATGTTTAAACTCCTGCAGCCTTAAAATATCTCTTCTAGTATTTGGTAAGGCTAGTTGCTTCTTGGGACTCTTCCTTTTTCTTCTTTTCATTACATTATTTCCTATTTAATCTTTGGAATAAACAGTTAAATAATAAGGTTATAATCATTAATAAAGATCTCTATGTACTTTTGAAAACTGTTCCTCTTTTCATTTATGTAAAATTGGAGTAAAATAACAAAGTTATTTAAGAATCTGTTTAATATTCTGAACATTTAACCTCAGTCCTAAACCTGAACCATCTAGCTAAAATCATGACCTTGTATGGAGTATTAACTGAGTAGGAATAACAGGTAGTACCGCAACATAATCACAAACCAAGACTAGAATCCCTACTCTGCTACTTCTTAATAATTTGGTTTGAGATAGTTTACCTACATATAAAATTAGGATAATAATTCCTACTTCATGGGTTTGCTATGAGTGTTAAATGAGTTAATTCAGGTAAAGATTATGACATTTACTAAGTGCTCAATGAAAGATAACTGGTTTAAGAAACAGAAAAACAAATATCACATGATTTCAATTGTACATGGAATCTTTAAAAATAAAACAGAAATAGCAGAAGGGTGATTACTGGGGATAGGGAGATGGAGAAAGTGGGGAAATGTTGTTCAAATAATACAAATTTGCAAATAACATGAATATATTCTGTATAGTATGGTTACTATAATTAATAATAAGTTAACTTGAATTGGAAGAGAATAAGCCTTAGGTATTCTTACCACATACACAACAAAGGAAAGTATATAAAGTGATGTACATATTAATAAACTTGATTGTGCTAACCATTTCACAATGTACATGTACATCAAAACATCACATTTGCTGGCAAATGTCATAAAATGGATGAATCTGGAGACTATTGTGCTGAGTGAAATAAGCCAGTCCCCAAAAAATCGAAGGTCAAATGTTTGATATGTGGAAGCTAACCCACAATAAGCAGGCTGGATGAGATGAAAATAGAAGTTTAGTGGATTAGACAATGGGAAATGGAGGGAAGGGAGAGGGGATAGGAAAAGGAAAGATAGTGGATGTATATATATGAAAACAACACAGTGAATCCCACCATCATATACATCCATAAAAATGGGACTCTAACTAGAATAAGATATATTCCATACTTGTATGTCAAAATGGATTATGCTGTCATGTATGTCTAAAAAGACACAACAAATAAAAATCAGAGACAAAAACATTTTACACCTTGAATATAAACATCTTTTTCAATTGTACTTCAACAAAGCTGAAAAACAAACAAAAATAACAGCTAGTTAAAACCAATGTGATTTTGTATTTAACTCAGAGGTTACATAACTAAACTATAGTCATGCAGCTAGTAAATTATAGATCTGGGACCCAAACTCAGGTTTGTCTAACTGCAAAGCCTATGCCACTTTTGTTATATCACACTGAATTTGTATGATTCCAGTTTTGCAAAAAAGCAATCCATTGTGTTGCAGAAGAAAGCTACCCAGTAGATATTCGATGAAAAGAGAGCTGATTATGACCAATGTAATTGTATTTTTTAAAACTACAATATAACCCACAATCTTGCAAACCAAAACCAGTTTTCAAGCCTTGTTATAGTGTAGACTTTACAGCTGGAAGACAGTTCAACACCATTTTTGAAATCTATCCCAACTAATTCACCAAGAATGGAGTACCAGGTAACACTGAAAAGACTATAGAGCCACTTTGCATGAATTGAAGTCTAAGTACTGTCACTTGTCAGTTTTGTGAATTTGGACAAATTCCCTCACTATTCCATATTTCAGTTTTCTTGCCTTTAAAATGGGGATAAAA
Organism: Sciurus carolinensis; assembly: GCF_902686445.1. Lineage (NCBI taxonomy): Eukaryota > Metazoa > Chordata > Mammalia > Rodentia > Sciuridae > Sciurus > Sciurus carolinensis. The sequence continues at coordinate 93,494,739 of NC_062232.1, forward strand.
CCAGTACCATGATCCATAGAGTTGTTGTGTGTATTAAAAGAGTTAATATTTTAAAGTACTTAGAAATATGTGCTACATACTTAGGTGGTGAATAATAATAATAATAATAATAATACTACTATTTACCTCCTTGGTCCTGACTTTCCATAGCACCTTTCATATTGGTACTATATTACATTTAATGTATTACTTATGAACTGTTTCCTACTGATCCGTTAGATGAGTTTCATATCTTTCATCTAGATTGAAAGCATCATTTTCTGGATATTGAATCACTCATAACATTTCATTTCATTTTAGCCAATTTTTGCATTGCTGTGACTAAAGGACCTGACAAGAACAATATATAGGAGGAAAAGGTCATTTTGGCTCACAGTTTCCGATGGTTAGTCCATGATTGTTTAACTCCATAGCTCTGGGCCCAAGGTGAGGCAGAACATCATGGTAGAAGGGCATGGTGGAGGAAAACAGCTTAGGAAATGGCAACCAGGAAGCAGAGAGAGCTTACCAGGGACAAAATATAAACCCCAAATACATGCTCTCAGTGACTAACTTCCTCCAACCACACACTACCTGTCTACAGTTACCACCCAGTTAAACCATAACAGTGAATTAATCCACTGATTAGGTTACAGCTCTCATAATGCAATCATTTTACCTAAGAGAATTCTTGAATTGTCTCACACATGAACTTTTGGAGGATATCTCATATCTTAATGTTAACATGTTTAGTATAATTGTGGTCACAAGGTGCTTGCAGAAAAAAATCCTTATATATTTAAATTGCACTCTAGACTTGTTGAAAAATACAAGAAAGAATCAACAATTATTTTTTTAAAATAACACAGCATCCTCATCATCTCCCATTGCTCTATGGAACCACATTAAAGCTTCCAGCACTGACAATTAATGGCCAAATTCCCAGGAGTTCTATGGTTTGCTTCATGAGCTTCATGATTCTGTAGGATGCAGGGCACAGAAGCAAAGAAAATATAATTGAGAATTCTCTCTTCTGCACACAAAACCTGCAGGGCTGGACTCCAGTGGTTCTTAGCTGGATATGATTGGTACTGGTTCTTTGAAATGTAATTTCAGAAGGATCTAAAACAATGATGCAAACATCTCAAGGTTCAGGTATAAGGGATGGACAGGAATGGGATTGGTGACACGTGAGTAATAGAGGATGGTCTCTTTTGGAAAAATAATCTTCAAGCTTTTTGCTAAGCCTGGGTGGAGGTTTGCAAAATAGAGGAAGTTGCCAACCCATACGGTGTCACCAATCCCAGCAAGCAAAGAATGGGTCATTATCTAAATTCAGGCTATGGATCCTCACAGCCCAGGTATGAACATTTTCTCTGCCCTTTGATAGTTATGTGACCTTTGTCTTGTAAAGAAGGAGCAAAGAATCATAAAGCAGATACTGAAGTTAGGAACACAGGACTTTGGCTCAAAAACCCCTATTGTACTGGCCTATTATCTGAGATGTGTGACAAGGTTATCTGCTGTTCTCACTGTAAGCTGCTGGAGAGGCAAGACCTTGAGAAACACATGTCACAGAATCTCAATAAAGTGCCAGAACAAGTGCTTTCCCCTCACGGTTTGTAGCCATTAGAATATAGCATTGCATACTTAGATCACTTATAATTACCAGCTTAAGAGCAGACCCAGCAGTTTTACCCAAAGGTAATTTTATCTCTTACCTACAATCAATAGTCTATGCATACTTTAAAGTCTCAGATCAAACCTCTCTTCTCTAGGATCATTAATATCTACTTTCCTCGGAGTCTTCTGTTTTCTGGCCTGCCTACTAATGTTGCATCATGAGGTTATAGCAGTGTGGGTATTTCACAGGGGAGAGATGGTACAAACAGAGGGTAGATTACTTAAACATTCACATAGTCCTGAAGTGAACTTTCTTGTGGATCATTTCGATTACTCATCTACATGAGTCCAAGAAAGAAGAATCATCATTTACCCATCTTATTTGGTACTCCAGAAACATATTCCAACATCTGGAGGGAAAGAAGACAAGGGGATCTTTTAGAACCTCGTACTTTTTAGCTTTTACTTATTTTTTTGCGGTGCTGGGGATTGAACCCAGGGCCTTGTGTTTGCGAGGCAGGCACTCTACCAACTGAGCTATCTCCCCAGCCCTAGAACCTCGTACTTTTTAAACAGCAATTCATTTGGCTCCAATGCCAGTAAAGGCCCTCTGTGGCTTCTTCGTTATCTCATCCTATGGTTTTCAGAGTCAACCATCAAAGGAGTTATTAATCCAGACCATGTGAATATATGTTGCTTCCTCCATTTACTGAGACTCAATGGGCACAGCCAGAAATAGACTGCAAGATTTCTTTCAGATGGACTCTTTCAGATTATGGTATTTTTGCTAGCTCCACTGGCCAATTGGTGGGGCTAGAGGAATTAAAAATTCTGAATCCTGTCCATTGGCATGAACCATGCCCCAAGGAAATCATGTATCTGGCCTCATCCTTTTTCCTTCCCCTCCAGGTTAAACAAAATTCATGGAAATCATTCCTTTAGAGCAATAATTCATTTAAAACTTGTATGGCATTTCATAGTATATTAAATGCTTCCAAATGAGTTATGTCATTTTAGACCTTAAAACCACATGAGGGTGGCAAAGAAACTATTAACCCTATTTTATAATAAGAAAGGGAAAAAAACAAGCATGAATGAAGCATCTTGCCCATGGGCATATAGCTAAAAATAATGGAGCTGAAAGTCAAATTCAGATTTGCAGATTCCAAGTCTGATGCTCTTTTTACCTCTTTGTCAAAAAACCTCTTTACAACTTTCCTTTTTCTTGGGACCTAGCCTCATCAAGAATGTACTAGACCTCAGTCATCATTCAAATGCTCCCTGGAGCCATCCCCAAGGGACTGAGAATAGATCTCTGAATGAGATTTTACATTGGTTTGAGGGTCACATATTTATTATATGGTTTTGTACACTTGATCCTCAATATAAGCTCAACTTTACAGGGGTGTCATTTACACCATTTCGTGAGAATGTCTATGATCCATATGATAGCTCAACAAAAAGGCCAGAACTCTGGAGAAATCTCCCAAAAAAACAAGTGAACAAAATGTCCCAATTGCATATGTCTGTCTACCTCTTTTCCTTGTCCACCCCACCCTTCAGTGCTGACTCAATGAGTTATAGTGTCCATGGGGACAAAAAAGGTAATCATGGAATAAAAACATGGACTCTCTCTCATCAAGGTTAATTTGACTACTGTCCCTGCTGAGTGACCAAACTAATAATAGCAGAAGCCCATGCTAAACCCCCAGTAAGGTCTCATTTTCTAGAGAGATCATGCAGCCACCTGGTAGCAGGTCAATTGCCTCAGATACACTTGATTGTCGATGGGGAAGTCATTTGTTCTCACTACAAATAATATTTGCTCTGATATGGATTATCTTTTTCATCCTGCAGTGCTTCTTCCAGCACCATCCCCCATAGATTTAATGAATGTCCTTTATTACTGCCATTGTATTTCTCACAAGAAATTCATTTTATAGAGAAAGAAGGAAGATGATGGACTAATACCTGCAGGACTCACTAATCTTTCACCACAGACTACAAAAACCAGTGTTCTGGTAGAGTAGTTCAATAGCTCATGAAAACTTGGTTATGAAGTCTCCAGGAGTAAACACATGAAAATTGGAAGTGTTCTTCTACAGGAAATGGCATACGAAATGAGCCAATGACTCATAAACAGTGTCAGATTTTTCTTTTTATTTTTTTTGTTTGTTTTTAGTACCAGGGATTGAATCTAGGAACAATCAGTCATTGAGCCACAGCTCCAGCCCTTTTTATTTTTATTTTAAGACAAGGTCTCTCTAAGTTGTTGAGGATAACCTTGAGCTTTTGATCCTCCTGCCTCAGTCTACTGAGCCACTGGGGTTACAGGAGTATGCCACTGCATCTAGCCAGTGTCATATTTCTCATAACCAGTATTTTGGGAACCAAGGGTAGGAGATGGAGTGACTCTTCTCAAAATTGCATCTAACATCCCATTCACAAAAATTGTATCATTATACTCATCTAGAGGTTTCATTACTCAAGAAAGATATCCCTCTTCTAAGGCACACAACAGTGTTTCTGTTATCTAGAAGATGTGATAGCCACCTATGTAATTGGTCTGCTCATGTCATTAGACTGCCCACCAAAGCACAAGTTTCAGGGATTTATGGTGTGCCATGGGGTTGTTGCTCTGAAGTAAAGGTAGGGAGATGTATGTGTGGGATGTAGAGGATCCAAGACACATCCTTCCATTGTCATTCCAGTGATAAAAATTAAAAGGGAATATTTGAACAACCTTATGTAAGTGATGACAACCAAAGATGCTGATATGTTAGAAATGAAAGCTTAGGTCATATCTGAGGTAAGAATCTTGATTAGCTTATGTTATGGTTTGAATGTATCTTCCCAAACTTTGTTTGTTGAAAACTTAATCCTCAAATATATGTGCTAATGGTATTTGGAGGTATGGCCTTTGGGAGGTAATTAGCATTAAATGAGACCATGTTAGGGTCCCTGTGATGGAAGTGGTTTTTTTATAAGAGGAGTGAGACTCAAATTAATGCATTTGCTGTTTCCCATGTGATGTTCTCCACCATGTTATGATACAGCAAGCAGGTCCTCACTAGAAGTTGAGAAAATGCCAGCACTGTGCTCTTGGACTTTTCTGCCTCCAGAACTATTAGTTAAATAACTACAGAAAACAGACTAAGACAGCTCAGGTACTGCCTGAGGGCAAAAGAAACAGACTGAATAACAGAGGAAAAGTTGCAGAAAAAGACTATACTATCTACTCATAGTTTTGTCCTTGCATTTCCCCCTCCTATCTAAATTTTTTATGTAGTGATGACCACCTTTATAATACTATCTACTTTAGAGAATATCAATATAGAATTGTGATAGAACCATGGATGGATGCGTGTCATCTAAAGATTCTGGATTTAGAGCTGAGTATAGTAACTAGCCATGTTTGTTGTTGTTTACAATGTTTGATTTTTTTGTTGTTGTTGCTTGTTTGTTTTTACAGTACAGGGGATTGAGCCCAGGGACACTTTACCAGGGGATGAGCTACATCCCCAGCCCTTTTAAGTCATGCTTTTTTTTTTTTTTTTTTTGCAGTACTGGGGATTTGAACCCAGGGCCTTGTGCTTACAAGGCAAGTACTCAACCAATTGAGCTATATCCCCAACCCAAATGTTTTTTTTTTTGTGTGTGGGAATCGAACCCATGGCCTTGTGCTTGCAAGGCAAGCACTTTACCGACTGAGCTATCTCCCCAGCCCCCCAGCCCTTTTTAAAAACAAATTATTTTGAGGCAGGATCTTGCTAAATAGCTTAGGGTCTCTCTAGGTTGCTGAGCCTGGCCTTGAACTTACGATCTTCCTGCCTCAGTCTCCTGAGCCACTGGGATTACATTTGTGCACCACTGCACCCAATGTCCCTTTTGCATGTTTTAGTTAATATCAGGAGAAGTTGCATTATGTTTTATGGAGGAATTTTATTGTGTTAAGTACAAAAAGAATATATGTTGATATTAGTCAGAAAAGTAGACTAAAGACATTAGTCATTCTTTATGGCTGCTGTCTTAGGATCAGTTTACCAGGAGTTTTTTAATAGCAAATTCATTTTTAAATGATAAAAATTATATATATTTATTATGTACATGTCATTTTGAAGTATGTTTATATTATAGAGTGGCTGAATTTAGTTAATAGACATATGTATTGCCTCACATAGTTTTATGGTAAAAACACTTAAAATCTAACTCTCATAGCAATTTTCAAGAACACGATATGTTGTTTTTAACTATAGCAACCATGTTGTACAGCAGATGTCTTGAACTTGCTTCTCTTATCTAACTGAACACTTGTATCATTTGACTATTTTTCCAACTCCCTGCCCCCAACTCCTGATAACCAACATTCTACTCTTGGCTTCTGTAAGTTTAATTTATTTAGATTTCATATATGAGTAAGATGACCTAATATTTGTTTGTGCCTGCCTTATTTCACTTAGCATAATGCCCTGTAGGTTCATATCTATTGTTGAAAATAACAGGAATTCCTTTTTAAGGTTGAATAATAGTATTCCATTTTCCATATTATACCACATTTTCCTTACCCATTCATGTGTTGATGGACACTTAGGTTGATTCCATAACTTGGCTATTATAAACAATGCTGCAATGAATATGGGAATGTGGATATCCCTTTGGCATACTGATTTAATTTCCTCTGGTCATGCACCTAATAGTGAGACTGCTGGATCAAATAGTAGTTCTATTTTTAAGTTTTCAAGGAAAACTTATACTTGATACTATTTTCCATAATGGCCGTACTAATTACATTCCCACCAACAGTACGCAAGCATATCTGTTTCTCCACATCTTCACCAAAACTTATCTCTTAGTTTTTGATGAGAGTCATTCTAACAGGTGAGAGGTAATATCCCATTGTGTTTTTGATTTGCATTCCCCTGATTAGTGATGTTGAGCACATTTTAATATGCCTGTTGGCCATTTGTTGTCTTCTTTTAATACATGTCTATGTAGATCCTTTGCCCATTTTTAATATTGGGTTGTTTCTTTTCCTACTGAGTTGAGTTCCTTATAAACTTTAATATTAATCCCTTATCAGAGGTATGGTCTGCAAATGTTTTCTTCCATTCCATCAGCTGTCTCTTCACTGTGTTGATTATTTCCTTTGCTGTGCAGAAGTTTTATAGTTTGATAGAATCCCAATTGTTTTTTTTTTGCTTTTATTGTCTATGAACTTGGGTTCATATTCAAAAATCAATACCCAGACCCATATCATGGAGTTTTCTCTCTGTTTTCTTCCAGGAATTTTACAGTTCTAGGAATTATATGTAAGTTTTTAATCTGTTTTGAGTTAATTGATTTTTTAAATTTATTTTGAAACCTGTTGTGAGATAAGGGTCTAACATCATTCTTCTGTGTGCTAATATCCAATTTTCCCAAAATAATTTATGGAAAAGATTGATCTTTCCCTAATATGTGTTCTTCACACCTTTGTCAAAATCAATTGACCATAAATATTTGGGTTTATTTCTGAACTCTTATTTCTGTTCCTTTGATCTGCTTTTATGCCAGTACAATGCTGTTTTGCTTACTACAGTTTTGTAACTTGTTTTGAAGTCAGGGAAAGTGATACCTCCAACTTTGTTCTTTTTGCTCAAGTTTGCTTTCATTATTGGAATTTTTGTGATTCCTTAGGATATTAGGATTTTCTTCTATTTCTGTGAAAAATGACATTGTAATTTTGACACATGATGCATTTCATGTATAGATCACTTTGGGTAATATGGACTTTTTAAAAAAAATTCTTATTCATGAACATAAGATGTATTTCCATTTATTTGTGTCCTTTTCAATTTATTCCATGAATGCTTAATAATTTTCAGTGTATAAGTCTCCACATGGAGGGATTCCTGTGTAAGTAGTTTATTAGGAGAATGCTCTCAGGAGAATCCTATGAGGATTGAGGAAAACAGGGTAAGGAAGCAGAATAAACAAGAGAAAGAAGCTTAACAAGGATGTAATTTCATATTAAATCTAGTCCTAATCTGATCCTGGGGCACATCTTGGTATATAAATTGCTCTGAAGAGTCTATTCTACCTGAGACAAAGGGATAGGTATTTTGTAACTCTTCCCTAATTAATCACTGGCTATAGACTGCCATAGGGGATAAACATAATTCCCAGGCACCCTCAGATGAAGCAACTTCAGTTGCCCAAGGGCAGTTCTACAGAGGTTATAGATTAATGCTTTCATTAGCATTACCCACAGCAGATGAAGGTTGGGCACACCAGACTCATAAAAGTGATCCATGGGAACTTGAGTGGAAAACCTATAATACCTGTTAGAACTTCTCAGCACTTTGGAACACTTTATTGTTTTGAGAATTCCTTACATTAGGAGTCCCAGACTCCTCAAAGAAAGTACAGAGTATAGGCACGTGACCTATGCTCCTTCAATCAAATGCACCTACTCAGAGCTGAAATTGGAAGTTACTGGTACACATATGGATTCTGATCACTACAGTGGTAGTTCTATTTAATTTTTAGAGGCAGCAACTGAAAAAGTTGTACTGGTAGTGTTTGGTGCCCACAGTAAATGATGTTGACCAGGAACACATTTAAGTAGTCAAAAAAATTGGATTTATCCCTCGTTTCTGGAAGAGAAAAGGCACATTACAGGGACAATGTCAGATGGAACTTACTATAGGATTTGAGCTTCTGATAGGTGATTTGGGGGAGGGTTTAAGAAGTTGGGCTTGCTCTGAATTAGATGCAGTTGGGAACCAGTTGTAATTCTGAGTGGATATCTCAATAAACCTTACTTAGGAATGGGGAAGACTAACCTAAGGCTAAGTCTGTAATTGGTAAAGAAGCAATAGTCACTCGTATTAGCCATGTTAGAAAGATGTCTCGTTACTTTTGGTTTGGGGCAATGCTTATAGTTCTACATTGGTTTATCACTTCACAGAATGCCCCTGTCTGATGTTGATGATCTGAGAAATTACTCATGTTCAATTAGAGAAAATCAAGATCTGGTTATGAATGCCAGATCAACTCCTAGCACTACTAAGTCCTGGGTGATAGCACCAGTCCAACTCCCTCAAATCAGGGTTTGTCTTTCTTACAGTTCCAAGCTGAGATATTTATGCTCAGTAGTAGTGTCAAGTGGTATCTCCAGTTCTGCCTTATGATTTTGAGTGCTATTTTTGACTGTACTTCCTCCAAGTTTGGTTCTCTGGATTTCTCAGAAAATGTGTGAGTTTCTAAAGAGCTTCAAATAATTTATTTTCAATGATTTATTTTCTCTTTGAGTTAGTTAGATTTGAACACACTCTGTACTAGTTTCCTTTCATTTCTTGTTTTACTTCCTGGATCCTTATGGATAAAAATCAGGAAAAACCTGTCTTTATCCTATCAGTGACAACCTCCTCACTCACCCCTTCTACCAGCAAGGTAAAAACAGATATTAGACAAGAATACAAAATGAATAGGAAAGAAGACCTTGCATAACCAAGTGCAAAACCACAGACTTAGAAACCAGGAAAATGAGATTTTATTGTGAGATGTTGTTGTGGAGAAGGTTTTGTGCAGTGAGTTAAATTTGAGGGACAAGTAGGTTTTGACTCAGAAGCAATGATGGAACAGGACAACCAAATGGTGAAGGTTAGCTCCCCTCCATGACCTTAGGCAGTGACCCTAGGCCTTTAGTGATCCTAGGCTCTTTGCTTATAGTGACCTCAGAGGGTCACTAAGCTATAGTCCTGATCCATGTTACTGAATCCAAAGCCCAGGTTTCTGCATCCAATCTCTCCTCACTAGAACATAAGCTCTATAAAAACCAGAACATTTTCTTTTTCATATTTGCATCACTAGTTTCTTATATAGTGGTTAACATATAGTAGAACCACATTAAATATTTATTGAATGGTTGGATGAATGAATGAGTGAATGAATAAATTAATTAACCATTTCCAACACTCCCTCTTATGGAAAGAGACAAAAAGTACTTGCTTAGCTTCACCAATTATTTCTTGTGTTGGTTTAGCTCTTCCAAAAACATTCTATTGCTTGCCTACCCTTCCAGAATACCATTATTTCTTAAGCTCTCAGCTTGGGTCTGACACATTCTGTAGCTTCATCTGAATCCTTAGTGTGCAACCAACCCAAGAGACACTGAACATAGCTCTGCATTCTAGGCCAATTGCACTCAGCTGAACTGAGGTATTAATTAGGACACAGACAGGAAGCGTTCCATTCAGAGATCTGCAGCTAAAGGAGCAGATTTCCTCTGAGTCAGTGCCTGTTTCCAGGGAGGAGAAAGGAGATACACACAGTTTCATTTAACAAAATCAGTCTTAATCTTATAGTCAATAGGCAATTTTACCTCCAATTTTTTGGGGGAGAGGGGAACAAGCATCCTGTTTAGCCCACTTGCAAGAATTGTCAGATGTGATTCACTCTAACAGTATTAACTGGCCATCTGTTTATCTCGAAGCTGCCCACATTTACCTTGAAAATATTTGGATATCATCACTCATCCCACCTCCAACACACGTGACACAGACACACAGACAACATACACGCACACACCAGATCTCTTGGTCAGCAAGGTAGCTATTGTTTTACAATTTTGAGAGCAAGTAGAGTTTTATTAATGACTGACCCTGGGGTTTTTAGTGATGCTTGAGAAAATCAGATTTCTGAGTTAGGTTTTTGGACATAAGAAGGAAATTAGAGAATACAGGAAAATGACTGGATACTGGGAAATGGTGGCCAATAGGCAGGTGGGGGATAAGGAAAACAGGCACTTCACTATTTGTTTAGGGCCACTAATGGACCCTGCCTCCAAATCAAGTATTTGATTTAAGGTTATTGTAAATAGATAAACTGCTTAGTTCTGCCACTTGTTTGATGTATGATCTTGAGTTAGTCACTTAAAATCTCTGTTTTCATCTTCTTCATTTTAAACTGGGGATAAATAATAGTACCTACCTTTTGGGTTTGTTTTGAGGTTTAAAGGGGTTAACATATATAAAAACAATCAGAACAGTGCCTGTCACATAGTAAATGCTATATGTCATAGCTATATCATTATTATCAGTTGAGAGTTGTTTAAAAATCATTTTCACTACCAGGTGTGGTGGCAGACGCTTATAATTCCAGTGGCTCAGGAAGCTGAGGCAGGAGGATTGTGAGTTCAGCCTTAGCATCTTAGGGAGGCCCTTAGACACTCAGCCAGACACTGTCTCTCAATAAAATAAATTTTTTTAAAAAAAGCTGGGAATGTGGCTCAGTAGTTAAGCACCCCTGGGTTCAATCCCTAGTACCTGAAAAACAAAACAAAACAAAATCATTTGCACAGTTTCCCTATACTCCCTGGAGCTATGAACTTTGGGATACAACTGTTCTGTACTGTTTGACTTCCATGCATAGAGAGACAAGGACTGGGAATCTGAATTATCCGCAATAGAGGAAGGCACATGTTCAGGACTATGATTCTATGGAAGGACTTCAGGTTCTATAAGTATCAAGGAGCAGGGGCTGCAAACAGGTTTCTAGTGTTGGATAAGAGTTTTATAAAGTATATTCTTCAGCTATATGTTTCAATGTACCCCAGACGTGCCAAATCAGAAGAATTTTGGAGGTGAGATCCATAAATCTGCATTTTCAAAAAATGCTTAGGTTGAGTTGCCAGATTTAGAAAATAAAAATACAAGATGTCCAATTAAATTTGACTTACAAATAATTTTATTACAAATATGTTTCCAATATTAAGAGAGACCTACTATTTTCATATGGGACCTTATTTGTTGTTTATCTGAAATTCAAATGTAAGTGGGTGTCTTGTATTTTATCTGCAGAGAACACCTGATTTAACTGTGAATCAGGTAACTCCTTGAAGTTACAGAACTGATCCTTGGGAAGGGCTTGAGCTCTGGGCCAGCTGTCTGTCCAGGAACTTGTGTCAGGGAAACTGGATACAGATGCAGTTAATGGAAGGGGACTGTGAAGTGGGGACTTGATCACAGACAAAAAAAACAAAGTACCTAGATCACAAACTCCAAAGCAGAATCAGGGAAAGGCATGAGGTAAAAGCTGTTGACTTCAGTTTACCCAGACAGGATTATTTAAATTAGCCCCATGATCTGGATTTTTCCTAGAGCAACAGTTTTCAATAGATGGAAAGGAGACTTTTCCCCAAAATTAATGTTATAAGACTTTACCTATTGAGTTATAATAGAAGGGTTCAGGAGTGATTTTTTTTTCAAAAAATATCTAATATATTTCCAATACCAATCCCCTATACCCATTTTGAGAGCCAATATCAGAAAGCTTTTGCCTACAAATAAAGCAAAATTCAATTAAGTCATTATAAAATATATGTGTTACCTCTACTCTGACTCAGCAAGTAATAGTTTTCTTCATTATTACCCAGACAGTCTTTGTTCACCCATATCCCATATCTCCATTAGTACAAAGAGCAAGTATCTCCATAACCCCTACAACCCTGCAGCCATTCCCTTTCATCATGGTTCTTGCCAGGGTGTCAGTATACCCTAGTGAGCAGTAATGTTTACTAGCTTAAGGAGACTGAATAGAGAGCTGGATCCATTTTCCTGACAGGGATATATTCTAAAATTTCCTCTGTTGTCATTATGTCAAGTGTGGGCTGTATTTACAGGTCTTGTTTTCCAGAGCCATGCACCCTCTATTGTAAGGCACTGTTATCAGACTAGCACAGTCAGGTTCTCCCTCCTCCCAACTGACTTATCACATTTTCATTATGACCCAGATGTCAGCACAGAAGAGTTTACTTTTTGATGGATTAAGAAACTACTTATTCTGATGAGACTTCAATTCTCAGTTCTGCAAGGATGAAAGGAACTTCTTTTCATGGGAAGGCCTAAAAGAACACTGGTGCCAAGATTCAGTTTAATTGCTGCTTCCCACCAATTGTGCTGAACACCAATCCAAGGTGTAGTGTCAATGGGATATTTCCTGGTCAATAAGAAAAGCCTTCTCTTAGCTGTTACCCCACCTTCACTCCAAGCACCATAAAAGCCCTTTAGAGAATGGACCAGAGTCAATGGCATCAGCTCATGATGTAGTGACATTCTAGGCATTCCAGAGATTCATTGATAGGAGAGAATAGAGGCCATGTAATAACCATACAGAAAAAACACATTACATACAGACAGATACAAACACACACTCTTTTTATTTCAAAATGTGTGGCAAAACTGAGGTCTACAAAATGCATATTTGAAAAGCATATACCATGTACACAACTAAGGAATATTCCTCACAGTAATATGCTTTGGCATACCCCATGGCACTGTTTAGTTTATTTTGTATAAGAGTTATTGTTGTTGACTTATCTATCCCCAAACCCCTCTGGACTGTAAACTGCTTGACGGTAGGGGTCATGACTTATTCATCTGTTATTCACTCACAGCACTCAGCATAAGACCTGATTTAGAGTAAACATTTTTAAAATGTTTACAGAAGAAAAATACAGTTAAAGAAGAAAGATGGGCAACAGACAAGGATGTGTGGGACAATTTTCAAATCTGGACCAAGGATCAGCAGTTGAATCCAAAGCAATTATAGACTAGAGTAAATGGCAACAAAAGAACATAAAAATGGGTGTGTAACACAGAATTAAAGGCCGCTGCTGCTAAAAGCACTGACTCTTCATTTGGGCCTGCAGATGCCCAGTGGGTAACTAAAAGGAGGAGATTAAGCTTGGAACCTCTGCTTGCATGTTTTTATCTGTCTTCAGATTCTGGTTTGGCTCTGCAGGTAGGAATATTAATCATTTAAGGTGAGTTCATCTAAAAACTGGTAATGCAGGAGTTGGAGTTGTGGCTCAGTGGTAGAGCACTTGCCTAGCATGTGTGAGGCACTGGGTTCAATCCTCAGCACCACATAAGCATAAATAAATAAAAATAAAGGTATTATGGCCATCTACAACTAAAAAAAAGTTTTAAAAACAGGTAACACAAGGTTTATTAGTCCTAAATTTACCTAACATATTTCATCCCCCTTCAAGACAAAGAACACAAAGATAAAAATAACTAAGTTATTGTCAATATTGAAAGGACATTCAACTGCCAGACCCCTAGAGTGGCACCTAGAAATCTCCAGTCATTGGTCTAAAACTGTAGTCACATTGAATTCCAAGAACAGCATTCTTGCAGACAGATCATCCTGTGATGACATCATCCTTAAGTGAGAACAATTACCCCATGACAAGAATTGAGGCTGACCTCCTAAACAGGAGCAGTTGTCTCAAGGAAGCCAAACTGCCCCTTTCCAAAATCATGGATCTGATAAATAAACAACCTGCATCCTGTGAAGCAAATGGAGATTATGACCTGCAAGCAAGAAGGACTTCTCTGGAGCCACCTCGCAGAACCAGAACTGAGATACTAATCAACCAAACCACAATTTGATCAAAATTATTTAATTATGCATATCTTTCACCTCTGTCCAATTTTCTCCTCTATTTAACCTTGAAGTTCATGTCACTATCCTGAAGACAGGGCTGAGACGCTTGATTTCACTTTGCCTTCTCCGTATGTCCATATTGATTAAAGTTTCTTTCCTGCTTTTCACCATTATCTTTTACATTTTTTGTTTGATTTAGGTAGCCCGACCTTATTGGTCGGGACTCCCAGAGTCAACCCACATGCCTGGGGCTCTGATAACATGAAGAGTGCATATTTGGCCAGTATTTGAACTGCAAATGGTCTTTCCCTACCAGTAAGAATCTTGGGAAAATTTAAGTCACTCATGTGATCTGTCATTGGGAAGATTTCTTTTAAATGGGAAGATATTAATGAAGACAAAGTGAAAAGGAAAATGTCATCTGACCATTTGCTTGGTTCCACACATGTGTTCATGCTATTCTCTCCTCTTTCCTCTTATTCTTATGAAATGTTATCAATATTTTAAGGCACACTTCCATAGAGCTCCATGATGTTCTTGAAATTCATGTCTGGTGTCTGGTCTCAACCCAAATAAGTTCTGCATGAGAAAACCACAGACAATTAGGTTTTTGATGGCAATCATCATTTCCTGATACTTCAAGCACCTACAATAATGTTGAGCCCACCATAGAAGCTAAATAAATATTAGTTGATTGCCTGATTTATGGTGAATAGAAAATTAATCTCACAAAATGTTGGATACGAGTCCTCTCCTGTTTTAATTCTGCTTCATTAAATACAAAGCTAGGTCCATCTCATGTCAAATAGGATGCTACCTTTGGGATTGTTTTTCATTGTATGGTGGAACAGTAAGTCCATAAGAACAGAAATTATGTCTACCTCTGGTGCAGGAAGTTGATAGAATGATATAAAACTCATCAGTGAGATGACTGATGGTTCATATTTTCTATTTAATCAAGAAAAAAGGAGTAGAAACTATGCAAGAAACTATATTCCCTATCCCTTTATTTTTAAATAACAGTACCAGGAATCTGACTTATTTCAAAAAATAGTCAAAGGTCACACAGGGATGAAGTGTTAAAGGATGACAAAAGAAGTAAAGAGAGTAAGACATGCTCCAAGAGCAAGTAACCAAAAGTAGGGATAAAGAATCCTACAAAGGGGCTGGGGAGATAGCTCAGTCGGTAGAGTGCTTTCTTTGCAAGCACAAGGCCCTGGATTCGATCCCCAGCACTGAAAAAAAAAAAAAAAAGAATCCTACAAAGGAAGTGAAAACCAGAGGATAAAATTTGTGTAGAGAAGGATAAAAATATCTTGCCATATTAAAAACTTGAGACATCTAGGGATGGAATGAATAGATTTGTTACACTATTCAACTAAAGAGAAAATTGTTGGTTGAAAGAAATAAGAAGTCCTAAGAGAGAGTGAGATGAAACTACTCTGAGATTTGGATGTTTCAGGGAAAAGAACACAAGTCCCAGAATTTTCTACTTGCCCAATATAGGACAATTATGGTAGGTAATCATCTATGATCCTACAACCTCTCCAGTGATGCCTGTCTTCCAATATTCACATGCTTCTGTAAATCCCTTCCCCTCTACTCTCCATTTTTGTGACCTGGATCTGGCGATTTGCTTCTAACTAACAGAAAACAGAAAAAAAAAAGTGATATCATTTCTGAGATTTGTTTATGAAAGATTGTAACTTCATTTTTCCTATCTACCTCATTTCTATTACTCTCTTTCACTTGCTCACATTGATGAAACCATTCTCCATGTTGTGAACTCTTCTGTGGGGAGTTCCATGTGGCAAAGAACAGAGGGCATCCTCTGCCCAAAAGACAGTGAGGAACAGAGACCTTCACTCCACTGGATCTCAAGGAATTGAATCCTGCTAACAATCACTGAGAAAGTTTGGAAGAGAAATATACCCCAGGAAAGCCTGGAGGTGACTGTGGTCCTGGCCCTCCCTCACCTTGTTTGCAGATTTGTGAGGAAACTATGAGCCAGCCAACCAAGCTAGTCCATCCACAGATTTCTGACCCTCCAACACCATGCAGTGATAATCATGTAATGTTGTAAGCCACTAACACTTAGAATACCTTGTTATACATGGTGGACAATGGTACAATAGGGTAAACAGCCTGCGGGCTCATGTCTAGCAAGGGTAAATACTGTGAGTGCTGGATAACATTTTGAAAATACAAGTTGCAGCAACTACTATTACAGTGCTGATCATTACAAGGCAGCAGGAAAGGGGATTATTTTAGAAATGTCTTAGAAAAGTCCCTTGTCCTATTACTAAGAACACATAATGGAAACAGTACCAAGGACACAGAGACCAAAATTTCAACTAAGGGCCAGAGGTCAGAAACTCAAAGGAATTGGCAGCCTGGGTGAGTCTCATGGTCTAGTCAGGACAGGCATCTATCTTTACCAGAGACCCAAGGGAACAGAAATTTCTATGACCTTTTTTTTTCAAGTTTTCACTTGAACAATGAGAACTTGGATGGGAAGGGGAATTAGCTTCCAAGATATGCTGTGTGAGTGATAAAGGAATTCAATCAGGAGGTGAATGTAGAATATTAACCAGAGAAGGATGATGAGAAGAAGGCAAAGTGCCTGCCAATAGATGCTGAGCCTGCTCTTTGTTTCCTGAAATAAGGATTGAGGGATGATGTGGGGCAGGATGAAGGTCAGAGTTCAGACATCAAACATGTACTTCCATTACCTACGCTGTAACTGCCCTTAGCTCTAAGCTTTCTGATCTGTCCAAATGGGGAGTGAAGACAGATGGGAGATATTGGTGAAACTTGGGTTCTTAATGAAGCATTTCCTCAGTCTTTTGTTTTTGTACCAGGGATTGAACCATTGAACTCAGGGGTGCACAACCACTGAGCCACATCCCTAGCTCTTTAAAGAAAAGTTTTTCCTTTGAGATAGGCTCTCACTAAGTTGCTGAGGCTAACTTTAAACTCGAGATCCTCCTGCCTCAGTCTACAAGTCTTGTTTTGTTATTTTCCAATCTTTTGGGAGCAATAATGACATAGTGCTTTATGCACATCATTAGAGACCCTGGAACAGTTCTAGTTCTCTCCTGATCCTAGCCCTCACTTTAGTAACATTTTCCCACTGTCATTTGTGCCCTTCCACCATGCCAGGAAATAATTATCCAGTATATTTCATCATTTGAACCTCACAACAATATGTGGATAAAATAGTTATTGTTATTTTTACTTTATGAGTGAAGAAACACATTTAGGGAAGTTCATCAATTGGTATAAAGGCACTACTTGGTGGCAGAGCTGATGGGAAAACTGGGACTTTGGACCTCTAATGCAATACTTTCTTAAAAATTATTTCATGCTGCTTCAAAAAAATACTTTGAGAAGAAAGTGTTAGAAATGTCAATGCTCATTATTGTATGATTATACAGACTTTCCAAAAATGAAAGGTTTGTTTTTCCTTTCTGACCTAGGTAATGACAGAGATGGTTTCATGTATACAATGCAAATAAACCCTAAATGCAGGTATTCTTTTACATTGGATGACTTCCAGAGGCCCTTTCATTATATCTCTGCTTTTGAAAGCATTTTCCAAATGGTGATCCACAGGATATCAAAAGGTGTTCCTTCAAGGAAATGTGCTGTGCTTACATGATTGTGACATGATGGGTCGAACAAAGATAAGTAAGTTTCATAACCAAAAGACTTCTTAGAGCTTTTAACAAGAGCATATGAAAGGAAATCCACAAGATGAGATTTATAATATGCAGCTTTAGCAAAGTTTTCTTTTTATAATGGAATGCATTTTTATCAGTGTCTTGTGGTACTAGTATATATCAAAATATAATTTGGGAAATGTTGGCCTATAAATTACATAAAATGTGTTTTATAAGTTTATTAACATATACATCTTCAGTTCTATAAAACATGAAGGAAAAACAATTTGCACCAAACACATGTAGATCTCTTCTGTGCTGTGGTTTGCTGGGACTGGTAGAAGAAATTTCCCATTGGACCTATGTTGGAAATGCTTATTATAGTTCCATGTATAAGGAACAGCATTTCTCCCCCAACTTCTAGTGAAACAGTGCAGTTAGGGAAAATGAACCAAACATGTAAGTTATCTCCACTGAGCTGTCATCTATGTAAACTAGAAGGTTTTCTGAGCCTTCTGTGCATACCCTAAATACGGTTAGGTTATGTGGCATTATTCAACCCAATAGCCCAAGGAATAGCCAGTTTTATCCCTGCTCTTATCTTTTAAAAGAGAAGGTATAATTCCTAAAAGCAATTGCCCCCACTTGTTTTCCATACTTAGGATGGAAACTCTGATTTAAAAGTGAAATCTCCCAGAATATTAGAGCTCAAGAAGACCCTGGAAAGCATCTAGCACTGTTATGGCTCAATTTGATCCTAGGAGGAATTGGTTTTACAACTCCAGGGTAAGAGTGTATGCTTTGCAGGAGAGAGACAGACTTGGACGTTGGATCACAAAACTTCTTCCTCTGAATTTTGTTCTGCAGCTAGGAGACAAAGACTACTCCAAATGTGAAAATGAAATGTTTAGACTAGAAAAGTGATATTTAAATACCTGCTGGTAGACCCAAAGTGGTAATTAAATGGTTACATCAAAATCACTTGGGAGGACTGTTTAAAAATACACATTCATGGTTCCCCCTGCCAAACACATTGAATCAGAATCCAAATTAACAAACTCTTCAAGTGATCCCAATGTACCCCCAGGGTTGAGATCCATTTAATCAGATAATCTGTAAGATCTCTTCCAGACCTAACAGTCACAGTTTCCTTTACTTAAAAATAAGAGACATAGATCCACCATCTACCATGTGCTGCATGCTCTCTTAGACTTTCAGTCTTTCTCAATCAAGATTCCTCACCTGAACCACAGGACCCAAAAATGATTTATTTGGCTATTTTTTCAATTTTTCCAAGGATGGTACATAATGAACAGCATTATAGATGCATAGGAAAGAAGTGAGTGTGTTATATACAACAGTTGACTTAGGGCCTTAGGGCTTAGTTCTCTCTGGAGTTGATAAAGGTTACAAGTAGAGAACAATTTATATAAAACAGGTGTACTCTAAAATACAACATATGTAGACTATAGATAGTTCCACTACAAAATGGTGCCTTTGGCTACCTGGCCCCTGAGTGACTATGTGAAGCAGTCCCCTTTCATCCCTGCCCCCTACATCAGAAATTTACAGTGGTCAGTAAAAAAAATCATTGTTGTTATTTGGGGTTAGTTTGTGATCACAGCGCAACTTAATCTATCTTGAGTAAGGAAGTCACATTTAAAAATTGAACTTCATTCAACCATATAGGTACTGAAGAGTTTTGGGGAGGATCAACTATACGTTTTCCAAAGATCACTCTGATCACAGGATTGTAAGTAAGTTAGCAGAGGGCAGGAGTAAATGTCAGAAGATAAACTTGTTGATTAAATGATTATTGAATTAGTGTCTTCAATTGGCAAATAATCATTTTTAAACTCCTATGTGGCAGGCACTGTGATAGGTGTTGCAGATATAAAGATAAAGTATACAATTATAGATTGCTTTAAATACCATGAAAAAATCCAGGGTGCTGCAAAAGAGAAAAGCAAGTAATACAGTATTAAATTATATTGAAGCATGCAATGTGATAGAAATATAATGCAAGCCACATATATAAGTTTTAAAGAAACATTCTAGCTGTTGTGGGCAGAATGGAAAGACAAAATGACTGAGCCCATCCAGTTTAAGAAATCTAGTCAAATAGATCAAGAGAAAATGATGGGTCAAGTAAGAGGCACATCCTAGCCTATTTATTTTAGAGAACTGATTCACCAGCAGAAAGCCCTTAAGTGGTGAAGAATGGTCCTGGGAGCCCTGTGCAAAGGTTCTCAGAGAAAATGAGAGCAGCTGATAAACTTGATTCCAATTTGGGTATATTCAATTATTTTTGTAACAGGGATTGACCTCAGGAGTTCTTAATCACTGACTCACATCCCCAACCCATATATGTGTGTGTGTGTGTGTGTGTGTGTGTGTGTGTATACATATATATGTATATATGTATATATATGTATTTAATTTAGAGACAGCATCTCACTAAATTGCTTAGGGCCTCACTAAGTTGCTGAGGCTGGCTTTCAACTCTTAATCTTCCTGCTTCAGCCTCCAGAACTGCTGGGATTACTAGTGTGTGCCACTGGTACAGACCTGGTAGGTATATTCAATTTTTAATACTCAGAAAACTGAATGCTTAAATAGTGCACATTTAATTGTATGTAAGTTAAACCTGAATAGGTTAAAACAATTGTATTCGGACAATTTGTCTTAACCAATAGCATTTTCTGAACATAATTGTGTTCTACTGAAATTTTAATATAAAAAATTTAACTTGGGTAAGACCCAAGTTTGCTAAAGGGATATCAATTATTTAGAAAGATGATGATAATGCATGAAATGATTCTTTCCTTTCTGCCTGTTTACATGTTCACTAGGGATTTTGCAACTAAAACCTGTGTAACTCAACCTTTCTATGATTAAAGTACTGTTTTCCAGATATGCAGATGACTGCCAGGCTGTCAATCATCCATAAAGAATGGGGGAAATTTTTCAACTAGTATTAAGAAGAAGAGAAATAGGCTTTGCAAATGTGCACCAAACATGAGTGAATGCATGTGTGTGTGCATGCACACATGCACACACACATGCATACATGGCCTATGTCCTAACCCATATGACAAGAAAGCTCCAGTTTTGTTCATGATCACAAAACCACTTCATCTATATACCAAGTGGCCATTTGTGCTTGCAACCTTCTACCCACCCCTATTCCACTTTCATCACAATCATGATTTCCACTTTCTCTCATCATTGTGGGATTTCCTTTCTAAAGGGAAACAACTTTATGTCAGAAAAAAACTCCAACAGGAAACTGCTCAGAGATAGTCCCTGGGTTCAGCCAGTCTCTGAGCTACAATATTCATACTGGGAATCAGAGGCAATCATGGCAGATCTACAAAGTAAGAATGAAGTAGTGGGATGTAAACTAAGCCATGAGCCATACACAAACAACAGGCCAAATCCCAAATTGCAGAGAATCACTGGATCCTTGTAGCTACTATTCAATTTCTTCCTCCAGAATGAAAGCATTTTGTAAAAAGAACTGAATCTGAAGATTTTATTAGTGTCCTCCACTGCTTTTCCCTTTTCTTTTCCTCAACCCTTACATTGTTTCCTCAGCAATATGCT
Organism: Sciurus carolinensis; assembly: GCF_902686445.1. Lineage (NCBI taxonomy): Eukaryota > Metazoa > Chordata > Mammalia > Rodentia > Sciuridae > Sciurus > Sciurus carolinensis. The sequence goes on from NC_062232.1 coordinate 93,516,041, forward strand.
ACATAATCTCATTGGGTTATCTCATTCATTCCTACAGCCTTGAGTATTACAAGTAAGCTAAAGATTCCTGAATCATTATGTGTTACTCAATTGTTTTTCATAAGTATCAGGCGCAAATACCAAAAAGCTTATTAAGCAATTGTGTCTAGATATCCACAAAAAAATCAAACTTAACAATTCTAAAATTAAACCCTTGATATTTTCTCTTAAATCTTGTTTCAAATCTGTTTTCCCTTTTGAATGATTTCTCTGTATAACAATGACAGCAACCAGTCACTAAAGTTAGAAAGCTAGGATTCTTTTAAACATCAACTTATTTTTCCTTCTCCTCATTCCCTAAAACTCCGCCAAACATTTTCTACATCTTATCAATTCTGTTTTAAATGCCCTTATTCTCTTTCCCTTATACTCATCCTTAGCATTACTGCCCAAGTTTAGACCATTAATATCTTTGCATCTGTTAAATCATCTCCAGAGTTAGTTAGTCCTTCATTACATCATCCACAAAATTGTTTTAGTGATTCATTTAAATATGTCTTTGTTCACTCATTTCCCCCCCCCTTCCTCTCTCTCATTATACTGTGAGCTATTCAAGAGCAGAGACCACATCTCATTTAATTTTATATCACAAGTACCTTGCATAGTGTTTGGCACAGAATAAGCCAGCTGAATGAATGGATGCATTGCAGGGAGAAGGGAAGTGGAGTGATCATTCCTTATCCAACTCCTATTTTTGAAAGATGCTCAAGGTTCAATGGAGGATAAGACAGAACTGGATTCATTTCTTTCTTCACAGGGTCAAATCATCACCATACTTGGACAGTTGATTTTCCTAATATCTCTTGTCTTTGTGCCTTTTTCCCCACTCAGTGACAGTCCCACTATCACTGGACTTTGAATTTCTATCTCACTTTGCAATGATGTGCTTAAGTGATTGTCCCTCCCAGGTACACCTCCAAGTTCTGCAAGGGTAAAGATCAATAGCATGTCTTATTCCCCTCTGTATTCTTAGTGCCTCACCTAGGGCTTTTCAGAAAATAAGGTCAATGAAAGTTAAATGAATGGATGAAATATGCAGCTCAGCTGCAACTCTTCTGTGGCTGAGAAGGGCCATGGTCATTACTCATGCAGTCATTCCTCCCCTCTCTGTAGGCACACTGTAAACCTTGGAAAAGCTCCATCTTCAGAACCTTGGATAGAACCTTTCTATCTGACATCTGCTGATAGAATTTCATGGAGTGGAGCTTGGTATAGAGGCCCATGTATGCTGGCAATCCCTCTGAATCATTTCAGTATATTTCCCATATCTAGCTGACTAGATGTATGGTAAATGTTGGGTATAGCTGACAGTAGCCCCAAGCTGATCTGTTCAGTCTTCTTTGTTTAGCATTCATCACAAACAGAACTCTTCCAAATAGAATCAAATAGGGCATCACTTTTTATTTAGCTATGTTAAACATGTGACATCACCATTTTCTCTCTGAGGACATAAATTTCTCTCCACCAACGCAATTACCCTTGCTTGGTCCTTTGAGATGAAGATCCCATAATAGGCACTCAGTAAACATTGGGTGATTGGAGAGAATGTTCAGAAGAAACCTCCATGCCCACCACATTACTTGCTGTATGGATTTTTCCTCAGGAGTACTAGGTGATAAAAGGGGCTAGAAAGGAGCCTCATCTTCCACAAACTACCTTTTACCTCTTTTTTTTTCTCCCTTTCCCACGTTCCCCCAAATCTGCAAACCACAAATATCACATTTTTAATTCCTATTTTGGGAGCACAGCTAACAGATTGCAATTCAAGTGAAGGCCTTTGTAAGTTGGAGGGACTCCTGAATTTTAAAGCAGGAGATTCTTTTTAGAACCACCTATGTGTAAATGACAATATGGAGAAATGTGTCATCATCTAATTTCCAGGTTAAGGGAAAATCCAGTGTTTTCCACCAAACAGAGCTTAAAAATAACCCCAACCATAGATACAAAAGAAAGTTAAAGCTATAAATTATATGGAAGACAACATATGTTAGGCTATGCTTAAGAAATTATGGAGTCCAATTTCCTGACTTCATATAGGCACCAATTATCCTGTTTCCATGTGTCCTAACCAGAACTGAACTTCCCTCTGTTGAGGGTAAATGTGACATTTCTAAACTATATATGGAGTCTTACCTGCTTTTAATACACTTTTTGAGGGACTAGTATACATTAGCCCTATCAACCAGAGTGCTCAAACAAGTAAGAAATTTTTAGGCCTGTTTTCCTAAGGCCCTCCAGTCCTATTCACTAGTTTCAGGCTCTCTTTTAAGTGATTTCCTGGGTATTTAAAAAGTACTACATTCTTTTTCTTATGATTTTGCCAGTGGTCATTTTTTTAACATCAAAAGACCAACAATACTTTGTCTTTAACAAAGACTTTTATGTTTTGAAGATCCTAACCTCACTCAAGAACAGAACACACCTGAAAGAGAAGAGTATCTCTTAGCTGGGGAGATCTTTGAGAGACTCCAGGAATGGAGGCCATGATAGAAAAGTAGACTTGAAAGTAGCTTCCTTCCAGGCTGTAGAAAAAATAAATTGCCAGTTCTCTTACTTGAGAATGTTAAAATAAGAAATGCACAGTCTTATTTCAAACTATACACACATACGCACACTCAAAAAAATAGGTGCTGTGAGTTACAGAAATAAATAAGATGTCATCTTGCTCTCAAGAGGTTGGCAGGCAAGTGGGTTTTCCATGGTTGCTAAAGCTCGGCATTATCTGACCTGACTCTTCCAACTCATTCTAGATCATACTTTTCACTGTGCACTAGGTACTCCCATCTTCTTTCTGTGCACTGAACACAGTAAGCTTATTCTTTCCTTAATGCCTTTACATTTTATCTTTCCTTTCCTGGAATATCATTACCCTCAATCTTTCCCTAATTGGTCCCTTTGTATTATCACCAGCTCAGAAAGACCTTCCATAAACATCTTACCTAAAGTTGTTCTTCCCCATTATTCTTTTACTCAGTGTCCTGTTTGTTATCTTAAGAAACTAATTATAGGATTGGGGATGTGGTTCAGCACTCAAAACTTGCCTAGCTATGAGGGTGGGTGCTGAGTCTTTTTCACCATTGAATCCCCAATAGTTTGCACTATGCCTGTCACATAGTAATTTGCTCAAATATATGTGCTGAATGACTGGATGAGATGGTAAGCCATATACATAAATGACCACTATACAAAGCAGTATGGAACAAACAAATACAGTGGAACAGTGTTATTTGACCTTTGACTCTCCAGGATCCATTTTTCCTTCATCTGGCAGTGATCCTGATCTCCTTTCCAACTTTAGTCCACACCTAACCTTAGTAGATGGAACACATGATCTGGGCCTAAACCAAGCAGTGTATCACATTCCTTTAGGCATAGTTATTGATTCGGTAATTGGTAAAGTGAGAACAAATCTCAGGACTTTACTGGGAATGTGGAGACAATGACGTTACTCTTTTTTCTTGGCCAGAATGGATGAGACTGGAACTAAAATAGTCATCTTGTAATCCTAAGTGCATATACATACACATACTCAGGTTCAAAAAAGAAGCATTATGGAGTCTCACAATAGAAAGACACCATTGTAAAACCATGAACTGTGGGTTTAGAAAGTACTTGAACTGGACATTGAAAATATAATTATTTTCCCATTTTAGTTTTCAAATGGTAAAGAACATTACAGATCAAGAAAAATGATTCTCACAGAAATGAATTTGTTGCTTATAGTCACATGGCAAGTTAAGCCACAACCAGTATCCAGACCTGTCTCATAATGCATCTTTTTTCTACTCAGGTAGGATTTTGGATCTGCAGTCTGTCATTTTAGGAGAAGGGATGAATACACCCTGCAAAATTTGGCATAAAATAAAAATATGCTTATAAGATAAGGCTCTGCCCATCTGGCTAGGAAAAAGGGTTCCAATAGGGCAGCAATAAGAGATCAAGCATAAACATCAGTCGGGGTGGATTTTAGAAGGCAAAAAGAAGCCATTCACAGTCTTTGAATAGAAGAGCATTGTGATTTTGGTACCATGGAATATGGAGAGAATGGAGGCAAAGAGGGTATCTAAGTGGTTCTTCTATTAGCCTTGGTGTGCCATAATTTGGGGCCAAACCAAAGTGGTATGAATTTTTTTTTAAAAAAAATGAGTTCAGAAATGCTTGTATGATAAAGAAAAGATGTATAACTATGTAAAAGCAATTACAATTATTTTCACTTCTGTGTGTGGTTTAATATATATACCTACTAATGGAACAACAATATAACAACTATGTACTATTAAATCCATTTCAGATTAATTGTGCTGTAAATTTTATTTCACTCTAACCAATGAATTTTGTTCATGTATGTTTACTCAGCCTTCCAATTTTGGTGCTCATCATGAAGACAAAGGGAAAGTGGAAACTCAGCCAACTACTTGACCTTTAGCTTTATCATTTCATAGCCATTTCCATTTAAAGTTAGCACTCTCAGTCACCAAAAGGGTGATGGGTTCTTCTCTCTTCCCTTGGTGGAAAATTTGGGGGTAAACCCCATGAGGACTGGACAAAGTCACCACCTAAGCCAACAGCATAAGCAAAGGTAGTCATCTGTTTATTCCTCTGTAAGAATCAAAGTCAGTCATGTCTTTGCTTTTCTATTAGGTATCCAACTAAGATGTGCCACCAGCCTCTGTCTCTGGCTGCTCATTTGGGGAAGCTGTTCAGATTACTTCTAGTGGTTCTGCCTTGTACTCTATCTAGAAACCTGACAGAGGTGGAAGGACTATAAAATTTGAGAGGAGGGAACAAAAAGAGTCTAAAGGAAATTTGGAACCCATTTAAGCAATTGATCACCAGAAAAATCTGAGCATTGTAGCTATTATTTTGGACTCTTTCGGTTGGAATAGCAACAGACTTATTCAGTCCCAACTTTTTTCTAGGTCATATATTTCAAAGAACACACATACAATAATACACATGCATTCCCTGATCTCTCTGCATAGGATGTGTGGGCTAAAATTTAGAGTACAGAATTTCAGAGTTATGGGGAAGGAGGAGAGCCAAGTGAAGAGGTGGGTAGAATGGAAAGAATGAAATAAAGTTCAATGTAAGGATAATCATAATCTAAATTTGACAGTCTAGGACAATCTCATGCCTGTAGTAGATCAATTAACCACTGTTAATAATTATTTAGCTTCAATATTAATCCTAATTTTGAAAGGAAATTGTTTAGTCATTCAATGGAATCTATTATTTATGTATTAAAACATTAGTAAAATTAATAAATAATATCAATCCATTATTTTTCATTTTTATAGGTCATCATAATATTTAGTTGATTTTATCATCCATCATCTTTTTTAATACAATTATTTATTTATTTGCTCTTATGCAGTGCTGAGGATCAAACCCAGTGCTTCATATGTGTTAGGCAAATGCTCTACCACTGAGCTACCCCAGCCCCATCCATAATCTTTATTAATACTGAAAACACTTTTATGAGGTAGGTACAACAGGTGGTATTATGCCCTTTCAACAGATGAGAAAACTGAAGACAAAACACGTTATTTTTCCTGAGGTTGATAAACCACAGATGCAAGATTCCAGTTTTCCAGTCACAGATTTTTTTCTAGTAGCTTTGCTTTTCTGTCCCCATTAGTGCTCAAGATATGCATTTGACCCTAATGTAACGGATAATGGTCATAAGGTTACCTGTGCTGACAATGTACAATGCTTGGCCCTTTGTTTCCTGATCCATAATTAGAGACATGATTCATATGAATTTGTGAAGAGTGAAAACTTTACTCTGTAGGTTAAAATGATGAGAAAGCATAGAGTTAGCAGAGCCATGCCTTCTACCATTGTAGTTCTAATCAGAGGCAGTCAAAACTTGGATGACAGCATTCATATTGAAATAGTTGATCTGCCATGCTGACGCATTGACTGAATCCTAGTAGACTTTTGGTAAAATGTGATGTATGAGCATCTTGGCATTAAGACTGGTACTTTCCATGCAAATGTCCTGCCAGCCCCACAGTATCTCTGAACCCCCACTCTGCTCAGGTGTATTGTCCTCCATATACCCAACTTACCTCTGTAACAAGTAACTGGGATCTACAATTCCTCTCACAAAAGCCTTGATCTCCAATGAGTGCAAGTTAAAGCCAACTAGCAGATGAAAGGGACCTGATTACATAACTTACTCTGAGTGGGGAAATGGCAATATGAGACTTCACCCACCCAGTGATATTTTTATTTGGAGAGAAGGCACAGAGGCCTTTCTAGTGTCTTTTTCAGGTGCCAGCTGTAGTCCAACTCATTTGACTGCTTGCTAAGGAGAAAACAGCAGCCCAGAACATTCCTGTGTAGATTTGGCTACCAAACCTACCAAAGAGGCCAAAGAGGTTAAGGTGAGATTCTAGAAGTATTGTCTGAAGGTAGCTGCTACAACTCACACTCTCACCAGTCCCCAAGCACCAAAAATGTTTTGTTCTTCTTACAGGGAAACTTATGGTTTTAACAGTAAATATAAGATTAGAAAATAGTAACTTTCAGTTCTGTTTCTGGATGTACTATACTTAGTTCATATTGCCATGGACATCATTTTATACTGGAGTTGTACTCATTCATGCACTTAACAAATATTAAATGCCTACTAGTATCAGGTTATCTGGAAGGTACTTATGATACCACAATGAATGAGACATGGTTTCTGCCCTCAATGAGTTCCAAGTTTAATGGGAAATACAAACAGGTAAATAAATAATTACAGCATAGTGCAACTAGGACTTTTCATTCATTTGTTTGAAAAACATTTATTAAGCACTTAATATATGCCAACCACTATACTAGGTATTGAGGATATAATGGTAAACAAAAAACACAGGAGGCATCTTCCAATATGCATGTCTCCCAACACCTCATACCAACACAGTACCTGGCCCAAAGACAACTCTCAGAAAATAAATGGCAGAATATAATACAAAGAACTTTTTAAATGTCTTATAAACATTGGGAACGTTTCCTTTTAAATATTTTTTAGTTGTAGATGAACACAGTGCCTTCATTTTATTTATTCATTTTTATGTGGTGCTAAGGATTGAACCCAGTACCTCACACATATTAGGTGAGTGATTACCACTCAGCCACAACTCCAGTCCATAGAAACTTATCTTTAAAGAAAATGGCATGCAAATTTTATTACATACATGATTTATTTCATAAATAAATAAATAAATGACATAATAAATGTCATAAATAAATGACAATGGAGGTAAAACTGGCATCTCAAAAATAAAATTTAAAAGGAGGCATTTTCTGATTGAACTTGAACTGAAAACCCAAGAACTCTGTTCTAGCACACTATTCACTGTCCCTACCCTACTTCCCCATAATAAAACCTTTCCTACCTCTAAGGAATCCATGAGGCATTTTAGGAGTCTGAGGAAACCAGACTCCTATGATTCTCAACCCAACAGTGAAGAATCAGCAGAAGAGTTTGTTAAATAGATTGATTTCTGAGGCCCATCCCAGACATACTGAATCAAATTCTTTGGGAGTGGAATGCAGGAATATGCATTTTAACAAGTCATTCCACATTTTCATTACCTACTTGAGTTTGGAAAACAATACCTAAGAGGATTTGCCATAAAGGTGTATGTTCATTTTTTATTGTCGTGTAACAAATTACCAAAAACAGTGGTTTAAAGTAACATTCATTTATTAGCTCACAGTTCTGTATGTCAGAAGAAGTGCAGGCACAGTGTGACTGGCTTCTCTGTTCAGGATCTCCCCAGGTCTAAATTCAGGTGTCAGCTAGGCCGCATTCTCATTTGGAGCTCAGGAACCTCTTCCAAGTTTGTGTGGTTGGTACCAGAATTAACTTTAATATGATTGTAGCACTGAGGTCCCCACCTCCTTTCTGGCTTTTAGCTTGGGGCTGCTCTTAGCTACTAAACGCCATCCATACTCCTTTCCATGTGGTCCCTCCATGTATCAGAATTCTGACTACCATACAAGTCATCCATATAAACATTTTTTTGTAGGACTAGGGATTGATCCCAGGGGTGCCTTACCAATGTGCTATGTCCCCAGTTATTTTTATTTTTTTATTTTGAGATAGGGTCTTGCTAAGTTGCTGAGGCTGGCCTTTAACTTGCAATCATTCTACCTCAGCCTCCCAAGTTGCTGGGATCATAGGTGTGTGCTACAATGACCAGCATGTATCAACTTTTTGAAAGACACAGATAGTCTTAGTTTTGCACTGATGTTTTACATCAGGGTTGTGAGCCAAAAAACAGTGCAATCAACAGTGAATCTCTGGGGCCTCCTATTGGCAAGAGCCCTGAACTCCAATCACAGAGCAACTACTTCTAGGAGTGGGATTGGTAGTCATGCCATGACAGGGGCTTGAAGAAAAGCAGGAAGAAATGCATCCTGGATTACTAAGATTTTGCATGGGTCAACCCAGTATTAGTTGTGGACAGCAACTTATATTTATTTATTTAATTGGTTAATTTTTTGGTACCAGGGATTGAACCCAGGGGTGCTTAACCACTGAGCCACGTACCCAGTCCTTTTAAAAATATTTTTATTTAGAGACAGAGTCTCGCTGAGTTGCTTAGGGCCTCACTAAATTACTGAGGCTAGCTTTGAACCTCTGATCCTCCTGTCTCACCCTCCTGAGCCTCTGGGATTATAGATGTGTGCCATTGTGCCCAACTAGCAACTTGCATTTCTGCACTGTTTTGACATCAAGGAAACTTTGAAAATGCCTAATCCAAAGCCATGATTCTCAACCCTGTCCTTCAGCAAGACCTGAAGCTTCACTTCAGACCAACTGAATCAGAGATTCAGGATCAAGTTTAAATATCTGTATTTTATTTTGCCATTTAACAATACCCACTAATGACTTAGAACTAACATTCCCGGTGTGACATAGATGCTCAATAAATATATTTACTTAAATATGACACTCCCAATAATTTTGGCAGTTTATTAAGTTTCATATTGAAGTCATCTATAACTGAATTTTCCATGTAGAACCAGCCTGATATACCTATGAGTGATGTTCATCCTAGTATCTACCTCCAAGCTAAGAGTAGAAATGTTTGCTTTTGGTTCCTGACTTAGGCCTCAGATGGAATTTGAAGTGCTGTTGCTTGTATTTTCGTTACCAGCACTTTACATATGAGGTCACAAGGTCTGAATTATTGATCCTACTCTTCTTGCTCTTCTGCAGATGGGTAAAGACTGATTGAGACTCATGACTTTCCTCTTCCTCAGGAACCATACTGGTTAAGGCTGTCACATGATGAAATGACTTCTTCCTCAGCCAAGCAACATAACTCTCTCTGGCCAATCTGGCATACCATCAGGTGTTGTGACATGAAGTCCATATCACCTTTATATTATTTCCTTCTGCATAGCTTAAAAATACATTTTAAAAGTGAGATCTAAGAGTACATAAAACAGAGGATGAGAAACTACATGAGTCAGAATATGCATCTCAGATGGCATCATCCAACAGAAGTGTGTGTGTGTGTGTGTGTGGTGAAGGAGAGAGAGCAAGGGTAAATGAGAGGTATGAGAGACATGAGCTAACATCATATAAAAGATCAATATGGAATGCAGGTGAGGAATGAGAGGCGTGAAAGAATGAGGAAAGTGGGGGCTATGAGGAGATCTATTAAGAATAGACAGAACCTGGCTCTGAAGTCTGATCTGCTGGGGTCTCAAAACATATACTCTTAATATCTACAATGCTGAAAGTGCAGTCTGAGTACTGGGTGCAGTGGCCCATGCCTGTAATCACAGTGGCTCTGGAGGCTGAGGCAGGAGGATAACAAGTTCAAGCCAGCCTCAACAACTTAGCAAGACCCTAGAAATTTGTGACACCTGTCTCAAAATAAAAAAAAGTAAAAAAGGCTGGGGATGTAGCTCAATGGTAAATACCCCTGGATTCAATCCCCAGTACCCCCAATCCAAAATGTAGTTGGAAGCTCTGCTGTATTGCAAGTCTCAAGGGATCTTATTAAAATGCAGAATTTTAATTAGATCTTGGTGATGATTGCACAACTAGGCATATGCATTTAAAATCATTAAATTGTTCATTTAACACAGGCAAATTTTATGATATGTTAATTATGCCTCAGTAAAGTCATTTAAAATGCAGATTCATAGGCCCTGACCCAAACCTACTGAACAAAAATCTCTTGAGTTGAAAGCCAGGAATCTGTATTTTCTTAACTTCCCATGGTGATTTTGATACTTGCTGAAGTTTAGAGGTGCACCTAGCAAGGTGGATATCATTAAATCATCTAGGTGAATGGGAAAAGAAGCAGAGTAAGATTGGTAACAGCATTCATATAAATTAAAAATCTGTGCAGATTTTGTAAACACACACATGTACACACAAACAAAAACATATACATTGGCTACCTTAGAACAACTGACCACGGTAAAAATGGAAGACCAAGAAAGGGAGAGAGAGAGACCCTTAAGTAAGGCTCTTAACCAGATCTCTGGAACATTAAGTTTCTACCTTTAATCTCATTAAGAAGAGAAGAGAAAAATCTTTGCCACTTTCCTAATTTGCCCCATCTACTTTCAGAGTTGACCTGGTCTTGCTGTATAACAGTAGTCCTTTCCAATATCATGCAAGGGCTGGGATGTAGCTCAGTTGCAAAGTGCTTGCCTTGCATGTGCACAGCCCTGAGTTTGATGCCCCGCAAAAAAAGAAGAGACAAAAATAGACACCACCCTACCTCAAAAAAACAATGTCATGCACTCTCAGCACATCCTAGTTCATCACATGAACTTATAAGCTTCACAACAAAACCAGAGTGGAGTGGGTTATGGCTGGCTACTGACCTGACCTCCAGGGAGAAATGAAGGACTTAGATCTCAGATTCAATTCACTCAATTCTCCATTGATTGCTTTGATGTCTCAAAGAAACCCTCACAATTAAATACGTCCAAGTCCTGAATTGTTTGTAGAAAAAAATCAGGGTAATTAGCATCAGGAAACATATATTAAGAACATGCAATTAAATCTATTGGGTTATAATTTATGTCTGACTCTTCTGAGGGTAAATCATTAATGGAGAAATTCTTGAGTTAGCCCTCTTCAACAAGTGGTTAAGAACTTCACCAGTGGCTCTCATCATGTAGACCCCACCCCACCTACATTGACAGCACCTGGAAACTAATAAGAAATGCAAATTTTGGAGTACTGAATAGAGTCTCTGGGGATGGGACCCAGAGATCTTCATTTTAATGTACCCTCCATGTGCTTCTGGTGTAATGAACTACTGAATTCCCACTCTACACTTAAAAAGGAACCACTCAGTCACTTTTACTGTCTTGCATACCTAACTTCCCTATTAACTGGGGAGGTGAGGCAGCTTCAACTGGGTCAAGAAAGTGATGAAACATTTTGAGAGTCTTAAGAATGAAATCTTTTTCAAACAACTGCCTTTAAAAAGAAGACTGAAATTCTGGCATTTGCAAGTAAATGGATGGAGCTGGAGTATATCATGCTAAGTGAAATAAGCCAATCCCAAAAAACCAAAGGTTGAATGTTTTCTCTGATACCTGGATGCTAATTCACAATAAGAAAGGGGCTAGGGAAAAATAGAGATACTTTGTATTAGGAAGAGGGGAGTAAAGGGAGGGGAGCAGGTATGGGGTAGGAAGGATAGTAGAATGAATCAGACATTATTACCCTACATACATATATGAGTACATGACCGGTGTGATTCTACATGGACAACCAGAATAATGGGAAGGTGTTCTCCAACTATGTATGATGTGTCAAAATGTATTCTACTGTCATATATAACAAATTAGAACAACAATAAAAAGACTGGATTTACTTATCCCCTACCAGAGGTATCCACAGTTCCCCTGTGTTTTAAGACCTTCCAAAACTGCGTTTCACAATGCAAACATGGTCCCCAATTTGAAAATGGAACTCTTTCGGTTTGCTAAAGTTTCTAAAACTACTTCTGCATATTTGTTTCATGTAAATTTATGTAGACTTTCTCTTTCCCTCCCTCCCTTTCTCCCTTTCATGTAAATAATTAGTAAATAACAGTCTGAAAAATGGTTAAGCCTGTGGTATTTTCTCCACAATGCCTTACATCAGGCCACAAAATCAGTATCTATAGAGATAAGAAAGGTCACAATAAATGAGTATGTAAGTCTGACATCAGAAAGTCTGACACCCAGCCTCCATGTCAGAAAACAAAAGAAGTACTAAAGACCATGGGGCAGACTGCTTCTCATTTCCAGCTGATTATAGATAGATGTTAATGATTTTTACGTGGAATTTGTGATTTCTTTTAATGTTGGCTTCAATTAAAATCACAACACAATGAAAGCCAAACAAAATATTTTGGCTTGTGAACCAAATTTGGATTTGGATTTCTGCTTTACATTGAGCCACCTGGCCCCCACCAAGAAGGCTTGAATGTCCTCAGGTAGTCTTTCTACTTCCTAAACCAGTGAAGGTACTTTTAGCTAAACTATATTATCTACATGTAGAAGTCACTCCATGAGTAAAGGCCCAGTAAGGGGTTTGGATTTAGAAAACTCACATTGTATTGTGTCCAGTATGGAATAAAAAAATCATTCTCTAATTTTAGCCCTTAATGATTGATGGGTGGGTTTTCATGATAAAGTCTGTGAGGATGGAGGATGATGGAGGTAGATAGGATTTCTTCTTTCCAGGTCTCTTCCTGTAAATCTGTATCTACATTTGTCCAAACTGCTCATAACCTGGCTTTTCTTGCAAAGGGAAAATGCCATTAACTCCTAAATATGGACTTTCCATACAAGAAAATAAAAGGAGAAAGTCAAAAGATAAACAGAGATAAATTAAAACCACAATGAGATAACATATACATCCAACCAAATGTTTAAAATAAAAATGACTGGAAAGACCAAGCAATGGAGAGGATGTAGAACAACTGGAATTCCTATATGTCACTGTCAAGAGTGTAAATTGGTTCAACTACTTTTGAAACAGTTATTCTCTGCTAAAGCACAACATATGCCTATCCTATGGCCCAGCAGTTTAAGTCCCAGATATTTACCCAAGAGAAATGAGCACATATATCTAGCCAAAGACTTGTAGCAAATGTTCATTCCCATTTTTTCATAAGGGCTCAAAACTGCAAACATCTCAAATATCTATGAGTAGTAGGATTGATAACTAAATTGTGATATATAAAGAATATAACACAGTATTTTAAAAAACACAGTGATTGATAAATCTCAGAACACAGATTAATGTAAAAACCATACTAAGTGAAATAAGTCACACAAAAGAGTACTCACTGAGTGAATCTATATGAAGTTCAAGAACACGTTAAATTCAATGGTGATAATAGAAGTGAGTGCCATAGTTACATCTTGGGAGCGTATTAGCCTAAGGGAAACTTCTGAGGTGCTATCAATGTCCTATATCTTAATCAGAGTGGTAGTTATAAGAATATACACATTTGTCAAAGCCCATTTTTGGATCTGCCCATATTAATGAATATAAATTGGACTTCAATAAAAGTAATAGAGTATGGAAAATGTCAAGTAAGGAAAAAAATGTCCAATACCTATAGTATATTAAAGGTTATATATAGGACATAGAAAGAAGTCCTGCTTTTTTTTTTAAAATAAAGACAATTGTGTCAAATAAAAACTGAGCAAAAGATAGAAATGATATTACCAAAGAAAAATTATATATTATCAGTAAGCCTATGCATTGATAATGTCACTAGTAATCAGGTAAATGTCAAGTTCAACAAACAACCACAATATATTATTTTAAAACTAAGACTGATAACTTTGTTGGGATAGAATAGTGAAGGAATATCAACTCTTTTTAAAGTATACCTGCCTATTTTGTTTGCCTTGTTACAGTGAGCACAAATTACATTTTTAATGCAGAAAAAGTTAAGTAGAAAAATAAATCCCCACAAATTAAACTAATAAGCAAAAAAAAACCCATAAAATAAATTCATTCCATTTTCTACAGGGCTTCAAGCTGCTTGAAGTAGAACAGCCTAGATTCCTTGTATGTGGGAGTAACAACACACTTGACTAGTAGCAGCATAATCAGGGATAGAAAAATAGAGAATACAGGACCACTTAAACCTGGTTCTTGAAACCATCACACTCTGTCTTGACTGCAGAAAGGATGAAAGAAGTTGGTCAAATGCTATCTGACTTCTCAACTACATGAGCTAAATTATACATTCCCAAAGTTAAAGATCCATAGAAAGCTGATGCTTACAAATCACCTAATCCATTTTCTTATTTTTCGTGTAAATAAACAGAGGACTAGAGAGATAAAATGGCTTCTCTGGAAATTCTTCTGATAGCCCTATCAATGACAGATTGACAATCTGGGCCATTTTATGTTTAAATATCAGGGCAGCATGCTGACTAGCTGCAAAATAGGGGGGAGTTTGAAAAATCTATGTCTACTGAGTCCCTACCCCAACATACCAGACCTATCTGCAGAAAGTTGAAACAGAAGTGACTGGTGTCGGGGTTTCGGCCGGACCCCTGGCCCTAGGTGTGGCAAGGCTAAGATGGCGCCTGGCAGTGAGCCAGAGCAGTTAACTTTTGCACAAACAACTGACATTACTTTGAGGAAGTTCGAGGGATTGGCTGAGCTCCCTGATGGACAGTGCAGGTCCACTGTATGCCTGCCTTTGCTGCCTGTATCTGTGCATGCTCTCCCCTCGTGAAAAAAGGCTGATTGGTTATGGTACTGTATATATTGGAGTGTAAGTTCCTCAAAGAAGAAGAACAAAGAAAGAACTGAGAGGATGGGGGTGCGCGCAATAAAAGGGCTGAAAAGAACCAGGTGTCGTGTCTCTCTGCGGGCAGGGAGTGCGATAGGTGGCGCCGAAACCCGGGAGCTCTACAGGTAAAGTAAAAGGTAAGTATTTATTTTCATATTAAGACCTTGAGTCCGTCAGTGATATTCATAGTAAGACCTTGAGTCCGTCAGTGATATTCATATTAAGACCTTGAGTCCGTCAGTGATATTCATATTAAGACCTTGAGTCCGTCAGTGATATTCATATTAAGACCTTGAGTCCGTCAGTGATATTCATTTCAAGACCTTGAGTCCGGCAGTGCAGGGTAGGGAACCCAGCAAAATTGAGTCTACATAGATTTATGAAGTGGTACCAAACTGTGTGTGTGGTGTGTTATTTTTGTGTTTGTTGTGTGGCTTGTTTGTGTGCTTGGAGCTCTTAGTGCTGTAAGATTTAATCATAGGAACAGAACTGTCTAAAACTAGAATGCAACAGCCTCTTAGGGAGTTGCTAAAAAGTCATGGAATGTTCCACAGTGGGAACATAAAATAGTAGCCATAGTCCCCACAAGTATTGGGAGATAATTGTTTCATAATTTTCTGCATTCAAACCTAACCTGATTTCTCAACCAGGTAAAAAAGGGTTAAAAAGTCCTGGGTGATCCTCCCTCCCCCTGCCACATTGGAATGTAACTACAGCGTCTCAAGGAGAAAAGGGGGGTAACCTAAAGATAAGAAGAAAAGAAGAAAAAAAGTGTCCGTTTTAAACTCCTGGGCCGCTACACAAAACTAACTTATTCTTCAGGATTCTTGTTTTGTTTTGTTTTTTCTTTAATGCTGTATTTTTGAGCTCATAATTTTGATCCTACATACCTAGGTTAATGATTTTATTTTTGATCAGTTCTATTTTTTATTCAACTGAAGTTTTTAAACAGCTGTTTCATTGCAATGAACATTTACCTATAAAGTTACAAGGCCTTTGATTTTGTGTTATGTGTTATGTTGTGCTGTCTAACGTCATGTTTTGTCAAAACTGAGCGCTCTTAAAATTAAAATTTAAAAATGAATCCAAATACTTTTAATTCACGTGATTTAAAGGTTCAATTTAAATTGGGTAAACTAATAAAAGTAAAATATCTTTAAAAATAACTTGCAAGTCTCCAGGTGGTCAAACTAATGAAATGTTAATGTTAAACAATGTCTAATATCAATTGCTTCTAGGACTTTTCTTCAGCAGGAAAGAGGCAACGGATCCTGTTCAGGACACTTGTCTGATATCTTGGTTTTATAAAATAAATAAATTGGAGTTAACATGTATGGGATTACTCAAATGTGTTTGTAGAGACGTCTGGTTAATTTACAAAGTTAAAATGCTGATTGTTAAATAATATCAAGTACTTTTAACTCCTTAAATTACATGGGGTATCATACTTAAACATTATTGGTGTTTTCATAGGTTGGTAAATAAAAAGGGTTTAAACTTGCTTTGTGTCATCACTAAACTAAAAACAAGGTTATTAGAAGTTATATCCTAACAAGTGAAATTCTATATATAAAGGGTCCCAAAAGTTTCAACTGTGTTTCAATTAAGAGTACTTTAAACAACAAAATATTTAATCTTATTAAAATAGGGTGATTTATCTAAATTCAAAAATTTCATAAGAGTTGTTTCAGAATGTGATCAAAAAGGGGTCAACAAATAGGAAAGAAAAAATAAAAGGTTCTGGGTTTAAAAATGTATTTAATAAAAAGAAAAAGAAAATGTTTCTGGATAAGAAAGTCTGTATGTAATAAAGGGCAAGTTTCAACAAGTCTGTGTGTAACTAAGTTGGTTGTATGTATGTAAAACAGCTAAAGCTATTTAAGGTTTTTTCTAAGGTGAAATACTAATGTTCTGATATAAGCCAAAGTTTAATCTATATGGTAAAATGACATGGTAAAATAACAAAGTTTTCTTAAAAACACTAATTCATTCTTAACTTTGTGTCTCTTAAGTTTTATTCTTTAGAACAATTGTCTTAAAAATAGGGGTTTATACAATTATGGTTAAGCAACTGTTAAAGATTGTACTACATTATAAAGTCTAAATTTTTCTTTAAAAACTAAAATTGGTAAGAACCAATTCCTCACTAAAATTAAAATAACTCTAACCACAGATGTACCTTATAACCCACAAAAACAAAGTATTGTCGAACATACACATCTCACCCTCAAAAATGCTCTTTATAAACAAAAAGGGGGAATAGAGGAGACCTTCAGGTCCCCTAAAGATAAACTTTCTCTTTGTCTGTTTGGGGTTTTTTAACTCTGGGTAATAAGGGTAACTCGGTGCTTTACTGGAGCTGCGGCTCAGTTTGTGTGTTTCCATGGAATAAACTAACTTACAACCTCTTTTTAGTCTCTTAGGAGGAACAGTTCAACTATGTAACAAAACAACTGCTTCTCTCAATTGTACTTCAGATTTGTGCTATCTCTCAATGTTAAAATGCTTCTAGGTTCTTGCTGGCAGACTTAATGTGTGTTCCTACTTTCTTGCCCATACCAGTTTCTGTTACAGATGATGAATTGCCAGTATTGCTTTCTAGAAACAAGAGAGACTTTGGAATCACCGCAGCAGTCATTACCGCCATAGTTGCATCAGCGGCAGCTGCCACTGCAGCAGCTGTAGCCTTAACTACATCTGTACAATCTGCAGCCACAATCAATAAGGTGGTTCAACAGACTGCTACTGCCTTATCTACTCAGCAGACAGTGGATCAACACTTAAAGCAGGGATTCTTTTAGTAAACCAGCGAGTGGACTTGCTTCAGGAACAAATGGATATCTTACAAGAACTGTTAAACGTGGGATGTATTTATCGTCTGACGGGACTGTGCGTTACACCTGTAGCTTACCATAACCTTAGCTATGCAGCAAACTTGTCTAGAATCTTGTCTGCTCAGCTACAAACAAATTGGTCTTATACATTTGATAATCTTACTGCTATTCTTAGATCTCAAATTGTTAGTCTCAATGCTACTAGAGTTAATGTAGCCCCTATGTCCGAAGTGCTAAGTTGGCTATCCTCTTCTTTCAGTTTTGTAAAACAATGGGCAGGTATGGGAGCCTTTTGTATGTTCATGGTTGTTGCTGTTGTCTTCCTCACACGCTTTATCATGCGCATGCGCCGAGATCAAGCTAGAGATCGTATCATTTTCCATCAGGCCATGGCTGCCCTAGAGGCCGGCAGTTCCCCACAAGTATGGCTCATGATGCTGGATCACTAGCCAGACGGGTAAGGAAGGAGGTAACCCCCGTACCGACCTAAGACAGGAGCTGTAGCATGCTCTGCAGTTATCCGATGACGGGTAAGGACGGTGGTTGACCACTCCGCCTAAGACAGGCACGGTCCCGAGCTTTCCTTTTCTTTTTAAAAGAGAAAAGGGGGAACTGTCGGGGTTTCGGCCGGACCCCTGGCCCTAGGTGTGGCAAGGCTAAGATGGCGCCTGGCAGTGAGCCAGAGCAGTTAACTTTTGCACAAACAACTGACATTACTTTGAGGAAGTTCGAGGGATTGGCTGAGCTCCCTGATGGACAGTGCAGGTCCACTGTATGCCTGCCTTTGCTGCCTGTATCTGTGCATGCTCTCCCCTCGTGAAAAAAGGCTGATTGGTTATGGTACTGTATATATTGGAGTGTAAGTTCCTCAAAGAAGAAGAACAAAGAAAGAACTGAGAGGATGGGGGTGCGCGCAATAAAAGGGCTGAAAAGAACCAGGTGTCGTGTCTCTCTGCGGGCAGGGAGTGCGATAGACTGGGAGTCAGAGAAGTAACTTCTTGCTGGTGTGCTCCTTGGAAAGGTTCACCATCACTTATCTTACACATGTGTTCTTGCTGAGTCAACCATTGCTTTCCTATGGAGGCAGAGCCTGTTCTTTATCTCAGATGAGCTATCACCGACAAGAATCATTCAGGGGCTTTTATGCACTCACCAGAAGAAAATAGCTCCTTTTACAGGATTGGTCTGTTGATAGAAGGAGTTTGGACAAAGGGAGTGGGAATGTAAGATTTCAGGGAAGAGAGTTGTGGTCAGCAAAGTCATCCATATTTAATATCACAATGCTGTCTCAAGAGGGTCCTACTGAAAGACATGGCTCCCTGGACACTTGCCCTAAAAAGTGAGGCAGTCCAGACAGCCCACCCCCAAACAGCTACATTGGCTTCTTAGACCTTTCATAGTCAAGATTTACCCAGGAAAAAATCTGTGAACTCAAGTTGGATTACAAACCACTAGTAATTTTGACCAGTTAGAGACTGAAATGACTAATGCCAAGGCATTGAAAACTTCTAGCCAAACATTTCCAGCAATTGTTTTGCTTTTTTGCAAAACAATGTACTCTCTGGTAGGTTTAGGCTAGCACCTAACTTGTATAAGTTTAACTAGATGGAAAGGGTATCTTCTAGGGAATCTTGAAAATACTGAATTATTGAATAAAGCTGTCACCTATTTAAATGTACCCAATGGAATCAAACTATCACAGAGGTTTGGTACCCAAATTCACTCATTTAAAATATGTGGGAGGTCAGCAAGATGATGGAATATACAGTCACCAGTCGAGTTTCCCCAACAGAAATACTAATTTAGCAATTAACCATGAATGACAATACCTTTGTGAGAGTTCAGGAACCAGTCATAGCACACCAGTAGAGCAAGAAAACAGAGTGGGGAAAAAAAACATTCAAAGGGGATAGAAACCTGTTGATGTCTTCGAGATTTTCTGATTTGTTGGAGTATAGATTTTCAAAATAACTTCTAATTATATTTTGTATTTCACTCATGTCTGTAGTGATATTTCCTTGTTCATTCTGAATTTTAGTAAATCAAGTTTTCTCTCTCCTTCTCTTTGTTAGTGTGGCTAAGGGTTTATCAATTTTGTTTATTTTTTCAAAGAACCAACTATTTATTTTGTCAATTTTTTCAATCATTTCTTTTGTTTCAATTTTGTTGATTTCAGCTCTGATTTTAACTATTTCCTGTCTTCTACTACTTTTGGTGTTGCTCTGTTCTTCTTTTTCTAGGGCTTTAAGCTGTAGTGTTAAGTAGTTTATTTGTTGATTTTTTCTTCTTTTATTGAATACGCTCCATGAAATAAATCTTCCTCTAAGTACTGCTTTCATAGTGTCCCAGAGATTTTGATATGATGTGTCTTTGTTCTCATTTACTTCTAAGAATTTTTTTATTTCCCTCCTGATGTATTCTGTTATCCATTCATCCTATAATACTGTATTATTTAATCTCCAGTTGTTGGAGTGTTTCTGTTTTTTATTCTGTCATTTATTTCTAATTTCAATCCATTATGATCTGATAGAATACATGGTAGTATCTCTATCTTCTTGTATTTGCTAACATTACCTTTATGGCATAAAATATGGTCTATTTTGGAGAAGGATCCATGTGCTGCTGAGAAGAAGGTATATTTGCTCTTTGTTGGAGGTATATTCTATATATGTCCGTTAAGTCTAAATTGTTCATTGTGTTATTGAGCTCTATGATTTCTTTATTCAGTTTTTGTTTGGAAGATCTATCCAGTGGTGAGAGAGGTGTGTTAAAATCACCTAGTATTATTGTGCTGTGGTCTATTTGATTTCTGGAATTGAGAAAGATTTGTTTGACGTACATGGATGAGCCAATGTTTGGGGCATAGATATTTATGATTGTTATGTCTTGCTGATTTATGCTTCCCTTAAGCAGGATGAAATGTCCTTCTTTATCCCTTCTGACTAACTTTGGCTTGAAGTTCACTTTATCTGAAATGAGGATGGATATTCCAGCATTTTCACTGTGTCCATGTACATGGTATGTTTTTTTCCCATCCTTTCACCTTTAGTCTGTGGGAATCTCTTTCTATGAGATGAGTCTCTTGCAGGCAGCATATTGTTGGATTTCTCTTTTTAATCCAATCTGCCAGTCTATGTCTTTTGATTGATGAGTTCAGGCCATTAACATTCAGGGTTATTATTGAGATATGATTTGTATTTCCAGTCATTTGGCTCATTTTTGTTTTTTGACAGGACTTGGTTTCTTCTTTATTTGTCTATTCCTTTAGGCTAGTTCCTCCCTTTGCTGATTTGCATCATTGTTTTTCATCTCTTCCTCATGGAATATTTTGCTGAGAATGTTCTGTAATGCTGGGTTTCTTTTTGTAAATTCTTTTAGTTTTTGTTTATCATGGAAGGATTTTATTTCATCATCAAATCTGAAGGTAAGTTTTGCTGGGTATAAGATTCTTGGTTGGCATTCATTTTCTTTCAGGGCTTGATATATGTTGTTCCTGGCCCTTCTAGCTTTTAGGGTCTGGATTGAAAAATCAATAACTGGGATAGATTCAAACTAAAAAGCTTTCTCTCAGCAAAGGAAACTATAAGTAATGTGAAGAGAGAGCCTACAGAGTGGGAGAAAATCTTTGCCACCCATACTTAAGATAGAGCACTAATCTCCAGAATCTATAAAGAACTCAAAAAACTTTACACCAAGAATACAAATAATCCAGTCAACAAATGGGTTAAGGATATGAACAGACACTTCACAGAAGAAGATCTACAAGCAATAAACAGACATATGAAAAAATGTACAACTTCTCTAGTAATAAGAGAAATGCAAATCAAAACTACCCTAAGATTCCATCTCACCCCAATTAGAATGGCTGTTATCAAGAATACAAGCAACAATAGGTGTTGGTGAGGATGTGGGGGAAAAGGTACACTCATACATTGCTGGTGGGGTTGCAAATTAGTGCAGCCACTCTGGAAAGCAGTGTGGAGATTCCTCAGAAAGCTTGGAATGGAACCACCATTTGACCCAGCTATCCCACTCCTTGGCCTATACCCAAAGGACTTAAAATCAGCATACTACAGAGATACAGCCACATCAATGTTCATAGGTGCTCAATTCACAATAGCCAGACTGTGGAACCAACCTAGATGTCCTTCAATTGATGAATGGATAAAGAAACTGTGGTATATTTATACAATGGAATATTACTCAGCCAGAAAGAATAATAAATTATGGCATTTGCAGGCAAATGTATGAAATTGGAGAATATCATGCTAAGTGAGATAAGCCAATCTCAAAAAACCAAAGTACCAATGATCTCGCTGATAAGTGGATGATGACACATAATGGGGGGGAGGGGGCAAGAATGGAGGAAGGAGGGACTGTATAGAGGGAAAAGAGGGGTGGGAGTGGTGGGGGGAAGGAAAAAATAACAGAATGAATCAAACAATATTACCCTATGTAAATGTATGATTACACAAATGGTATGGCTTTACTTCATGTACAAACAGAGAAACGATGTATCCCATTTGTTTACAATAAAAGTAAGTTAAAAAAAAATAAATAAAATAAAGGTCCACTGACAACTAAAAAAAAAGTGATAGAAAGAAGCCTTCTCTTTATCCAGATTTCCCCTCCTTCAATCTGTTACAGCACATTATGTTAAATATAAATGGAGTAAACTCCCTAATCAAAAGATATACAGTAGCATTATGGGAATAAGAAATCCCAGCTATATGTTTTCTACAAGAGATTCATCTTAAATTTAAGGACATATATAAGCTAAAAGTGAAGGGATGGAAAAAATACTCCATGCAAATGGTAACTGAGAGAGTTGGAATGTATATACTTATATCAGACACAATATTCTTTAAGTGAAAAACTGTCACAAGGGACAAAGAAGGTGGTTACATATGATTAAAGTGTCAATTCAACAAGAAAGTATAATAATTATAAACATGTATGCACCTAACACCAAAGCACCTAAATATATAAAGCAAATGTTGACAGATCAAAGGAGAGAAATAAACCACAAGACAATAATAGTAGGGGACTTCAATTTCCTACTTTCAATAATGAATAGTTTTTCCAGACCAATAATCAATAAGGAAATATCAAGTTTAACAACACTATTCACCAATGGATCTAAAAGGTATAAGCAGAATATTTTATCCAAAAGCAGCAGAATGCACAGTTCTTTAAAGTGCACACAGAACATTCTCCAGGATAAATCATCTGCCATGATGATAATACTTTAAAAATTTAATAATAAGTTTCAAAAGAAAAAATAAAATACAAGTACATCTTTATTCCTTGAGCATATTTCAGTTCTACTTTTCACAGATTATTTTGACACATTAATATGTTTAAAGTATATTATATGTGAAATTTGATCACCCTCACATATTTATATACATTGAATTTTCTTATTTCTTGTGGCCATCAGTCTATTTGCTTTTTATTGTTTTCTGAGTAAGTTACCATTACAATTATGAGTATCACATAACTGATAATACTACATAAATATGATACATATTTTTTAAAAACTGCTTAATATGCAAAAGCATAATGTTATTGAAAACTACTAAATCTGAATAAATTTTGAGGTTGAGTCAATTTCTGTTTAACTTTTTTTGATAGAGAAATTACTAAGGCCTCTTTTCACATAAATATATAAGAACTGAAGTTTTCTTCTTATAATGTTAATTCTTTGAACAACTTCTGTATTATATGTAAGAAATTCAATGTTATATAATCAGTGTTAAATCTTTTAATGATAAATTGGCTGATAATTGAACTAGGTCTTCAATTTTATGAGAAAAAATAAGTTAAACCATATGACATGCAAATATATTTCCCTATTTGTAGAGATTCAATGATAATTTAAGAATCAAAATAAATAACAATAGTACTAGATTTATAACCCATAGAGCAAAAGAGATATTTGAGAGTCCATTCTTATATAAATACCTAATTGAATAAATAAATTAATGGAGATGAAGAGTTTTTCCCTACAGAATTGCAATTACTAATGTAGAAGAAATGAAGAAAATACAAAGTTGTCATTAGAACACCATAATAATCATTTTACAAAGAAGATCCACTAATAGATGTTTAAGTTAGTTGGTAAAAATTTAAGGAGAAACAGGATATTTGTCTAGTTTTCATGTCTGTACTCCAAGATGTGTGGTGATTAATCTTGTGTCAACTTGACTGGTATAAGGGGTGCCCAGATAATCAGTGCATATTATTTCTGGATAAGTGTGTGAAAGAATTTTCCGAGACTGGCAGTGGAATTGGTAGACTGAGAAAAGATACCATCACCAATGCAGGTGGGCACCATCAAATCAGTTGAGGGCCTGAATGAAATCAAAAACTGGAGAGAAGAGTGACTTTGCTTTTTCTGTTTCAACTGGGATAAAAATTCTTCTGCCCTCAAACATCAGTTATTTTGATTCTCAAGACATCAACCTCAGACTGAGCTTTATACAACTAGCTCCTCTGGTTTCCCAGGCCTTTGTTTTTTTTGTTGGCTTAGTTGGTTTGGTTTAGTTTTTAGTACCAGGGCTTGAACTCAGGGGCACTCAAGCACTGAGCCACATCTCCATCCCTATTTTGTATTTTATTTAGAGTTCACTGAGTTGCTTAGTGCCTCGATTTTATTTACTGAGGCTGGTTTTGAAATCAGGATCCTCCTGCCTCAACTTCTCCATCTGCTGGGATTACAGGTGTGGACTACGATGCTCAGCAAAAACTTTGGGTTTGTACTGCAACTACACAACAGCTTTCCTGGACCTTCACCTTATACATAATAGATAGTGGGATTTCTCAGCCTCCATTATCACATGAATCAATCTCTCATAATAAAATCCCTCATTCTATATATCTCTATATAACTTATTGGTTCTATTTCTCTGGAGAATTCTGACTTATAAAACATATATTCATTATGAGGGGAAATCTAAAACTATTTCAAAATAAGTAAAAAGCAAACTAAAAAATTGAAAATTATGTATTTTAGGATTTGTCTTATGGACTAAATATGAAACATGCAGAAGTGTACACATGTCCATATACTTATAGGCCATATTTTAGTTTTATAATGTAAATCTTCTAGAAGTGTCTTAAAATATGAATATACCATAATGAATCTCCACATTGTGTATAACCACACAATTGTGACCCTAATTAGAATAAGATATACTTCATGTTTGTATGAATATGTCAAAATATACTCTACTGTCATGTATATCTAAAAAAGAACAAATAAAATTTTAAAAATTCATGGTAGACAAAGGGAAAAACATTTGACAATTATTATATATACCTAATTAACACTTAAGTTTTATTGTTGAAAAATATTGCCCATAGTTATTCATTTGACATAATTAGAACAACTTATCATTTGAGCAGGAAATTTTTTTTCATCTAATTAAATGAAACTGGCTTTCTAGAATTCTGGACATCATATTCTCCATAGCATTTTAGAAACATTTTGTTCAACACTAGTACATAAATAGATGTTCTGCTTTTATGAGGGCATTCTTTATCTCTGTGTTGAAATTAACAGTCATTAATAAGTGAGAGATCCACAAGTTTACCAGTGCTCTCTTTGCTTTGCTCTCATAGGACTTTTTTCTCAGGAGTGTTACTATTATTGTTGAATAAAATAGCGATGTGATGTAATATATCATAGTAAGTTCCAGGATAAATGCTCTGCCCTTCTTTTATGTATCAGGAAAATGATACATAAATGAATGGAGAAGAGGGAAAGGGAAACCAGAGTGGGCTACACTGACTATGGACATGTTCTCAGGCAGATAAATTTTAAGAATTGATACATATGGAAGTTTAGGTGATGCTAGAAATTGATTCTCTTAATATCTCCCTTTGTCTGATACCCCTTGGAGAATCTTGGACTCATCCAGGGACAGGAATATTGCTAATTTAAGGTTGCTCCAAGGTTTCAGAAAGGCCTGCCAATTTGGGGGTTCAGTCCTTTAATAGCTTCCTTATGAAAGTTGTTTGCTATAATTGGTCTTCAGTACTACTACATTATATGAGTCATAGTAATAGCTTATATTGCATAGTAGTTGTTGGTTTTCAAATTTTCTTATACATTTTGTTTCATGTCACTTTTTTCTGGACTTAGTTATTCTGAAAGTAAAGCCTAAAGGAAAGGCGTTCAGGTACCACATTTCAGAAGTAATTCCAGGCAGCAGGAGAGCGGGATAGGGATGTGAAAAATGATGTTGAAGGAAAAGAAAATGCAAGTACGAATTTTGGGTGACTCTTTCTATGGATGATTGGAACTTCTGAGGAAGCTAAAGTAGTTATGTTCAGAACTATCAGTCCTGGGGGAAAAGTGGAAATCATTTATCCATCAGCTCTGGATTCTATTGTTCAAGGTGAACCCAAAGATCTTCAACCCAGGGTGTCCTTAAAACCAGAGAGAGGGAGCAAAGTGGGTGGAATTCTGCAAGGGAAATAATAGAATATTAACTCAAGCAGGATATAAACTCTAGGATGTAAACTCTAGATGATTTAAAGTCACACAAGAGGTGTCCTATATGAGCCCTTATAGAAATACTATGAGATAAGGCAGACATCATTATTAATCTCATTTTTCTTATGATGATGATTATATACTGGGGATTGAACTAGGGGCACTTACCACTGAGCTACATCCCCAGTTCTTTTTATTTTGAAACAGATTTTTGCTAAGTTGCTGAGGGTCTCACTAGGTTACTGAGGCTGGTCTCACACTTGCAGTCCTCCTGCCTCAGCCTCCCAAATCACTGGGATTACAGGCATGGGCCACTGTGCCCGATGTATTAATCCCATTTAAAAAGACAAATGTATAAACAATAGATTGCAAAACTGTTGATAAATGATTTGACCACTCTGTGCCTATTTCTGTATCTATAAAAAAGTATTAAAACTATTTACCACTTCCATTATGAAATAACTAGAATACCTGAAAAAATGCTTTTGAACTCCCAGAAGAATGCAACTATGCAAATAATTACTGTTATTACACTTTATAGTGCATTTGAAAACAAAATGGGTCTTGTCATTTTGAAATATTGAATTCTACAGAAAGTAAAGTTGAAAAATATAAGGACGAATTTTGTTTTTCATTCTTCCTGCATATCTTTCACTAACTTTAAAGGGAATTTGGCTCTCCCTGTGTATGCATAATTATACAAAGTAATCATAAAGTTCCATATTTAGTACTTGTATAATGAGTCTCAAAAGTCAATATGAACTACAAATATTCATAGAAAATATTTCTAATTTAGAATTGAGAATTCATTGCTGCTTCAATTTTGTGCATTAAGAACAACTACTGGTATGATTACTTCTTAGAATTTATTTCCACCCACTCATAAACAAAGAGACTTCTTTTGATGGTTACCACATTGTGGCATTCTTTGAAGGAAGCCATGTTGAAGCCTTACCTGGCTCCTGTACCATCCGTTACTCTAGCTAACTCAATACCTCTCTACTTCAAATTCTTGATAAGAGATTTGTTATTAAAGTGACCCTCATGGAGATAGGTGACATGGAATTGCTGGGGCTAGTATGCCATCTGTGTTCTGGGGCATGCAATTAGTTTCTTTGAATTTTGTTTTGTAGTTGGACAGAATGCCTTTAATTTTATTTGTTATGTGGAGCTAAGGATCAAACCCAGTGCTTCATAGGTGCTAGGCAAGTACTCTGCCACTGAGTCACACTCCAGCTCCAAGAACTCCCTGTTCCCACACCAGGAGTTGAACCCAGGCCTTCTGGGTGAAAACCAGGAATCCTAAGCAATTAGTTTTAATGATTCTATTTTCTCCTGATGAATTGACTAGGTTTGGGTGTGGCCATGGAGTAATGGCCATAGATTTGGGGAATGTAACTCATGCAATCATTCCCAAGTCATCACAGTAACTTTCCTGAGAAGGCCAGGATGATAATGTGATATATTATCTATATATATATATAGATATAGATATGTTGGTCTTAGTCTTGTTTCATGGTATGCCACTTCTAAAATCTTTGGGATCTCTAAAGTGATAAACATTAAACATTTTGGTATTTTGCATTTTTAAACTGACTGCCCCTAGATAGCTTCAGGAATGGAGCTAGTCACAGGAAGACAAAGGCATGACCAGAGAGTTGGAACTTTCAACCCTACCCCTAAACTCTGGGGAGGAAAGAGAAGCTAAAGGTTAAGCTGATCACCAATGGTCAAAGACTTAGTCAATCATGCCTCTGTAATGAAGCCGCCATAAAAATCCAAAGAGACAGGGTTCCAAGAACTTCCAGATACTGAACATGTGGATGGTGTTGCACCAAGACAGCACATGGAAGATCCATACTCCTCCCTCCATACCTTTCTGTGCATCACTTTATCTGTATCTTTGGTAATATCCTTTATAATAAATCAGTAAACATGTTTCCCTGAGTCTTGTGAGTCACTGTAGCAAAGTAATAGAACTCAAGTGGAGTGGGAACTCAGACTTAACAGCCAGTCAATAAGAAGAACAGACTAAATAGCCCAGAGCTTACTACTGCCCTCTAAGTGTAGAACAGTGCAGCCTTGAGGCCTGAGACCTCAATCAGTGGGATCTGATGCTATTTCCAAGTGGATAGTGTCAGAGCTAAATTGAAGTAGAGCTAGTGTCCACTGTAGAACTGATTACTTACATCTGTGTGGGGAGAAATTTCTCCATCTTTTGAGGTCACAGAGAGATGTGTTGGCTGTTGTAGTGTGACAGCAAAGGAAAAGCTTTTTTATCTACATGGCAAGCCAAGGCAATAGTATAGAGAGACTCCTAGGACTGTATAAACTTGTAAGGGCTCATTTATTTTCTGTTTCTCTCTCCTTTTCCTTTTCCTCTTGTTCATCACTGATCATTTTATATTCTCTGTTCTGTTCAAGGTACTCCACATTTTTAACACACACACACACACACACACACACACACACACACATATATATTTGGAGATACTGGGGATTGAACCCAGGGGTGCTTAACCACTGAGGCACAATCCCAGTTCTTTCAATGTTTTATTTAGAGAAAGGATCTTGCTTAGTTGTTTAGGTCCTTGATAAGTTTCTGAGGCTGGCTTTGAACTTGCAATCCTCCTGCCTCAGTCTCCCAAGCCACTGGGATTACAGGCATGTACCACTGCACCTGGCTCATATAGTTCATATATAACCTTAGGAAGTAGGTAGTATTATCATAGCCACTTTACTGCTGAGAGAAATTATGCTTAGATAGATTAAATAAGTATGACAAATTCACTCAGCTTATCAGTGGTTGAGCTGATATTCAAACCTGGGTCTGTCTGATGCCAAAGTATGTATTTCTTCTCCATAGGTAGTGTTCTGTCTCTGGCAGAATAAAACTGTCTATCCCCTGTTATGAAGTATAGTTTCATTCTGGACTTAAATTTGTTCTTTCTTTCTTTTCTCATTAATCTAATACAGTTTCAGTTACTGCTCTGGCTTCTATACCATGTTCCCTGGTCACAATAAACTCTGTCCTTTACCCTGCTCTGAAAACTTATGCCTAGCTCAGCAGTCCTTGACATTCAGATCTGGGGCCCAGAAAACTCATAATTTTAGTCTTTTCAGACTTTCATGATGCCTGTGCCTGTATTCCAATTCCAGAATCCTATTCTATTCATTGGTTCATTTACAATTTTTTATTATGTAGCTAATATTCTGAGCACTAGAAATATAGGGGCAATTTTATTGGACATTGGCTGTACATTCATGGAGATTACAATCTCATGGAATAGACATAGAGACACACACAAACCAGCATATACACATGCAAATACACACATATACCCAAAAGGTTGAAACAATTTCAAGTTGTGATAAGTATTATGAAGGAAACAAATAGGGTTCCATGTCATAGGAAACTGTAGTTGGGTCTACTTTAGATAGTGAGGGAAGACTTCTGGTATGGTGTCGATAAGTATCCCCCAAAGGCCCATGTGTTAAAGGCTTGGTCACCAGTCCATAGCGCTAATGGGAAGTAGAAGAACCTAGAAGAGGTGGAGTCTTCGCATCACTGTGAATGTGGCTTTGATTAGGATACTGGGAGACCAGGCCTTCTTCTCCCTATTTCTTCCACATCCTGCTCATGAGGTGAATGGATTTGCCATGAACTGTGCCATCATGTGCTGCCTTGCCACAGTCATAAAAGTGAGAGAACCAACCAACCATGGACTGAAACCTCCAAAACTGTGAACCCACATAAACCATTTTTTCCTAATGAACTCATTGTCTTAGGTACCTGTTACAATAACAAAAAGTTGGCTTAACCTTTCTGAAATGGTAGAATGATAGGAAGGAGTAAACCACATGAAGAGCCAGAGAAGAAACACCATTGGCAAAGGGAAGAAAAATGGCGAAGATCACGAGGAGAAGGGTTTTGATGGTTTAACCAATAGAAATGAGACCAGTGTAAGGGGAGGTAATGTGGAATGAAATCTACCAAATTATGTTATGTGCATGGGTGAATATAGCACATTGAATTCCACCTTTATGTATAATTATAATGCAACAATTTAAAAATAGAAGAGACAAATAGAGTATATAAAGGAGATCAGGGAAAGGGAAGAGGGGAAGGAAATGAAGGTATTAGAGAATGAGAATGATCAAATTATGTTATGTGCATGTAAAATTATGTCACAATGAATCCCACTGTTATGTATAATTATAATGCATTAATAAAATGATAGATAAGAGTATACCAGTGTACTTTAAGCTTTAGTGATCAAGAGAAAGATACTGATAGAAGAGGGTGTAGAAATAATCTGGGACTGCATGATTCACCTCAATGGATAAATAAAGAAAATGAGCTATATATATGTATATATATAATATATATATAGATGTATATATATACACATAGCCACAAAGAAAAACAAAATTATGTCATTTGCATGAAAACGGATGGAACTGGACACAATCATGTTAAGCAAAATAAGTCAAATTCAGAAGGTCAAGGGTCATATGTTTTCACTCATATGCAGAAGCTGAAAAGGAAATAGGAAAAGAAATGTGGGGATGTAACACATGATAATCAAGAAGGACAAGTAGAGGAAAGGGACCAAGTTTTGGGAGGCAGAGAGGGAGGGGGAAGTGCCAAAGAGTGATATTGATCAAATTATATTGTTATATTTTGTGCATGTATGAATATGTAACAACAAATCCCATCATTATGTGCAACTATAATGCTCCAATAAAAATGTGGGAAAATCATCAAATATGTTAAAAAAATCTTCAACATCTCTAGCAATTAGAGAAATGCAAATCAAAACTTCACTGAGATTCTATCTCACTCCAGTCAGAATGGCAATTATTAAGAATGCAAGTAACAATAAATGTTGTTGAGTATGTGGGGAAAAAGGTACACTCACACATTGCTAGTGGGATTGCAAATTGGTGCAACCATTATGGAAAGCAGTATGGAGATTCCTCAGAAAACCTGGAATGGAACCACCATTTGATCCAGTTATCCAACTTTGGTTTATACCCAAAGGACTTAAAATCAGCATACTACAGTGATGCAGCCACATCAAAGTTTATAGCAGCTCAATTCACAATAGCTAAACTGTGGAACCAACCTAGGCACCCTTCAATAGATGAATGGATTAAGAAAATGTGGTATATAAACACGATAGAATACTACTCAGCCTTGAAGAAGAATGAAAGTATGGCATTTACTGGTAAATGAATGGAGCTGGAGAATATTATGCTAAGTGAAATAAGTCAATTCAAAAGAACCAAAGGTCATATATTTTCTCTGATATGTGGATGCTAATTCACAATAAAGGGGGGCTAGGGAAGAATAGAGGTAATTTGAATTAGACAGAGGAGAGTGAAGGGAGGGGAGGGGGTCTGGGGGCAGGAAGTATAGAATGAATTGGACATTATTACCCTATATACATATATGACTACACAACCAGTGTACATGCTACACCATGTACAACCAGAAGAATGAGAAGTTATATTCCATTTATGTATGATGTGTCAAAATGCATTCTACTGTCATGTATAACTAATTAGAACAAATAGAATAAATGTGGGGAAAAAACCCATTATTACTGGTCAGTTTCAAAAGAAAGAAGCTGGAGCCAGATCTAGAGCAGACATTATGTATAGTGTTGAGAAATTATTGCCATTTAATTCTTTGAGTCATGGGATGTCATTAGTTTTTAAGTAGGGAAGAATTCATTATATGCAAAATATGTAAAAATCATTCTGGTTGTTGTGTGGGAAATTGATTAGAAGGAAGAAAAAGTGGAGATAGAGATCAATTGGGAGTGTCTTGCAGTTTTTAGGTGAGAGATGATAATAGCTTGAACTAGGGTGATAGCCATGAGGGTGGTGAGGAATAGTCAGATCCAGTATGTATTTTGACAATGGAACTGACAAGATTTGCTGACAGAATTAAAGTAGGAAAGTGAGAAAATGAGAGGAATCAAGGATTATTCTTAGATCTTAGCCTGAGCAATTGGAGGAATATGGCTGCCATTTATCAAGATGGAGAAGGCAGTGGGAGTAACAATATCAAGAATTCTGATTTGGTCATATTAAACTTGAAGTGTCAATAAGACCTAAGTGGCAGCTGGATAAACAAGGTTAGAGTCCTGGAGAGATATGAAACTTGGGAGTCAGGATATAGATGATAAATAAAGCCATATGACTTGATAAGACAATTCATGGAAAGGCTAGTTCTTTCTTTTGTTTCTTGACTACCTCCTGCTCACATTAGAATGTAAGCTCAACAAGAGTATATGTTTGTCTTCATTGGTGATTCTCTAGTGCCTATAATAGTGCATTTACTAAAAAATTATTACATGTGAAGAGTGAAAGATTTTAAGTGTTTCAATAAACAGTTGTCTCTCAGTATTTGTGGGGATTAGTTTCAGACTCCTGGTTGCAGGATACCAAAATCCACAGATGCTCAGGTCTCTTATATAAATAGCATAACCTTTGCATATAGCCTATGCACATCTTCCCCTATACTTTAAATTATTCCTAGATTACTCAGAACACTTAATACAATTTAAAGCTATGCAAATAGTTGTGCTGTATTATTTAGGGAATAGTAGTTGAATCAACAGATGGAGAACTAACAGTTACAGATGGCCAACTACATCTCCCTTTGGTCCTCATAATCATATTTGGCCCCATCCTAGCCTCCCACCTCTTGTTTCTTTATTCTTTATTATTTCTCTCCTAAAGAGTCATATTCACGCATAATGATAGCTAATACATTTCCAAGGTCCAAGGTGAGTTCTTAGCTGGTCACATCTGCCTCTCAAGATGTGTATTCTCTGAACTTCCTTTGCAGGTCTTTTGACCCCTTTACTGCAATCAATCCAACCCCCATGTCCTAATATCATAAACTAAATAGGACACCTAAAATGGTACCTCTTATGTAGGTATCTGAATCATAGTCAGGTGAGAATTGGTAAAGACTGACTGCAGCAATGTAGAGACAAGAAGGAATAATGCATTAACACCAGATTTGATCATATTCCTGGAGGCAAATGCAGTTCACTGCTTGTGCACAGATGGGCTGCTGAAATCTATTGTCATTAGTTAGAGTATGTAACTCTAGCAAATGTAAGCCAATTGCAATGTATAATTTCTTCTGATACTTTAAAACAAATCTTCATAGTGCATCCAATCTGAATGCCACCAAAGATGCCATATTTACTTGATGTCTTAAGCAGGACTGTGCTACTTCAAACTAGTAGTTAGCCACAATGTCATTAGAATAGACCTTCCCTGGGCGCTTCACTTTATCAGAAATGCACTGAGCTTCCTGAAACAGTCATATAACTGAAGTGTTCATCTAATAAAGGGTTATTTGCTTTAGAATGCATATAGTTCAGTAGGTCATACAGTCTGCAATAAAATACAATAGTAATTTTCTAGATTGGTTTGGCCCAACCCAAACTCAACAGGAACTGAGTAACATTAAGCAGAATATAGAGAGATGGGCCTCTCCCCTGAATTAATTCTTACATGAACATGTAGACATTCATCTATTTCCACACATGTGTTCTCTAGGCCACTGCCAGAGACATGTCTCACTGGGCTATTCGTATACTTAAGTACTTCCAGTAGCTCCCCCATAGCTTATTAGCTCCTAAATTCTGGATGCTTTTCAAGGTAACCATCAACTGATTCTAACTTGCTGACTAGTAAATCCCACTCCTTCCAACATATCATGGGTGCATGAATGCTCGCTTCATGCATGTGTGCTAACACACACAAACATACTCTCTCTCTCTCTTTCTCTCTTTCTCTTTCTTTTTCTCTGTCTCTCTCTCTCTCTTTCTATTTACATAGGTTGCTCCACCTTCATTCTCTTTCCTCCAGATTCCAATGCTCTTCCCATTCCCACTTTCATGTCTTTGTATACACTGTAACAGCAACCTAGAGTACCTTCCCCTCTTCCTGTACACTAAAATCTTGCATTTCTTATAAGGTCTAGCTTAAAGCTAAATTTTTTTAATGGAATCAGCTCATCATGGTATTTCCCCTGCCCATTGTTCCTTTGTTCTCTCATATAGCTTGATTGTATCTATCTTATCATCCATCTTAAACTCTGTCCTCCCTGTGATAAAGCTTTTCTCTCTTTTAAGTCCTCTGGATTGTTTATGGGGCTGGGAAAATCATAGATATTAATGAACAGTTGCTGGACGGAATTTCAGACATGTTGACTACTTTCCTATATGAGATAGCAAGAGGAAGACTGAGAGGTATAACTTAGAGTTTTCTATGTTGATCCATTCTGTGCAATGAGTTTCAGATTAAGATTATATTTGAAAGAGAGGGTTTCAGCTGAACTTTGAAATATAACACTAATATAACCAATCATTCATTCATTCGATATTTGCTGAACACTGATTATGTACCTACACTGCACTAATCATTCCTATAGGCAGGTAGAAAAGGGAAACATCTGGAAATTGGAGTTATTGAGGAATTCTATGCACCGAGGATTCAGAAGTGTGGTTAACAATGGGGAAGGCATTTCTTGGGAACCAGAGTAACTTATCACCCAGTGTTTTGATGCACTAAGTTGGGCCAGATATTGACTCTTCATCACTGTTCTCTCAGGATTAAATAGGAGTATCCCTTCCTCAGTCCTCTCTACTGGTCCCTCCCCCTTGCCCATTCTCTTGCTAGTCTTGCCTCACTAGACCTGAGAGTGACAGGGTCTTATATTCTTACACCTCTAAATCAGACCAGACACATTACAGAGCCAGATTGGTTGTTTTCCTTTTTAAGCACCAGGCCCCCCTGTGGGCACTGGCATTTCTGCATCTGCTCACATAGCAGGCTGTCTGCTTGAAATCTTCCTCCTGATCCTCCAGTGATCTACTGAGAGACTGAGTTGGCAACAGGAAACTGTCTTTCCATAACTTGTTTCTGTAATACTGAATGCCAAGCACCTGAAGCAAAGTGTCCTCCTGCCACCATCACCAGGCAAAACTGAATCATGTGCAGACACTGATGCCCCAGGCTGCTCACTAAGAATAAGATAAAGCTCAAAATAACCTGTACTATCCCCAGTGAACCTTACTGCCTGCCAGCCCCCACTTCCTCTGCCTATGATTGGCTGAAAAGCCAGATAGACAACTGGTCTCTGAGCCCTGAAATAACATTGACAACGGAAATAAATCTCTCTTGCCTGGGTGGAGGCTCATCAAAGCAGAAGAAAGAGATGCTCAATCATTCTGCCACTTACTCAGCGGCATTCAGAATTTCTAGTGTGAGCTTCAGGGGGTTCCAGGCCTCCACACTCCAGGTGGATGTTGTGCTCATTTGAGTATGGATGTTAGAACAGGTCAGGAGAGGTAACAGGGATTAGTGGCAGGGGAGAGGCAACAAGGTCTGTACCCATGAACTGGAAATTCCATTCTTATATTCAGGCCCCTGTTCCATATACAATCATCCACATTCAGACTGCCTGAATGGAAAACTACAGCCAAAATATGCATGCATGGCTCATAGGATGCAAAGAAAGCTAAGGATAGGGGCTCCTCTCAGACTGTAAGAAGTCTCCTGACTGTACCACCCCCTCCAGAGTTGGGAATATCTTTCCTACAAACAGGAGGTAAAGGCATTGGTGTTTCCTAGACCAAGTCTCACCTGTCGAACAAGCTCAGATAGCTGAGCACTCTGAGGGTCCTGATTCACCACTACTTTGGTTCCTCTCAACTCTAACCTCAGAAGAGGAATTCTGACACAGATCTAATGGAATGGTTGAAGTTTTTTGTCTCTACCCAGACAAAAGGCAAAAAAGTACTGTCCTTCTAGGACTAAAAGACTTATTGAAAACAGGAAATAGGGATGTATGGTATTTAAAACAAGCAGACTTTCAAACTTACTGACCTTAAATGATCTGCAATATAGAAGCCAGATTCTCTAGAGCTTATTATTCTTACTAAGCTGAAATTATGCCTGCTGATTAATTCTTCCATTTCCCTCCCCCAGCCTCTGGTAATGACTATTCCAGTTTTTTTTTTTAATTGTATGAATTGTTTATTTTAGATACCCAATGATTACAGTCATGTAGTATTTGTGTTTCTGTGTCAGGCTTATTTACTTAACTTAAAATTTGTTATGAGGCTAGATCTCATGTCAAGTGTTTTCATCACAAGAAAAATTTAAAAATAAAATTAAAAAAACAGGCAGGGAGCAAAGCAGTAGGGCATGAGTATTTTTGAAATATCTACCAAAGTTGTTATGATCCCCACCTTGAACTTTGTATCCATGCATTAGCAAGTCACTCTTATTAATTTCCTAATTCACTGAAGAGACAAAAATGGCCCAGATAAGTAACATGACCTACAGAAGGTCACCCCGCTGAGAGTCCTGCCAGAATCTGACTGTCTCCCCAAGTGCTGACATACCCATCACTGTGAATCCACTTAGAGCTTCGACCATGAGTACCAGTGACAGAGCAGCCCCCACCCAGCACTGAGAACCAATGAATGAGAATAGTTTACCTCTACATGTATATTAATTTGCTCAGGCTGCCATAATGCAACACCACAGACTGGGGGATCAAACAACAGAAATTTATTGCTCACAGTTATGGAAGATCAAAGTGTCAGCAGAATGGATTTCTCTTGAAACCTCTTTCCTTGACTTACAGATGGTCATCTTCTTTCTGTGACCTCATATGGCCTTTCTTCTATGTGCATTATTCCTTGGGTCTTTTCCTCTACTTATAATGATATTAGTCATATTGGATCAGAGCTCCACCTATATGACCTCATTTAACATTACTTACTTCGTTTTTGTGGATCCTAGGATTGAACCCAGAGCCCTGTTCATGTTAAGAAGTGCTCTATCACTACGTTACATCCCCAGCCCTAACATTAACTATCTTTTAAAAGTTCTATCTCCAAAATACATTCACATTCAAAGGTACTTCGAATTGGTATTTCAACACATGAATTTGGGTGGGGGGATACAATTCAGTCCATAACAATAAGAAAATCATGACAGTTAGGCACAAAAAGTGTTCAGCCTAACCTCACCCTGG
The DNA here is from genome assembly GCF_902686445.1 of Sciurus carolinensis. Classification (NCBI taxonomy): domain Eukaryota; kingdom Metazoa; phylum Chordata; class Mammalia; order Rodentia; family Sciuridae; genus Sciurus; species Sciurus carolinensis. Next base: position 93,553,283 of record NC_062232.1, read on the forward strand.
GACCTCAAAACTAAATTTCACTCCTTCTCAAAATCATGTCTAAAGAACCTTCCTCTGCATCTCTCATGTTCCTCCACTAAGATATGTGCCATCTACACTTCTCTTTCAACCCTGAAATATACCCCTCAGTTCTTCTGCAAGATCCTGGGTACCTGTATCTTCTGCACGTTTTTTTTAAAATATGTAGGTTCATTAACTACTTAATGACAAGGATTAAATCTTCTTTTTCCCTTGGCTCCCAAGAAAGATAGCAAATGCCTGGGCACAATAGGCCCTTATGTTGAAACCCCTGTATGCCCTGTTTAATGACATGATAGAGGACAGTAAATGTCATGGCACTACAGAAATGTTGACCGAGTGACTGCCAAGGGACTGAAACAGGGTTACTCGATTCACCTTTCTGCTCCCCTTTTAGTCTTTTTCAAACATCATGGAAAGGTCTTGCTCTCTGCTTCTGTTAGACTGTTCTATTTTCTACTCTTACACTCTAAGCAGTGAGAAACTCAAACAAGAATAAAGGGCATTTATCTCACTCTGAGAGGCTGAGAGGTCTTTTTTTTTTTTTTTTCCTGTGCAGCTTTGGAGCTCTCACTCTCCCAACTAAGCAGCTCAATAGCAAAAGCAAAATAAAATCAGAAATAGGGAGAAGAGGAAAGGAAGGAAGAATGGAGATGGAAGGGAAGGATGAGCAAACCTTACAGCCACCACTGATGCCCTCCCTACTGAGAACACAAAGGAAGCCGCGTTTTGCAAAGCACCTGTAAATACAACCTTTCTCTGAACAAAGACCCTGATAGGAACTGAAAAATGAGTGAGCTCTTTTCTACTATCATGATTGTGTTAAAAGTGTAAGTTCATCATCTGCCTCTTCATAAGCCCAAGAATGAGGGCAGCAAGTGCCTAGTGGTTTATTTTTATTCTTGATATCATCTCCCTGATCCCAGAGGGAGCCCAGGCGGGCTTATTTAAGACCACACGATGTGGGTTGTTAAACTCGTGCATGCCTGAGGGGCCCTTCTAGTCTGTTGTAGGGCACAGGGAGAAACTAAGCTGATGCTCTAGCTCAGTGGCCCTCATCTTCCAGCCAGGAAGCACTTTAATAGTAGCTGTAAACCAAAGAAGCAGCTCAATGCCATTCCTAGTCCAATGAGCACATTGAGGAATTGCACCTGGCTCAGTGAGCTTATTGGTCATCTTTTAACAGATCTGGAATATTTAAAGGACATAAGACTTTGCATGAGGGACAGTGGGCCTTTTCCAAGGAGATAAAATGATCTGTGATTTCAGGAGCTCTGTCATCTTAGGACAAGACAAATTCAGCAATGTCTTAGTTTTGTTATTGCTGCTTAATAAATTACTACAAACTTGTGGCTTAAAATAGCACCTATTGATTGGCTCATAGTTTTGTAGTTCAGAAGTGCAGGATGGTGACTGGAATTTCTGTTCAGGGTTTTAAAAGGTTAAAATCAAGTTGTCAGCTGACCTGCATTTTCATCTTGAGGCTCAGGACCCTCTTCCAAGCTCAGGAGGTACTTGCAGTTACAGGACAGAAGTCCCCATTTCCTTGCTGGCTATCAGCCAGGTCACCACTCTGTTCCCAGAGGCCACCTGCATTCTTTCTCACATAGTCTTCTTCATATTCAAACCCATAACAGCACTTTAGGCCCTTCTTGAGCTTTGAATCTCTCTGACTTCCCTTTCTGCCACCTGCCACAAGCAGTTTCTAAGGGTTCAAGTGATTAAGTTAGACCTGCTGGGATAATCTCCCTCTCTAAAAGTCAACTGTGCCATTATGATGTAACATAACCACAGGAGTGATATTTCATCATATTATAGAGAGTAGAACTTGGCTAGGGGCAAAGGGTGCATATTTAGAATTCTGCATACCACAGTAATAGAAAGAAACTATGGTATTCACACATACTCTTTACTCTCCCTTGTCACCATGCACAGACTTGTAGACCTCAGAGTCCTCAAAACAATACATATCCAGAAGCTAGAACCAGTCAGAATTATCCCAAACATATCCATTGGTAATGATTCTGGAAATATAATATAATATAATATAATATATATAATAATATAATATAATAATATATAATATGTTTCCATCATTTCAGATACGAGTATATTCCCTGAGCTAAAATCAGAGGAGTGATTAAATTATAGATCTGGTACAACACTACTTTGAGAACAAATTCTCCTTTGTAGTCATCCAAAAGAATGGACACTATTTTTCTTGGTTGGCTTTCGTAAAAATTGTTTAACAGTGCATAGCAGTGTGTGGATGTCATTTACATATAACAAGCTACCCCGAAACACCAGATCTCTTTGAGCTGCTGATTTTGAAAATGCTTCTATTTTTCTAAATGTGCATGATTTTTCCATTATTTAGAAATCAAATGATTTTCTGACTATGATCCCATTTGACAGTCTAAAATAAAAATTCAAGAAGATAGTGCACAAGATAAACATGAAGTCAGGATAGGTTAGAGTCAGTGATGCAACCTGTGAGTGAGGTTGGATAAGGGGCTAAGTATCCATGCATTGTAATGAAGATTTACAGAAGAACAAGATATGCATTATATTTCAGAACCCAAAGGGACAGAACAATAATATGGCTATGGTTGGAAGTAGTAGTATGAAATTTAAGTTGTATGAGTATTTTAGCCTTTTTTCTTTCCAAAAGCAACTGGGGAAAGATCATTAGATAGAATGGTTCTCCTTACACCTCCACTCCATTTTTGAGTTGTGCTTTATCCCTATTATAGTGTATACTTACATGTACTCCTTTAAGCTTCCCAACTATACTGTAAAAAGAATGACAATGCTAATGGAAAAATAATCTCTCTCCAAATTGCTAATTGAAAGCAATCTAGTCTGGCAGGGTTTAACTTAAAGAAAGACAATTGTGTTGTTAATGAGTTATGTTCTATACAACTACTGACTCAGACCTAAAAGCATGGTATGGAGATGTGCTTGATGCTGGATAGAGAGCACAAATAGGGAAAGATTTAGAGATCTGTGAAGTGTAGTGTCAGAGACTGGAGGAACACTTGCACAACAATGAGAAAGGTCTGTTTCCTAAGTTGTGTGCCCAAGAGTTCAAAGTTTGGTTCAGGGTCTTGGAATGCTACTGAGTCAGAATGTTGTATAATAATGAGAGCATGTCTGACCTAGAAAGTAAAGATGAGGTATACAAATTTAGACAAGAGGGACTTTGCATTCTTGGGAGCAAAGGAGCTTAAAAACAGGGTCGTGGCATCTTAGTATAAGGAAATTTAATGAACCAACGAAAATTATAAGACTTATATCTCAATCTATAACAAACGGGATTCAAATAGCTATCAGCATTTTTATTAGAAATAAGTTATTTATTAGGAGAATCTCTTGAATTTGCTATTCATATTTACATATTTGCTAGTCATATTATTGTGTACTTTTTTAACATCAGGATTTCCAGGGTCAGTTTTTAATTTTTATTTATTTATTTTTCCTCCATGTTCACTGACACATCCGAGTCTGGGAATCCACTAGACCTAGTAAAGGGAACTAATTATGAAAGAGTGAATGGAGGGAGTGAGCCAAGGACAGGAAACTATAGTTTCACCCAGGGACCAGGCAAGGCAGTGATTTGGTGCAGAGGGAGGGAAGGAGGGCTCATATGCTTTTATTTAATTGGCCTTTATTTTGAACACTGAGATTTTTTATTCAGATTAGTAGTGTAATCAGTGCACTCTAAATAAGAGAGATAATCTGGCAGTCATACCTGATGCATAATCCAAAACCCTTTGGAAGTTTATTACAATACAGATTTCTAGCATATGCCATAGACCTATTGAGTCAGAACTTCCACAAACACTGTTGGAGGGAAGCACCACAGAAATTGAGAGGACTGGTACCCTAGGAACATAGCCCTCTGAGAAGGGAAACCCGTGGAATACAGAAAGGGAGAATTACCTTGTGCAGAGGCTTACAGTCATGTTCTTTGGAGGCCACCTTTACCTCTCATTTAATTGGCAGTAATTTTTCTTTTTTGGACAAGGAGCAGAGACTTGGATTGGTTAAGAGGCTCATCCAAAGTCACATAATTAATTAGTGGCAGAGCTAGGGTTGGAACCCTCGTCCCTGGCCTTTTGGGCAATTTTCATTTTCAGGCCCTTGATCTCGAGTATGTTATTGTAAGGTATCATTTTAGTATGGCAAGGATTGCAGAAATAAAGGATGGTGAAAGAGACCTCTTCATTAAACTAAGACAAACACTACATAAAATTGATCAACAGTGACCAAACTAATTGGTGATTTATTGAGCTAAGTAGTGGAATGTAAAACTAAGATTCAAAAAAATATGAATATCTACTGGTATGAATAGATCAATTTAACAAAGAACCTCATTGACTTAATTGAGTCAAACGTACAATGTACCAGCTTAGTAGTCTTAGAGGAAGATTTGAAGACTGAAGGACAGATATGTTCACTTGTGTCATCTTTTTTGAATAATGACATTGAATATAGCAGTGACCATACATTTTATTTATTTTAATGCTTTTATTACTACATTCTTGTTATACATAAAAGTGTGGTTCCTTTTGACATAATCATGCATGCATGGTGTATAATTTGTTCCATTTCAGTCTTCAGGACTTCCTTTTTCCTTTCCTCCTTCCCTCCATGGTTCCCCTTCCTCTATTTATAGGTCTTCCTCTATTTATTTGTAGTTTTTTTAATTTAGTGCATTATGAGTATACATAAAGGTGAAATTTCACTGTGGTATATTTATATAGTACATAGGATAGTTTGAGTCAAGATTCAATTTACTTCTCCTTTTCCCATCCTTCCTCCCTCTCTCTCAATCTCCTTCCTCTACTCCACCAATCTCCCTTCTATTTTCATGGAATCCCCCTGTTTTACTTTTTCTCTCTAGCTCACACATATAATAGAAACATTAGACCCTTGACTTTCTAAGTCTGACTTATTTCACTTAGCATGATGTTGTCCAATTTTATCATTTACCAGCAAATGACATAACTTCATTCTTCTTTATGGCTGAGTAAAACTCCATTATGTATATGCCACAATTTCTTTATCCATTAATCTACTGATGGACATCTGGACTGGTTGCATAACTTGATTATTGTGAATTGTACTGCCATAAACATTGCTGTGTTTATATCACTATAGTATGCTGATTTTAGTTGTTGTGGATAAACTACCAAGGAGAAGTTCACTAAATAGTCCCTTGCAAAAAAGTAACTGCATGTTTTAAGTGACCAAGAGCAAATCTAATCTCTAGAAGAGAAAACTGTGGAATCATAAGATTGCAAGATGTTGGAGACATTCTTAGGACTTCAGGAAGAGGCAGAAGGAGAAAGATAAAGCACCAGCGGCTTGACCCTCATACCTAAGAAGTGCTCACTAAATTATCTGGTATTAACCTGCATTTCCCAAACTCCCTTGCACTTAGGGTGGGGTCACATAGCTAGCTCTGACCAATGGAAGTGATAAGTATAACTCAGGAGGTTAAGAGTTGGTGTCCCTCTACCTTTCTCTTTCCCTCTTGTGGTCTTAGAATCTATATGTGGAGATGGTAGTGTCACAAAATCAAGGGAGTTGAATCCTCAAGTCACTACTTAGAGGAGAATTCCCATCAATCTCACTGGACTTGTCGAAATAAACTTCATTGTATTGAGATACTATAAAATTTTAACTAGATTTTTTTTTCTTTTTCTGGTAGTCAGCTATTACTAACCCAAATGTAATCCTCTTCTCATGAAAATATCCAATTCAGTGAATGTTTTGCATGATTCCCCTATTCCTATCATGTATATCATTAAATGCATTTCTAATGACATAAGATGTTTGATGATAAAATGATATTTCTTCTACAGAAATTTATTTATATCATTTTGTTGGAAGGTCTGTATTCCACAAAATTACACAGTTAAAATTAGATGTTTTCTAGGATTCCCAAAAAGAATACTGTGTATTGATAGAATGTATTACTTCTAGACTTCTAGACAACCATAAATGTTCTAAAACTGGACTGTTATGAAGGTTACACAACTCCATAAATTTATTAAAAATAAATTAATGGGCTGGGGTTGTATCTCAGTGGTAGAGTGCTTGCCTAGCATATGTGAGACACTGGGTTCAATTCTCAGCACTAATAAAACTGAATAAATAAAATAAGGTAGTGTGTCCATCTATAACTAAACATGAACAATAAATTAAACATACTCTTAAAACAAGTAAATTTCATATTTAAAGTACATGTTAAGAATATTGGCATTTTTAGAGGTTATCAGGCATGGATATTTTCACAAATTTTTGTACATATTTGGACATGAATTATAATTATCCCCAGTTCACTTCAAGGACTCCTAAGCAGCACATGTCCTGAAAGTGAGGTATGTACTAAATAATACACCCTTATGAGCAACAGTTAAGGATAACATTCCCTGGTCCAGAAAGAGGTCTTGCCAATAGTACCTGAATAATGAGTTTGAACTTGATTTCTCTTCACAGATTGCCAACAATGGAGAAGATGAGGGGTCCTAAAACAGAGATAGTCCTCAGAAAATGGAACACTTGGAACTTCTACAAGAAAGTACTTTTCACAGATTTCTAATCTCTCACCTACATCAGAAGTAGCAGAAAGTAGAGTTGACTCCTGTTGAGAGCAAGAGTGATGACTAGAATAATTCTGGAAAAAAGCCATCTTTAAGGAAAAGGGGAAAATAGCCCAGCATTGCTTTTGGAATTCATTTCTTCTTTTCTGTTACCAAATCTGTGTCCTGAGCCCTCATCGTGTCCATATGTCCAGGAATTGAGGCAAACAAGGTAGCACATAAAATTAATCATACTGGGAGGGAGGCAAGAATGGAGGAAGGAGAGACTGTATAGAGGGAAAAGAGGGGTGGGAGTGATGGGGGAGGAAGGAAAAAATAACAGAATGAATCAAACACCATTACCCTATGTAAATTTATGATTACACAAATGGTACACCTTTACTCCATGTACAAACAGAGAATCGACATGTATCCCATTTGTTTACAATAAAAAATTAATCATACTGAAATGTTGGCAGCACATTTCCACTGGAGTGGACAAGAACATAAAGAACTCAAAATGGTGAAATTGGAGATGGAAATGACAAACTGGTACGGAAGATACTATTTACTAAAGCAGTTGTCCAAATACTCTTGAACTTATACTGCACAGGCAACTATTTTGTAGTAGTAGTAGTGGAAGTAGTAGTAGTGGCAGCATTTATTCAATATTTCCTATGTGTCAAGCCCTGTGATAAGTGCTTCATATGATTTTATTGTTTACTATTCTCAATAAACCTTTGAAGTAGGTATTATTGCTCCAGTCTGCAGATCAGGAAATTGAAACATAGAGATGTTGAATTTAAGATTGCACAGCCAGGAAGCAATGGAACCTACACCTTAAGTGCTCTATACTTTATTGACATGAGCTCAACAGGAAAACTTCATATCCAGAATAGAAAAAGAAAGAAGACTGACATAATTGAGTGCCTAAGGACCAGGGAGGTCAACACCATTCATGCTCTCTGGTCTACTCCCCATTAATCCTCAGCATAGCTCTGCAAAACCATTAAGCATTGCTCTACTTACAGATAAGTAAACAGTTGCATTCTTTCAATGCATGTTTACTGAGTGCCTACTGTGTGCCAGACAGTGTACCGGGCATGGGCCACACTAGTCAAAAAAACACTTCGTTGGCTTCTGTAGAATTGACATTTTAGTGGGAGGGAGAGGGAAACAGTAAGTAAACACAGGCTGTAAAGACAATTAAAATAGAAAAAAGGGATAAGGATTCTTTTTCCTTCTTCAAAACAAACACTCTCCACTCTCCTGAGTTTATTGTTTGTTGTTCCTATTTTTACTACACAAACACATATTATATATACAAAGTACATATTATATATTTATATATAACTTGTATATACACTTAAAAATTGCATCCTTCAGATTTTGCTAAATATCAAATATAGTATCCTGTAACAACAAGCATTTATTCCACTGCTTTAGGGTCTATGCTTCAGCTAGAATAACATTTCTCCATATAGCTTCATTCTGTGACTGAGGCTGAAGAGACTGCTTCAGGGAACATGCTCTGCAGAGGTCAGAAGCTCCCAGAAGAACAAACTGAAGATATACTGACCTTTAAGGCCTTGACTCAGGCCTCTCACACTCAGTTCTACCCACGTATTTTACTGGACAAAGCAAACCTCATGGCCAAGCCATCAGTGGACCAGGGAATATTCCTCCAATAGAGGTGACTAGACAAGGAATGAATACATTCTGAATAAAAATCTAATCTATAGTAAATATATAGAATTATTTTGTAATTTTCAAAATATACATGAAAGTTGTACTCTGAAGTACTTCTGAAAGTGCTCATTCAACATTATGGTTTTTAGATATATTCACACATGCATCTCCAAGTCATTCATTTTAACTTCCATTGGAACAGTGTATTAAATTTTTTTTTCTACTCCTCTACAGATACACAGTTATGTTTTCTATTCCAGAAAACCAGTGACATTGACAGTACTGTTGTATTAGTTTCTCCATAGCATTTTCAAAGAGATGAAATCATGATTGAAAGTATACAACTTTATCTTCAACTTTACTAGATATTGAAAAATTCTTCTCCGAAGGGATCATACCAATTAATATTCTAAACAGCAGAGATGATAGTTGCTTTTCTCCCCAATACTTGCTATAATTTGACTTTTACATTTTCACCAATCCAATGGATATGAAATGGTATGGCTGTATTGAATTACTGTTGCTTTAATTTGATCTTCCTGAGTTGTAGGCAGTTGAGCATCCTATCAGGTTTTCTGTCAGTAATCATATTTTTTGCTTGTATTTATTGAATTGTTTCTACTTTCCTTATTGATTTGTAGTTCTTTAGATATTCTGGATATCAATTCATTATTACAAATATCTTCTCCCAGTCTGAAACTTACCCCTTCATTTTGTTTATGATAGGTTCATTGCTGAGACTTTAATATAATAGCAAATGGGCATCTCTGGATGGTTGGAAGTGCTGCTCTATCTCACCCTCACTCCTTCAACAGAATGTTGCCTGTTAACATGGCGGGGAGGAAGACAGAGCTTTGAAGTCCTCGCACTGACAACACTGATCCTCCATCTGGAAGCAGCACATCATTGCTACTCACAACACACTGACTGGAACGAGTCACATGGTTCCTCCAACATAAGGTGGGGGGGGGCAGAAAAATCAGTCAGATTTTGGAATTTTAACAGTCAAGCATATCATTCTTTTGGCTTATAGCCTATGCTTTTTGTGCCTTTTATATAACTTCTTTTCTACCATAAAATTGTAAATATATTTCAAAATTGGAGGTTTTTCACATTTAGGTCATTAATCCATCTGGAATTTAGATTCTTATAAAGACTGTGATAAGGATACAATTTTATTTTCCAAGTGGATAGTGTATTCCAAGTACCATTTGCTGATTTGTCTATCCTTCTCTCAATAGTTTATAATGCAATTTTCATTGTGTATCTTATTTCCCTATAATCATAGGTCTGCTTCTAAATTCTCTATTATGTTCCATTCATCTATTTGTCTATGTCTGTGTCAATATCATACTTGTTAATCATTAAAGCTTTACAATGTCTTGATATCTGAATACAAATGTGAAGATTAGCATGTAAAGTTAACACTAAAAAGAGATTATTTATTGGAACTATTGGATTTGTAAAATCATTTAAAGAAAACTGACAAACTTAAGATATCAAACATTTCTATTCATGAACCCTATTTATCTCTTTTTGTCTTTTTCATGTCCTTCAATAATTTTTTATTTCTCTGCATTTTTTGAAATATTTACTCTTGAGTATCTCAGTTTTCCATTGCTATAGTGGACTTTAATATTTTCCCTGTTCTTTTTCTGATTTAAATTAAAATGTTTCTAAAATTTTATTATTTAGTATGATATTTGCTGAAGGCTTGAGAGATACCCTTTTCAGAGTAGAATGTTTCCTTTGGGTTCCAGTTTGCTAAGAATTTATTTTATCATTAATGTCTTAGGGTGGTAGTAGTAGAGATAAGAGAAGTAGGCAGATAAGGAATTTATCTTGAAAGTAGGATTGATAGGACTTGCACATGGTTTGGAGGTAGGAGCCAAGGGAATGAAAGGAATCAGAATTACTCCCAGCTTTTGGCAAGAGCAACTAGGTGAAGGAGGGAAGAGAAAACTTCCTTCGGCACAAGTTAAATTTGAGAAACCTGACTGTTTAAAGCAGAGCCTCATCAGCATGTAGATGAGATCCTCTGGGGAGATTGGGTAGATTCTGTATATGAAGAGGAGCAATGTACCCTGGAACATTTCAACTTTAGGAGATTGAAAAGGGGCTGGGGTATAACTCAGTGATAACAGTACATGCTTGGCATGTGCAAGGCCCTGGATTTGATCCCAAGTACTCTGTCCCTCAAAAAAGAGGTTAGACAGAGACACAGGAACCCAAGAAAGGCCCTCAAGAAGATGTGTCGGGGGAGGTGGTGGGACCAAGTATCTTTCCATTTACTAGAGGATAATTGTAAGAAATAGGTTTAGAGGAAGTTTTGGATCATGGTTGTGGACATGTACATTTGTCAAGCCCACAGACACCTAAATATAGATAAGGAGTAGGTAGTTGGACATTTGAGTCTAGAGTTCAGAGAAGTTTGCACTGGAGAGATTAATTAGGGAATTATCAGTATTTTTTATTCTTTTTAGAACATGACAGTAGAGTGTATTTTGACATATTATACACACATGGGGCATAACTTATTCTAATTAGGATCCCACCCATTCTTATGATTGTACATGATGTGGAGTTTCACTGGTCATGTATCATTATGACCACAGTATTTTAAAAAGTGGGTTTCAGTCACAGCCATGGTATTCAGCATGGTGGTGTGTTCCTATAGTCCCAACTACTTGGGAGGCTGAGGGGGAAGATCATTTGAATTCAGGAGTTCAAGATTAACCTGGGTTATAATATACTGAAACCCTGTCTTAAATAAATAGGTAAAAATAAACAAACAAACAAATAAATTTTTAAGACCATATTTTAACATAAAAAGTGATACATGTCCAAGTCTTACCCTAGACCGGTTAATTTAGCAAATCTGAAAGTGGGCAATGGCATTAGAAATTTAACTCTCCAGTTGATTCTGATTTGCAATTGGAGCTGAGATCCATTGGTATAGAGCAGTGCCTGTCAAACTTGAGTGCAAATCAATCACAGGGAGGAGGGCTTGTTAAAATGCAAATTCAGATTCAGCAGGTCTGGGGTGGTGTCCAAGATTCTAAATTTCTAATGCATTCCCACCCCGATGCTGAAAATTTGGAAGCATAATCCACACTTAGAATAGCAAGGTATAGAAAGCTATGAGGTCAGCTGAACTCACCAATGCAGTAGGTGGAAACAGAGAAAAGGTGTAAGAAGGTAGTTACTGCTTTTCTTCATCAATGACTGGGGATATGGAGTAAGCACAGAATAGGCAAATTATTAAATTTAATCTGGATTAGGGCTTTGTTGAACAAATACATGGCAGGGTGAGTGAAGAACTAAAGAGAGGAACATTTTTGCAAAGGGCAATTACAAATATATGACTGAATTGGGCTAGTAGTATGGGATCAAAGAGTAGGCAGAGTGTGGATTTTAAACAAGACAAGCTAAAGAGTGAGAAGGGTTGGAAAGGCATGGAGACTTGACATCAAGATTTTGGCAATAGTTTTATTTATGACATCAAAAATGGAAGCAGTAGAAGTTGGGTGGAAGAAAAAATATCATTGACAGTAAGGAAGTCAAAGAAATTAGAGGCCAAGAAGTTGGAAGAGGGGTTCACATCTGTTTTTAAGTTTCCAAAATGATCATATATAGAAGAGAGTGATCCAGGTGCTAAAATTCTCAGATGAATGAAAGATACTAGGCATCCAGCAGATGATTAGCAATATTGAGTACGGGGTGGGTATGGTCTAGTGGCCCCCAGAGATTCTAACTCTGACCTGGATGGGACAAAAGCATCAAAATTTTCTGAAAGGTGCCCCAGATCTATTGTGAACCAGGATTTAAAATCCACAATGTTAGAGTTCAGTTGGTAATCAGCGCAAATTAAAAGGAATGTGGCCCTGATTAAATGAATACCTTATAGAGCTGCTGGAGAGTATGACAGAAAATGGCTTAGAAAGTTAGTAAACTCAGAGAGGTTGAGTAACTTTCTGAGGACACAAAGCTAAGAAATGTTTGAGCTGGTATTCAAACCTTGATCTGCCTGGCTCCAAAGCTGGGACTGTCTTTACTTTGCCATGTCACGTAGAAGGACAATAATATTTGCACCTGGGATATAAGAGATATCTCATAAAGAAAGTCAAAATGCCCCCAAATAAGAGTCTAATAGGCCACAGTGGGAGGAAGCATTGTTTCTGTGCAGTGATTTCTGATATTTACTTCCATATCTACCATTTTTATTCCTCTTGAACTTTGTTTCCCACCCTCGGTTACCACCATTTCTTCAGGAAGCATAGGCAATACCTGAAAGGGAGCCATCATTCCAGTACTGTCCACATGGATGCCAGCTGGCCTCAATGAGCCCCTCTCCCAAGTACTGTCCTCTAGGGCCTCCTTTCTCTAGAGGAAAAAAGTGTTGCTCTCAAAACCAGCATTTTGTCTCCCTCTACTTCTGCCTCCTAGCATATCTGCAGCTCTGTATAATGAAAATCTAAATCATTTGTTTGCACACATAGAATCTGTTGATTTCTGTTAGGTTTGAGGAATCAGTAGGGGTCTGATGCATTTAGAGAGGAGATAAACCTGGGGGAGCATAATCTCATAAGACAAAAAGGAAATTGAACCTGAAAATATATCTCTCTACATCTAATGGAGAAGTCAGTATTAAATATTCTTCAATTTCTGTCCCCCTCCAGCTCAGAAATGCTGTTAAACCAAGGACACAGGACTATGATGATTCCTTTGGAAGGGTCTTGCCTTCTGGTCTAGCAAGAACCCTTTACTAGGTCTGCTTGGAGATTGTGAATTCTAGAAATAGCACAACTTTCTCCACAAGTCACCAAGTGCAATGTCTTCCATCTTTATAAAATGCATTCACTATTATTTTTCTTGAGACTTTCATTTTTCCCCATGGTCAGCCTGTCATAGGACCCAAATTAATCCTCATGCTTTCTCTACATTAGCATTTCTACAGAGAGTAAATGCCAGACTCTGACGAAAGTTTCTACTATGGTTTGGATGTGGTTTTTCCCCACCCAAGGGTCTATGCATTGGGAAGTTTATCCCTAGTGCGACCAATTTGAAGAGTTGGACCTTTAAGAGCTAGGATCTAGTTGAAGGTCCTTGGCTTACTGGGAGCCTACCCTTGGAAGGGATGAAGGCAGTTTGCTTGTGACTTCTTGTAGTCCTTGGTGAGAACAATTGTTATAAAGCCTGAGCCTGATCCCTGAGTCTCTCTCTGGCTTCCTATATCAAGATGTAATCCTTGCTCCCAAAATGTACTGCCACCCATTGCCATCTATTGTGATGTAATACAACTGAGAGGGCACTCACCAGAACGGGCCAATGCAGTCACCATACCCTTGAACCTACAGACCTCTTTCTTCACATATAACTGGTCTCAGGTATTTCGTTATAGTGATAAGAATCTAACTAATATGGTGTTCCTATAACATTTTGAAGTGGCAGGACCCTCCCTTTTAGTGCAGCTTATTTGATAGTTTATAAAGCCTCTGCTTTCAGAAGCTTCCTTTGTTCCCTCATCTCCAGGGTTTTCTCTCATCTAGCCAGAACCTCCTATTGCAACCCACTTTTACAAAATCCATAACTCCATTTCCCAGAGACCGGAAATTTTCTACTTCTTGCGGGGGTGCACATCTTCCCAAAGTGGGAACCCATTGCCTGGAAGTTACCAGCAGTTGTAAGTGAATGAGACAGTTATTCCCCTGTGAGGAAGGTAGCAAGGGCTGACATTAGAGGGCATCACCCCAAACAGATCTGACTGACTTAACACTTGCCACAGAGGTATAGGAATTTCAAACTTTTAGATACAAAGACATGCCAACTGGGAAGTTGTACCATTCCAGCATTCTTTTCTCAAAGAAGTGTGCTGCTAAATGAGCTCTCAATAACTAGTCAACTCTGGGTTAGGCCAGATGAATAGCTTCCCACCTATCAATTTCTCTTCAAGGTGGAAGTGGTTGCCAGGGTCACAAAGGACCCATGGTTAAGCACTCAGCCTGCAAACACAGGATGGGAGCATGTCAGCCAGCCAGACATGGGATAAACTACAGATTGTCTGAGGCCCTCACTTTGCTCATTCGACCTTCTACCTGACTCATGGGCTCTCCTTCCTTTCTGAACAACATCAGCCAAAAGAAGCAGATTTACCTTCCAAGAGTCTGCTCCAGGCCACAAGGGATAAAAAAAAAAAAAAAACTAGGCTAGCCAGACATTTATGCCAAAACGAGGCTTGGCAAGTAAAGAAACCAGACACAGGAGTGAGGAATTTAAATTCAAACCAAACATGGGTCTGGTTCCTCTGAATATAAGCCCCTGCAGGCCTGGTTTCTTCAAGGAAAAAATCTCTTTAGATCTGGTTCCTTTTCCCTCGAAAATAGAAAATATTCAAACTAACTTCTATCTGTGCCGTGACAGTTCATTTTAATGGTTCTTTCAAATCAACCCCCTCCTTCTTAGTCTTTTCTCTAGAATACAACTACTTCCTGGTGTGTTTAGGTATCTGAGTTAGGGAAGGCAGCAAAAGATATACTTCCTGGAAAGTCCTACTTAAGGCAATGGTAGTGAGGAGGGCTAAGAACACTTGAGCTGTTACTTTCCATTTCCCCAAGTTCCAGTCTCTGCCTTCTTCTACTATACTCTGTGCCAAAGGAAGCTGACCTCAATGGACTGTAGCAGAAAGCTTTTTTTTCCAATTGGTGTCTGGCTGGGTATGGCTAATGGTAGATACGGGCAGAAGATCAGAAAGCAAGAAAAGAGTGAAATCTGGGTATTTGTTCCCCTCTCTCCTTCCCTACTGTGTGGCATTTGGGCAGAGACTATATTATGCTACCCAAAGCCAAAATGCCAATTGAGCACCCTTCTCACATACTACAGCTCTTGATGGCTTCCAATAATACTATTCTTTCCCTTGCTTCTGCAATCTTAGGGAAGATGATGGCTTCCCACTATTCATAGTCTTTCTTTATTTTATTTTTATTATTCTTTTTAGATGTACACAATATTTGAGTGTATTTTGACACATTATACCTACATGGAGTATAACTCATTCTAGTTAGGATCCCATTCTTGTGGTTGTACATGGTGTGGAGTTTCACTGGTCGTGTATTCATGTATGAACATAGGAAAGTTGTGTCCAATTCATTCTACTCTTTCCTATTCCCATTCCCCATCCCTTCATTCCCCTCTGTCTAATTCCCCTCTGTCTAAATTTGTATTCTTCCCTTCCCCCACCTTCATTGTGTGTTAGTATCCTCATACTAGAGAAAACATTCAACCTTTGACTTCTTTGGGATTGGTTTATTTCACTTAGCATTATAGTCTCCAGATTCATCCATTTTCTGGCAAATGTCATAAAGTCATTCTTCTTTCTGACTGAGTAATACTTCATTGTGTATATATACCACATTTTCTTTATCTAATATTCATAGTCTTTCTAAGCCTAACCATCACTGGTAGGTTCCCTTAACCCCAAGCACATCACCATAAATTGTTCATGCATTAAACTCATCTCAGCTAAACTCCTTGAATATACCATCTCTTTCTTCCAGGAATCTGATGTATATACTCACTTCCACAAATTCTTTCCTTTAGAATTCCATAAGTTTCCCTAGTCTTAGAAGAAAGATAACCTAGTTGAATTACCTTTTTAAAGAAAGTGATCTGCCTTTTCCCAAACATTTCACATATCTACCACACACTGTGCTCTCCTAAGTTAAAGTTGTCTTACCTGTGTCTACACAATAAAAATTCATCTTGATCTGGTTCCAATTTATTTCAGCGGTTCTTCATCATCTTTCTTACAGAAAGGGACTGCTACAAACCCAATCACCTTTTTTCTCTTCTATTGAGATATATTCAACTTGCCTTACCTTAAACACTTTGTTCACTTCCATATGGGAGATAATACTTGACATGAATTCAATAACCACTTCTCTCTCATTCCTCCTGTATTCCCCATCTTGGTATAGGAACCACCAAGAGAGGTATCCCAAAATTGTCACTTGCCCTCATCTGCATTGTCCTTAGATATTAAATCCTGTGGAATTAACTCCTAAGTGCAGGTTGAGTATCCCTTATCCAGGATGCTTGAGACCAAAAATGTTTCAGAGTTCAGAGTTTTTTCAGATTTTGCAATACTTACATAGATAATTGCAGGTTGAGCATCCTTATACTAAAAATCCAAAATCTAAAATGCTCTGAAACTTTTCAAGCATGGACATGACACTGATATAGCTTTAGATTCTGGATCATTTATATTTTAGATTTTCATATTAGGATGCTCAGCCTGTATTTTCTTTCAAATTATCCATCTACTCCAGCCCCACAGTTAATACCTGAGTTCAGAATTTGATTCTTTTACACATAGATTATGAAAATATCTCTAGTCTCCCTGTATTCTCTTTAATTCTCATCACCATAGCCAAACTAATCTTTGTAAAAACACAAACATGATCATATCACCTCTCTTTCAGTTTGCCTATTAGGAAAAAATCTAAACTCTTTGTCCTGGAGTAGACACAGAATCCTGGCTACCAATTCCCTTTTCAGCATCAACTTCTATCACCTGCCCTTTTATACCTGATCATCATCCTCATAACTGTCTCCATGCCTTCACTTTCACTGCTGCTTGTCTAGTGCACTTTTTACCTTTGCTCACTAACTCCCCTATTCATCTCCAGACTCATCCTAGGTATTGTCTTTTCTAGAAATCTTTCTCATGAATCCCCCCATGCCCCAAGTTGGTTCTGTGGTCCCTCTACGATTCTTTTGCCTCCCCTTCTCCCACTTTCCTAGTTTACCACTATCCCTTTTAGGGTGAGAAACTGTCTCACCCTAAACTGTGTCTTTTAATCTCTGTACTTTTGCATATTAGTGAGATTTTCAAGAAATGTTTCCTGAATGTGTGAATAAATGAATGAATAGAACTGTGAATGAATACACTGTATTTGAATTGCTGACTACATAATGTCAATATAAGAATGCTGACTCTTTGGAGGATGGACTATAACTCATGAAGCCAGTTTTTCCATTCCTCTCCCTTGAGGTAGGGCTGTACACAAATCAAGTTGGAATGATTAAGAATAGAAACGATGAGCTTGAGTCACAGACCCCGCCCCAGTCCTTAAAACTGTAGTTATGGAATGATAGAGCTGGCCTGAACTTAACTGGGAGGGGCAGGGAGGGTGAGACTAATTTTGCCCCCAGGAGATACCAAGTTCTTCTACACCATCAGTCAGCCTTGAGCAGATGGGAGAGAGGCCAGGCCTAAAAATACATCAGCCCTAGGTGACATCAGGGCTGTGTTCTTCATGTCTAACTCACCCCCAGATGGAGGCGAGATCATTTGATGAACAGTCATTGAAACAGGCTGAGAAACTTGTATCACGCTAGGAATGATTATAGGGGCCAAATGCCACTACGGATTTCCTAGTCAATTATAAGAACTCTGATAGAAATTTAATAAGGATCCAGCAGCAACATCTTTGTCATCATCACTCTGAATTCATATTTATTGAGTGCCCAACAAATGTAGTATCTTCTCAAAATAGTTGAACATCATTTCTGTGTCTATAAGGAATTAGGAGACTTACCACTATATTTTGATGCCAGTCACCCAAATACAACAAAAAAAAATGAATATTTTAAAGCATGTGTGCAGAAGGGTCCAGATTGTATGCAAACATTCTCGATTAATGTTTTCTCCACTGCAAGTTTCTCTCCCACCAAGCTTCCCCACACTAGAAGGAAGAAATACAGAAGGTATAGTCATGAGAAAGTCAATAAATTGGGGAAGCATTATTCCAGAGACATTTGGCAGTGCAAAAAATACTAAGGAGAGGGACATATAAACAGAGTGATAGGAACCAGCCCTGTCCATCTCTGGTCCCTCCCTGTACAATTGTTCTTACTTACCTTTAAGCTTTAAGGTAAGTGGAAGACAGGAGTTAAGAGAATTCTGAAGGGCTGCTTGATTGTGGCAATTACCTTCAGGTGAGATCTTCTCCTTATTTTGCTAAGGAACACTTAGGACTTGGGGGTCTGTAAATACCCTGGTTGAGTAAATTTTGAGAAAATCATTGCTCTAGATGAATTTTGTAAATAGCCACTGGCTCACTGGCTTACAGGGAAAAAAAAGAATGGCAGTTGGGTTTTAAAAAAACATGCAAACACTAGGCTACACTACTGATACTGGCAGGTGGGTGCCAACTGGGCCTAGTCTTAATATTTCCTTCAGGTTCCCTTCCCTCCCCTTTCCCACCCTCTCCAACCAATCTTCTTCCAAGCTCAAGGTTTTAGGCAGTGGTCAAGCTCCATAGCATACGAATTGGTGTTCTTCATGATGCTTTCCACCAACATGACTGCTTGGGGTTTCTTCCAGCAAAGCAAGAGAGCCAGGTGCAGATCAACATAGCTGCAGCTGCTCCACCTCCAGCACAATAATAGGCCCAGCCAAGACGACAGGTACCTGTGGAAACAGGGACAGAGACATAAGGGTTGGATTGTCTTCTCATACATTCTCTTTGGTAACAAACTATAGAAATGATCCTGTGTAAGTATAGTCTTTGTACATTCTCTTTTATTATTATGGTTAGGGTTATTATTACAGGTAGGGTGACAATAGGAATAGTGAATGCAACTGGATTTCCTATTTCCTTTTGTCTTTCTTTGCTGACTATGGGTTTCTCCTTTAGCAAAAGACTGCAAAATTTTATTTTCCTATTAGAGAGTTAAACTGGGGTGGTTGGGCAATGATATTGTGGCAATGCTGCTAATGACAATGATGACCACAGCAACTTGATCAAGTGTCAAACATTATGCTAAGCTGTTTTGTTTACACTTGATCATCACAGTAAATATATGATATGGGAACTCTTATTATTTGTTCTTAACAAAAGATGAGGCAACCAAGGCACATGTTAAGTTAGCTGTAAAAATTCTCTCAGCTAGAAAGTGGCAGTCAGGATATGAACCATGGCGCATGATGACTTCAAGTTTTCACACCTTTTTGTGTTACTGGGGATTGAGCTCTAAGGTGCTCTACTACATCTCCAGTCCTTTCTGTTATTTTTTTTTAAATTTTTGGACAGTTTTGCTAAGTTGCCCAGGCTGGCCATGAACTTGCAATCCTCCTGCCAAGGTCTACTGAGTAGCTGGGATTACAGGAGGTGCTGCCACATCCAGCAAAATCTCCATGCTTTTAACCTGAGTGATATACCTCTGTACATGGACTGCTTTCAAAGAGCCATATGCTGAGTAATCAAGAGATTTGACAGACAAAATGAAATCCCTTCTTTCTTACTACATGTCTGTCTCCTAATCCAGCCTTTCAACACTTGGGAGGAGAGGTATACATGGGAATCAAAGCCAAGTTTCTAGGAGATAGTTTTGATTTGAAGAGTAATGGGAAAGGGTATCTGCTCACATATATTCATCCCACCAGCTACCATCTTATCAGAGGTAGATTCCTTTGTTCAAAGGATTTGTATTTTGTTTCAACAATCTTTCAAAAAGTACTGAAGCCCAGGAAAAAATATTTTATGAGGTATAAAAAATTATTTTATGAGGTATCAGAGTAATTAACTGCTAAAATAAAGTGCATAAGCAATGGACTCCAGAAATTGTGGTAGTTGTCCAATTATACAAAACTGCAGAGAGGTCCTGAGAAGAGAAGTAGGCAGCAGCCTTCACTTACCTCACAGTCTTGCAGAAAGCTAGATTGACTACGCTCAGTTGAGGATGTCAAGACTGAGATTTATGACAGTTTATCTTTAAAGGTTTAATTCAAATAAATAAGCATTCTTCTGTTCTCATGGTACCCAGTGAACCTTAATTTTCCTCATTTTAATTGACTAGTTGATGTGTCATAGAAAGACTCTGAGATGGCCCCAAGTAATGCTGTTTTGCTTTTCCATTCATGTCAATCTAATTATCACAAATCTCCCACCTCAGAAATAGTCTTTGTACCACCAAGTCATCACTCATACTGTCTCCTCTGCCAGAAACACCTTCTCTCCTTATTCACCAATTCATACCTTTTACAGAAAACTGTTAGGAATTGGCATTTGCTGGAAACCTTGCCTGATTTATTTCATTGTTCTCAAGTCACCTCAACCAAGCAGCTATCTAGAAATCTGTCCATATACCTCATACATAGCTGTTAAGCAAAACATTAGGAGGAATATTAATATTTCACATATTTTCATCTGCCCTTTCCTCCATTTTAGATTGTTTCTTTTCTTGATAATGCTTCATGTGCTTTTCCCCAGTGGGTACAATTTAATATGTATGAATCTAGCCTAATAGAACTTTGAAGCTGGGTACTCTTGCATATTTGACCTTCAACACCCAAAACTCTGGTTTAAATTTTGAATTAGGGTTGTGAAATGGGTAAGTAGTATTCTATTTGTTTCTAGACTGTGCCCTGAACCTTTCCTCCAGAAGGCTCTTCACATTCTTTCTTCTGCATAAAATGTTTACTGAATGTGCACATGTATGTCTATACTTCCCACCATTCTCTTGCTTATTCAATCATTCTTTTAAAAAAATTTAGTGTAGATGGACACAATACCTTTATTTTATTTATTTATTTTTTATGTGGTGCTGAGGTTGGAATCCAGTGCCTATATGTGCTAGGAAAGTGTTCCACCACTAAGCTATAACCCCAGCTCCTAGACAATCATTCTTAAGAGCTCAGCACAGTCATTAATTCCTCTGTGAAACATTTCCTGACTTGCTAAGTAAAATTCCCTCATCAGATGCTCTCGTACAAGGTAAAGAGCTAGTCCTTCTGAGGAGATAGTATTTTACCAACAGATCTGGATAGTATTATAAATTTCTTAAATTCTGTGTCCTCACCCAAAATCATGGTTGTGGCATCATATCTGTTATTATTCTCCCTCCCCCATACCATTTTACAACCCAGATTGTCAATCTGTGAACATCCCAGCCAGCTATTGGTCCATTCGTCAGACTGTGAACATTCTCAGCAGTCATTGGTTCAGATTGTCAGTCTGCAAACATCCTAGTCAGTCATTGGTCCACTCATCAACCTGTGAACATTCTCAGCAGTCATTGGTCCAGATTGTCAGTTTGTGAACATTCTCATCAGTCATTGGTCTGTTATTAGCCTGCAAACTACTTAAGAATAGCTTCCCTGCCATTTTCTCTCTCTCCTCCTCCTCGCTTTCATGCTCTCTCCTCCTGGCTTTCACTCTCTCTCTTGCGGCACTTTCTCTCTCTTTTCCTCTCATTTTCTCTCTCTCACCCTGCAGGGAGACACTGCCTGTTTGCTAATAGAATCTGTTGCGTGAGTTCCCACGTCCAAAGTGGTTTCTGGGTGCTTTCAATGGTGAAATCCAACTATAAAACTATGAAAATTATGAAAGTCTCCCAGAGAAAGGACAGATTTGAAAGAGCAGCCTCCTTAGAGAAAGGAATCCAACTATCTCCAAAGTGCCTTGATATGAACAGTGATAGACTCTGGGAAGAGTAGACTGAAGAATACCATATTGAAGTCATCAGCCAATAGATCTGTATCCTCCTTCTTACTGCATCTCCCCTAAACACACGAACACACCCACACACACACATACAACACACATACATATACACTTACTTGTTCAAGTAGGTGTTTTATAAAATGGCTATGGAATTCACAGAATGAAAACTCTGGAGATTAACATCATTTCTGTCACTGGGAGGAGGACTGCAGACTTTATTGTATTCCCTTTACAGGCTGGAATATAAGGCTCAGGAATAGCTCTAGGAAATCACTCAGAAGTAGAAGAGATAAAAGCAGGGGATCCAGACCAAGTCTGCTACTCTTTGCCCCTAATCATGCTTTAGGAAATTCCATCAAAGTACTGTTGATCCTTATATTCTTCTGACAAATAATTATTGAGGGACTACTATGTGCCAAGCATTTGAATACACCATCTCATTTGATTCTCACAACTCTCTTAATTATTTCCATATATGGTGGTAGGATGTGAGTTTCAGAAAGGAAAGAAAACTTGTGTTAGAAATGAAACTTATTACTTGAAAGTGTCAGTGTTTAGGTTTGAAGGCCAGGCCTCATCTGAAGCTCAAAACTCAAACCTAAAAGCTCAATGCAATCCATGTCAATCATGTCAGAACAAAGTTAAGGACACAAATTATTATGGTCTAAATCTTATGGGAAAGTACAATACCTTCAACTGATCACATCACATTTCTGGGCCTCTGTTCCTTTCTTTAAATGGGAGAAATTTTACTAAAGAAATTTCTAAAAGCCCATTCCAATTCAAATTGCCATTATGCTATGAATATAAGTGCTTAAGAGACACATGAGAAAAGATTATAAGAATATTGAGGAAAAGAGAAATTATTTGTAGCTAGTAGAATTCAGGCTCAGGTAAGGTTTTATAGAGGAGATGGCATTTCAACTTGGCTTTAAAAGTGGAAAGTGGCATTTCAGACAGAGGGAGTGGTTAGTGTGAGGGAAGTTATAAGAGTGAGAAAGCAGATGACATGTTTCAGGAGCAGCATATCAGTCAGAATTGTGTTAGTAAAGGAGCAATAGTTGGCATATAATAAGCCATATCTATATCAGAGATGTTCATAAATCTGTCATCTTTCTCAAAGTAGCAGAAAACAATGGAATGTTCTTGACCAAGAGATGATTTGATATAGCAAGTTTTCTCCACCTTGACACTATTGGAATTTCAGACTGGATAATTTTTTTTAATTTTTTACTTGAAATTGAGCCTAGGGGCACTTAACCACTGAGCAACATCTCAAGCCCTATGTATTTATTTATTATTTATTTTGATATAAATCTTTTTTAATTGTAAAGAAATGGGTACAACTTGTTTCTCTGGTTGTACATGTAGAGGCATACCATTTGTGTAATCATACATTACATAGGGTAATGGTATTCGAGTCATTGTTATTTTTTCCTTCCCCCCATCTCCTCCCATTCCTCTTTTCCTTCTATACAGTTCCTCCTTCCTCCATTCTTGCCTCCTTCCCACCCCCCATTATGTATCACCATCTGCTTATCTGCGAAATCATTCACCCTTTGGTTTTTTGAGATTGGCTTATGTCACTTAGCATGATATTCTCCAATTTCATCCATTATTTTGAGACAGGGTCTCACTGACTTGCTTAGGGCCTTGTTAAGTTGCTGAGGCTGGCTTCAAACTGGAGGTTCTCCTGCCTCAGCTTCCTGAGCTGCTGGGATTACAGGCGTGAGCCACCACACCTGACTCAGACTGAAGAATTCTTTGCTGGGGTGGGGAGGGGAAATGTGTGGAAAGAAGTTACCCGTATATCGTGGTACCCTGGATTCTACCTACTGGATGTCCACAGCAAATATCCCTTCCTGTTCCAGAAATGATAAAGGGGTAGGGGGTATAGTTCTATAATAGAGTGCTTGCCTAAGCATGCATGAGGCCATGGATTCCATCCCCAACACCACAAATAAGTGAATAAATAATAAGCTTTTTTAAAAGAGAAGACAATTTAAGAAAGAAAAGAAAAATATTGACATCATTGCCAAATGTCCCTGGGGTAGGGGATGTTTCTTCTCATTGAGAGCCACCCTGTTAGAGGTATAGTTTGGGAATATTAACCTGAAAGCCTGTGTAAAAGATTTGGAAAAGAGACAAACGGTTAACTAGAAGCCAAGGATTCTGTTGCACATCCAACAATGCATAAAACAGTTTTCCTACAACAAAGAAGGATCTAGCCAAAAATGTCAATATTGTGGAGGTTGAGCAACTCTCCTCTAGGCAAACACCAGACATTACACATTAAATTCCCTTCAAAATGAACCTTGGCCACTGAAGGATTAGTACAACAGAATGGAATGTCCTCATTTAAGAATGGCCATGCGTGGTTCCTTTTTGACGTGGGAAGCAGACCAGGATTGAAGTTTCCTGGAAAACTGGAGAAGGTCAAGAGAGAGATCTACATGGTGCTGAGGAGGAAGTTCTGATTTCCTGGGAGTTAGGACCATAGACTTTGAAAAACTCTTTTAACTCCACTGGGTCTAAACTCTCTCACCCTGAAAATGGGGTGGGGGATAATTAAATACCTCCCAAAGACAGGGCAGTAGGACCAGATGAATTCTTGTAATACCTTGAGAAAGAGCCAGACTTGTTGCTACCTTGCCTTTGGGTTGAATGCACAGATTCTTAACCTCCACTCTAGATTTGTTTCAAGGGCCTTTGTCCTCAGAAAGTATTGCAGTGAGCTGACATCACATCTATATTCATGCCTGAATATCTGTGAAGCAAAAGACTGCATGACAGGACAGAGAGAGAAGGGTTCTAACTGCAAATTAGCTTTATGCAAAGTTTCTGGATGAGCCCTGAGATAAGCCTGTTCCTTTCTGTGTGCTTCTGTATCGTTTCTAACACCCTATCTGTGAGTCACTCTATTCCAGTGTTGAATTTGCTGTGACAGGATTCCTCATAAAAGTTATTAAATCATCACTCAGCAGTGGGCCTGACATTTAAATCAAGACATGTTGCTTTTCTTCCAAGTTGCAAATCAAATTGGTTTGGAGTTTGACTCTGTTTCCTTGATTCAGCATTAAATTATATTATTATAACTCTACTGTTTAGAGAAAAATTGTCACTGGTTGTCACTTTAACTGACCACTTTCTATAGAACCCCAGTCCTATGGTCTTTAAAGGTCTACTCTCTAGCCAGCTGTCAAGTGATACTGATAAGCTACTGGGAGGAGTTAGCCCAAAACTAATGCTTGCAGTAGGACCTAGTATTGATGTGGGCATCAGAGTTGAAATTACAATAGGACAGAGTCTGACAGAGAGACTCCACCTTCAGAGGACATGTTCAGAATACCAGGTTAGAAGCCATGAATGCTGGAGAACCAATCTAAAGCAAGGGGTCCTCCTTGGAAGAAGAGGGAAGCAAATAGTGAAAATGAAATGAAATGTTGAAATGTTGAAAAAGGCATACAAAGAGAATGAGATAAGTCTACCTTTTGAGTTTCTTGAATCTTCTCTTTTAGAGAATCATCTGATGGAACCTGAAACCTGAAAAGTAAGAGGAAGAGATGGGGGCAGAAATACAGAAGCAAATTATGACAACTAATACCTCCCAAACTGACTACAGCTAGAGGTGATATAATGAAACAGTCAGATATTTGAAGGTCGATTTGACACAGGTATTACCAACAGTCAAGTTCTGAGAGCTATAGCTCTTAGAAAACCATGCTTGCAATCTACGATCAGTGGTAAGAATCTCTGGATATTGGTATGTTAGGAGAGAGGCTGCTGAGAGGGGAAGGGATAGAAATTGTAAGGAACTTGGAGTTTCAGAGTGGGAGAAGAAGGGATAAAGCTGTTCGGAGAATATGAATGATTCTAGAGTGTAAAGGAGGTGGTGTTTCTCTACAAGGGTGAGATCTGAATTCTTAGAGTCAAGAAATTGGGGAGAAGTTTAACATCTTTTGGCAGCTTGTGTACTCCAGTAACTAGAAAGTTGGTGAGATATGCTCTGGCCTTATATAGGCAATATAAGGCAAGAAGTGAGCCCAAGGTCATAAGAACACCTGTGAGAACCTGCTTATCATCCTCAATCTCACCTTCCAGTGCAAGGAGTCAAGATAGATATGTAGACATGTCTGTTTGGGAGCCATCTGTGGAAGCCTTCACAACTTTCTCCATATCAAACCAGGTTGTTTATACTGTCTCTTATAGCAAGACCCTCAGCTACAATGAGGACACCAAGGAAATTTTAGAATTTAATAGCAGAAAGTGAAGGGATGAAGTAGAGATCAAAGAACAAAAGGAGACTAATGAAGGGTCAATGGGTAGGTGCAAGAAAATTAGAACATGTTGTGGTTTGGATATGAATTGTCCCCCAAAACTGGTGTACTGAATGCTTGATTCCCAAAACAGCAATGTTCAGAAGTGGGGCTTCTGGAAAGTAATTGGATCATGTGGGTTCTGACCTCATTAGTGGATTAATCCATTAAGGAATTCATAGCTAAACAGAATTTTGGGAGGTGGTAGAAACTGTAAGAGGAGGAGCCTAATTGCGAGTGAGTCCTTGGGTGCATGCCCTTGGATATTATATCTTTTTCCCCTGACTCCTCTCTCTGCTTCCCTGCTGCTATAACCTGAGCAACATTCCTTTGCCATGCCCTTCCACCATGATGCTCTACCTTACCTCAGGCCCAAAGTAATGGAGCCAACTGACAATAGACTGAAACTTCTAAACTATGAGCCAAAATAACTTTCTTCCTGTAAGTTGATATTCTCAGGGATAAAATGCTGACTAACAAAGAACACTAAGATCATGGGAATGTGTGGACTGAGAAGTGGGAGGAACCAGACCTCCTTCTAGTGAGGGTATTATTTTTTCAAGTGCAAATTCAGCTCAGGTAAGCTAACCATTCTTCCCATCACTGTGGCACCATTTAAGTTGATGAAATTAGGCTACAACTTATCTCCTAAACTGCTGTTTGGAGTGTATGGTAGGGGTGGTGAGGGAGGGAGGGGATTGCTATTTGCTGATTTGGCATATTTTTTTGCCACAGAGACCTGAATTTTATGACAATGGAAGCAGTAGGGTTTAGGAAGAAGCTGGTGGTCCCTTCTGTTCAGAGGTGACTTTAGGGTCTCCATAGGCAGCAACATAAAAAATATTTTTAATGCGCCAAGCTAAATGAGCAGAGAACTTTCTCCACTAGGTTCCAGAAAACAGATGAATAATCTTCAAAGATAAAGCAAAGCCAACAAATTCAAGAGCAATTGCCAAACACCCTACCACCCCCACCACAGTCCCCGTAAAAAGACAGCCAAAGCTATGAGAACAGCTCTCTTCTCACACTCCAGCCTGGGTGTGAGTGTCACCAGCAGCCCAGATTGGAGGCCCAGAACCTAGTGAATATTCCAGAAGCCTGCCAGGATCCTTGGCAGAGATGAAGGAAAAAATTCTGAAAATTTCACTTGTTCAGGTAAACACGTTATTGCAAGGAGGCACTGGTGCTTTAACCCTGTCAGATCTGTTACAGAAGTAGGACTTTCTGGGTTCCCAACTTCATCTTGGTCCCATCCAAGGCTCTGAAAGGTTATAGAAGACCAGGGTACTTTCTAGAAGTCAGAGGTGTGAGGAGTGAAAAGTCAAGTCCTCATGATGACAGAGATGTCCTTATTTGACTGAGTACATCTCTCATGCACAGTTCTGCCAAGCAAACTGAGTCCTTCTATTGAAACCTTCCCTGTCACTATTGAGTGTTTGCTTCTGAGATGTCCTCAGGTTTTGCCTATATTTGCTTTTTATTTCATTCCTGTATAGCTATCGCCTTTGGGATACTTTAAAATGTCTCAGGCCAACTTAAATTGTATTTCTTGGTCTTTCTCAGATTGACCCCACCTGCCTGTGGAAAAACTTCCCTGTTACCCTGTGTTGCCCTTTGTACAGCCTATCAGCCATACCTGAATTAGCTTCTCAGAATAGCTTTGGGCACTCTCCCCAAGGAGACAGATAAAAAAAAATCAGCTAACCAAATATTGAACCTCTTTGATTCAGCATAAGCTCTCTAGGACACTTGGTTTCTAAGAAATTGGCTCCACTCCTCTTAACATCTGCCTAATAGCCCCCTGCTTATATCCACTTAAACTTTCTCAGCACCACTTGAACTGGAAAAGAGTAGCTAATATCAATCAAATGCTTCCACATGTCAGGCAGTGTAGTAAGCTGTTTTATTTTCAGCACTGGAGATTGAACCTAGGGGCACTTAACCACTGAGCCACATGCCCAGTCCTTTTCATGTTTTATTTTGGGACAGTGTCTCACTAAGTTGCTTAGGGCCTCACTAAGTTGCTGAGATTGGCTTCAAACTTGGGATCTTCCTGCCTCAGCCTCCCAAGTCCCTGGGATTACAGGTGTGCACCACTGAGTCTGGCTATATTAAACTCTTTAAACAAGTTTTTCCCATGTAGGTAAGATCAATAAGCCAGATAAGTGAAAGGAAGTCATAAATTGGACAAGTAAACAGGCTATTAGTGTGGCAGGTGCTATGATGGTGAGTGCTACAAGCATGCAGATAACAGGTATTAAATCCAGCTTAAAGAGGGAAAAGACGTTTCAAGGAAGAGTAAGAAGTTGGTTAGGCAAAGAAAGGGAGAAGGGTATTCCTAGAAAAGGGTGTGACATCTGTAAAGTTGCAAAGTTGTTAAAGAAAATGACATTTTTAAGGAGACCAGGCAAGAGCAGAAGACAGAGCGGTGATGGACGTGATAGTCCCTGCAGGCCTTGCTATAGAGTCTGGACTTTATTTGAAGGCAATGGGCAACTATCACTATAGAATAAATGGCATCAGATATGAATTTTAGCAACATCACATTGGCCATGTAATTGGAGGTAGATAAAAGGGGTGGTGTACAACATTTTGGGACTACGAAGAGGAAGGAAGTCAGGGACTATTCCAGTAATCCAGATAAGAACTTACAGTAAGGGAAAAACGAGTGTCTAGAGTTCTCCTTGTGTGTCATAGCATTGTGACAGTGTTCACTCCTTTTGATGAAGAAGTAAATTTGGCTTGACATCTTTACGGTTGAATTTGTTAGATAGCTATATAAATGTCTCCTCAAATAAACTACAAGCTCCTTGAAGATTATATCGTTGAATTCTTTGCATTTTTACAGTGCCTTATTCAGCATTTGTATATAGTGAATAACCAGAATATACTAATTGAGAGACTGTTATTCATTTTGACATAATCCTCAAATTCTTAAGAATGCTGGAAGACCAGGCTCCGCAAGCTGACCTGCCTCAGGACTCAAGAGTGAGTGCTCCTTCATTTCAGCCATTGACTTAGCCCAACTGCAGGAATGCCAGCATTAAGCATCGACTATTTCCATCCATTCTCCATCAGCCAATGGGATATATACCATAGCGACTTATGCTGGATACTAGGTCCCTGAGTAATAAGACACGCCACAAATAATACCATCTATGAATATAGCACCTTACAATTTGCAAGGTATTTTTACCATCCTTATCTCAGTTAGTCCTCTTTCATTTGTTTGATTCATTTTAAGTACCAACTAGAAGCAAGAACATCATTCTACAGGAAAGAACTGAGCAACCACATAAAGTATCTGACCAAAGTCCCCACTGAGTGAAAGGGTACAGAGATTTGACCAAGGCCTCTGTGAGCTAGAGAAGTCAGTTTGATACAAAGAGAAAAGCCTGGGATGAGACTTACAGGGAACTATATTTGAAGCCATGCCATGTCACTTATAAACTGAACCTTGGGGCGAGTCATTTAATCTTTCTGAGTTTCAGAAGTGATGCCACTTAATAGCTGGGAGGATCAAATAAGATGGCCCATTAGCTATGGAAACACTTAGCACAGAGTCTATAACAATGAATATTTCTCAGCTCCTCTTTCTCTCAGCTAAACACTGTCTACTGGTCTATCAGCTCCCCAAAATGTGTGGGAGAGCTTTAAGATACAGATTTCTCATTGGGTGTGATGGTGTAGGCCTGTAATCCCAGAGACTCCAGCGGAGGCTGAGGCAGAAGGGTCACAAATTTGAGGCCAGCCTCTGCAGCTTCATGAGACTTTGTCTCAAAATATTAAAAAAGGGCTGGGGATATGGCTCAGGGTTTCAATGTATATATGTATACACATTCATACACACACACACACACACACACACACACACACACAGATTCCTAGGATTTGCTCTATATGTACAGGTTTCATATCTGTGGGAAAGGGCCCAAATGACTCTATGTGCAACCCACACTGGTTGAGCTTTTAGAGAAAAAGCCACAGGGAATCAACATATATTGAGACTCCACACTGTCTACACTGTACTTGACACAGTGCTAGGGGCTTTCACTTGGGAGATAACTTTTAAATGTTTCTCACCATTTGTCACAATTCACTTGGATGGAGCTTGGTGACAATGGCTTGAAAAAAATTATGACACATAATACAGACACAATATTCACCCCTATAACTCTAGGCAGGAAATTGCTACTAGGATTGCAATTGTCCCTGGTTTTCCTCCTTGCCCCTGTCTTTGAAACCCATCAGCTGTGTTAATAAACCTTCTGGGTTTGTTTGACCTATCACAACAATCATAGTAGTAGCAGTTACTCTTAATGCTTATTGGGTGCAGGCCCATCCTTACCTCCAGACCCATTTAAATAGGTTCTGCTCCTTGAGAGCATTATGTTAAGTGAAATAAGCCAAACCCACAAAGTCAAGGTTCACGTGTTTTCTCTCATATGTTGAAACTATAGAGGAAAGGGAAAAGAAAGTTGGGAAGGTCTCATGAAAATCAAAGGGAGATCAGTAAAGAAGAGGAAAGAGACCAAGGGGAGGAAGAGAGGAGGGAAAAGGAAAACACTGGATGATGATCCTGACCAAATAATTGCATTACAGTGTGTGCATGTACAAATATGTAACAACAAAACCCACTATTATGTATCATTATAATGCACCAATAAAAAATATGAAAAAATTAAAAATAAGATAGGTTCTGTTTTTAAACAAAGGCTTAAGACAATTTCATTCTACAGTAGACAGGAGAAATTAATTCACAATAAATGGTGAAGGAAGAAAAGGAAACCAACAGTGAGGTTTACATAAGGGACACCAGTGGAAGAAATGGAAGCAAAGAAATTGTGATTCACATTCTTCCATGAGGGTCAGAAGCAGGACTGAGAAAACAGCAAAGAACCAGATGAATTTGCCTGACTTTACCGCCATCGTGTGGCGCTCTGATGTATAGACAACCAGCTCACAGTTGTGCATTCATTATTTCAATTAGCAAGCCTACTGGGCCTTCTGCAAGACACTGGGAAATAATGCCAAGTAAAGCAGAGAACCTGCCTTTGAGGACTTTGTAAAAGTCTTTGTCTTTCTCTGGAGTCACCAAGCTGTAAGGCACTTTAGGGATCAACACCCTTTTCTCATGCAGACTATTTCAGGAAAGAGAAAAATGTACATAACACCATCATTATTTTCTCTATTCAAAATGAAAATAGCTTCGTGTCCCCTGGGAGGTATAGAGTCTCATTACTTTAAGCATCTCACTATTTTGAATAGAGAAGATGATCCATGAGAAAAATCTAACACATTAGTTTTCAAATCTCTTAACCCTTACCCATGTAGAACACTGGTTTTATAAAGTCCTTTTATGTATGCTTTTCCATTTCCTGGCCAAAACAGTTTCTGAAGATAGGTAATATCATCTTCACATTAGTCCTGGGGAAATGGGTATAAAGAAGTGAAATAAATGTCTGTAGCCAAACAGACAAAGCAACAGAACCATCCTACCTTCCACATAAGAGTGACAAGAGTCTGCCAGAGATATTCAGTCAACTTAATTTGCTCCCTGAATCACTGATTCCCTCCTGCCTCCTCCAGCTTCTCCTCCGGATGGAGGCTACAAAATCTTAAGCAACCCTTGAGCTATGAATTTTCCAGGACTGGATGTCAGAGTGTTCTAGCTGATGCTGACCCAAGAAATGAGTTGCTTTGGATAAACCCCTTGGCCAAACTTTGACCCCTATTGGGTGAATGATTCTTAACATCTCCTTTCCTTTAAGAGGGCTATCTTAGGCAGATCAGTTCATATTTATGGTGTGTATCTAATGTGTATAACATGATGTTTTGATATTTGTATAGTGAAATGATTACTACAGTCAAATTAACATATCCATCTCCTAGTGTGTATGTGCACGCACGTGCCTATATGCACACATGCATGTTAAAAAAAGCACTTGAAATCTGCTTTTCTGCTTTATAAGAACAAAAGAGATAAATATGAAATTATATTGAAAGTCTTGCCATAAAGGGTAGGTAGTTCACAATAGGGAGCTGGGTAGATATCTGGTGCTTCTGGTTACTCATCCATCTGGTTCAATGCTCTCTATTGTAAAAACAGGGAAACCAAAGATGACTGAGACAGTGATGTACCCAAGCAAGCTTAGGGAAATTAAAACCCAGGTATCCTGTAACCCTGGCCAGGCCTGTTTCCAGCACACTCTGCTGCCCCTCTGTGGACATAAGAATATATTAAGCTTGCCTCACTGTGCTCTGGTGAACACAAGAAAACAGTCTGTCCATAAAGAAGAAAACTGACAAAAAGGAAAGGTAACAGGAAATGCCTGGAAACTGAACCCACAAAGGCCAACCCCAAGTCACTGTAAAAGGCTTTGAACTGGCAAGAATGAAAGGAAATGATGGGACAACAAAGGAAATGAGCCTCAGGGAGAGGAAACACAGGGAGCACACACATGGCATTTGGGTAGCCTCTCTTGCAAGCCTTTGCTGAGTTGACAGAGTTGGATGGGTTCCTCTGGATCCCTCCTTCCCTCCGAGAAACCGAGCCTGGGACATCCCTTCAAAGAAGCTCTGGAGAATTTGGCTGAATACCTACTAATAACAAGTTACCTTTAATGCAACCTATTGTGCTTTGTATGTATCTATTTCTTCACTTAATCATCTCAATAATCCCATGAGGAAAAATAATATTACCGATCTTCACCAAGGGAGACATAGAGGTTAAACACGGAGTAAGTGGCAGAGCACAAATTTTGAATGCAGGTCTTTAAACTTTTAATCTGTTTTTATCTTCATGCAATTTAGACTGACTTCTTGCCAATCAATCCATTTTCTGAAAAC
The DNA here is from genome assembly GCF_902686445.1 of Sciurus carolinensis. NCBI lineage: Eukaryota > Metazoa > Chordata > Mammalia > Rodentia > Sciuridae > Sciurus > Sciurus carolinensis. The sequence goes on from NC_062232.1 coordinate 93,586,250, forward strand.
TGAAGTACTGGGGACATTTTCATATAGAAAACTGGTATCAAGATAATAATGATGATAACAGACAGTAACTATTGACTGGCTACTATATACTGAACACTGTACTGTGTTTCATTCATTATCTCATTTAATCATCTCAACAACCCTATGAGGTGGTGACAAGCTCACAGTGCTGAATAATTTGCCCCAGGTCACTGATCCAAAGATATAGTTATGTTAAGGCCATTCCTACCACAATGCAATCTATACCCAGCCCTCCTCTCGGGATTCTTTTCCCTGGCTTCCACTACTTTTGATGCCAATTAGAGGCTTGGTGAAGGATGGCTAGGAGGTGGAGTTAAATGCATCATCTTCACATTGGATTTAATCAGCTTTAATCTTTCATTTGCTTGAGAAAATTAAGGTATGAGAAAAGCATTTTATTTGACAGGGTTGTGGCTGGGAGACCTTGCTTGGCTTTCTTTGTTTTTTTTTTTGTTTTGTTTTGTTTTTTTTTAAGACTAGGTTGCTTACAGTCTTGCTAAACTGCTGAGGGCAGTTTTGAACCTGCTATCCTCCTGCCTCAGTCTCCAGAACTTCTGGAACCACGGGTGTGTGCTACCACACCCAGCTGTCTTTTACCTTCTTAATGAATGGGTGATTCACTCAACAAATATGGGATTACTATTGAGCTGCATCTACAGTGTTCCTGAGGGTCAGGAAGTTAGTCTTAGATTACTTGTTGTGTGCCTTATTGGGTCTCAATAGCTATAATGGAACCCACTGATAGATCTAGATGGTTCCTCCCATTGTAGGTTCCATGACAAGCTTGTGCCTAATGTTTTTTTGATATTTTGTTTTAAATATCTGATTGTTAGTTTTTTCTTTACATGAAAAAAAGAAGAAAAGGTGTCAATTTTCTAAACTGTTAACTGAAGACCCTAGTAGGTGAGTCAGTTAAGTGATTTTAGGGCAGGCACCTTGAAGTACTAGGATAGAAAGAGGGCTAGGACACATGAGAATAAATCTGAGCTCTGGAAGTCAAACTTTTGGTGGGCAAGGAGTTTAGGATTCCTTTTGCAGTTTCAAGTTTTTGTCTTCAGGGCTCTGTTTTCCCCAGCCCTCTTCCAATTATTCATCTTCCCCACCCCCAAACACACATGATCTCTTTCCATCAAGAAGGAAGACATATAATGGGTACATAAGAGGCAGACATTCCAAAAAATCAGAGAGAGGTCCCAGGTAGACTGAATATTATCTTAGAATATATGGAACACAAAAATTTCTTTTTCTCTTCTGTTATCAAATTTGGCAAGACAATTTAGACACCTTTATTAGTACAAGTCAAATCTGCAGGCACTTTAAAATTTCCCATGTATATCTCTATTGCACTGGAAACCTCTTCCAGAATGCCATCAGGTCTAACCACCAGCATATTTAGTCTTACTCCAACTATACTAAAAGATTGACAGGGGACTGAGGCTGAAGATGGGGATGGGGAGATGGGATGCAAATTGGATATTCCAGGCATTTATTTCTGAAAAAAAAAACCCAAAGTGTATCTTTTTAAAATTCTCAAATGAATTAATATATACCTCACAATGAAGAGGAAAATGAAATAGGAGAGAGGTTCTTTTCACAGTTCTACCTTTAATTTGCTGTGTGACCTTATATAAATTACTTTGCCTCTCCATGTCTCAGTTTCTCCTCATAAGAACAGAATTTCACCATCAACCATGCACGAGTTTTTGAGAAACTCATTAGATTGTATTCATGAGAACATTTTGTGAATATGGTTCATTGATATCGATGACACAGACCTTACCTAAGAAGTGCTATTGATAACAAACACAGTGGTTGTATAAGCTTGCTTGAAAATAGTTATTTCTCATTAGAAGTATTTACTCCTTTGAATTCTCAGTGTAGCCTACTTACCTGTCCCCTGTCCACCAGTCATTGGATATGAAGGAATTCTCTAGTAGTTTATGAACGTAAGAGGATTTTTTTAAAGTATCACCAAACTGAATTATGTATACTACAAATTCAGTTGAGTTCTCTATTCAAGGCCCTTACTGGGACTTCTTACATTTCTTTATAACAAAAGAAAACTACTTTTTCTTTGTACCTTCTCTTGCTCAAGGATCTTGATTTTTTGTATCCACCTCTACTATACGATCACTCCCATTAGCATTCAAACATTTGCCATTTTAGCAAAAGCTCCTCTTCATCTTACTGTTTCTCTTCTCTCCTTCACAGCGAAACTGTTTCTTTCTTCATTTTTTTCTTCTTGGTGCTGGGACTCAAATCCAAGGAACATTTGTTAAAACAAATGTTCTAACACTGAGCTACACCCCCAGTCCCGCAGCAAAACTTTTTGAAAGAGTTGTCTAGACATACTGCCTTCATTTTCCTCATCTCACATTATCTCCAATATGTAAACCTGTAAAACTGCTGTTCTAGGTTACCTTTGTGCAGCCAACTCCAGTGGACACTTCTCTATCCTCATCTAGCAACTTGCAATAGCATTAACATAATTGACTACAACCTCTTTGACATACTTTCTTTTCAGCTTCTATGACCTTGCAGTCTTGATTGTCTTTTTATGTCTCTCCAGAAACTCCCTCTGAGTCTTCCTAGTGGATGCCTCTACAGAGGAGCAGAGCAGCTAAGAGCACAGACTCTCAAGTCATACTGTCCAATATGGTAGCCACCAGTCATACCAGGGCTATTACATTCATATTAACAAAATTAAATTAGATTAAGAAAATTATACATTTATTTAACGAAGTTAAAATTAATAATTCAATCCCTCAGCCATCAACTACATTTCTATTGTTTAACAACAACATGTGGCTTAGCAACACATTGGGCAGCAAGTCGCAGAACATTTCCAACATTGCATAGACTTCTATGGGATGGTGCTGATTTTTAGGATTAGAACCTCAGCTCTACCATTCCACCAGCTGAGTGACCTTAGACAAGTTACTTAAACTCTCTTGACCGTGATTTCTCTTTCTGTAAAATGAGACTGCTGTGCTTTGAAAATGGTTTGTTCTCCAAAGGGTTCATATGTTAGAAGCTTGTCCCCAGTGTGGCAGTGTTGAGGTGGTAGAACCTTCAATAAGTGAGGCTTAGTGGAAGGTAATTAGGTCATGGGGCTCCACCCTCAGGAATGGATCAATGTTGTGTCACAGGACAGAGTCAGGTCTCTCAAGAACAGATTATTCCCAAGAGAGCAAGTTGTTATAAAACGTGAAATCTGACCCCTCCCAACTCTCTTGCTTCCTGTTTATATACATGACCCCACAGAACATAACCAATTTCCTTTCCACTTTCTCCATCATATTGCGACACAGTCAGACACTATGCTGTTTGGACTTTTCAGCCACCAGAATCATGAGCCAAGTAAACCTGTTTATTTCATACATTACCCAATGTCAGGCATTCTGTTATCACAACACAAAAGGGACTAAGGCAGAGGCTAATGATACTTCCCTTGTAGATTGTTGTTCAGATGTAATGAGTTCTTGTACATATAGTGAGTGCCATATAGGCATTTGATATTATTGCCCAATTTTTACATGTTGGAAATTTCCCATGATCTGGACTGGCCTTTCTTCTATTCTCACTCAACTCATTTTCCCTAGATAAACTCATATTCACTTTTCTATAAAGTCATCTTCCTCATCAAAAGATGAATATAATAACAGCATCTGTTTTACTAGGTTGCTGTGAATATTAAATGAGATGATACATTCAAAATACTTGAAAAAAGCCTGATGGACATTATAATTATAACAATCATTTATTCCCATAACTTTTAAGTGTCATCTATGTACTAAGGACTCTAAACTTCCTTGGGATTCTTCAATGAGTTCCAGACTGTTTGCTTGACCTCCACTTGGATTCCTCCAAGAGATATCTGAAAAACCTATCTACACTGTTTCTTTTTTTCTCTTCCCAATCACAGCCACAATTGCTTCTCCTCTAATCTTATTTCTTGACATCTCTTCTCTTACCCACATCAAGCTTATCACCTTCTCTAATTGATTACACTTTTACAATACCCAGTTGTCCCTTGGTATCCACAAGGGATTGGTTTTGGTAACCACATACCAAAATCTACAGATGTTCAAGTCTCTTATATAAAATGTCAGTATTTGCATATAACTTGTGTACATCCTCCTGTATATTTTAAATAATCTGTAGATTACTTATGATATCTAATACAATGTAAATGCTATGTAAAGAGTTGTATTATTTGTGGAATGATGACAAGAAAAATGTTTGTACCTGTCAGGACAGTTGAAAAAATTTCCCAATATTTTCAATCCATTGTTCATTGAACCCACAGATGAAATTTTTTGGATCTGGACATGGAGGATCAAGAATATTTTGAATCAGTCTACTTTACTCAGCTCCACTGTTACCTGTACCTCCATCATCACTTTCCCTAGCCAGTGGCTCTAGCCTCCCTTTGGGGCTCCTGTTTCCACTCTTGCCACTACTCCCATAGCCTTTCTTCACAATCTTGACAGAGGAACTTTCCTAGATTTTAAATTATATCCCAAAGACAGTAGAATGAATTGGACATCACTTTCCTATGTTCATATATGAATACATGACCAGTGAAACTCCACATCATGTACAACCACAAGAATGGGAAGTTATACTCCATGTTTGCATAATATGTCATACTGTCATATAGATCTAAAAAGAACAAAGAAAAAAGAAGAAATAAATGCGACGCTTGGATTTTAGAATTCTGATCAATTTAATTTTAAAAAGTCATATTCTATCTCTGTCCTTAAAATCCAACAGCTTCCCATTGTAGTTAGAATAAAACACAAACCCATGTAAATTCTGGCTGCTTCCTATGCCTCTGAGATCATCACTCGCTCTTCTCCTGTGACACTGGTCTTACAGTTCCCCAACACAAAAACTGCTTTCTTACTTTAGGGCCTTGAAAGCATATTGGCTTCTTTGTGTGGAATTATCTTCTTCTTGCACTTCTGGTTAAGCGTATCTACACTTCAGGTTTCTTCTTAAACCTCACCTTCTTAGAATTTTCCCCAATTGAAGTTAGATGCTCCTCTATTATTCTCTCTCACATAACTCTACCTTTTTCCTTTGTAGCACATATCAACATTGTAATTAGGGAGACAACCACCATTTTGTTAACCATTGTGTTCCCTGTCTCTTCTACCTGAGTAGGAGCACCTGTCTGAGTCAGGAAACCAAGATCGTGTGATTGTAACAACTTATTTTCCAGACCTCAGTTTTCTTGTCTTTAAACTGAGGAGGTTGTACCAGACTTATTCACTCAATAAATATTGCTTGAATATTAAGGAAGGATAGGTAGATGAGGTCTCTGCCAATAGGGAGTTTAGGGAGATGGGTAATCAAATAAGCAAACCAGAGTTGCAAATTGTGATTAGTGCTACAAACGAAACCAAGAAGACGGTGTGATAGAAAAATATGGTGGTGTGGGAGTTTTGAGCTTGTGATTTAAGATGAAGGGTGATAAGGAACCAGTCAAATCCAGATAATAACTAAGATTCTTTTATTCAGACATGCTACTTACATATTTGTAGCTAAATATGCCAAGTAGTGTTAAAGGATGGAGCCACCTCATTTAAAATGACACCATTGATTTTTACTTTGAGTACAGGGATATGAGGGTCTCTTATTCTTCCTCTCAGGATAAAACAAATAGATACAACCAAACTCAGAGAGTTGTTTCAAGAATAACAAAGGATAATGAATATAAAGTTCAAAGCACAATCACCATATTGAGTGTATACATTTAAGATCTGCATAATAATAGAAGGGAGATTATTAGAGTAGAGCAAGCAAATCAGGGGGAAGAAGGAGGAGGAAAAAGAGAAAGGACTGGGGAATGAGATTGATCAAATTACGTTATGTGCATGTTTGAATATGGCATAATGAATCTGACTATTATGTGTAATAATAATGCACCAAAAAAAGATCTGTAAATTCAAGACAATAATTATCTCTGTTGGAAAGGCAGGGAGATGTAATTGGGACAAGGAATACAAAGGGATTCAATCATACTAGTAAAGTTTTATTTCTTTTTTTCTTTCTTTAAATTTTTTTTAGTTGTACATGGACACAATACCTTCATTTTACTTATTTTTATGTGGTGCTGACAATCAAACCCAATGCTTCATGCATGTGAGGCAAGTGCTCCACCACTGAGCCACAACCCCAACCCAAGGTTTTACTTCTTAAGTTACCAGTTGAGTGACCATAAGTAGCTACCCAATTAATGATAGGTACATGAATGTTCATTGTATTAATTTTTACCTTTTAAAAATATTGTACAAAATTTTAAAGTAACTAACATGATTCCTACATGTAAGTGATTAACAAATGATAGAAGTTATTAATGCCTATGGATCATGGCACCTAAGTAGTGGTTAAGAGCTGGACTATGGAGACTCCTGGACCTGTGTTCAAATCCTGATTCTGCCAAGTTCAAACCCTGTGCCCAAGGACAAGTGAATAACCACCTTCTCAAGAACTTTGTTCCTTATTTTCTCTCTTCCTGTCATCAAAGGTTAAGTGATACAATGCATGGAATATAGCAAATGCTCAAAAACATCTTGATTATCATTGTTAATGTTTTTATTCTCTTTCATACCATGTACAGAAAAGAGAAAAAGATGAATGGAGAGAATAAAGCAGATCTCCATTTTCTGGCCCCTCCTTTTGCATTCCTCCTTAGGTAGAGGAAGAAATAACAAATACCCACACTATCCTTTCAACAAGAAGCACCATGGGGTCCTCTAATACATGCCAAATCAAATCTCAGAAACATTCTGTTCAGTGTCCCCAGAGTTCAAAATTAAAGTAGACCCAGAATAAATTAATGAAAGCTAAAAATGTTTAAGATTTGTAATTGTAAGTTAGAGTTACCTTTTAAGCTGCTTTAATTGAATGTATTGTTTGAAAATGACCAATAAAAAGCATATGATGCTTAATCCTCTTCATAATTATTGAAATGCAGATTAAAACAAGATACCAGAGTGAAAGAAATTAAAATGTTGATTATCCCCAATACTGAGAAGTCTGAAGAACAATGGGCAATCTCATACTGGTGGTTGCAGAATAACTTAGTATAACCGCTTTGGAAGGCATTTCATTCATAGTAACCTTTGGAAATTTAAAATATATGTAAATGTTAATCCAGTAATTTTACTCCTAAGAACTTGACCAGATATACTAGCATGCTAAAACATATACATAAGGTGTTTTACTGAAATATGTTTTGGCAAATCCAAAAACTGAAAGCAGCCTAAATGTGCATAAATAAAAGAGTGGTTAAAATTTATATGATTCAGTTATTCAACAAATATTCAGTGCCTACTCCTTGGTACTGTTCAAGCAGGCACTGGGGAGACAGTAATAAACAGACAAAAATCCATGCCCTCATGAAGCATATGCTATCTCTAAAATGGAAAAATATGGCATACTTAAAATATAGCAGGAAGACCCATGTATAGCTCTCCAAGAGATATGGATAAATGAAAACTTCAAAGTACCGAACAGTATAGACAGCTATATAGCTAGATATTTAGATAGGTAGTGTAATCCCCATTGGAAAATCCATATTTTTATATTTATCAAACATTCTAGAGAATACAAAAGAAACTTAATAGTCCTTTGGGAGAATGGGTTTGAGGTCAGGAAAAGTCTTAATTTACATTTTAAACTTTGATGTATATGCTGTTTTCTTTTGTAACATATGAGAACTACTTTTGATTAAAATAACAGCCTTAAAATGTGGAAAGAGAAAAATAAAAATAAGAGCCTTAAATATATAGAGAAAGTTGGGCACTTTTCTGATTACTCATTGCTGTATAACAAACTATTCTCGAGCAGAGCAGCTTAAAAAAACACTACACCAAGAATACAAATAATCCAATCAACAAATGGGCTAAGGAAATGAACAGACACTTCACAGAAGAAGATCTACAAGCAATCAACAAACATATGAAAAATGTTCACCATCTCTAGTAATAAGAGAAATGCAAATCAAAACCACCCTAAGATTCCATCTCACCCCAATTAGAATGGCGAGTATCAAGAACACAAGCAACAATAGGTGTTGGCGAGGATGTGGGGAAAAAGGTACACTCATACATTGCTGGTGGGGCTGCAAATTAGTGCAGCCACTCTGGAAAGCAGTGTAGAGATTCCTCAGAAAGGTTGGAATAGAACCACTATTTGACCCAGCTATCCCACTCCTCAGCCTATACCCAAAGGACTTAAAATCAGCATACTACAGAGATACAGCCACATCAATGTTCACAGCTGCTCAATTCACAATAGCCAGACTGTGGAACCAACTTAGATGCCCTTCAATTGATGAATGGATAAAGAAACTGTGATATATATATATATATATATATATATATATATATATAAAATATTCCATTGTATATATATATATAAAAAATATTGTATATATTATAATATTGTATAATTGTATATATATATAATATTCCATTATATATATAATATTCCATTGTATATATATATATATACATATTTATATATGTATAAATATATACATATATGACATGACACACCAGTGGAAAATTCTACCCCTAACCTCATGTGACAAGTTAGTCAAAATATAAGTACAATGAAAATATTATAAAAAATACTTTCAGGTTAAATATATAATGTGTATATGGAACATAAATGAATTTCATTGTATATATATATTAATATATAAATATATATAATATTTCATTATATATATAATATTCCATTATATATATGCAATATTCCATTGTGTATATATATATATACAGCCATAAAGAATGATAAAATTATGGCATTTGCAGGCAAATGGATGGAATTGGAGAATATCATGCTAAGTGAGATAAGCCAATCTCAAAAAACCAAAGGATGAATGATCTCACTGATAAGTGGATGATGACACATAATGGGGGGTGGGAGGGGGACAAGAATGGAGGAAGGAAGGACTATATAGAGGGAAAAGAGGGGTGGGAGGGGTGGGGGGGAAGGAAAAAATAACAGAATGAATCAAACAACATTACCCTATGTAAATTTATGATTACACAAATGGTATGCCTTTACTCCATGTACAAACAGAGAAACAACATGTATCCCATTTGTTTATAATAAAATAAAATAATAAAATAAGCAGCAAGGGTTATATTAAAAAAAAACAACTATTTTATTATGTCTGATAATTCTGTGGATCAAAATTTGACCAGGGCTCAGCTGGGCAATTCATATAGTTTAAGGCATTAACTGGGGTCATTCAGAGATATTCAGATGACTGGTATGGAGGATCCAGGACATCTTCATGCACATGTCTGTTGCCTTGGCAGGAATGGCTATAAAGGTGAACTCAACTGAACCTCCTCTATCTTCAGATATCTGCAGAATTTCCATGAGATCTCTCTAGCAGAATAGTCAGACATATTGTATGATGGCTCAGAGCTCCAAGAAACTAAGATGGAAAGAGCAAGTTCTATAGAAGGTAGGCCTAGAACAAGCTTGATGTCACATTTGCCATACTCTACTTAGCTTCTCTAAAGAAGCTAATTAGAATATTATGTCTAATATAGTTTGAGCATCCCTAATCCAAAAATCTGAAATCCAACATGCTCCCAAATCCAAATGATTTGAACACTGACATGACACACCAGTGGAAAATTCTACCCCTAACCTCATGTGACAAGTTAGTCAAAATATAAGTACAATGAAAATATTATAAAAAATTACTTTCAGGTTAAATATATAATGTGTATATGGAACATAAATGATTTTCATTTTTAGACTTGAGTTACAACCTGAAGATATCTCATTATATACATGCAAACATTCCAAAATCAAGAAAAAATCAAAACACTTCTGTTTCCAAGAATTTCAGAGAAGAGATTCTCAACAGAATTCTAATTAGATTTACTTAGATTAAGTTAAAGTTGTTAAAGGCCAGCCCAGATCTGGGGGACAGGGACCAGACAAAGATTTGGTCTCTCTGTGAGAAGACAGTCAAAGATTTTGTAGCTAGTTTTAATCCAATGCAGGCATCAAGATTAGTGCCTTAATAGAAATTGTATCTTTAATAATTCAAGTTAGAACTTAAACACATAGCATGGGTGGTGTTATAGTTTGGATCTGGAATGTTCCTCAAAGGCTCATGTACTTAAAGGACTGGTCTCCAATGTACCAATGTCCAGAGGTGAGGCTTTTAGGAAATAAATCATGAGGGTTGTGACCTCATCAATAAATCAAACAATTTGATATGTTAATAATTTGAATGGACCACTCAGATGTGGTGGAAACTGTAAGCAGTAGAGCTGAGTTGGAGAAAGTAGGTCACAAGGGTCCTGCCCTGGAAGGGTTTATCCTCTTCCTGGTTCCTCCCCACTTCTTTCCAACTGCTCTAAGCTGAGTAGTTTTCCTCCACAAGGACTTTCTACCATGATTTTTCTGCCTTACCTCAGGCCAAAAACATTGGAACCAGCTGACCATGGACTAAAACCTCTGAAACCATGAGCCCAAAATAAATGGTTCCTCTTCCAAGTTATTTTTCTGAGGTATTAGTCACAACAATGGAAAGTTGACTAACAGAAATGGTTCATTATAACTGGAATAGAAACATAAGAGTAGTTGACAACATGAATATGACCCCTTCAAACTGGAGGCTATTGGAAGTCTATAAGAGTGTTTTAGTGAGCTTTTGTATCAATGTGACCAAAATACCTGATAAGAATAACTTGGAGGAGGTAAAGTTTATTTTGACTCAAGGTTTCAGAGGTCTCAGTCCACAGATGGCCAACTTCATTTCTCTGGACCTAAGGTGAGGCAGAACATCATGGGTGAAAGGTGTGGTGGAGGGAAGTTGCTTCCTTCATGGCAGCCAGGAAGTAGAGAGAGGGAGAGGATGGAAGAGGCCATGAGGGAGATCCATCCTGCCAGGGCACACCCCCAGTGGCCCACCTCCTGCAGCTACACCCTACCAATCTACAGCTACCACCCTGTCAGTTCATTCAAACTGAGATGGACTGATGAGGTTATAGCTCTTGCAATCCATTCTCTCCTCCTCTGAATTTTCCTACATCAACACAGGAGCTTTTGGGGGTACACCTGTATATCCAAACCATAACACAGAATGTCAAGGTGAGAAATCTAATTTAATTCCTCTGATGATTGATAATGCCTGTATCTATTTTCCTTAGCTAATCATCTCTTTCAAGCAAATCAGGTAAAGAGCTTTGTTCCTGTGGAAGGGACCATGTGTTTTTGGCTTAGTGCATCTCTCTTTCCAAAATAAGGAGCACAAAGGAGCACATAATAGTGTGTGGAGTCTACAGTAGTCAAAGTAAATGCTATCAAGTGAGAATCTATTTTCTAGCACATTACTCTGTCTTTTTAAAAAGGTTGCCAGTTTCTTTGAGCCAAACATTGTACTGCCTTTGGTAGTTAATATACTGTTTATTATTCCATTCTAACAATGATACTGAAACCAATATTATTATTGGTCACATTTTGCAAAGAAGAAAACTGAGACACAAAAAAGCAACTTTATCTCATAAAACAGCTTAAGTAGCACAGCCTGGATGCCAATTGAAGTCCTTGACTCTAAAGACTATGATCTTTCAGTTCAATATGCTGCCTTGTAAGGGAAGAGGAACACACTCAGGATAATTTTCTCCTATCTCAGTCATCTAACTACATAATACCTATGGTGTTTCAAGGATGCTTATGCACTGCCAGAATACCCAGAGTATTAAAGAAATGTCTGAGGAGAAATACCATATTTCTACCATTGGCATTTTAAGCTTGGTTATTTCTAAGTATGGAATTACTAATGCATCATAAAGTTTTCTTTAATTCTATCCCTTGTTTTGTTGTTTCTTCTGGCATCTCCACTTTGCAAAAGAACAACTGTTATAATTGATATTGTCATGTATGTTTTAGCAGCTGACCAGGAAAGGATCAAGGATGGCACAGGTTTTTACTCCTTTCAGTATTTATCAGAAAGGTTCTAGTATAGGGGTATGGAACTAGAGACTATAGTCAGAAAGTGCAGATACTGGAGGGATGAAAGACACTTTAGAGATTCAAAGAATTCAAAGATAGTCCAACAAAGACTAAATCCTACTTGAGTCCTTTAAGTTCTAGGGATTCACAGAACAGCAAGGTATCCAGTGCCTTAAGGAGAGGGGAGCTCATATTGTACAGAATACAACTAATGAAAGAGAATGTAATGGAGAGAGAAATGACACTAAACAATCACATGAAAGAAAGAGAGGGCTGTGATGTAACCCAGGGGTAGAACACTTGCATAGCATGCATTAAGTCCTGGATTTGATTCCCAGCACTGCACAAATAACAACCAAAACCCAAACAAACAAATAAATAAAAAAGAAGAAGGAGAAAAATAACAATTTTGTGATAAACTTGATTGAACGTATGAATACTTAAGGGTAGTTAATAATTTTACCCCTAAGACCAGGGTTAAGACAAAGATTTATACTCTCAAGAGTACTATTCAGCATTGTCCTAAGGGTTCTTGCTAGGGCAATCGGGCAAAGAAAAGAAACAAAAGGCATCCAGACTGGAGAGGAAGAAGTTAAACTTTCTCTATTCTCAGATAACATGAACTTCTATTTTAAAATTCTAAGGAATACACTAAAAGATCATTAGGATTAATAGAGGAGTTTGGCAAGGTAAACAATTAGAATTCCTATTCACTAAAAATAAGCAATCTGGAAATAAAATTAAGGAAATAATTCTGTTAATTAGCTTGATCTAATCATGTTATGATGTACACATGATTAACAACATCACATGGTACTCCATAAATATATAATCATTATTTGTCATTAAAAATAAAATTTTAAAAACCAATAAGATGTTTAGGAATAGATTTAACCAAAGACATGGAAATGTGTTTACTGAAAACTACAAGATATCATTGAAAGGAATTAAACATGGTCTAAATAAATGGAAAGTTATCTCATGTTCATGGATTGGAAAACTCAAATCACTAAAATAGCAATACTCTTCAAACTAATAATGTACAGATTGAACACTATCAAAATATCAGCAGTATTTTATGTAGAAATTGACAATATTAACCAAAAATTCATATGGAAGTACAAAGGACCCAAAATACCAAAAGACTTTTGAAAAAGAAGAATCACTCAAAATTACCAATTTCAGCACTTACAAAACTATGGTAATTAAGACAGTGTGGTACTGGCATAGGCATATTGATAGACATCATTGGAACAGAACCAAGAGTAAGATAATAAACTGCTATATCTATGATCAATTGATTTTCAACAAGGACACCAAGACTATTCAATGGGGGTAAATAATAGACTTTTTAATAAATGGTGCTACAACAACTAGCTATCCACATTCAAAAGAATGAATATGGTCTTCCTTTTACACCATATACAAAAACTAACTCAAAATGGAACAAAAATTCAAATTATAAGACCAAAAACTATAAAACTCTTACAAGAATATAGGGTAAATTTTTCATGACTTTCATTTAGCTATGTATTCTTAAATATGACAACAAGATCACAAACAACAAAAGAAAAAATAAATTGAATGATATCAAGATTAAATACTTTTGTACTTCAAATGATGTCATCAAGAAAGTGAAAAGAACCACAGAATGGAAGAAAGTATTGCAAGTCATATATCTAGAAAAGGGTCTGATTTCCAGAACACAATAAAAACTTTAACAACACACAAAAAAAGAGAAAAATAACCCAGTTAAAAATAGGCAAAGAATTTGACTAGACATTTATCTGAAGAAGATATAGACATAAATACATGAAAAGATGCTTAACATTATCAGTAATCAGGGAAAAGCAAATCAAAATTGCAATTTAGATAGAGTTATCCAAAGCTGATCAAAGAATTCTGAGCAAAAGTTCATAAGCAGTATAGAAAATACTTAAAGAAGTGGAATTTATGGTCTATTCTTGCGAGTTAGCAAAGCCAGATAAGTCTGGGCAAGCCACCACCTTCTATAAGCTAATAGTGTGAGACCTCAGCTACCAAGCAGAGATCCCTCCAAGAGGTAAAGCACTTTGGAAAAACAGATTTCCCATGAATCATCACTGTCATTCTGCCCAAGCCACCTTACCTAACTGAAATTGATTGGAGACATTCCCACATGTTTGCATTATCTCCGGGCTATTCCATCCTAAGGGATATAACGCACAGCCTGAGCTTATCAGGAGTCCTGGAAAGAAAAGCATACACACAGGTACAAAAAAAATACAACAGGTCTTCTTTTTTTTTATTGTAAACAAATGGGATACATGTTGTTTCTCTGTCTGTACATGGCGTAAAGGCATACCATTTGTGTAATCATAAATTTACATAGGGCAATGTTGGTTGATTCATTCTGTTATTTTTTCCCTTCCCCACACCCCTTCCACCCCTCTTTTCCCTCTATACAGTCCTTCCTTCCTCCATTCTTGCCCCCCTCCCTAACCCTAACTCTAACCCTAACACTAACCCCTCCCACCCCCCATTATGTGTCATCATTCACTTATCAGCAAGATCATTCGTCCTTTGGTTTTTTGAGATTGGCTTATCTCACTTAGCATGATATTCTCCAATTTCATCCATTTGCCTGCAAATGCCATAATTTTATCATTCTTTATGGCGGAGTAATATTCCATTGTATATATATGCCACAGTTTCTTTATCCATTCATCAATTGAAGGACATCTAGGTTGGTTCCACAATCTGGCTATTGTGAACTGAGCAGCTATGAACATTGATGTGGCTGTATCTCTGTAATATGCTGATTTTAAGTCCTTTGGGTATAGGCCAAGGAGTGGGATAGCTGGGTCAAATGGTGGGTCCATTCCAAGTTTTCTAAGGAATCTCCACACTACTTTCCAGAGTGGCTGCACTAATTTGCAGCCCCACCAGCAATGTATGAGTGTACCTTTCTCCCCACATCCTCGCCAACACCTACAACAGGTCTTCTGTTACCCCTCCATTCCCCTGAATGATCTCAGTTCAAATTCTGCCTCCTCCACTCAGAGCTTCCCCTTCCCGCTTTACTCAAAATTCCCATGATACTGCCAACTCAGCAGGATTTCTTGGCCATATCATTGGTGACAGAGTGCAGTAAATATTTCAGGAGACAACTCCTAAAGGGAGGGTAGGATTAGAAATTGAGACAGGTCAATACATATTTTAGAGTCGATACTATTGATAAATAATTTACAAGTCTTCTCCAACCTGTTCTAACTTGGTCTGATTTAAAGAAAGAACAATGTAGAGGCCACTATTATTTCCTAAAATTAAACTTTTTCTAAGTGCCAGTTATGACCCTACTAGCTAAAAGTGGGTCGTGAGTTTTTTAATATGTAATTAGCAGTTAAACTGAGATCTATGAAGAGCATACACACTGAATAGATTTCTTCTGTTGATCAGGGCACCACATTCCCCCTTCTTCAAAAAAATAATTTCAGCTTCAAGCAAATCATCCCTCCCTTCTCTGGCTTCTAATACCTTCCATCATGCCCCTTACCTTTACTCCCCTTTGGTTTAGGTCATTTAGGAACTACAGAGATTCTGTGGGATCTAGTGGAAATCTTATTCTTCTAACCAGAGACACAAATCTGGGTCTGCTTGGCAACTGCCTTACCCATAGCTCTTTCTTACTGCCTACACTTTCACATTTGAGAACCTATGACTATATTCTGCCTTTAGCCACAGAAAATTTAGTCAAGAATGGGCACCTGATGAAAAAATGCAACCAAATTCATTGGGTGGTCAGTAAGTGTGACACTGTAGTCTGGCATGAAGAGATGAACTGGACTAGATTTTATTTTGGAAAATTTTAATCAAGAAATATGGGGACCGTGAGTTAATGAACAGATAGTGGAAAAAGAAACACCAAGAGGTAGAATCACTTAAGCAAAACCAGTTTCAAAGTTACGGGTAAACATCAACTCTGGGTCTGCTGAGCAAACTGATGGGTAGAGGGAGAGATTAAAATAGAAAAGTGACATGAACAAAACACACCATGGGAAAAATTCCTTATTGTTCATGAAAGAGACAGAGAAAAGAAAAGCTAGTCCTTCTTGATGGGTTTCCAATGTTGATTTCCTTATGTTATAATAAACTCCCTTTTCATTGAGGCAAAGCAAGTGAGTCTCTGCTATTTACAACCAAGAGGATCTAGTTGTAAGACCAACATACTTGGGTGCCATACCAAAGGACACGAAAGGGACACCTGCCATGAATGTGGATGCAGAATTGCCACAGGTCAGGTGCTTGGTGGATGGTACCTGAATGGCATAGTTACAGGTTCCAGAGCTCTGGTGATCAGTGACACAGTGAAAGGCAGGCTGTTCCATGGACTGTTGGCTTCATTTGCACCTCTTTCCTCACTGAGAAAGATTCCATATGCATGCTAAGAAGCTCAAAAACTCTCTTTGCCTTAGGATGTGTTCTTTAGAAGAAGTTCTCAAAGTAATCTCCAAGCTTGTGTGCCACATGGCAACCAGTTTTCCCACTACTTACTGAGGCCATGGAAGAAGAGGAGGACCTTAAGAATATCAAGGAGGGCTTAAATAGGGAAATGGGGAGAACTAAATGACAGTTTTAGAACTGCAAAGAATGACCAATGAAGGTTGAAAACTCCCTTCAGTGGAAAGCTTAAAATTAAAAAGCTTTCTTATCTGTCTCATAGCCTTACAGGAAATGAAACTGGTGGCTCAAAGACCTTTCTAGGCTTTGGAGTTTGTCCAGGAGCAGTAAAACAATACCCCTGTTTTTAACCACAGATAAACTAAAATCCTATGCTATGAGGAGGTGGTCCAGAGTATGCACAATGGGTTAAGACAAAACTGGAAAGGAAAACTAAGTGTTTTCCTGCTACAGTGTCTACCCTTTGTGGGAAGAGTAAATAAAGACTGAGCTTTCCCACAGAGACAAGGGAGAAAAGAACACACTTTTACAGAAGAATGTCAGCTCTACTATCCAACCTCCACTTTCAGATCCCTGGGACTGGTAAGAACTCTGACCTCTCAAGCAGGAACTAGTGTTGGCCAAGTGCCTTTCTTGGCACAGCAGTGAGAAAACTTCCTCCCTCTTCATTCCTTTTGCTCCTCAGACCTTACCATGCAGAGACCAGGTCAAAAGTACCCGCTCCCTGAAGCCCTCACTCATCATCCCCAAATCCCTGACTGATATTTTCTCCTACTCTTGGTTCCCATAGCACCCTGTGCTTACTCTACTGACTAAAATATCCCGTAATGTATATTCACAGTGGTTTGTCAACTGTTTTCCTCATTAGAGTGTGTATCTCTGCTATCCCTGCAAGGCAACAGCTATATTTATCTTCATTTCTATATCCTTGGCACCTGTTACATAAAAGTGCTCAATAAATGTATTTGTTTCAGAGTAGTCTACTTCCTTAACCTACATTCACCAAGGGGCAGAACATCTGAAGAGACTTCCACAGTATCTAGGAGATCATCCTAGATACCTATCCAACCTCCTTCTATAGTCATAGAAGCTTAGAAAGGACCTTTGTAATGACCTACTCTAATCCCTCCCTGTTACAGATCTACAGAGGTAGATATTGAGGCCCTGGGAGGAAATGTGATTTACCCAAGATCATATAGTCAGTTACTGGCAACACTTTTTCTCACTGATCAGAGAGATTATCAACCATTAAAGGCTATGTTTTTCTACAGATGATTGTTCAGGAATGAATACCTTTTGGAAAGAATATCTTTAACAAACACTAGGCATCCTGCAGACTTTGGATCAGAAAAAACAGCAAAACATGATAGTTTAAGACAATAGGTTCTGGAGTCGGCTTAGACCTAAGTTCAAATTCTTGCACTGCCACCTAAGGGCTGTGTGATTTCAGAGAAGTTACTTGATCTCTGTGCCTTAGTTACGTCATTTTTAATGGAAACAATATTAGTACTGTATCTTACACAGCTGTTCCAATAATCAACCAGATTAATGCACATAAAGTGACTTCTATATAGAAAGTACTCAACAAAGATTTATTATTATTTAACAGCTTCCTCTCCCTGAGGCTCTTCTCCCAGTTTCTGTGTATATTCCCTGTGCTAATTTGTTCTTCACTTCTCTATCTTCATAACAGATAAAAAGCCAAAAGCTGAACAGGGCTCTATTCAAAAGATGTCCCATTGAAGTTGTTTGCCTGCAATTTTGCAGAGGTACCTAGTCAGAGACCAGGAATCTATCAGGAATGCATCCTGCCCCAGTGCATATAGCTCCCCACTCTGCCCAATCTGCCCTCATGCCACCCCCACCCTTCATCCTGTCTTTTAGACAAGTGAGCACATTAGGTTGTAAACATACTTCATGAAGATATTTGACTTGTAACTGACAGCTGAGTCCATTACATTTGATCATAGCTGGAAAGAGATGCCTTGGGGGACATATTAAAAATAAAAATGAAGTCACAGAGTAATTCATCCTCAATTATGTTTGTCCCCAACAGTTCTTC
This sequence comes from Sciurus carolinensis, assembly GCF_902686445.1. Taxonomy (NCBI): domain Eukaryota; kingdom Metazoa; phylum Chordata; class Mammalia; order Rodentia; family Sciuridae; genus Sciurus; species Sciurus carolinensis. The sequence continues at coordinate 93,604,779 of NC_062232.1, forward strand.
TCATCAGTTTGGGGTTGCAAAGATATGCTATGAATATCAACAGGGAAGTCATTTGCCAGAGCCAGGTCCTGCCACCTTCTGGAAGAGTAGGAGCATACTTGGACTTTAAATTTAATTTAGTAACTGAGCCCAGTAATAGGAATTTTAAAAGTACTCTGTGATATTAATGCATCTGGTCCTGGCAACAACACCTGAGAAAAGCAGCACTAAAAATGTTAAGAGCAGGAATTCTGGTGGCAGAGAACAACAGTTTAAATCCAGTCCTGCCACACATGAGCTACAGTTCTGGCTCACTCTTCTCTTACATGTCATTGCTCACTCCCAATGTATTTCCCCTCCAACAATAACACTTGGAGAAGTCTGTCCTAAGTGCATTTATCAGCTAGGCATTTTTCTGTTCTCATCTGCTTCTCAGAAAGGTAAGAAAGCCCTATAGAGTGTGCTACTAACCTTCTTTTCCTACCATACAGGGGAAGATATAAATGGGCTGCCATCTTATTTCCCTTCCTCACCTACTCTCCTCTGTAAGAATCACCTATCACAAAATGTACCAGATGTCCTTCTCAAACGTGGTGGCTATAGTTTGAACACCCTGCACTGACCAAACAGAGACTTGAGGAGTTGGACACTTACTTAGCTTCAGCCCTTGCAGCAACTTTAACACCAATACAAATACTCAGGTGTAAAATCTCAGAATTGAGAACCTTCTCTCCAGATATCCCAGTTGCCCTCAACCTTCACCCTTCTCCCAGAACAAGTATTTTCTCATATCCTAATAGCAGTATAACTCCATCCCAACTGCACATTCTCAATTAAGTTCCAGATCTCTATCTCTGGACAGCACTAGTTTCCTTGCTGGGTGTTAACAACCCCTTTTGTCCTGCTCCCCATTCACAAGTACAACTGTTGAGTGAGCAGCCATTTTGTTACACTCTCCTTCCCTATCTCCATGTTCCCTGTATATGCCTGGCTGCCAATTCTCCTTTCCAAATACTGTCATTAGGTAGTTTGAATTTACTGTCATTAGGTAGTTTGAAGCATAGTATGGGTTAATTTGTTATTAATTTGCTCAGTTTATAGTACTTACAGCAACTTTAGCATAAATATAACTCTGGAAAATTTACAGCCTGCCCTCTGACTGTATCTCAGTTTTCCCTTCCAAGGGAACTCCACCCACCTCTCCATTCATTTGATCCCATATTCCCTCTCAGAGTTATAGGAGAGATCACATCTACTAGAGATGTCAAAAGTAGATCAATGGAGGCTCCACAGAGTGACTGCATGGAACCTGGCCTTTGAGAGATGGGTAAATATTTATAGGCAGAGATGTAAGAAAAGGAATTCCAGAAAGAAGCAACACCATGAACAAAATTGAACAGGGTTTCTTAAATTTTAGTGTGTACTGAAATCATGCTGGGAAATGATAAATCAGATATATGAGACAGTAACCTTTGCTGTGGGGACCAGGGAATGTGATGATGATATGAAAACACCTTCAACTCTATTGGCAATATTCTATTTTTTAAGCTGAGCAGTATATACACCTGAATATTTCATAATATATTTTCAAAATCAAATCAGTCTGAGAGGCTGTGTAAAATGTATATTAGCAGGCCCCTAACCTATGCCAAAACACTAAGGAATCTGCACTGACAGTACAGGTAATTCTTATACAAGTGGTTCAAGAACCACTCCCAAAAACACTGAGATAGCAGTTCTTTCTGAAAGTAAAGAAGAAAAATCAAGAGCACCAGTATATAAAACCCAAGACTGGGAGTCAGAAGCTCTGGACAATATTTTCTGCTCTGCTCCAGTTTGCTATGTGAGTCTTTGCTAGTAGGTTAACTTCCTCGAATGACATTTCAAAAACAGAAAGCCACTTGCTCAACATAGTAAAGATAAATGATATACTATCTGGTGAAATTTTGGAAAGACTTCCAGGAACCACATGGTTTCCAGAGAGGATTTTTTTTGTACCAAGGATTGAACACAGGAGCCCTTAACCGCTGGGCCACATCCCCAGCTCATTTTATTTAGAGACAGTCTTGCTGAATTACTTAGGCCCTTGTTAAGTTGCTGAGGCTGGCTTCAAACCTGTGATCCTCCTGCCTCAGCCTCCTGAGCCACTGGGATTACAGGCAAGTGCCACCATGCCTGATGAGGATAATGTTTTAAAATTGACACATAATAAATGGGTGCAAAGTTATGATTAGATTAGAGGAATAAGGTCTGGCATTCTGTTGCACAGCAGGGTGAATATAGTTAACAATGACTATAATAACTATGACCATTGTATATTTCAAAATAGCTAGAAGAGCAGATTTTGAATGCTCTCTTCACAAAGAAATGATGTTTGAGGTTATATACATGCTAATTACCCTGATTTTATCATTATACAATTTTACATATGTTGAAAGATTATAGTTTTTAGAAAGATGGCAACTTTTTGAAAATCAAGTTTTCAGTGATCTGTTTCCAGTTGCAACTTTCTTTCAGCCTGTAGCATGTAGCATGAGGATCTCACATAGAGAACAGTATTCCAAGGTCTGTCTGGGCATGTTACATTCTGTCCCCTTAACAAACCAAAAATATCCAGGGTAGTTATCTGCCTTTGGGTTGGGGAAAGGAAACGCAGCACATACATCAGAGTCACTGGGGACATTTTCCCAAACATGCAGCCTTCCACCTGTTGCTGTGTATATCAGAATGGAAATTGGGGAGTTTGCATTCTTTTAAGCACTCCAGATGATTTCAATACATTCTCTGCTCTAGAAAGATTCTTGGCCTCCCTTGAGTAACCCAATCCAAGATCTTACACTTTTTTCCTGCCAAGAAGTTCCTTATATTTACTTCTCACCTATTCCTTCTTGGTTTAACTCTCACTGAAGATAGATGATAATTCACAAGCATCCTGCATATATATACACAGGGGAATGTGAATAATGACCATGTTCTCAGGGACCAGGGAAGCCAGCTGGTTGGAAAGCTCAGCATCCCCAGTGTTGAAATAATCTCCTGGCCAGATGTTTCCTTCACCGGTCAGAGCAGGGCACAAAGGTCCCAGTGGAAGGCTCTCTGGACCCTAGGCTTGTTCAGCTGGATCAGCTGCAGGTGGAGCAAATGGGACCCAAGGGCCCCATCAGGTCACCTTGCTGAGTATGACTCAGGCCAGCAGCTCTTTATTTCTTCCTGTCTCCTCCCACTTCCACCACTCATCTCTGTGGGCAGCCGCCAGACCTGGGAACAAGAGTCAGGCAGGGGAGGAGGTAATTCTTAATGGATACTCCAGTTCTTCAGTGGTTTGGGGTCTGGCAAAGATAATCCAGACCTGAAACAAATTGACTCCTCCCCTGTTGTATTTCGGTTAATGCACTAGCTGCCGAGAAGCAGCCAGGCCCAGAGAAACAAAATCAATTCCCCTCATCTGAACAACAAGCATAAACTTAACCCCCAGAGCTCTTTCTCTTGTGTCTTTATCCATGGAGCTCCAAATGCTGCCCAGTTTTGACTTCCTGCCACTGTCAAAACCCATCTCTGAGAATCAGATCCAAAATCTGTGAAGAGCAATAGGTAATAGTCGTGTGCCAAGGGAATCCTAGAAAATATGGTACATCCAAGCAGTCTTCACCATTCCTTCACATCTGATAAAACCTTGACAGCCACCAGTCTCTCTAAAGGAGACAGGATGATTGTTACTTGGCCAGTGTTACAGATGGGATAGTTGCAGAAGTCTAGCAATCTGCCCCATATCATTCCCATGCCTGGGATAAACCTGGTACCATAGCCTTGTTCTTGACCCTTTGTAGGATTACTATCAAGAGATGCTTTAATCTTGAATGTTAAAGACACTCATCAAAAAGTGAATACCATGACCATATTCCTGTGTGCAAAGATCTTGGGGAATATAGAATGGCAGAATCATTTGAGATTAAAATGGAATTCATGTTTTGACTTCTGTATGACACTTGCCCCTCAATCAAGCATCTGTCCCACTCAATCTAGGAATGTCCAAATCCCCATCCCTTCCCATATCCTGCTTCAATAATTCCCTTTGATTTTCTAGACCTAGGAGGTGGAATCAACTAAAATGCATTGTATGGAGGGCTATGAGGGTTATTCCATTAAAAGTCTCAGTCAAGCCTCCAAGAGGAAGCAAGCTATTAATGCTTGAAGTCTGATGGAGGCTGTTGTTACTTCTCTTCTGATTCCTGCCCTTAGACACTCCTCCCTCTCTGCTTAAAACTCTTAAAAAGGCCAGCAGGACAAGCTGTCACTCTCCTGTCAGAAGACAAGAGAGCTCAGGGGGCTAATAGCTCTAACTAGAAAACTGAAGAAAAGAAAGGATGTAAACTAACCCAGATCTCACATGTCCTACATATCCCAACATACTGTAGATATTGCTTTAGGTGTGCATTCATTATTTCTACAGTTACCAAACACCTGCTCTGTGCCAGGCACTGAACTGTGCCCTGGGGCTATAGTTATAAATGGGAAGGACCTCCATCTCTCCTGTCAGTCAAGGGTCAATTGCTAAAATAACATTTCCACAGAAGTATTCAATTAACTATAGCATACCCAAGAATATAAGTGAAAGGTGAACCTAAGACTCATTTGTGGTACCTATGGATTTCCCAAAGGGAATAAAATCAATGATTTAGATCAGTGTTAGCATCTGGTATGATACCATATTTTTTAAGGAAATGAAAGAAACTATTCTAATTAAGCTTTCAATGTGTCCTGAAAACTCATTAGTGACTAAAATGTAAGGTTTACAATTAGAGTATGTTCACAGAAAGAACCAGAAAACATACCCTCAACTGGTACAACAAGAAGAATCTGGTGATTTATATACGCAGGCCAGGAAGCCATGGTATTTTAGTCCAGGGTTTCTCAGTCTTGGCACTATCAGCATTTGGGACAGGATACTTTTTAGTTGTTGAATTATAGGATGATGAGCAGTAGCCTTTTCCTTTACCCACTGATGTCAATAGCCAAAAATGTCTCCAACCCAGGCTTGATGACACACACCTGTAATCACAGTGACTTCAGGAGAATGAGGCAGGAGGATTGCAAGTTTGAGGTCAACCTCAGCAACTTAGCGAGGACCTGAGCAACTTAGAGAGACTCTGTCTCAAAATAAAAAATAAAATAGGACTGAAGATGTGGCTCAGTAGTTAAGGGTCCCTGAGTTCAGTCCCTGGTACCCCCCAAAAAAGGTCTCCAGGCCTAATCAGATTTCCTCTATTGGGAAAGGGATACAAATCTATCCCTAGTTGCTGAGAATCATTGCCTAAGCTCATCACTACCATCTCACTCCAAGGTCAATTAACTGAATGACATCATTGGAGAGAGGAAAGAAAATTCATATCTGAACTGAATTGCTAAGGGTGCAAATACAAGAGGAATGAAACACAGGAAAGTCACATCATTTGCCCACAAGAGCCATACTATAATGCAGTAAAAGAAAGAAAAGTGAAATCCAAGTTTCCTGATTCTAGTCTGTGGTGCTTATACAGATGATAGTGTTAATGAATTGGATAAATGATTCTAAAATCCTAAAATAACAATGAATTTTAGCAGTGGTTTCTACTAGCACTTCTTCCCAGTGTACCATCTAAGCTTAAAAAATAGCACAAATATGCACACATATTTATCTATCCAATTTAGTTTATTTTTTTCTCATATGGTTCAAATTAACTGGCTCCCATTGCCTTCCTGCAGTCTGCCATTATGGCATTTTGCTCTTTCCTAGCCCATCCATAGACTCCCAGTGTCCCAGGTTATCTGTACTAAAATTAAGGGGAGACTGGATAAGGGAAAGGACAAATAGGGTAGATCAGGGTAATAAGAAACCTGAGTAGACTTTGTGAATGTTTGTCCAATAAGGATAAAGGAGTCACCTACATTCTGTCTGGTACTTAGCATTTTACTGTTAGAGATATATTTCTTCAATGAGAACTATTAGTAATTAGTACCTGAGTGTATGTGTTTATCAGATCACTGTCCTCTGAGATAACTACCAGAGAGCAGGGCTCTTTAGGATCAAGTTCATGTTGGAGCAGTACAAGAGCATGTGTTGCTGTCAATGGAAGGCAGAAGTGGATAATATAGTCTTTATAATTTTTTGCATTGAGAACAGTTCTATTATAGTGAATTTAACTGTGCCAAACAGTGAAGTCCATAATGAAGTGGGATTTTGCTTTGTTTTTTTTTGTTTGTTTGTTTTTCGTTCATTAAATATTTTTAGTTGTCGATGGACACAAACCTTTATTTGATTTATTTATTTTTATGTGGTGTTGAGAATTGAACACAGTGCCTTACACATGCTAGGCAACTGCTCTACCACTGAGCTACAATCCAGCCCATTTTTTTGTTTTTGATTGACACATAATAATTACACATATTTATGGGGTGCAGTGTGATAATTTGATATGTGTATACAACACATTATGATCGAATCAGGGGAATTAGCATTTCCATCTCCTTAAACTTTTCTTTATGTTGAGGGCCTTCAAACTCATCTCAAGTTCTATATAAGATATATGATAAATTGTGGATTATGGTCACCCTACCATGTTATAGAACACTAGAACTTATTCCTCCTAGCTAACTATATTTTAAATTATCTTACCTCCATCTATCTCACTTCCCCTTCCCCCTCTTGGCCTCTGAGGACCACTATTGTACTCTCCTTTACTTTGAGATCAACTTCTGGATAATACTCTTTTTTATTATTTATTTATTTTTTTACAGACTGCACTTTGATTCATTGTACACAAATGGGGTACATCATTTTGTTTCTATGGTTGTACATGATATAGATTCATACCATTTGTGTAATCATACATGTACATAGGTTAATGATTTCTGTCTCATTCCACCATTTTTCATACCCCCTCCCTCTCATTTCCTTCTACATAATCTAAAGTTCCTCCATTCTTCTCTCACTCCACACCTCCCACTCCCATTATATATCAGACATACAGGTGATTAATAAATATATGAAAAAGTGTTCAACATCCCTAGTAATAAGAGAAATGCAAATCAAAACTACCCTAAGATTCCATCTCACCCCAATTAGAATGGCGATTATCAAGAATACAAGCAACAACAGGTGTTGGCGAGGATGTGGGGAGAAAGGTACACTCATACATTGCTGGTGGGGCTGCAAATAGTGCAGGCACTCTGGAAAGTAGTGTGGAGATTCCTTAGAAAACTTGGAATGGAACCACCATTTGACGCAGTTATCCCACTCCTTGGCCTATACCCAAAGGACTTAAAATCAGCATATTACAGAGATACAGCCACATCAATGTCATAGCTGCTCAATTCACAATAGCAGACTGTGGAACCAACCTAGATGCCCTTCAACAGATGAATAGATAATATTCTTAATGGATACCCTGCAGGTGACAAAATAAAGGTCATGCAACAAATATCAACTCTGCCTACTACCCAATTTTGCTGTGAATAAACCCTGATATATGTTGTACCCTGGGAATTCTTAGATAGAGATTTCAAAAAAGTTCCCATTCATAACCTTAGAGTTAGACAAAGTAGAAGAGATGTGGGTGGATTTTCCCATAAGACCACAATCCCCATATTCCCCATCTCAAGACTTTCCTATTTCCTCAACCCCAGGGACACAGTCTTACCTCCTACAAACTGTGCTGCTCCCATACAACGGCCCATCATTCTGGAGATGAGTTCCTCCATGCAGCAGCCCAAGACAGCAGCCAGTGCCACCAGAAGCAGTAGAGCACAACCAGTACCTGTCACCACTGTGCACATCTGCCAGGCCAGGCTTGGTATGGCACTGAAGCTGGCATAGCGCCCACATTCTTCAACCATGATCAGACTGTGACCCTCTCCCCGCACAGGATAGTTGCACCTCCGGAATGTGCTGAATGACACCGGCTTCCCCAACTGGGATCCAAAGAGCCAATAAGGCAGGAAGTAACTGGTAGAACTGGCCAGAGCAGTAACAAGGGACAGGAAAGCCCAGAGGGTCCCAACCAAGGTCAAGCTGCTCCTCATGGTCTCAGGCTTCTCTGCAGGGATGGGAAGATCGGTTGGGTCACAGCACCAAATGGTAAAGTTAGCATGTATGTTCCACCAGCTTATTTTTCATCTGATTGGCCAGTGCTGGGGTTCATTTATGTGTCACTTGGCCCCTTGCTTTCTGCATGAGATTAGCCTCTCAAAGATCATTTAGGTCCTTGTTGGAATCCTGCTTTCCATCTTCCTTTCTTTCTGCTTGGTTCAGAGTTCTGTAGTCACTAACTGCAATGGAATAATCATAGAACTGAATTAGTGACTGCTCTGCCAACCCAAATGTAGCTGGATTCGCCAGCTTATAACTTGTGGTATACAGCTTAGATCTAGTGGTGGAAAGAGAACCTGAAGGAAAACAAAACTGCCTCATGAGTCCATGGGAATTCCAGCTGAATGCTTTGCGGTCTGGAGGCCTGGGAAACAGGCAATATCTTGAGAGGGCGAGGAACAAAGTTGTTTTCAGAAAGTGAAGAAGGAAGGAAGGTGAGTCACAGACCTGTCCCTGTGGAAGGGGTAAGAGGGCAGGTGAGCTCACCATGGAGTTATGAGATGTTTCTATTTGACTTAGGTAGGATATCTGTGTTACTGTAGGCTTTTCACTGGGATACATCAGTCAAGTTGAAAATGGATAGAATAAAATGAAGATACCCAGTCTTGTACCCTATTCCAGTCACTGAGAGAGCACCATTCAGTCACTTTTCACACAAGTGAAATGGAAGGCAACTTTCCAACCAGTGGTGTTTAACTCTAGACTGGCTACAAATAAAAGCCTCCTCATCATTTGCTAGCTATAGTTAAGAAAGTTTCTCAAGTCTCTCAAACAGATCATAATCAGGCATTCCCTGCCTTGTAGCAAGAATACATTGGTGTTAGAACCTTTCAAGGTCCCTTTCAGAACAAGTCATCTCAGATTCAAGATGCTGAGAGATTTTCAGATCTAGTCTCCTCAGCCCAGCTCATAAATGGCTTTCACAGACCTCTCTGTCAAAAATCCACCACTTCCCTCCCAATCCATTAATCTGCCATTGCTTTCCGGTCTCTATTAGGGCGGCTGGAGACCACACTGTAGCTTGATGACAGCACTGTAAATGTCTCCAGCAGACAGATGGTGGAGTATGTTTCTCCATTATTCATCACCATTGCTTAACATTATAGGTAGTGAGGCTGGGGAGGGGAGATGGTAGTGTGGACCCCAAAAAGGAGAAGGGAAGGAACTAGCGTGGGGTTACCACATTGCCAGTTTGGGGTGGTGAACAGGAGCAAGTAGCAGTTGTATTCAGAGTCTCAAGGTCTCAACCATGAGCCCTCTCACTAGTATCATCAAATAGTGCCTGGCACAGGGTTTAATAAAACTCTTTCATAGAATCATCCAATTTCCAGACTGGCAGGGACCTTAATGAATCACCTAATCCAACCTTCTTGTTTTACATATGGGGGGAATTTGGACCAGTAAAGGGGGAAGTGATTTTCCCCAGTCGCAGTTAGCAAGCAGCAACACCGGAACCAGAAACCTGATCTGCAGATTCCTAGGCCAGCACTTTGCTACCACACAATGCTAACCCCGGTTCCCATCACTTTACAGATGGGAAAATGGAGAGGAAATGATTTACCCGAGGGTAAAAGGCTAGCGAGGTACACTGGCTAAACCAGAGCCCAGTTATTTGATTCTTAGTATAATGTTCTTTTTTTCTCTCCACCACAATTCCCCTCTTGATGCATATGTATTTTGTGCTATGTGTTTTGTGCAGGAAGGGAGCAGAGATCGTAAATTGCAGGTGCTTACTTCAGAATGTTAGCGTTGGGAAGAAAGTGCCCTGAGCTGGGCCCCTGGGAATAAGGCTTGTGCCTGAGAGTGGGGGGAATGAGAGAAAGATGTGATGAGGGATTGAAGGCAATAGGGGGAGAAATGGAACTTGTTTTGAGTAATTGCTGTTAGAAAAGCAAGTATGCTTGGCCACAATGAGGTAATGCTCCTGCTAAGTTATATTGGAGTTTGTATGATTATGAAAAGCACAGGCAGCTCTCTGTTATGGATTCACTTCCTGATGAATAAACCCAGGCCAGAACAGGAGAGAAAAAGGCTGATAAATGGTTACTGGCAGCATCATCACAATCCCTTTTGAACACATTATTTCATGTGCTCTGCTGAACCATCTTCTTAGGATGGTAAGAAAGCAGGTATTATCCCTCAATTAACAAAATAATAAACTGAGGGTCCAAAAGCTAGGTGACTTTCCTGCCTCTCCTTCATCTGCAGTCCTCCCCCATAGCATTACCCCAATAGCATTAGATTATCACCCCACTAGTATTATAATTAAAAACCTCCATGACTTCCATCCAGAATGTCAAAAAACTTTAAGAATTGGGGAAGAATTTGAAAAGAAGACAGGGAAGGTAGGAGAAGGTATATCTTTCCCCAGATATACCATGAGAACAAAAGTATTACCTTTTTCAAGTTTAGTACTTGTAATCTGAAATAGCCCCATATGTCCCCTGTGTATTTCATAACCTTGAGATCAAAAGTTCCCACGTGACAACAAGTAGGAGGGGCAGAGAACCTAAGGCAGAGGAAGAGATTACATATCAGCAAGTGGCACCCAGACTATGATAGAAAAAAGGGGAAGGATTGATATAAGGTTGACCTCATCTGTGAAAATAAGGCTATTAAATAAACTACTACACTATCTACCACTCTCACTATGATTTCGTTTTATAAGTGGCATTCTGAAGCCAAGATATAGGAGGCTGAATTTCAAAATTCAATTGAAATGTGTTTAGCTGTAGGAAAACTATTTGTCCTTCAGAATTTGAATTAGGTACTGTAGCGGTTAATTGAATGTCAACTTGATTGGATTAAGGGATGCTGATGATGATTAAGAGGCTTCTGGGTGTGTCCATGAGGATGTGTCTAGAATGATTGGAATGTGGGGTAGTGAACTGAAGTGAAGACCCTCCCTAAGCGTGAGCAGCACCACCCAATAGGATGGTGGCTTGGATGGAATAAAAGCTGGAAGAACAAAGAAGCAGATGCGATGCAAGCTCGGCTCTTCTTTTTTTTTTTTTTGTATAAATCTATTCTTGAATGGGTTCTTGATTGCTGCTTCAATCTTCTGAGGATATCGAACTCTCACTTCTTTACTCTTCCAAAATAGGCTCTTCCAGTGATTCTCCAGGTTGTTTCCAGAAGCCTTGGTCTCCAACTAGGGTAGCACTGTTGATCTTTCTTGTTCTGCGGCTTCTGCCTCTAGGACTGCACAGCTGCTGGTTCTTCCAGCTCTCCAGCTGCAGATGGTCATTGTGGACTATCCAGCTTCCAGTCATGTAAGTCAATTTAATAAATCCCCTTTTTATAATCATACTTCCTATTGATTCTGTTCCTCTAGAGAACCCTCACTATTACAAGTACTTTCAATTTTAGGGGAATAAAATAAACCTCATTGTTCTTATTTCATTTAGGACTAGGATGAACGACCATGCCAGTGTGCCTGGGACTGAAGAATGTTCTGGGATGTGCGACATTCAGTGGTAAACTCAGAAAGTCTCAAACAACCTGGGATGAGATGTTTCTTCTATTTAGGACCAGAAATGTTGTAAACCGGAACCATCCATGAGAATCACTGCCCCAGATAATTCTCTAATGTTTTCTTTCTATGAAGTTAAAATGACCATGGAATTCCACATTGGAGACATGAGGCTTCTAAACTTTGAATGCAACCTTTATGAAGCACAGACTGACCTCATGAGGTCAAGGAATAGATTTCAGAGATTCAGTCACTCATTATTTTCTAAGCATATGAGCTCCATCCTGGCTTCTCCCGTGTTTGAGTAGGAAGGCAACAGGGCATATGGAGTCTGCGTGCACACTGCTCCAGTGCACATGTGCTAGTCAGGGAGGTCCATTCTATCAAATGCTTTTATTCCATCACCTGCAGTGAAGTAATCCTCTTTGTGACAGTCTGTCAAAGTGGTTGAAGTTTATTCCCAGAAACTGGTTAAGTCACTTTTGGACTCACATCAACAAAAATCACAAACAATGCAATACTTCATTGTATCCTAATTCCTTGTGTATGCTTCTTGTATGCAATAGCTTTCCTTCTCTTTCCTGAAATGTCTAGTCTCACAGTCACACTGGATTTTGAGAGTCAAGAACTCACCATAATGCTCCTGCTGAGTGGTCCAGTAACCAAGCATTGATAAAATTGCATTTGAATCTCCTTCTTTAGGTATGACATTGTCTTTCTCCCTCAGTTTTTCCATCTGCTCAATGAGTCATATGCCTGTTTCTATGAGTTGTTGTATGAGATGTACTATTGTCAGAGAGTTGAAATAAGTAGGGCGGAAGCATGGAGTTTCTCCTGTATTCACTAACCTTCTCAAAGCCTAATGTTGACTAATCTTTGGAGATATGCTAGCCACTCCAACATCACCTCATGGGTAGTCACCCCAACCCATAGGATGCAGGAAACCCACCTAAGCCATAAGCTGTATATATCAAATGGTCAACTCTACTACTTTTAAAGAAAGCTAGGGAAAGGGGCATTTACAAATTTTCATAGTAACTTAATCACTCTCACTGTCAATAACTCACTTGTTATATCTCTTTATTAACTTTTTCTGCTGCAACTTAAGGCCTTTGTTGGGTCCTCAGACAGAACAGAGAACAACTGGTCACTGTCCTCCAAATTAGAGTCCTTCATTAACTCTGATTGTTGGTAGGTTGCATTTAGCCATTTCTCACCCAAAATGAGCACTCTTCTTTTCTTGTGGTGTCCCATGACCAAGTCTTTGTTTTTGTTTCCATCACTTTTATGCTCTCATATGTACCTAACTCATATGTAGGCACTTAGAGTCAATGAAACTGGAAACATTGGTCTTATAATTTTCTTAGTGGAGAAAATAAACCAAGTCTTTCTCTACCTCATCTTCTCTCCAGCCCCCACCAAAGAAAAGACACATCTTTGGTTTCCACTGGAGCTTATTGTATAAATTCTGAGTTAAGGAAAGCACTCCTTTACCAAGGGTACCAAGGTCCAGTCAAAAGAGCCAGTGAGTTAAATATCAGAACAGGAAGTGGTCAGGAATGGAGCCTCTGACTTATAGCTGCTAAGGAAAACATGGCTGCAAAACTGTTTACATAGAACAGGTCTGTGAGGAGCTACTTTATTGGCACTCATGTTGGTAAAGAAATTCAAACAGGCCTTTCTCCTTATGTTCCCATGTCCCCCATGTGCATTGCTTGTTACAAATACATCTTGATGTTGAGACTTCTCTAGGAATAAGCAAGATAGGTAAGAATGTGTATCTACTATGTAAAGAGTCCCACTCCATAGAAATGCCTTTGATCAATGTCACTCAGCATATCAAGCTGGGCACATTAGCAACCCAACCATTCTAGATCTTTCTACTTTAGACTCCATTAAAAAAAATCTACTATCATGTCCCAAAAATTTATCTCCACATTTTCTGCCACTTGCATCCCTTAGAAGTTTTTCCTCCTCTGGATATCTCCACTATGGGAGTTGTTCCAAGTTCTCCTGTGCCTGAAATCATCCCATAATGTAGTCACTCAAAGGGCTTTATTTTCCATTTGTATCTGGGTGATTCTAAAAGACCTCACTTCTTTTTAAATTGGTACATCTCAATTATACAGAATGGTGGTTTCACTGTGATTTATTTACACACACATAAAAAACATGATTTGAGCCTGGGTGCAGTGGCACACTCCTATCTATAATCCTTGTAACTCAGGATTGCAAGTTCAAAGCCAATCTCAGCAATTTAGTGAGGGCCTAAGTAACTTAGCAGCTTGTCTCAAAATAAAAAAAATTAAAAGAACTGGGGATGTGGCTCAGTGGTTAAGTGCCCCTGGGTTTAATCCCATGTGTGTGTGTGTGTGGTGTGTGTGTGTGTGTGTGTGTGTACACATATGCTTTGATTAATTTCACTCCCCAATACCTCCCATCTCCCATCCTCCCATCCTATCCCATCTCCTTCCATTCTAATGGTATTCCTTAGAATGGAATCTACTCCCCCCAACATTTTTCTCCTCTAATTGCCACTTAAGAGGGAAGACCTCACTTTTGAGGTTTACTTTCAAACTTTCTAAACCTCCTTCCAGGCCTTCTTTCCACTTCCCTCCTCTTTTTGTCTGAGCTAGAAACTAGCAAAACTGGTTGCATTGTATTAGTTAATTATATATTTATTTGCTGTCATAATCCTGAGGTGGAGATGCTCACAAGCAAGCAAGGCACCAAAAGTCAGGAAGTCAAAGAGTACATGGAAACAGAGGACCAAATGAGCAATCAAAAATCTAGAAGGAGACAGAGAGTGCTAATAAAATGAATCTCTGCATCAGGTCCAAGTCTATTCTCTTTCTCTAGAATTTGAGGTTGGAAATGTAGGAACTGCAATGATTTCCCAGAATTTCACGTGATCTTCTCCCTTCCTTCAAAATGCTGCTCCCTGAACTCCCATCTGACTTCTTTGCCAACTAGAGATCTTCAGCTCAGACTTTAATCTGGGTGGACAGTCTACCTGTGCCCCTACCTTCATGATCAACTGGTTGGCTAAGAGTCCAACATCAGAACCTCAGCTGGTTAGAAACTCCCCCTGCCAGTTGCTCTGGCAAGACCTGGTTAAGCCCTGTCAACAATGCACTAGGGCTGAGTGTTGCTCAGTGACAGAGCACTTGCCTAGCACATGTGAGGCACTGGGTTCCATCCTCAGCACCACATAAAAATAAATAAATAAAATAAAGGTATTGTGTCCATCTACAACTACAAAAATATATTTTAAAAAGCAATGTACTAACTGGTAAAGAATGACCAACACCTTTAGGCTCATAGTTCTGGTGCTGCTATTATTCCTCAATAGTTCATTTACCTCCATGGCCTCAGCTAGAAATAAAATACCACCAAGAGCTGACTGTCTCCCTTGAGCAGATCTGGCCAGTGTGGGAAGTCGGGCTGAATGCTTCTTCAATCATTTCAGTGGAGTTGGCAGGTGGCAGAGTGTATCAAGAGTGGGAATGGGAAAGACAGTAGAATGAACTGGATATAACTTTCCTACGTTCATATATGATACATGACTAGTGTAACTCCACACCATGTGCAACCACAAGAATGGGATTCTAATTAGAATAAGTTATACTCCATGTATACATAATATGTCAAAATACATTCTACTGTCAGGTATATCTAAAAGAACAAATGAAAATAATAAATGAAAAGAGTGCTTCTAGAAGTGGGAGCTCTAACTCGGTCCATCAGAATCACCCGAGATGCTTGTTCAAAATGCAGACTGTAACCCCTCCCTCCCAGGTTCACTGAATTTGAACTTATGGGAGTTTGCAAAATACTCAATTGATTCTGATGGGAACTTATGATTGAGGAATACTGTTTTAATGGAAAAGAGTCCAGAGTTTTTGTAATTAGATCTAAGACTGTGTCCTGAGGTCTTCCCCTTGCAAGGTGATGTGAACTTGAGGCAAAGGGGTTAAAATCTCTGAGTTTCAGTTTCATCTATAAAATGGAGATGATGAAGCATAAGTTCAAATGAAATAATGTCTGTGGTGTGCCTAACACCAGGGTGGATATCAATTCTCCCCATTCCTACCAGACAAGACCCCATTCTCTCATAAGTAATAGAGAAGACTTGAAGTCACCTAAAAAGGGGAACATCACTCCTCTTATGCTCTCATCACATGACCACTCACTCTTTCAGAGTTTTCTTCTCATTCCTAGGTTCTTTCTGCTTTTAGTTTCTCACCACTTAGCTGAGAACTATTTGCAGGAATGAATTTATAGTTAAACTACTTCAGGTTCTTCTAGAAATTATCATGCTCAGCATATAGTAGGAACTCCTAAATATTTACTAAATGAATGCCATCTTCTATTTCCATCTGTACTGGCCTCAACATCTGCATTTCAGTTTAGCCTCATCACCCCATTTTAGTCCCATAGCCCCAATTAAATAAGTCTAAGAGATCAACCTACCACATCGGGGAACTGGATCCATTTGACTTGTATAGACAAGTCAGAACAAAATCCCTTCCTCCACTCCCAGAGAGTAAGCTTCCTCTCCTCAGGTTTCCAACTCTCCTGGGAAAACCAGCTAGCATTTAACCCTTAGGTCCTCAAATCTTGTCAATGTGAAATAAGATTCCAGTTCTGACTCCTCTTAGCCTCTGTGCAAACAACAGACTATGAGAAAGTAAAAATACACCAGGCTGCCCTTGGGAAGAAAACAGCTTCTCTGATCTTTGAGATGAAAGGACAGGAAGCCTGAGGAAGGAAGAGGGGAAGGAGGGCTGAGCAAGGGGAGAGAAAAGCAGTTTCTTATCCAGCTGTTTCAATTGCATTTGGCCCAAGTTGCATATTTACCTTCTGACCATGAAGACTGACTGACTTGTTCCCTCTCTTCGGGCTCAGATCTGAGCAACAACTTCTCCTCACAGCTTGTCAGACAGGGATGGGAATCCCAGCTGCTCTTTGCAGTGATGCCTGAAAACCTTGCTTTACCTTTGGGAGAGAGAGGGGCGGAGTCCAACCTAATGGGAATTAACTCTAACCACGCTGGAGGCTTCAAACAGCTTCAGACACGCAGGCACTTGAAGTGGAAACTAGCTTAGCGGGTACTGAGTTCCCCACCTCCAACCTCACAGCTGCCAAGTCAGCTCTGTGTGTGTGTGGTGTGTGTGTGTGTGTGTGTGTGTGTGTAGGTGCACCCATGCTTGAAGTGTGTATCTATCTCACTTGCTTACCTGCTGCCCAAATGCCTGCTGAGGAACACAGATTCTTCTTAACTTTCTTTCAAAGTCCTAAATCATCCCCACCAAAAATTCAGTAGCAGATCTAAATGGCTAAAACAACAGACAGAACCTATGGTTCAATGGAGCAAGACAGAAAATGTCTTTTCCCCAAACCGACTTACACTGTCTGATGGGGATAACACTCCAACAGAAGGATCTTAGGGTCCCAGATGTAGCAAAGTTACATTTAAGAAACTATCATAAAATATAGAAGGTAGAACATTGCAGGAAAGGAAGTGGATTAGGGGAGGGAATAGGGGAAGAAAGAGGAAGTACTGGGGACTGAAATGGGGCAAATTATATTACATGCATATATGATTATGTCAAAATGAACCCCAATGATATGTATAACTATAATACACTAATAAATGCATTAAAAAAGAAACTACCAAAATCCCACATTGAAAGGGGTAAATGATACCTTTTTAAATAATAAATACTACTGCAAGTTAGTGTCTAATTTATCACAAAGTACCAGTAACTGCCCTTCTGTTTGGGAAAAGAGGTAAGAGGTCTTGAAATGGATGGGATTTTTACCTGATGCTGTACTCAACCTGATGTCATCTCTTCCATCTTCGAATGTCCCTGATGCTCTGCATTTATTTTGGGAAAATTGTCACCTTCTACATTGTATTAACTTTTGCATATGTGTCTCATTTCCCCTCTCAGATGCCCTGTGAACAGGGATCTTGGCTTAACAAATCAAAATGAGTTGGAAGGAAGAACGGTAAATAGCTTAACTTAACTGAGCATACTTGACCAAATTCAAAGTATTGGTGCTTCTATAATGGCCCAATTGCCTTCCCAGAATGCTATAAAAGTTAGTCCTGTTTAATAGCATTTATGGTAATAATAAAAAAATGAGATTAAATGAACTATCAGTTTAATATATTCATCATATCTTAATTATTTAATGAAGTTACTAAAGTTTTTCCTGCCTGCAGTGGGTGTAAGTATGTGTCCTGTCTTTTATCAATGACATAACCTCATATTCATGTATGCATTTGTTTATTCAGCTATTTACCATCAGCAGTTTTTAACATTGTTTTCTTCTTCAATGCAGTGATAAACCACATTCTCATCTATAATAATAGCTTACTGAAGCAGTTCCTGGGAGAGCAAGAGATGACCTCTTAGGTGGAATGTCAGACTTTTGGCAGTGTGAGCTCCCTAGATAATTTTAATAATCTCCCAGTTTTGTCCCCTTAGGAATCACTGCTTCAGATATAGGGCTGTATAAAGAGAAATGCTAAGCTCTCTTTCATGAAAAATAAGTGAATATTAACAGACACACAGTAACTGTATGTAAGTGATTGCTGAAAATTTAGTCATGAAAAGTACTTGATTCTACTCTATGCACCAGTTAACATTGCCTTTCACTTAGTGGCTACACTTGTCATTTGGGGAACCTATCACTGTTTGGAACTCTAAGAAGACTACTTTTTAATTCCCTCTTTTTGTATTTGTATTGGTTCTTTTCAGTTATACTATATATAACATTAGGATTCATTTTGACAAAAATATAAAAACAAGGTATATAATTTGTTCAAATTCAGTCCCCAGTATTTCCCCTTCCCCCACTTCCTCCCTCTCCCTGTTCCCTTCCCTCTACCCTACTGATCTTTTCGCTATTTACTTAGTTTTTTTTAATTGTTGTCTTGTGGATGTACGTGATGGTGAGATTCACTGTGGCATATTCATGTATGTTTCCTTGTTTTTTAACCTCTTTTCACTGTGTACCTCCAGTTCCTTTAAGTGGAATAAAATGGACACTTGTGTATACACCAAATAATAATATTATTTATCGGGGAAGTTTTACTTCTTGTTTAATTTCTTTTAGTTGTAGATGGACACAACACATTTATTTTATTTATTTTTATGTGGTGCTGAGGATCGAACCCACTGCCTCTCATGTGCTAGGCAAGTGCTCTGTCACTGAGCTACAACTGCAGCTTCTCCTGTTTAAAATTTAACAGCTGACAGTTTTCTCAGAAAGAAATTGACTTCATCATGTGGCCCTGGATATTTTCTCAGTTGCAACTTCTCTTCAGTCATGCTTCATAAGATCATGTGGGAAGGATTTGAGAAAGGATACTTCTGGTAATATGTTTAGGAGGCAGGCCATATGTAGTCCTTCTAATAATGCTAAAATAGTTATTGGGCAGGGAATACCTGGATTCTATCTTTGAACAATCTAGAATTGGAGATACTACAAAGACAAGATACAATGACTGGTAATTCTGATACAAGGTCTCATCCCCATCCCCTGTTTGCTGAACATTGCTCTTCACAGTAGCATTTCTCAAACAGTATGAATACTCCCACATTTTGCAGTCTAGACAATGGGTCAGCAAGCCAGAGACTGTGCATGCCAAATCCAGTAGGCTGTTTGTTTTTGTAATGTTTTATTGGCATGCAACCACAACTTATTCATTTATGTATTGTCTATGACTGCTTTCAGACTGCGCTTGTAGAGTTGAGTAGTTGTGACAGAGATCTTATAGCCCACCAAGCCTGAAATATTTATTTATTCACAGAAAAAGAAAGATGTTGACTTGTAGTTTAGACCCACACCAATATATATGTGTTAATTGTTAAGAGAAAGAAGTAGAAGAGGAGGGGGAAAAGTGAAATAAATAGACCACTTGTGTTCAGCTTCATTAAGATGTCATTTAACACCCATTGGTTCTTTAAAATCTACTGCCTGTGAGTTAACAACACTAGTGTTCAGTATAAGCCAAATATTTAGTGGTTTTATGACAATGTATTTCTCTGTCCTCTCCTTTGAACCAGTGTTTATGTTGTTTTCCAATATATCTTAAGTTCTTTTTTTTATGTTTTCCTCCTTTGTTAGAGCTGCTTCTTCTTTGGGGGCTCCTTCCTTGTTTTGGTTTTTATGAAGTTTCTTTTTACTATGAATCTATGTTCTAATCTTCCAAGAAGCACACATTTATTTTTAAAGTTATGTATAGAGTCCCATTGCCCATGAACTTTGGGAAGATTTTACTTACAAATTTCAAACCACATAGACTCTGACCTGTCAACAATGCAGAGTGAATACAGAGGATGCTCCTTGACTGTACTGTAGTTTTAGTTCTGTACTGGAAACCTAGGAGTGAAACATATGTCTTTTTTATATAAAAGCCAGAATTGAAAATTCTTTTGTTGAATTTCCTTATTGATCTCACAGAGGATGAACTGATTGTGTTAGCCAGTGATATGGTATACCAGTACATGTTTAATGATTGGCTTCAGAGTGAAGAGGGAGTACAAGAGAGCCCTGATTTGTGGAATTTGCTGTTTCCCATAGTATAAATACTCCCTCCATGGCCAGTTTCAAGTTACTATCTTAATGTCAATGAAAGTGGAGTTAGGAAAAAATATATACAATTGTATGTCACAAGATAGTATAAACCACCGGAATTTAGGTTCAAAGTATATTAGTTTTGATCTGTTTAGATTTATAAGCTACATATAATATTAATCAAAATGAGATAGCTATCACAGTTGTCTCATGTTACAAATGGGCTTTTCCCCCACTATGCAATATGTTAGCTGGCACTGAAACATTTCAAAATGTTTTACTGGGCACCAACTTTTAAACTTTTATAGTGAAAATTGTGTATTATTCAGAAGTAAACCAAAAATAAATTGCTCATGGATCTTAATGCCTGCTTTAACAGCTTTTGAAGGAGGATCTTTATTACTTTATAACACATGAAAATAAACCAGAAATTCTTTTTTTAAACTTAACTAACATATCAAATTTTGGGTCCAAATTGCATAGAGTAAGTTAAATTAAATTGCAATATAGTAACCACTTTGAGTATATTTCTGTATGCATATTTATGTTGAAATTTACTTTCAAAACAAATTTAGAAAAATTTCCATCAAGATATTAAATAAAACTCTTTTAAAAGTCCTATTACCCAGCTCAACTCACAATAACTAAACTATGGAACCAACCTAGATGCCCTTCAACAGATGAAAGGATAAAGGAAATGTGGTATATATACACAATGCAATATTACTCAGCCTTAAAGAATAAAATTGTGGCATTTGCTGGTTAATGGATGGAACTGGAGAATATCATGCTAAGCAATATAAGCAATTCCAAAAAACCAAAGGACAAATGTGTTCTTTGGTATGTGGATGTTAATTCACAATAGGGGGTATGGCTAGGGAAGTATAGAGGTACTTTGGATTAGACAGAGGGGAGTGAAGGGAGGGAAAGGGGTCTGGAAGTAGGAAGAATAGTAGAATGAATAGAATACCCTATATGCATATATGATTAGAGGACCAGTGTGATTCTACATCATTCACAACCAGAAGAATGAGAAGTTATACTCCATTTATGTATAATGTGTCAAAATGCATTCTACTGTCATGTATAACTAATTGGAATTTAAATAAAATTTTAAAAATGTAAAAGAATAATACTATTACCAGTAAGGGGGTATATCACCTCTTTTAATTCTTGCGGTTCTTGGAGAAAAGGCAATCAGCCAACTTACATATTGCCTTGGTCTGAATGTGTTGCCAATGTAATAGTATTAAAAGGTGGGGTCTTAGAAAGTGATTAGGCCATGAAAGCTCCTCCCATTTTGAATAACATTGTCACTCTTATAAATGAGGTTTCACACAGAATTCAGATCTCTTGCCCTTCTGGTTTCAGCCATGTGAGGACACAGTGTTCCTCCCCTCTGGAGGTTGCAACAATAAGGCCATCTTGGAAACAGTAGCACTTACCAGAAAACCAATCCTGCCAGTACCTCGATGTTAAATTTCTCAGTCTCCAGAACTGTGAGAAAATATTTCTTCATAAATTACCCAGTCTCAGGAATTTCGCTATTGCAGAAGAAACACACTAAGACATTTATTAATTCTCAATATGCATCGGGCACTGTGGTAAATTCTCAAAACTTAGAGTTAAGAAGACAAACAGGGACACTGCCCTTATGAAGTTTACATTCTATTCAGGAAGATGGAAAAGATTAAATAAGCAAATATTTCAATAACAGTAAGGAACTCTGGTGATCAAAAAATAGTGATATCATAAGGCAACAGGGATGAGGGAAACCCACTGTATTTTAAAATATTCATTTCTGATTTTGTTCCGTATTTTTAATTGGCACATGTTTTAATCAGATTTTTGTTATTGTGATCAAAAGACTTGACAAGAACAATTAGAGGAGGAAAGGTTTATTTGGCTTATGGTTTAGAGGTTCAGTCCATGGTTAGCCAACTCCATAGCTCTGGGCCCAAGGTAAGGCAGGTGGAAAGTGTGGTAGAAGAAAGCAACTTAGAACATGACAGCCAGGACACACAAACACACGAGAGAGAGAGAGAGAGAGAGAGAGAGAGAGAGAGAGAGAGAGAGAGAGAGAAATTCCAAAGGCATAGTCCCAGTTATGTATTTTCTCCAACCACACCCTAGCTGCCTACAGTTACTGCCCAGTTAAATTCCATATCAGTGGATTAATCCACCATTTAGGTGACACCTCTCATAATGTAATCATTTTGCCTCTGAAAACTCTTGCATTGATTCAAATTTGGAGATACCTCATATCTAAACCATAGCAGTGAATTTAATTATACAGAATGGAAGGATTCATGTTACATACACATTCACATACACACACAATATAACATTATAATTTGGCCAATATCATTCTCCAGTATTTCTTCTTTCCCTCCCCTCCTCCCTCACCCTGCTCCCTTTCCTCTATTCTAGTGGTCTGAGAGATACCTATTTTAAATAGAACCATCATGGAATCCCAGTGTGGAACCCCAGAGGATGAAAAACAGGGAAGAGTTGGAAGAAGTTGAGAGATTGCAAATTCAAAGACCTGAAGAAGCATCATGGCATGCTGAGAAACTGAAAGGTCAGTGGAGTTGAGGCATGGAGAACCAGAGAGTAGTATTAACTAAGACTGGAGAGGTAGATAAAGGGAAGATATAGAGAATTGTAAGATTTCCTTTTTAACTGCAGTGGCAGGCTATGGACAAGCCTGCAATGTGCTCAGTATAGCACACAAAGAATTGGCTGCATAGATAACTAGCAAAATAGAATAGAGTCTAGGATTCTGATGGCACTTATCCCCAGTCTCTAGACCTCTAAGATCTTATGAGCTCAGACATATCTCTATGAAAATGAAAGCAGCTACAGGAAAGAGTATCCCTTTATCTCAAGATTTCCTAGAAATTATTTTTCACATATTTAGTTAGCAGTAAGTCAAGGTAAAGGCCACTTGGTACAGAGTCTGAGTCATTATCCTTGCCAGTCTTGATCACTGCACCAGGCTTTCAGGTCTGATCTGAGCAGGGGGAAGTCACTGACTGATTTAAAATATTATGTAGCTTATATCTGGAGATCATCTTATAATTACATAATTTTGTACTATTGGCATTTGCAGGCTCCAGTTTTTTTTTCTCAAATTTTCCTTTTTTCATTGGTCATCTTATAATTCAAACCTCCAGTCTTCCATTTTCATTTCCCTTTTTGCTCCTGCATTGAAGGTATGCCAGTAATTGAACTAATTGTGGGATGATTAACCTAGGAACAGAAAGTCCATTCTCACACTTCACTTAATCCAGGTTTGGATAGAATTCTATTTCTAGAGTAATGCCTAAATGATGGTCCAGAGAACTGTCAGAACAAATGGCCTCCCAACTCTCTCAACAGTACTTCCTCTGTCATTCTTCCCCATCTCAGTCCTCTTATCACAAAGCCACCACTGTCTTTTGAAGCCTTTATAATACTAATACCCTTGTCTTCTCAGTCAGTCAAACCATGTACGGGACTGGTCACTGGTAGCATAAATGATTTGCCTAACAGCCTCAGTTCATTTTCCATAGAACAATTAAACTGGATATTAGAAATTTCCATGAAATAAAAGAAGCAGCATCCAGAACCAAGAAATCATTATTCTTGCCTCTACCTCTTGAAGCATGTCACAGACCTCTGTGCATTGGGGAACTTCACTCACACAGATTTTGTTTCTTGACATCTGGTTGGTAATTACAGTATTATTACACTTCCCTGGCTTCCCAGAGTGACGTTTCTGGCCAGGATGCTCTGAAAACCTGGGCAATCACATCAGAAGACACTAAAAGCTGAAAGGATGAGTGTGCCTTCCCTTTTAGTGATAGCCAAGAGGCTGAAGGAGAAGTAAGGATTACAAGAGAACCCACAATGCTCAGGAAATAAGATGTAGAGCTCAGGATATATACAATAGCCTTTTCCACAGTGGTAATCTGATCAGGCCAGTAACTGGCCAGTGCAGAGAGCACTACAAGTCAGACTACTTGCCCACAAAATGCCATGAAGCAACAGCTGCTGACAGCAAAGACCACACAATATGAAAAACCCTATTTAATGGACTCAGTTTTATTCTCTAGGTAAGTATTGGGGTGCTGGGTTAAGACCACTTCAGTGCACATTTGGGCAATTTGTCTAGTGACTTGTAATATAAATCATGTTTGCTTGACAGCATTCAGTAAACCAATTGACAGCTAAAAAATATTTTTTTACCCTTTCCTGGGGTGCAATTCTTCTTTCTGGGGAAATCATGGGCACATTGGTGATTCTAAAATGGCTTATGTCTGAAATACCTTCATAGGAGCCTGTCATCAAGAATTTTTGCTGGATATAATTTATAATAGCCAAACTATGGAAACAGACTAGGTATCCATCAACAGATGAATGTATAAAGAAAATGTGGTATAACCCTATTTGTGTACAATGAATCAAAATGCAGTCTATAAAAAGAAACAAAGAAAATGTGGTATAAATACATGATGGAGTTTTACTCAGACATAAAGAAGAATGAAATTATGGCATTTGTAGGAAAATGGATGGTACTTAAGACCATTATGTCAAGCAAAATAAGCCAAACTCAGAAGGTCAGGGGTGATGTTTTCTCCCATATGTAGAAGCCGGAAAGGAAAAAGAAAATGGAAATGCTGGGCAGGGGATGTTTCATGAAAATTGAAGGGAGGTCAGTAGAGTAGAGGAAGGGGACCAATGGTGTGTGGGGGAAGTGCTTGGGAATGATATTGGCCAAATTACATTGCTATGTTGTGTGTGTGTACAAATATGTAATAACAAACCTCACCATTTTGTACAACAATAATGCACCGATAAAAATATTTTTAAAAGGAAATTTTCTTGGAAATTATAGGCAAATATTACTTAATCTTTGCCAGTAGGACTTGCCTTTTAATGAGTAATCATTCCTAAAATTTGAATAGTAAAGCTAATCTTCACAGCAACTTTATGAAACCCCCACTTTCAGAGCAGGGAACTGAGGCTTAGAAAAATTAAATGGCTTTCCCAAAACAATGAGATCTACTAAGTGATGTGTTCAGAAAATGCCTTGGAGACAGAAAACAGGCTGAATGGAAACTGAAGGCAGGGGCCAAAATGGGAGTGAAAGAAAGGGAGAGATGTGGTATGAATCCTAAATTTCTACATTTAGGAAGCATATGAACAAAGATATCATTCTTTAAGATAAGAATGATGAGGAACTATGAAGATCAGTGAATAATTGGGTTCAGCTTGGCTATTAGGTTCAAGGCATCTGTGTAGCATCTCAATAGAGATGTATAGGGAACATATATGGGTCTAGAGCTCAGGAGAAAGTTCTGAGTTGAAAGTTCATGTGTAGGAGACACTAACACCAAGAGTAGATGATATGACTAAAGGATTTGTCAAACATGAGGGCCAAGGGCAGGAGCAACACCCACACTTAATGAGTAAAGAGACAAGGACTTGTGAAGGAGAAAATGATTGGTCAGTATTCCTCTTACCTTCCTGTTTCCCCACACACCACAGCCTCTTGGGGACAAGAGATGGCTCAGGAAGAACTGGCTCAGGATGTGGGCATATGAGGATAGTGGGTTGGGGGGGGGCAGAATGATTAAAAATCCTTCCATTTTAAGTGCTTTATCGACCAACCATTGTCCGGAGGTAACCAAGGATGAACTGTGAAAAACCAATCTCACTCAGAAATGCAACTATATTTCCAGCTTGTTTAACAAGTCTGTTTCATTTTTAATGAGTTCTAAGGGGCCACTCAGTAACTGACACTTGCTGTGCTTGGCAAAGGGCCATCAACTCTGGCACCACCAGGTTTTCTTTCTTGAAGTTAGACAAATTTCAAGAAATGAGAGGGAGGCTAAAATCAAGTTCAAGCACCCTGGACGTGGCCTTGAGCAGCTCCAAGCTATGCATCTCTTGTGTCTTTCTCCTTCAATCTTGTGGGCTACCACAAGCTAAATTGATGCTGTGGGAATTGCTCTAAAAACCAAAGATTCCCTGTTTGACCTTGAGCAATCATTTTCACCTTTTCCAGAGCTTACTTTCCCTATCTATAGGAAAATTTTAGAAAATTAAAAGCTATCCTTGTACACCATAAGAACAGATCATCCATTATGTTGCAAAATGATGTGAAGGACATTGTTATTAGTATTTTTACTACCTGTGGGACCACCATGTTCATTCCACAATTATTTGTTGACCACCTATCATGTGTCAGGCACTGGAGATACAATGATAAAAGGATAGATAAGATCTCAGCTCTCACAGAGCCCACATTCTAATAGGAAAGTGAGCCAATAAAGCTAGTGAACAATTAATTAAATAGTGATGTTCTTAAACAAAAATAAACTTTGGGTGTAAGAGTGGGAATTGAGACAACTTTAAATTAGATGGGGTATTAAGGAGAGATTCTGAGGTGATATTTGACAGGAGACCTAAAAGATCAGGAGCCAGCCATACAAAGAGGTGAGGTAAGAAAATCGCAGGTAGAGGAAACAGCAAATGAAAAGCCTCAGGGCATCAAAATATTTGAAGTACTAAAAGAACAAAAAGCAAGTTAAAACTAACTGGATATCCACAGGCAAAAATATGAAGTTCCAACTATACCTCATCTCACACCACAAACAAAAATTAATTGAAAATGAATCAAACACCTAACTATAAGAACTAAAACCATAAAACTAATAGAATACATAGACATAAATCTTTGTGACCTTGGATTAGATGATGTGTTTTAAATATGACACCAAAAGCACAATAAATAAAAGAAAGCAATGATAAATTAGACTTTATTAAAATTAAAAACTTTGAGGACTGGAGGTATAGCCCAGTGGTAGAACCTATCATGTGCAAGGCCCTGCATGTAGTCCCCAACACTGCAAAAGAAAAAAATTAAAATTTGTACATCAAAGGACACTACCAAGAGAGTGAAAAGACAACCCATATAATACAGAAAATATTTGTAAATCATATATGTGATAAGGACCCAGTATATAGAATATATAAAACACAAAAGACAACTAAATTTTTAAATAGGCAAAGGACTTGAGTAGATATTTCTCCAAAGAAGATCTGTGACACACCAATAAGCACATGGAAAAATGTTCAATATTATTAGTCATTTGGAAAATGCAAATCAAAACCACAATGAGATGCCACTGTATAATCCCTAGGATAGAAACAACAACAACAACTAATAATAACAGAAAATAAATGATGGGGAAGAAATGGAGAATTTGGAATACAGTACTGGTGGTGCTGCAAAATCATGCAGCCATTGTGGAAAACAACTTGGCAATTCCTCAAAAATGTTACATATAGCTGGGTACAGTGGCACACACCTATAATTCCCTCAGGTTGGGAGGCTGAGGCAGGAGAATTGCAAGTCCAAGGCCAGCCTCAGCAATTTAGTGAGACTCTAAACAACTTAGCAAGACCTCGTCTCTAAATAAAATATAAAAAATAAAACGTGCTGGGGATGTTGCTCAGTGGTTAAACATCTCTGGATTCAATTCCTGGTATCATACACAAAAAAATATGTTAAATCTAGCCAGGCACCATGGTGCACACTTGTAATCCCAGCTTCTTAAAAACCTGAGGCAAGAAGATTCCAAGTTTGAGGCAAGCCTAGGCAACTTGTTGAAACCCCTAGCAACTTAGCAAGACCCAGCCTCATAAAATAGAAAAGCAGGGAGTTGTGGGGGCTGAGGAATATAGAACATCTCTGGGTTCGGGTTCAAACAACAGTACAGCAAAAAAAAAAAAAAAAGCTTAGAGTTACCATAGACTATATGAACCAGCAATTCAACTTCTAGAAATATACCCCCCAAAATTTAAAAACAGTTCTTCAAACAAAACTTATGCACAAATGTTCATAGTAGCTATTTTCACAATAACTAAAAGGTAGAAACAGTCCTAATATTCATCAACCAAAGAACAGATAAAATGTGTTATACCTATACAATGGCATATTATTCAACCATAAAAAGAAATGAAGATCTGCTGTATGCTACAGCATGAATGAACCTCGAGAACATTATTATGTTCAGTGAAATAAGTCAGACACAAATGGCCACATATTATATGATTTTCTTTATGCAAAATGTCTATAAGAGGCAAGAGGCAAATCTGTGGAGTTTAGAGGTTGCCTGACTGGGGGAATGGGGTGGGGGGAGTGTAGGAAAGGGAAAAAACTTTTTTTCAACGCTCATAAATGCCATTTGGAACAGATCCCTGTAATAAAAGACATGTTAACTACAGAAAAACAAAGTTTATTAACATGTATTTCATATATACATAGGAGACAACCAAGGAATGAGGAATTCTCAAAATGTGTCCAAGTTCTATCAATTTAAACTTGCTGCTAAGTACCACAGCACACTTCTCTGTCTCTTCTGAATGCCGCCCCCAGGAGCATTCCTCTTCTATGCAGTTGGGAGAGGAAGCTCTGATAGTCTTCTAGAAATTTGGAAGTATGCTAAAACCTTTTACTCTTTATCTGGTGAATTTAGTGGGCTAAAGGGACAGTTTTGGTCAATGAGGTAAGTGAATCGCTGCCTTAGAGGAGACAAAGCAGAGTATCAGAAACATCTGTTATGGAAAATATGGAAAAATACAGAAAATTTTGGCAATGAAAAGAGATAAGTGACATGTGTAGATGTAGAAGAATAAGGTTTGCTCAGCACCAGTGTGGGCTCAGCAGAGTCCTCTCTGAAAGCTGAGCATTGCCCCTTTGTTCTCAGTATCTTTATACAGTACAGACTTCTGGGTTTTAAGACTTTTTCATTCAAGTAATCTTGATGCCTTCCCTTTTCTCCAGGCAGCTCTGGTTCCTGCCATAGCTGCTGAGCAAGCTTGATTACAAAAGCTGAAACTAGCAGGTTGCAGCTATTAACAGAGATTAAAAGAAACATCTTTGGAAGGAGTTGCAGCTTCATATCCAGTCTGTACACTCTCATAAGACGACTACTTTGACCCACCTGAGAGGTCCATAAAAGAAGAGAGAAAGTATACTTGATGTCAAGTTGTCATTGTTTCCCTCGTCTCAGGAAAACCATTACTCTAGAATTGTAGCCTAAGAGTGTCTTAACTAGCAATCACTAATCACTTGCCATCTGGTAAGAGCTGTGGTACATAGTTTTATGTACATTATTTCACTTGATCTTGACGACAAGTCTGAGCAATAGGTTCTATTTTATCATTCTTTCTTCATGCGTGGGAGAACTGAGGCTTAGCTACAGCAACAAATTTATCCTAAATGTCTCAGCTCAAGAAAAAATCCTGAAGGCCTATGCCCACTTTCAGTCAGGCTTCACAGCCTTTACTCTTTTTTTAACTTCTTTTTATTGTGGTAAACATCACATAACATGAAATTTACCATCTTAACCATTTTTTAGGGTATAGCTCAGTAGTGTATATTCACATTGTTGTGAAACAGATCTTCAGAATTCTTTAGTTTAACAAATCAGAAACTGTATACCCAGTTAGTAACAACTTCCCTTTTCCCCTTCCCACTAGCCTCAGGTAACAACCAATCTACTTTCTGTTCCTGAGATTTTGGCTCTTATATACATAAAGCCATCAAGTATTTATCAGTTTGTAGTTGACTCATTTCACTTAGCTTAGTGCCCTTAAGGTTTATCCATGTTGTAACAGATGACAGGATTTCCTTCCTTCTTAAGGCAGAATGATTTTCCATCCTCTGTGTGTGTATGTTTATCCACTCATCTGTCACTGGGCATTTAAATTGCTTCCACCACTTGTCCGTTATGAATGGTGCTGCTTTGAACATGGGTGTGCAAATTCTTCTTTGAGATCCTGTTTCCAGTTCTTTTCGATATATATTCAGATATGAGATTGTTGAATCATAGAGTAGATATATTTTTAATTTTTGAGGAACATTTATACTGTTTTTCATCATGCTTGCACCATTCACAATTCCAGCAATAGTGCACAGGAGTTCCAATTACTATACATCATGTCTAACACTGCTCTAGTTAGAACTTCCACTACTATGTTTAAAAAGTAGCAGTGAAAGAGAAATCTCTGTATTGTTCCTGATATTGGAGGAAAAACTTTCTTCATGTCAATAAGTATGATGTATGTTAGCATGTGTTTTTCCTACAAGGCCTTTATTATATGGAGGCCATTTCCTTCTGTTCCTAATTTATTCAACATTTTTGTCACGAAAGGGTATTGAATTCTGTCAAATGCTTTTTCTGAATTAATTGAGATGACCATATGTTTTGGGTTTGCTTTTTTTTTTTTTTTTTTGGTCCTTTATTTCTGTTTTAGTTTCCTTTTTCATTGCTGTGATCAAAGTGCCTGACAAGAACAACTTAGAAGAGGAAAAGTTTATTTTGGCTTATGACTTCAGAGGTTCAGGATTGGATGACTCCATAACTCTGGGCCCCAGGTGAGGTAGAACATCATGGCAGAAGAGCATGCCAAAGGAAAGCAGCTCAGGATATGTCAAACAGGAAGTAGAGAGAGCTTCACTCACCAGGGACAAAATACAAACCCCGAAAACACACTCTCAGTGACCTACTTTCTCCAGCCACACCCTACCTGCCTACAGTTAACACAGTTAGCAGTGGATCAATCCATTGATTAGGTTACCTCTCTCATAATCTAATCATTTCACCTCCTAATATTCATCTCTGAGCATTGTCTCACACTTCAGCTATTGAGGACATCTCATATGTAAACAATAACAATTATGTAATGTGGTATATTACGTTGATTGATTTTTCATATGTTGATCCATCCTTGCATTCCAGGAAATTACCTTTGGCCATGGTGCATACACCTTTTAGGGTTATGTTGTATTCCATTTGCTAGTATTTCCTTGAGAATTCTTGCATCAATGTTTATCAGGGATATCAGTCTGTAGTTTTCTTTTCTTGTAGTACTTGGCTTTGACATCAGGACAGTGCTGACCTTATAGAATGAGCTTGGTGGTTTTCTTTATCATTCAACTTTTTGGAAGAGTTTCAGGAAAATTTGTGTTAGTTGTCCTTTAAATTTTGGTGAAATTTTCCAGTGAAGCCATACGGTCCTGGGCTTTTTTGGGGAGTAGGGGGCAACCAGGGATTGAACTCAGGGGCACTCAACCATTGAGCCACATCCCCAGCCCTATTGTGTATTTTATTTAGAGGCAGGGTCTCACTGAGTTGCTTAGTGCCTCACTGTTGCTGAGGCTGGCTTTGAACTCACAATGGCCCTGCCTCAACCTCCAGAGCCACTGGGATTACAGACAGGTGCCATTGTGCCCAGCTGGGCTTTTTCTTGTTGGAAGATTTTCTATTACTAATTCAATCTCCTTACTTGTTATTGGTCTATTTGGATTTCCTATTTCTTTGGGATTCAGTTGTGGTAAATTGTGTGTTTCTAAGAATTTATCCATTTCTTTGAGGTTATCAAATTTGTTGGCATGTAATTGTTCATATTATTCTAATATAATCTCTGTGTTTCTATAACATCAGTTATAATGTCTCCTCTTTTGTTTATGAATTTACTTGAACCAACTATTACTCATATTCTAGATAATGAATTGTCAGTTTTATTGATACTGGTTTTCAAAAAAAATCAGATATTTATTGAGTTTTTCTTGTTTTTGTTCTCCAGTTCACTTTACTCAATGTTTATTTTTCCTTCTTTCTGATGGCTTTTGATTTAGTTTTATTCTATTTTCTTGAAGGGTAAATTTAGATTATTGATTTTACATCATTCCTCTTTCTACAAACTTTCCTCAGCAGTATTTTTGCTGTATCCCATAAATTTTTATATTTTCTTTTTTTAACTTTCATTTGTTTCAAAATATTTTCTAAGTAACTTCTTATTTGGTCCATTGGTTATTTGGTGTGTTGGTTAATTTCTTTATATTGAGGATATTCTGGTTTTCCTTCTGCTACTGATTTCTAATTTCATTCCATTGTAATCCAAAAAGATAGTTTGTATGATTTCAGTCTTCTTGAATTCGTTAGAACACATTTTGTAACCTAACATTGGGGTCTATCCTAAAGTTTTACGTACACTTAAGAAGAATGTATATTCAGCTGTTGTTGAGTGAAGTGTTCTGTATATTTCTGTTAGTTCAATTGTTCTATAGCTTGTTCAAGTTCGTTCCCTATCATAGATCTGTGTGGTTGTGTGGAGTATTGAAGTCTCCTACTGTTATTATGTCACTATTTCTCTCCTTAATTCTTTCAGAGTTGCTTCATGTATTTAGGAGGTCTCAGTTTCATATATATAATTGCTGTGTCTTATTGGTTAATTAACCATTTTATATTATTTCACATCCTTCTTTTGTAACAGTTTTTGATTAAAACCTTTTCATCTGATATTAATATAAATCCCCCATTCTCTTTTGGTTAACATTTGCATCAGAGCCCTTTATTCTGTACCCGCCTGCCACTGTATTCCTCCCTTCTGGTCCATTGGTGGCTTTCTTTTGTAGAATAAGAGAGGAAGCTTTGAGTTCCTTCTAGAAATTAGAAATATGATATTAAAATATTTTATTATTGCTCCTATAAATTCAGGGGACTAATAAGGAAAGTCTGTGGTCATCTAGGGTAAGTCAGCCTTCTCAGAGAAGATCTATAGAATACCAGAGTGTCTTGTTTATACATTCATGATGCTACTTATTTAAAATGTCCCACTATTCCTATATAACCACCTGGCACCAATGACATGGCACTTAAGTTACTCAAAGTATTTTCTGGGGGCCTCTGGTATTGCTTATGACTGAAATGCAGCAAAGTTTAGAGGATTCCTGACCCTTTCAAATTCCTTCTTCTCATCTTTTGCCCATAATACCCTGTGACCTTAAATTTCAGTGTTAACTATGGTTAAGGACTTTAAAGTGTTTCCTGTGAGACCAGAAAAGGAAAAGCATAAAATGAGGATTCTCATTAGATATGCACACAGCTTCTCTGAAAGTCAGGTTCTCTTGAACCTAACACTCTCTGCCTTTAGAGTAAGCCTTATTGTCCATTTCTAAGTGACTGGGTTGTAAGCCTATTCTTGGGTCTTCTACCCAGTGGGACCTTTCAAAGTAGAACTGTTATAGGGGACACCTCTCACAAGCCAGGGAATGACTTTACAATGGGCTATTGAAGCTGAGTCTCTACCAGTGACACACATACCCACTTTCATAGCCAGCCACAGTTTTCACTGACTCCCATCCTTTATAGAGAATCATCTTCCCATAAATGCAAATATGAAGATTAGCCATAGCTGGCTTTGTGCCTGGAGTGCTGTGATAGAAATAAATCTAATAATAGAGTTTTGTGTGAAAGTAGAGTACTGAATGTCATCAAATAATCATGAGCCATCCTGTTAATTAATGGGCTAATTGTGCTGAAGTTCATCTGGCCGGAGTTTGGCTGGAAAACATCAAAACGTGGGTTGTTACCCAAATCAACAGCTGCGCCTTCAGAGCTTCCATTTCATCTCAGAATAAGATGGCAATGGCATTTTCAACTCACAGCTGGCATAGACCTTTAAGTGGGACTCTCATCACTTTTTCTTCACATTTCCTAGAACATTAGCTACTCCTTAATGCATGTAATGTAATTTTCCATTCTTTGTGGTATTTCCAAATGCCCATTCTCCAAGTGTTCTCATTCTTACCCTAAACAATTTCTATAAAATTTGGTGTTTAAATATACAATACAAAATCAACAACAAATCATAGGGTTTATTGAACCACTTGTGTATAACCCCTGGTCTCCCCCTTGACTTTTCTTATTGTCATTTATTTTGTTTCCTTCTTCTGGGAAAGGATAGGGGATTCCCAATGTTTCTTCTTGGGAAGAAAGAAAGTTCCTATTAAAAATATTATATCATCAAAAATAAACCACCAGCAAACTTGCCACAAGAAATAAACAATCAAAAGACATCAGGAAATAAAAATATCTTGGGTAGATTTCAATGTTGGTTTAGTACGTGTTTAGTAGTATACAGATTTTTGTTGTTCAATCACTATCTTCCTTTCCTTTTTTACTGAGAGGACGCTATTGTTATCTTTTGATAGAAAATAAGCACTTCAGCTTTGCTAAAGTAAGCATTCAGGATAAACCAGAAAGGTCAAAAGACTTCCTCACTGATGGCTGACTATTCTGGGCCCACTACTGACCCTCACCTTGGGTCTAGCCAATGGACTCTCTAATAGGAACCTGGCCTTCCTAGGAGACTGTCTGAGCCCCTGTCCTCCATTCCATCCCACTCACACAGCAGTCAATACTCCTAAGAGACCTCCCAGGCCTCCCTGTGAAAAACACTGAAACCATAAAATTATCTGTTAAATCACCTGGCATCACACAAAAATGTTGTTGCCTTCATGTGTATTCCCTACAATACTCTTTGTTGCCACTTTTCCCCTGATTTGAAAGTGTGTCTTCTGTTGTTTAAAAGTATTTCTTTTGTTCCATCAACAATACTTCACATAATTGGGGAAGATGAACACCTGTAGGTTCTAAAAAATGAAAATACTTTCTCACATGTGTCTACCTATTCTTTAAAAACATGCTTTCCCCACATTCACCAGACTGGAAATGGAACCCAGAACTTTGCACATGCTAAGTAAGTGCTCTATGACTGAACTACTACAACACAGCCCCCTACCTGTTCTTTAATGTGCAAGTATCAGTGTACTCTCCTGCCTGGTTTATGCTAAGGGACTCTATTCTGGGCAGACTTGGGACTCTTGGACTTTGCAATTTAAAGTATGAAGGATTGGGAGGACTCAATTTTTATTCATTCTTTGCCCTTTTTTGCAGAAGGATGGATTTCTTATTGCTAAAACAGAGAATAGTACTATGTAGCTAGAATAAGTGTGCTGCCTGTATTACTGAGGTCTAGCAATTTCCTTATGGATGGTTGCATATTCTGGAGCCTTAAATGTTTGAATTTCAACATTCTGCTCCCCACTAAAGCCCTAACCTCAAATCTAGGCAGTGGACCCTCTGAATAAGGAACTTAACCTTCCCAGGAAGTTGTCTGAATTGGGGTTTTTTAATTGACTGGAAACCAGACCTTTCTCTGACCTCCTGCTTGGACTACCACAACAATAAGTGTTCCTTACACATCGCCCAGACCTCACTCCATTACATAAAGTCTTTTCCTACATGTCCTGGAACTTCACAAAAGAATGAAGGCCTTCAGGTGTTATCCCAGAGAAGCTGATAGTTCTGCATCTTTCAAGTTTTATACTTTTTTAAACTATTGTTTCAACTTCTGTGGTTTTTTAAAATTTATTTTTATTGTAAACAAATTGGATACATGTTGTTTCTCTCTTTGTACATGGAGTCAAGGCATACCATTTGCGTAATCATACATTTACATAGGGTAATGATGTTTGATTCATTCTGTTATTTTTTCCCTTCCCCCCCACCCCTCCCACCCCTCTTTTCCCTCTATACAGTCCCTCCTTCCTCCATTCTTGCCCCCCCACCCCCCATTATGTGTCATCATCCGCTTATCAGTGAGATCATTCACCCTTTGGATTTTTGAGATTGACTTATCTAACTTAGCATGATATTCTCCAATTTCATTCATTTGCCTGCAAATGCCATAATTTTATCATTCTTTATGGCTGAGTAATATTCCATTGTATATATATACCATAGTTTCTTTATCCATTCATCAATTGAAGGATATCTAGGTTGGTTCCACAGTCTGGCTATTGTGAATTGAGCACCTATGAACATTGATGTGGCTGTATCTCTGTAGTATGCTGATTTTAAGTCCTTTGGGTATAGGCCAAGGAGTGGGATAGCTGGGTCAAATGGTGGTTCCATTCCAAGTTTTCTAAAGAATCTCCACACTGCTTTCCAGAGTGGCTGCACTAATTTGCAGCCCCACCAGCAATGTGTGAGTGTACCTTTTTCCCCACATCCTCGCCAACACCTATTGTTGCTTGTATTCTTGATAATAGCCATTCTAATTGGGGTGAGATGGAATCTTAGGGTAGTTTTGATTTGCATTTCTCTTATAACTAAAATGGTGAACATTTTTTCATATGTTTGTTGATTGCTTGTAGATCTTCTTCTGTGAAGTGGCTGTTCATATCCTTAGCCCATTTGTTGATTGGGTTATTTGTATTCTTGGTGTAGAGTTTTTTGAGTTCTTTATATATTCTGGAAATTAGTGCTCTATCTGAAGTATGATTGGCAAAGATATTCTCCCACTCTGTAGGCTCTCTCTTCACATTTCTGGTAGTTTCCTTTGCTGAGAGAAAGCTATTTAGTTTGAATCTATCTCAGTTACTGATTCTTACTTTTATTCCTTGTGCTATAGGAGTCCTGTTAAGGAAGTCTGATCCTAAGCCAACAAGTTGAAGATTTGGACCCACTTTTTTTTCTATAAGATGCAGGGTCTCTGGTCTGATTTCAAGGTCCTTGATCCATTGTGAGTTGAGTTTTGTGCAGGGTGAGAGATAGGGGTTTAGTTTCATTCTGTTGCATATGGATTTCCAGTTTTCCCAGCACCATTTGTTGAAGAGGCTATCTTTTCTCCATTGCATATTTTTGGCACCTTTGTCTAGTATGAGAAAATTGTATTTACTTGGGTTTGGGTCCATGTCTCTATTCTATACCATTGATCCACCTGTCTATTTTGGTACCAATACCATGCCGTTTTTGTTACTATTGCTTTGTAGTATGATTGAAGTTTTGGTATTGCAATACCCCCTGATTCATTCTTCCTTTTAAGGATTGCTTTGGCTATTCTGGGTTTCTTATTCTTCCAGATGAATTTCATGACTGCTTGCTCTATTTCTGTAAGGTACATCAGTGGGATTTTAATTAGAATTGCATTGAATCTGTATAGCACTTTTGGTAGTATGGCCATTTTGACAATATTAATTCTTTCTATCCAAGAACATGGGAAATCTTTCCATCTTCTAAGGTCTTCCTCAATTTCTTTCTTCATTGTTTTGTAGTTTTCATTGTAGAGATCTTTTACCTCTTTGGTTAGATTAATTCCCAAGTATTTTATTTTTTTTAAGGCTATTGCAAATGGAGTTGTTTTCCTCATTTCCCTTTCAATTGTTTCATCGCTTGCATATAAAAATGCTTTAGACTTATGCATGTTGATTTTATAGCCTGCTATTTTGCTGAATTCATTGATGAGGTCTAGAAGTTTTCTGGAGGAGGTTTTTGGATCCTCTAAATATAGAATCATGTCATCAGCAAATAGTGATGGCTTAAGTTCCTCTTTTCCTATTCGTATCTCTTTAATTTCTTTGATCTGCCTAACTAATCTGGCTAGAGTTTCGAGGACAATGTTGAATAGAAGTGGTGAAAGAGGACATCCCTGTCTTGTTCCTGTTTTTAAAGGGAATGGTTTCAGTTTTTCTCCTTTAAGAATGATGTTGGGCTGGGAAAAAGGTACACTCATACATTGCTGGTGGGGTTGCAAATTAGTGCAGCCACTCTGGAAAGCAGTATGGAGATTCCTTAGAAAACTTGGAATGGACCCACCATTTGACCCAGCTATCCCACTCCAAAGGACTTAAAATCAGCATACTACAGAGATACAGCCACATCAATGTTCATTGCTGCTTAATTCACCATAGCCAAATTGTGGAACCAACCTAGATGCCCTTCAGTTGATGAATGGATAAAGAAACTGTGGCATAAATATACAATGGAATATTACTCAGCCATAAAGAATGATAAAATTATGGCATTTGCAGGCAAATGGATGAAATTGGAGAATATCATGCTAAGTGAGATAAGCCAATCTCAAAAAACCAAAGGAAGAATGATCTCCCTGATAAGTGGATGATGACACATAATGGGGCGTGGGAGGGGTTAGTTTTAAGGTTAGAGTTAGGGTTAGGGAGGGGGGCAAGAATGGGGGAAGGAAGGACTGTATAGAGGGAAAAGAGGGGTGGGAGGGGTGGGGGGAAGGGAAAAAATAACAGAATGAATCAACCAACGTTACCCTATGTAAATTTATGATTACACAAATGGTATGCCTTTACTCCATGTACAAACAGAGAAACAACATGTATCCCATTTGTTTACAATAAAAAAAATAATAAAAAATAAAAAGTAAAAAAAAAATGATGTTGGCCATGGGCTTAGCATAAATAGCCTTTACAATATTCAGGTACGTTCCTACTATCCCTATTTTTTCTAGTGTTTTGAGCATGAAGGGGTGTTGTATTTTGTCAAACGCTTTTTCTGCATCAATTGAAATAACCATATGATTCTTATCCTTAAGTCTATTGACATGATGGATTATATTTATTGATTTACGGATGTTAAACCATCCTTGCATTCCAGGGATGAACCCCACTTGATCGTGGTGCACAATTTTCTTAATATGTTTTTGGATACAGTTTGCCAATATTTTGTTAAGGATCTTTGCATCTATATTCATCAAGGATATTGGTCTAAAATTTTCTTTCCTTGATGTGTCTTTGCCTGGTTTGGGTATGAGGGTGATATTAGCTTCATAGAATGAGTTCAGTAGGGTACCCTCCTTTTCTGTTTCCTGGAATACTCTGAGAAGTATTGGAATGCATTCTTCTTTGAAGGTCTTGTAGAACTCGACTGAGAATCCGTCTGGTCCTCAGCTTTTCTTGGATGGTAGATTTTTAATGGCTTCTTCTATTCCATTGCTTGATATTGATCTGTTTAAATTGTGTATGTCCTCCTGGTTCAGTTTGGGAGGAGCATATGTCTCTAGAAATTTGTCAATGTCTTTGGTAGTTTCTATTTTGTTGGAATGCAGATTTTCAACGTAGCTTCTCATTATGTTATGTATCTCAGTGGTGTCTGTCGTGATATTTCCTTTTTCATCATGAATTTTAGTAATTTGAGTTTTCTCTCTCCTCTTTGTTAGTGTGGCTAAGGGTTTGTCTATTTTGTTTACTTTCTCAAAGAACCAACTTTTTGTTTTGTCAATATTTTGAATTATTTCTTTTGTTTCAATTTCATTGATTTTAGCTCTGATATTAATTATTTCCTGTCTTCTACTACTTTTACTGTTATTCTGTTCTTTTTCTATGGCTTTGAGCTGTAATGTTAGGTCATTTAGTTGTTGACTTTTCATTATTTTCTGGAATGCGCTCCATGCAATGAATTTTCCTCTTAGTACCGCTTTCATAGTGTCCCAGAGATTTTGATATGTTGTATCGTCGTTCTCATTGACCTCTAAGAATTTTTTTTATCTCCTCCCTGATGTTTTTTGTTATCCATGTTTCATTCAATAGCATATTATTTAGTCTCCAGGTGTTGGAGTAATTTCTGTTTTTTATTTTGTCATTGATTTCTACTCTCAGTCCATTATGATCTGATAGAACACAAGGCAGTATCTCTATTTTTTTGCATTTCCTAAGGGCTGCTTTGTGGCATAACATATGGTCTATTTTCGAGAAAGTTCCATGTGCTGTTGAGAAGAAAGTGAATCTGCTCATTGATGGATGGAATATTCTATATATGTCAATTAAGTCTAGGTTATCGATTGTGTTATTGAGTTCTATGGTTTCTTTGGTTGGTTTTTGTTTGGAAGATCTATCTACTGGTGACAGCAGTGCATTAAAGTCACCCAGAATTATTATGTTGTGGTCTATGTGATTCCTGAAATTGAGAAGGATTCGTTTGCTGTACAGGGATGCACCGTTGTTTGGGGCATAAATATTTACTATCATTATGTCTTCCTGATTTATGATTCCCTTAAGCAGTATGAAATGTCCTTCTTTATCCCTTCTGACTAACTTTGGCTTGAAGTTCACTTTATCTGATATAAGGATGGAAACCCCTGCTTTTTTACTGAGTCCATGTGCATGGTAGGTTTTTTCCCATCCTTTCACCTTTAGTCTGTGGATGTCTTTTTCTATGAGATGAGTCTCTTGCAGGCAGCATATTGTTGGGTCTTTCTTTTTAATCCATTCTGCCAGTCTGTGTCTTTTGATTGATGAGTTTAGGCCATTAATGTTCAGGGTTATTATTGAGATATGATTTGTATTTCCAGTCATTTGGCTTATTTTTGGTTTTTAAGTTGGCTTGGTTTCTCCTTTGAGTGGTTTTTCTCTAAGGTAGTTCCTCCCTTTGCTGACCTCCATTGTTGTTTTTCATTTCCTCCTCATGGAATATTTTGTTGAGAACATTCTGTAGTGCAGGCTTTCTATTTGTAAATTCTTTTAACTTTTGTTTATCATGGAAGGATTTTATT
Source organism: Sciurus carolinensis (assembly GCF_902686445.1). NCBI lineage: Eukaryota > Metazoa > Chordata > Mammalia > Rodentia > Sciuridae > Sciurus > Sciurus carolinensis. Next base: position 93,645,152 of record NC_062232.1, read on the forward strand.
TCATCTTCAAATCTGAAGGTTAGTTTTGCTGGATATAGGATTCTTGGTTGGCAGCCATGTTCTTTCAGAACTTGAAATACATTGTTCCAGGCCCTTCTAGCTTTTAGAGTCTGGGTTGAGAAGTGGGCTGCTATTCGTATTGGTCTCCCTCTATATGTAATCTGATGTTTTACTCTCGCGGCCTTCAAAATCCTATCTTTATTTTGAATGTTAGGCATTTTCATTATAATGTGCCTTGGTGTGGATCTGTTGTGATTTTGTGCATTTGGTGTTCTGTAAGCCTCTTGTATTTGATTTTCCATTTCCTTCTTCAGATTTGGGAAATTTTCTGATATTATTTCATTGAATAAGTTGTTCATTCCTTTGGTTTGTATCTCTGTGCCTTCCTCAATCCCAATAATTCTTCAATTTGGTCTTTTCATGATGTTCCATAGTTCTTGGAGATTCCATTCATGATTTCTTACCATATTCTCTGTTTGGGAAACTTTGTTTTCAAGATTAAGTATTTTGTCTTCATTGTCTGAGGTTCTGTCTTCCAAGTGGTCTAGTCTTTTGGTGATGCTTTCCATTGAGTTTTTTATGTGGTTTATTGTTTCCCTCATTTCAAGGATTTCCATTTGGTTTTTTTTGAGAATCTCTATCTCTTTGTTGAAATGATCTTTTGCTTCCTGCAGGTGCTCTTTCAGCTTATTGGTATTATCATTCATTGCCTGCATTTGCTTTCTTATCTCATCCTTTGCTTCGTGAATCATCTTAATCATGTATAATCTAAAGTCCTTTTCTGACATTTCTTCTATCATAGTGTCATTGGATTCTACTACTATAGAATCTAGATTTGTTTGGATCATTTTCTTCCCTTGTTTTTCATGTTGTTCATGTATCTTCCCCTCTAGCAGTGCAGATCTGGGGTATTGCAGATTTCTCCCTATAGGCTTATAGTGGCCCTATAGGTTTCCAAAACCTTTTCTTTAAGGGGAGATCAATATTAGTAGTGCCCAATTCAGACACTATGCAATCCTAGACCAAACAGCCCCTATGAAGACAATAACAATATTGTCATAATAAACAGAATGAGTTCAAATATTATCTTCAGTAAAACAAACAGATTTGGAATAAGGTCTGCAGTTTCTAATGGAGGACAAAGAGGATGCAGAGGGATGTAGGATGTAGCTGTTAATGGGATAAGAAAAGAATGTACAGAAGTTCTAGATAATAGAAAGGTGACAATGTAATCAAAAGAAATTGGATGTTAGCATGGCAAAAAGGGAGAAAGAGACTCTGAGGGAAAAGGTAAACAAAAAGAAAAGAGAGCAAGAAAAGTAAAGAAATAAAAACTTAAAATTTTTCAATAAGGAGAACAAAGAAAATCCACAGTATAACAGTCATATAGTAATGAAACCTCCCAGTCTTCAGTAGCCTGATGCATGAGAGGTACCTGACAATGAACTTCAAGTCTCCAGTAGGTGTCTCAGGATGGGATTTGCTCCACCTAAAGATTGGAGCTACGGCTTCCAGGATTATCCAAGATGGCTGCTCTGGCTTCCAAATGAGTTGGCAAATGGGGAGCTGCAGCTCAGGGTGTGGATGTGGTCAGCAGGAGGTCCTGGAGGTGGGATGCGGTTGGTCAGGCAGGGGTCATGGAGGTCGGGTGTGTTTGGTGTGGTTGCGGGATCCTTGAGGCTGGGTGCAATCAGTTCGTCTGGGGTCCCGGTGATAGGGCACAGTCAGTTGGTCTGGGGGTCCTGGCAGCAGGGAGCAGTCAGTCGATGTGAGGGCCCCGGAGGCAGGGAGTGATCGGTTGGATTGAGGGATCCTGGAGATGGGGCTCAGTCAGTCTGGTCAGGGGTCCTACGGGGCCTGGCTGTTGTTTCAAAATGGCAGCAGCCACATGTAATCAAACCTGCAGGTACTGTAACAGTGAACTTCCAGGCAACAGCAGGCAGCTGGTGCTCCACTGGTGGTCGGCGATCACTTTGCTGACTGTTGTCGGACGATCAGGAGGTAAACCTCGTGCATTAGGTGATGGATAGGTGTAAGGCTGGCGATGGACAGGCGAGAGGCAGGCAAATGGCGGATGATAGGTGCCTCACTTCTCTGTTTTTTTATGTTATTTTTTCAATTTCAACAGGACATGAGTCACATGGTTGGTCAAGGTGAATGAAATATTGCTTGTCTAAAATATTTCTCCCTCACCAATTTCTACCTGTTATGTTATCTTCAGATGCATACTAACTCTGCCTCCAACTTTCTGTTTCTGGACAGTTCTTCCCTCTGGGCATTTATGTGACTTAACCCACGAATCCTAGATAGTGAACAAGGAGCCGTGACCACAGCTCATTAGTCAAGATACTGAGAAGAGGTTGCAGTGACAGTTCCTTGGAAGCCAAAGTCAGTATAAATTACACAGAAATTCACTAACATTCTGTCCACCAGCCCAAGATCTCCAAAGATCTTATGCCCCATTAGGGGGTAGAAGATCAGATTCCTTGCCTTGGGCACAAACTGAGATAAACCTGAAAAGGAAGCTGGGTGGTATTTAGGATAACACTGACTGGCAAGAAAACCCCTATCTCTTTGGTGGGAAGTTGACAAGATTTCAAGTTGCTGGAAGAAATGTAACATGAAGATGGTCAATCAGAAGAGTAGATTTAGCATACGGGGTAGGAAAAGAAGATAAGGCTCATGACTCTTTCATGTTGAGAAAAAAGAGAGTGAATGTGATACAGTGATCTAATATGTATATATATTTGATCTCTGCCTCTAGTTCCTGGCACAGAGCTCCTAAAACCCTTGGAATCTTCTGAGTGATAAGATTGTCTTTTGTATGCTAACAAGATAACTTGTGGCTGGTGGACAATAGGAGCCCTTGATAGCTTCAAGATGGAGCCTTGCCACAGGAAAGACTAAAGCATGATGGGAGGTTGGGTCTTTCAGCCCCCTACCTAAGCTCTGGGAGAGGGACTAAAGGTTGAGTTCATTATCAAAGGGCAGTGGCCATAAGGAATTATGTCTGTGTAATGAAGTATCCATAAAAATTCAAAAGGACAGTTTGGAGGACTTTCCAGTTGCTGAACATGTAGAGGTGTAAAGAGGGTATTGAAGCTTTCATTCCTCTCCTATACCTTGCCCTCTGCATCTCTTCCATCGGGCTGTTCACATGTATCCTTTGCAATAAATGGGTGGATATAAGTAAAGTGTTTTTCTGAATTCTCTGATCTGCTCTAAGAAATAAATCTAACCCAAGGAGGAGGCTATAGGAAATCCAATTTATAGCTAGTCAGTCAGAAGTATAGGAGGCATCCTACTACATGCAATTAGCATCTGAAGTGGAGGGAGGCATTTTGGGGGTCTAACTCCTCAATCTGTAGAATCTGACACTGTCTCCAAGTAGATAGAGTCAGAACAGGGTTAAATTATAGGAGACCCAATCAGTGTCCATTGGAGAATTGGGGATTTGGGGATGCTCACAGCAAATACAAGATTGTTCCGTGCTGTATTGAGTGTATGAGAGTAGGCAAAACACTTCAGTTTTTCCTCTCTAGAACAGTAAGACAGCCAGAAGAGACACCCACAAATACACTGGGTATAGGCTGCCAGTTGCTCTCTTTTCCCTCTGATTGATTCATGCAAATCAGTCCTAGCTTATCTGACAGAGTCCAGTGGGGGAACTGTGAGAAATGATATCTGAAATGTGAAAGAAAATCTTCAGAGGAATGAAGCCCAGGAGGCAGTGAGATAGTCAAGGACCACCTCAGGGACAAAGAGCAGATAAACTCCTGAGGCCTTAACTCGTGCCCTGTAATCCATTAAAAGTACCACAAAAATGGGACAACCTATAGCCTCAATTATAACAGGAATTTTGAGAGGCTACCTTTGGTAAACAAAAATAAAAATAAAAACCAGTTGGACATCCCGATGCCCAATGGGTAACCAAAAGCAGGTTAAAACTTGGTAACTCTACCTTCATTTTGTATCTGTCTCTTTTATTATCTTAAACCTTCGGTAGGATTCTTGCTAATTCTGCACATAGTCATGTTAATTATTTAAGAAGTGTTCATCTAAAACCAGTAATACAAGGTTTATTAGCCCCAGATTTACCTAACTTATCTTGTCTCCCTTCAAGACCGAGGACACTAAGATAAAGAGTAACTTCGGTACTTTCAATATTTTCAGGAACATTCAACTGCCAGCATTTACAATGTCCTATTCCAGACCCCCAGGAGCAGTGCCTAGAAGTGCCCAGACATTGCCCTACACCTGCAGTCACCTTCCCTTCCAGGAACAGCAGGGCCTCCAAGACAGATCACCCTATGATGAAATCATCCCCTAAGCAGAAACAATCATCTCGTGGGAACCAGATTGCTCCCTTAAATGATGAGGATTTCTCTGGAGCCACTGGCAAAACCAGAACTAAGATAATAATCAACCAGATCCTGACCCAGTAACCCAATAAACTCCAGCAACCCAATAAAAGTTTTGTCTCTTCTCTTTTGTGGGGAGCAGGTTGATCTTTCTTTCCCTTCATGCTGTCTCCCCTGTGCTTGTGGTAAAACTCCCACAATTAAAACTTTGCCTGTGTGCTCATATCCCTTAGCCCTATTTTCATTTCAATTTTCATTGTGTCAAAAGTTCCTGTCTCTGGTGTCAGCAACAGAGGAGGGCATAAAAGTCACACAACATGCTAGGAGATACATGTGTTCCCCATCTACTTGGCCTGGGAAGCTTAGTGATGCTGACACCCTGTCCTGAGTCCTCTTACTAAACTACTTAAGCCATAAATACAATACCCTGGGACCACACCACACCCTGACCAGTGGGCTTCACATGTTTTCATCCCTTGAAATGATACCTGCTGTTTCCTATGAGCTCTTTGGAATTTTTTGAATTATTTTTATTTTTTGGGTTGATGATTGCACATAATTATTGGATAATGTAATATTTTGACTCATGCATACATTGGGTAATAATCAAGTCAGAATAATTATCATATCTGTCACCTTAAATTTTTATCATTTCTCATGATAAGTACATTCAAAATTATCCCTTATGGCTATTTTGAGATATATGGTATATTATTGTTAACAATATTTACCCTACTTCGCTGTAGAATACCAGTTTTATTTTATTCCCCTTGACAGTTTAAATGGGTGTGTTTTAAGTGCTACAGCTTTTCACACTGAACTGGGTACTACTGTGTCCTGGGTCAGGCTGAGCAAACCTTACTCAGTGCAGCCTTCTGCCTCTTGGACTTTCTTATTCCTAGTATCCTAACCTGACGCTTGTCTCTCATGAACAAAACCTAAAAGCCACCTCAGCCTCCAGGAATTAAAATAATAAAATGAAGGAATCAATAGTCAAAATTTCTGAATGTGGCAGGTCCCTGTTTTATTGACTTGCATTTGTGTTTGGTTTTCTTTTCTATGTGAGAGGAAATAATTGATATATTTTAATGGAGGAGAGGACCTGGTAGTTAGGGAAAGTATGTGTACATATTCTGCCCCTTTTATGATGAGAATACACTATTCCCCCTACCTTGGTTCTATCCAATGGACCCCCTAAGCAAGGACTTTGTCTTCATAAAGGCCCTTCACAATTGACTTTGTGATTCACTAGTAGCCACTTTCTTGACTGAACTTCTCTCTTAGACCCCACCTACTGCCACAGGAATCAGTGTCCCTGATGAATTCAACAGGTCTCCCTCCTTGAGCACTTGAAGTCAGAAATTCTTCTGTTAAATATCTTGGTGCTAGATACCCTGTTTGATGGTTCTCAAGCATTATCCATGGGGGGTATTTCTTGTGGGTCTTCACTTTTAGAAATTTGAGTTTGATTTCTCCCTTTATTTAGACAAGAATCCCTTAATTCAGGTGGTCAGCCAAGGTAAAATCCTGGTGTGTCATTACATCAACTTGGAGACTCCTTCTCCAATGTCTCAAAGTTCTGTAATAAATTAACAATAACTTGCTGTCCCCTGAATGAGCCTTGAACCGACAGACTTCTCTTACTTGTCCTTCCTCTGTCTCTTGCTATCTGCATGGATCTTACTTTCAACTTTCTCCCCAAAATAAACACACACAAGACACCCACACATACATTGTGTCCTCTAAAACTTTGCAAAAGTCTCTCACATGCATGTAGATATAGAAGACTGAATGAACTGTATATGACAACCCTTTGGAGTATTTTTACCGTGTCAGGTTAATGGGGGGATCATTGCCTTTTTTCACTGTAAGCTTTTTCCCCCTTTGGTTTCCTCTCTAGAAATGTCCTCCCTGTAATCTCCATTGTCTGCCATTTCAAAACAGCCACATATGCTCTCCTTTTGGGCGTGGCAAAGCTGACCCTCTTCTGTTTCAGATAATTCTTCCTCTTCCTCTTCTCAATATCAGAATCTTCAAGCAAAATGCTTTTAAAAGTAAAAAATTGTCTTGAAAAAATAAAACTTCATTAAGATGCAGGTATAAATAACTGGGAAGTTTGAATGTGATAACCTTTTACTCATTTCTCCCTCTTTAAAATGTGTTTTGTTTCCTTTTTAAATAAATGGTCAACTTCTTTTTATTTATCTTTAGAAATAACCTCAAATGGAAAGATGTGTTAGCCTTCTGGGTCAGGTAGGGGTGACCCTCTCATACAGGTATAAATTATGGAGATGGTTCCATAAGGTAGGCCTCTCAAGTTTTTTTCTCACTTTCTTCCTTTAATGGTAAAAGGAAGGAATTCCAATCTTAAAAATATCACTTTGCAGTTAACTAGAGAAAATATGAAGCATTCATTTTCAGGTGTGGAGATTTTCTCACCTACTGGTTCCGAATTCATCAACCTTAACTATTTAATCTGAAACATGAATCAAGTCAACAAATGCTCTTAACCTGAAGCTTACCTTTGCAGAGTCTGTATGCATTCAGATTTCTATCCACGAAAGTGAGCTTTTTGCCTTATTCCTTTTCTTCCCACTTCCACCTCCTATAACTAAAATACTTAATATTTCTGTAAAGCCCCACCATCAACTTCTAGAAACCACTTCAGCCATAAATTTTCTGTTATGTGTTCTAGAACCACACATAAGAATGTGTCCTTCCTGTTATTGTCTATCCAAAAATAATTTTTATTGATCTTTTTAATTCTTTTCTTTGTTATGTTTTTATAAATTACTTTTTTCTTTTGTTACTTAAATAATAATCCCTAAGTTATATGGTCAATAACAGTTATCCCATGTGGATTTTGAAAGTCAGAGATGCCTTTGCTAACATCTGCCTATTAGGTAGTATTTAAATAACAGCTCTTTTAAAAAGAGTTTTGAAAGTATTTTTGCTTTCTTCCTCTATCTCATCAATAGTCCATTAAATCATGTGGTCTACCAAGGTGATGTTCTGTGGGTTTTGAAAGCTCAAAGGTGCATTCACCAATATCTGCCTATTTTATCTTCTTTAACAGTGTACCCTCCACTGGGTCAAACCAACTGTCCCTGCTCTGGACAGCCCTTACATACCTAGGCTTCCAACTTTTGAGGTGCCTACCATAGGGAAAATCAAAATACGTCCTAGGCAAATGAAATCAATTGCATGGAGGAATAAATGGTTGGAAGGACTCAATATGGTAGCCCATCATTTCATTCATCCTGACCCTATTTCAGTAAGAGGAAAGGATTGATTTATTTTAATATAACATGTCATTGTTAGGTTGTGCAAGCATAGTATGTATATATGAGTTTTAGTAGTTTCTTCATTGATTGACAAATATTGTTTGGCTATAAATGTTTATTCCCAGCTATCTTGACTCCCCAAATTTCTTTCTAAACAATAAACCAACAAACAGTAATCTCACATTCCTAGGCTACTTGCATATTTTTTATCATTAGAACCCAGCATTGTTTCCACTATCTTCCTTCTTTGAAACTTACCTACCACCTCAGAAATCAATATTCCTGACCAACTTTACTGGCCTTTCTGTGAGTTACTTGAAACAAAGTCCTGTGTTAACTATCTGGAAACCAAGGAAAGCTGTGGTGTGGTCAGCTTCATGTAGTAACCTTCTAAAGAAGTATTGTCCTATGAAAATAAGGGTGGATTAAAAGTGTGAACTACATGTGTAAGCTTAAATTTTTCTATGCCCATATTTTAAAAGGTGATCTTATTTGTAATAATATTATTTAAACCAATACATCAAAAATCTCATCATTTCAATTTGTAATCTATCTTAAAATAATATAAGGAGATATTTTACCTTATTGAATTTTGGTATGCATTTTGCATCTAGATCACATCACAATTCAGACCAACTGAATTTTAGTTGATGAGGCTCTACCTATCACTAGTTGATGCCATATTAGACAGCCAAGCTCTAAGTCATACAATTTTGGTTCTCTAGGTATTTTATATATAATTTATATACCATAAAATTAATTCTTTAGAAATATAGTTTTACATTGAACTCTTACACTTGAATCTTTGATTCATTTTAGTTAATTTATGTATATGCTATGAGGTAAGGTTGGGATCCAAATTCATTTTTTTCGCATGTGAATATTCTGTTGTTCCAGCACCATATGTTATCAGGAAAGACTATTCTTTTCACATTGGACAGCTTTGGTACCTGTTTGAATTTGGATATGGGATGTTGCCCAAAAAATACTGCTCAGCCTTAAAGAAGAATGAAATTATGGCATTTTCAGGTAAATGGATGGAGTTAAAGAATATCATGAGCCAAACCCCCCAAAAAACAAAGGCCAAATGTTTTCTCTGATATGCAGATGATAATTCACCACAACTGGGGGAGGTGGATAGAGAAGAAGAGAGTTACTTTATATTAGGTAGAGGGGAGTGAAGGAAGGGAAAAGGGTATGAGTGTAGGGATGATATTAGAGTGACTGCATGACTGATGTGATCCTACAACATGTACAACCAGAAAAATAAGAAATTACACTATGTTTATGTATGATCTATCAAAATGTATAACTGCATTCAACTATCATGGTCAACTAATAAGAACAAGTAAAAAACATGAATTAAAAAGATATATGTTGAAAGTGTGTTCCCCAATACAACAAAATTCAGAGGTGGAACTTTAGGCAATGATTGGATCATTAGGGCTCTGACTTCGTCAGTGGATTAGTCCATTTGATGAGATAATCATTGACACCTGAATGGACCACAGGGAAATGGGACCTAGTTGGAGGAAGTAGGTCACTAGGGGATGCCCTGGAAGGGTTTATCTTGACCCTGGCCTCATCCTCTCTGCTTCTCTTTCTATTTCCCTCCACCTCTGGCTGCCATAAGCTAAGCAGCTTTCCTTCACCATACCCTTCCACCATGATGTTTCAGGCATGGAGTCAGCTGATCATAGATGGAATGCTCTAAAACTTTGAGCCAAAATAAATCTTTCCTCTTCTAAGTTGCTCTTGTCAGGTATTTTGATCATAGTGGCAAAAAACTGACTAATACAATACCCTATCATCAATCAGTAGACCACAGAATGAAACTAGACCCCCATTTCTCACCAGTTACAAAAATTAACTCAAAATGGATTAATGACTTAAATGTAAGGTCTGAAAATATAAAACTCCCAAAAGAAAACATGAGGAAAAGCTTCAGGGCACAGGAATAAGCAAGGAGTAGGACAGCACCACAAAAGCACAAGGAACAAAAGCAAAAATAGACAAATGGGATTGCATCAAACTAAAAAAAAATCTGCACAGTGAAGGAAACAATCAACAGAGTGAAGCAACACCTACAAAATGAAAGAAAATATCTGTAAATTGCCCATCTGACAAGGGGTTAATATCCACAGTATGTAAGGAACTCCAATAACTTAAGAGCAAAAAAGCTAATTACCTGATTAAAAATGGGCAAAAAAACCAAAAGGAAATTTCTGAAAAAAAGATAATCCAAATGACCAACAAATATATGAAATTAATGCTTAATATCATTAGTAATTGGAGAAATGAGATATCACCTCACTCCAATAAAAATGGCTATTAAAAAAAGACAAAAAATAACAAGTGCTGATGAGGATGTGGAGAAAGGGAACACATGCACACTGTTGGTGGGAATGTAAATTAATACAGGCATTATGGAAAACAATATGGAAGCTTTTCAAAATATTACCAGTAGAACTATCTTATAATCCAGCAATCCCACTACTTGGTGTATATGCAAAGGAAATAAAGATAGTATGTCAAAGAAACATTTGCACACCCATGTTTATTATTATAGCATTATTGACAATAATCAAGATGAGAAACAACCTGTACTCATTTTCAAACAAATGGGTAAAGAAATTTACACACACACACGCATGCACACACATGCATGTGATATTTTATGGAAGTAAAAAATTGAAACCCTGCCATTTAAGAGGACATTGATTAACCTGGAGGGTATTATGCTATGTGAAATAATCCAGACACAGGAAGAAAAATACTGCATGATCTCACATGCAAAATCTAAAGAATTCAAATTCCAGAAGCACAAAGTAAAATGGTGATTACTTGGAGTTGGGAAAGGGTATGGAAATATTGGCAAAAGAATATGAAGTTCAATTTATGTAGGATGAATAAGTTGTAATGATGTAATGTACATCACAGTGACTAGAGTTCATACTGTATTTTGTACTTGATGCTAAAGAAGTAGATCTTAAGAGTTCTCACCATAAAAAATGTAATTATGTACAGAGATGTATATGTAATTAGCTTGCATTGCAATCAGTTCCACATGTTTATGTATATTAGGACATCACATTGTATACCTTACATATATGCAATTTTATATAAAATAAAATTAAAAAGACCATTCCCCCAACCTGGTCATTCTATAACAGAAAACATCCATAGAAGCACTGCCCATGACACCCAGAAGTAGTATATACGTTTGCCTTTTGAATTCCAGTTTTTAATGGGGACTAGTCATTTGACCTGTTATGATAGTTTTAATCTGAAGATCAGAGTTTGAAGTATTTCTGTTCATGTTACCTGCAAAAATATCTACAAATAATGAAAAGAGTCTAAGTTGGTCACTATAGGAATTGTTATATAATTATTGAACAGAAAAATGCAGAATAACTCATGGAAATCCAATTTTACTAGACTTTATTGAATATATTGTAAAATTACAAAGGAAACAAGAAGTACAATCCATCTGATATCTGTGTCAGAACCTCTGTAATTACATGATTCCAACTCAAGATATCTCAGGTATGGTTTACCAAGTTTAAAATTTTCATTTTTCAGTTTCCACCACCTGTGAAAAAACACAATTGAAAACAATTTATCATCAAGACTGTGACCTTACCTGAGTACTATGCTCATTACCACATGGGCAGCCAACTGAAGACACATCGAATGTGGGTTTTCTTAGAAAAAAAAAGGTACCCAATGAGCCCCTGGGATTTGCTCTTTCTGACCTTGTTGCAAAAACTGAAAATTTTGTCCAAAGGGAAGACAACTGATTTAGCCCACAGCCTTCATTAAAAAATTATAGGCACAAGTAGACATGGTTTAGTGACTGTCCACAAGGTGACTACATAAATTCAAATGATGCTAGAGAAAGGAAAATCTACCAAGCTGGGAGTGGGGGATGCAGATGATATATACAATGGAGAAAATATACCTCTTCTGTCTCTTCTGAGTGGCATTTCAGATACTATTGCCTCTTTGACAAAACTTCAGAAATTTGTAGTTTCATTATACATGCACAACTCCTGGTCATTGCATCTTACTTGAAATTTTCTACTTACACATATGGTGTGCTCCACATATTCCAAACCTTTTAATTTCCATATTTCCTATGAAATTTATATTTCAGGGAATCCCAAAGGTGAACTGAAAGGGTCTCTTTATGGTAATACCACCCTCTCATATGTAGTGTAGCCCATGATAATAATCAGATACTCTCCAAGCAGTCTGTTGCCATGTATTCTTCACCATACTCCTCTCTTACCCTTCCTTACCTATCCCTAGCAAGATCCCTGAATATTTCTTTTCTATCTCTGGGCCCCAGGAGCTATTGTTTTCTCCTCTGGAATTCTGGAACTGTGTCCTAACAACTACCTTATTTACACTCACTGGTGACTACATCAATCAGAGAGACTTAAACATATTACAGCCCTTGTATACAATAACTTGAATACTCTCTCATTTTGCTTTCCTCATTATCTTGCCAGTACTCGGTGTGGGGGTGGGCCCATAGGGTTATCCATCCCAGGTCACCTTAGGTCCACTTGTATTTCAGAATGCTGGAAAGCACCTTCTGCAGACTTGTAAAAGGAATGTTTGCTATGACAAAATATAGTTAAGGAGGTACATGCACTTTTGACACCTAATGGTGAAGATTCATAAACTTTTAAATGGGACTTTTGTGTTCCAATTTAGTTAAAATCCCAAAGCTGAAGGTAGTAAAAATGAACTACTTCTACACATGCACACACTCTTTCTTAAAAAAAAAAAAGCATCAAACAACTGCTAGACACCCGCTCCAAGGCTTTCTAAGAGTTATTAAACTGCTCCTGTGAACCTCACCCTGCTCCCACCTCAGTTGAGCTACGTTGGAGAAATATGTTCAATTAAATTAATTCAGAGGTATTGTGAGTGATAGGGAAATTGATTCCCGCCCCCACGGTCTGGATACAGCCTTGGGATAAGAAAAAAATGGAAAGAAAGAGGTAGACTGGTAACAAAAACAAAGACCATGTATTCTTATTCTTAATACTGTGGATAGTGACATCTCATGACCCCAGAAAGGAAATGGCTATGGGCTATGTCCCCAGTATACCATCACAAGAAGCCTAATACAGTTCTAACTATGAAATATAAACAATAGAATGATTACCATGTCCCAAGCAGACACTGATGAGTAGCTCTCTTCTGGGTCTTATGAGTCACCAATAGGGATGGTACCAACAAGACAAGTAGCAACTTATGTGAACTGATAGGTAAGAACCAGATGGCTCCACCTTTCTCACTCCCCAATGCCTTGGCACTGTGTAACACTTGCTTGAAGGAGTGTCAACTATTCAGACTGATTAATGAGTAGGGAGAGGCTCAATAAAGACAACAAAAATTGTAATGGAGTAGATGAGGAAGGGAATAGTGTAGCAGGGACTTTAGGCACCATTTGAGAACTACAAGGAGAATTCATGGGGCTGGAAAGACTATTTTACTAGGATCTAAGGATTATTCTGGGAAAAACTAATATGAGAAGAATTGAGGTGAATGAATTTGATTCTATGCAAATCGACCAGTGTTTGACCGAAGGGAGGCAGAATTTTAGTAGGCTGTATGTCAGATTATATTTTAGGCTGGGCCTAGGGGACTTAAGTCTGAATCCGTTAGCAAGGAGGCTACAGCAAACATAGTAGGACACTGAAAGTAAAGAATCAGCAGCACTGGTGCCAATAGCTTTGGTGCAGTATCAGTACTCCAAGTACAGGTTTCTGCAGTATCTTCACAAAGAGGAATTCAGCATGTATAAAATTGCCTTGACCCAACAAGAGCTTAAACATTAGTGTTCTCCATGAAAGCATCAGAATCCTAAAGCCATCTGTGAACAATAGCAAAAAGCCTCCTTAAGTAAATAGTGATAGAAATTGCCTGAACTCTTTAGGAGATTGCTGCAACGGCTACAAACTGGGTAAACTACTCATATTAAGAATATTTGTGGGGCTGAGGAGATAGCTCTGTTGGTAAAGTGCTTGCCTTACAAGCACAGGGCCCTGGGTTCAATCCCCAGCACTGCAAAAAAAAAAAAAAAAAGAATATTTGTGGCCTGGCATTGATGACAAATGTCTGTAACCCTAGAAGCTCAGAAGGCTGAGGCAGGAAGATTGCAAGTTCAAAGCCAGTCTCAGCAACTTAGCAAGACCCTCAGCAACTAATAAAACATAAAAAGGACTGGGAATGTGGCTCAGTGATTAAGTGCCTCTGGGTTCAATCCCCAGTACCAGAAAAAAAAAAAAAAAAACAGAAGATCCTATTTGCAACAATAAAAAATGTAGAAAGGGAGGGGGGATCCTATTTAGCTAGTCCCAGTTCATTCCAGCTACATTTCATCACTGTAGTCAAGGCAAGTAAGAAATGGGGCAAATGCGACAAAATGGCTACTGACTAGAGAATTGCAAGAAAGCAGACCAAGAAAAAGTGGACCTTGTAGTAACAGGAAGAGCAAGGATGCAGTGAGTGGCTAAAAGTGGTAAAACTTCACAGGAGATTGTAAAGTCAGCTGAAGAATTTTTTTCAGATTTGTGGATGGAATTTGTGAATGCCGCTGCTATTCAGAGAAAAATCATATGGAGATAAACGCTTTTTCTGGGATAATCATCAGTTTTTTTCTTAACTGCTTAGATTGCACTCAGTCTAATAGGAACATAGGGGAAAGTGGTAAAAAAAAAGTTACAGAATGAATCAAACATCATTACTCTATGTAAATGTATGACTATGCAAATTGTATGCTGTTACTCCATGTACAAACAGAAACAACATGTATCCCATTTGTTTACAATAAAAATACATTTTAAAAAAGTTAATCCATAAACATTGATCATGTCAGATCTGATGATATTAAAGCAGAACACTGGGAAACTTGAGAGGAAAAAGAAATTTGAATGAGGGGCACTTTCACCACTCTTGTGAGCAGAGACTAATTAAATGACATAATATTTTAAAATTGCAATTTTGTTTAGTATTGCCATCAGCTAAATGTTAATGTAGAAAATACTGAAGGAGTCCCAGTTCAGTCTTTGCTCGTTTTTTAAGCAAGTAGTACCTTCAGTTCCACAGGCTTAAATTTAGCCGAAATAATGTTTTAGAGACATCTGAAACCTGCCAACACTGCCAACATGACTGATAAAAGAGTTTCCAATTAAAGGGACTTTGCTGACTGGTGAAATATAGATATGAATTTTTTTCAAACTAAATTTGGGACAGATGGTTTATCAAGATTTTCTTTTCTGATTTGTTAATTTACTATGAACGTTCTTAACAATGAATAAGAATTAAGCCATCTTTAGTCATACATCCACATTTCCTGTATTTAAAATAAAATAGTAAAAAACATGCAACTATTCCAGAAACATCTAAATGCATTTTTTACTTATTTGTACAATTAATATGTTGACAACTGTTTCAACTATTTAATCTCAATTCGGCCTTCAATACTGCTTGGCAATTCCTCATGCATTCATACATTAGCACACCTGATCAACTATTCAAAATTGTTTTATTTTTCATAGACTTTCAATCCCTGAAGGGGAAAGTCAAAAGAAAGACAAAGAATAATTTCAAAAAAGTAGGATTCATGAAAAAAAAATCCCTGAAATAAAATTTAAAACTGCATGTTAAAGAGGAAATTGACCTAGGAAGTCAACTAATACAGAAACATATTCCAGTAAAAGTACTGGACTTTGAGGGGAAAATTTTCAGCAAAAGACTCTAATTGCCAGGCATGGTGGCACATGCCTATACTCCCAGAAGCTCTGAAGGGTGAGGCAGGAGAATTGCAAGGTCAAAGCCAGCCTTTGCACCTTAGTGAGGCCCTAAGCAACTTAGCAAGATCCTGTCTCAAAATAAAAAAATAAAAAAGTCTGGGGAGGTGACTCAGGAGCTAAGCATCCCTGGGTTAAATCCATTGTACCAAAAAAAGAGGGGACATAATTACTTATAAAAGGGAGAAAATCAACTTACCATCAGGCTTTGACAAAAATCTGATAGCATATTTAATATACTCAAGGAAAGAAAATATGAGCCAAAGATTTTATACCCAGATTAATTTTCAAATTTAAATGTCATAGGCAAATTTATTAACATGAGAGCTCCAGAAACATTGTTCTCTCAAGTTCTTCCTTATTTTAAAGAATGAGCTTCTGAACAACCGGAAACCTCTAGAGAGACATCATCAACCTAAAGACTGATAGCATTGATCATTAATGTCAGCTAATGTAACAGAAAAAAGATGCAACTGAACATTACATACCTTTTAGAGGTATCTTTAGAACACATCACCACCTGTAAAGCCAAAAGAAAAAAAGAAAAAGCAATCAATGCAAATCTGATCAAACTGTGGAACCAAATATCAATTTACAGCAAATGCAGGACACAGCAATATATTAAATAACAACAAGAGATGCCATTGAACAAAATCAAGAGTGTGGCCAAGATACCATTTCTTCAACATAAATTACAAGGAATAAAAAAGAGGGAAGGATTCTCTAGATTAAAAAGAGACTTATGAAGGGGTAAAGCATAAGCTATTGCTCAGGAATGAAACTGACTGATAACACTATAAAGAAAATAAAGAAGTGATTGCCATTAAAGGTCAGTACCATTAGTTTTGAAGAGTTGGAAGGATTTGTGATTAGGATGGGTGGATGACAAGATTCTATTTTTTTAACCTAGCTGTGCTTATAAGGGTGTTTCCTTTGTCTTATGGGGTTTCCAATTTCTATTAGATTTTACAATTAAAAAGCACCTTTATAATGCTATGTGTTATTGCACATTGGTTGTCTTTTAAATTTTTAGCAGTGATATCTAGTTTAATTATACATAATTTTGTAGCCTGGACATAGTTGGGCAGGTCTAGAATAATCTACTTGCTTAGGGAAAAAATAGGTCAACTCAAGGACTATACAGAACTCTACAGAAGAGAGAAAGAGAGAATGGAAGGAAGGAAAGAAGAAGAAAAGCACATTCTATTGCTTTTGTTTCCAAGAAATCTCATCACTGTTATTAATCCTATTGTAAGCAGAGTTTGCTAGTGCTTTCAACAAAATAAATAACAGAAAACTGTTTAAGAAAACATTATGCATAAAAACTTAGCCAAATGCAGCCAGTTACCACCATTTCCTATAGGAGACCAAAGTCATCAAAAGCCCTACCTAGAAAACTCCTAATATCATCAGACATAGTGGCACACACTCTAATCCCAGAAACTTGGGGGACTGAGATAGGAATATCACAAGTTTGAGGCCAGCCTCAGCAATTTACTAAGAACTCATCACAAAAAATAAATAGGGCTGAGGATGTAGTTCAGAGGTAGAGCACCCTGGGGTTCAATCCCCAGAATAAGGGGAAAAAAGAAAGAAAAGAAAAAAAGTTCCTAGTATCTTGCTAAAGTTTGTTTCCAATCTTATAGTTGCCCTTATACAACCGGTTATTGCCAGTGCTTAAAGAAGATCAAAGTCAACAAAATCAAAACTCTGTCTGAAAATTTCATATCTTACTAACCTTTAAGTTTGTGATACTACAGCAATACTTTAAAGTTCAATCCATAAGAATAAAGGAAAGAGAATTGACATTGAAGTGAGATTTAAGGTTGCCCTATCTATACCTTTAATCAAATCTCTTAAAACTTTAAATCTGTCCCTCAGAAGATGAGAGTGATATCAACATTTTCTTCAGGGTCTGGATCTCTGAGTCTCTAACACATTGATTTTGAGTAGTTCTATCTTTCTATGGAGTTAGAAGATAAAGTTTAAATACTCTTTACAATGAGTTAACTGTAGATGAAAAATACTCTAAGAGGAACAAGTCAAGATATATGAGCACTTTAAGAAAAACTTCCAAATATAAGTTTTAGTCAAACATACAATCACTGGTATTCCAAAGAGCTACTATTCCTAAGAATATTTTTGCTAGAATAGTTGTGAAGATACAATGATATATTGTTTGGCAAAGAACTGGAAAACATTTGACTTACTTTAAAATGAAATGCACAAACTAGAAGTATGTTTTTTTTAAAGTGTGCTAAACTAGAATTTCATTTGTAATAAATTTCCAAGCCATCTTTTAGCCATGTCCTTAAGAAGGCACCTCTGGAAATAATGCCTGTACTCAAAATATGATTAGCATTGTGATTTCTGGAAAAGCATTGGATGTAAAAAATTCTTAATAGGAAAAAATTCTTTATTGAAAATTCTTACTAATAGCTAATTGACATGATTGTTGTTCCAAATCTACCCTCCTATCGCCACGAGAAAAGCCTAGAGCGCACAGAATACCTAAGCCCACTCTGAATTCTCTCCTTTAGTGCATTGCAACTGCCATCTCACTGGCAAGTACTCCTCTGAACAATGAAGTGCAATTCCTAACTCCATCTAGCAACTCACTAAGATCATTGGAATAAGTTCATCTTACTTTTTGATGTATTGCCCATCTGGAGAAAGGCTTCAGTTCTCAATTCAACCTCCAATCTTTTGTTGCTGCTTTCATCTAGGGGTGGGAGTGGGGCTTCCAGAATTGACAGGCATTTCTCTCTCAAGTCCAGCAGTCCAGCCTTCAAGATCTCTGCCTGTATGTGGCTAACCTGGAAGATCATGGTTGGCTGGTCATTATCCTCACATGCTGCCATCCACTTCAAGACCAGATCGACTGCTCCTGACTACCTGGAATCTCCTTCCCTCCCCTCAGCTGCTCACTTTGCTTTCCCCCGTAAGCTGCTCTGGATTCCCTGACTATAAATCCACTTTCTTTTTCACTAACAAAACAGATCGCTCTCTATTGTAGTCAGAATTTCCTATCAACTGACAGGTTTCTTGTCTGCTCCCCACTGTAAATGCAGCTTCCTGCCCACTTTTTTTTCCACTCTGGTCCATGAAAACAGGTCACTGCCACCCTTCTAGAGACAAGAATTCCACACCCACTCTGAGACAAGACTTCCACCTCTTGTGTCTATTATAACTCACATCCATCCTGCCCCGGTATTTTCCTCATAGTAGGAAACCCTCTTATAGTCTTAACCTGGTTTGAACTTTGGGACAAAAAGCAATGCCAGCCACACAACATAATTTTTTCAAGAAACCTCTTGTATATATTGCAGCTTATGTTGCCATGTATCTGGAGATGGCTTTTGTTCTCCTCTTTCTTCAGTTAAGTATTCACTTATGTGGATCAGCAACACAAATACCTAGCCTAGAAAACAAGCATCAGGGTAATTATTTTGGGATGAGAACTTTTCCCCTTTTTCTTTCAAATTAGCATTTATTTACATTGATCAGACCCCACAACTAACTTGCCCAGGATCCTATATCACTAGAAATAATTTTGGCAATGACTCTGTCCCCCTTCTCCTTCAGATCAACATTTACTTCTAAAGATTAGACAACAAAAATAACTAATCTAGAAACAAGCATCACTTCATGTCATTTTAGATGTGACTTTTTCCTCTTTTTTTCTTCTTCAGATAAGGGATTGCTTATGTGAGGTAGACCCCAACTAATTTGTCCAGAATCCAGTATCACTGGGATTCATTTTGGCGGGTTCCCCCTCCTTCCAATAAGCATTTACTGCTATGAATCAGACAACTAGTCGAGAAACAAACTTTGTCTGATGTAATTTTGGCAAAGACTTTTTAATTCCCTCATCTTTTAAATAAACATTCAGTTATATTAGGCAGACCCCACAGCTCTCTCTTCCAGGATCAAATATCACTGGAATTAATTTCAGTGCTCACCTAGAGCCTACATCTTCCTCTGAGCTTTGGGTTTTTGTCAGTTTATTTGCCCAATCTCAACCTCAAGCCTGTTCTTTTTACTAGTTTCATTCCCAGTATAAGCATTGATGGTGTTTTTGTCAAACAAAAATGGGATGCACTTTATGATGATATAAGGACTCACAACCTTGGGAGTTAAGGCTACCTTGGGGAATCTGGGGCTTTTAGTTTCTAGGAAATAGGTTTGGAACAGATTTTTTAAGAGACCTAAAGTTCAGTTCACCAAAATGAACATACCTTAACCAGCTAGACTTTATTAGTGCCAATATTAGGTGCCAGTTAGGCTTTATTAGGTGGTCAATACTGTATATTTGTGCCCTACTGGGTCAGACCTTCCATGGTCCCTTTCCTCAAGAGGACAGCAGAGATCACTCCAGCTCAAAAGTGTTATAAAGAACACAGAGTCTTTAAATGTGAATATGCATAAAAGGTGGACATATAGGGACTGTGATGACTGAAATATAACAAGTAAAAATGCTCTTATAAAGATATACGAATTTGTTCATACACACAACAGATAACCAATAAATATTGCAAATATTTTCAAATAATGTCTCACACAAACACAGCAATGGATGACAAGAACTATGAATTAGTAATGGAGAAACTCAGGACCCCAAGCATTACCATTCCCTAGCTGTGTCACCTTAACACAATATAAGATGCTTGAAGCAGGTTATCTAAAAATCTTTTGTCACTTCAACAAAGAACCAAAGCCTACATCTTGCCATTTTTAGGATCCTAAAGAAAGAAGAATAGCAATAATTTAGAGCAAAAAAATTCTTTCTTGACTTACCTGCTCTCTTCAGGCCTAGGTGTCTAGAAATATATTAAAGAAATCTCAAAGGAGAAACTCTTTCCTCCAAGAAAAAGAAAAATGCTGTGGGTCTATGCTGTTTTCTTTACTCAAATATGTGTTCCCTTTACTCCACGGTACCCAGAACAAGGTTTGGACATTTTTCTTTCATCCAGAACCTAATGTGGATGTGCTGATAAATGTTCAACAGCTTATTTTCTGGGGTGTGTGGAGAACAGGTCTTGACTTGTAGCATTTATATCTTTCCATGGTGTAAAAATCTCCCACTGTGGCTGATTTTAACCCAACAAAAGTGATATTGCTGAATATGAAGTTGGGAAGAGACAAAGTATTAGCTCTTCAGTAAATAGATGGAACCGGAGAATATCATGCTGAGTAAAACAAGTCACTTCCAAAAAAATCAAGTCAAATATTCTCTCTGATAGGTGGATACTAACACACAATAAGGTGGGGAGAAGAAGAATAGAAGTTCAGTGGAGTAGGCAAAGGGGAATGAAGGTAAGGGAGGGGAGATAGGAATAGGAAAGACAGTGTAATGAATCAGACATAAATTTCCTATGTTCATATATGTATACACAACCAGTGTAACTCCACATCATGTACAACCACAAATTTGGGGTCCTAATTAGAATAAGATATATTCCATGCTTGTATAAATATATCAAAATAGATTCCACTGTCATGTATAACTAAAAAGAATAAATAAACATTAAAAAGAATTATCTCTTGGTTTGAAAACTTTTTCAAGTTTTGAAATATCATAATAGAAAGAAGACCAATAGAGTAGAGGAAGGGGATCAGAGGGAGAGAGGAGGGTAGAGACAGAGGAAGTATTGGGGATTGAAATGGAATAAAGTATGTCACATGCATTTATGAATATGTCAAAATTAACCAAACAATCATGTAAAACCATAATGCACTAATAAAAACATAAAAATGAATTCACTGTTAGGAAGTGATATGACTTGGCTTCAGATCTCTGACCAGAAATGTAATCCATCCAAAGAGTAAATAAACTTCAAAAGATAATAAACAATAGCTTCCAATTATGAAGAGTTATCATAAAAGGTGATGTTTACTCATTTTCTATTTCAGTGGTATACAAAATAAGTGAAAATATCTATTGCAGGAAGATGAATATAGAACACAGGAATTAGGGGCAGGCAATTTGGATCCAAATCTTGGTTTGGTCATTACTAACTTGAGCAAGTCAATGTTTCAGAACTTTAAAATTCTCATGTAGAGTAAGATAATATGGTAGTACTTGTAGAGTTTTAACCATGTCTGGCATACTCAATAAAATGTTAGCTCTTGCCCTCATCACCATCATCAGTAAAATCGTTATTAACAACCAGCACACTTTCCTCACACAGGTTTTGAATATTGAAATAGTAAAATAGTGAAATGTGCAAGTAATTTGTAACTATAAACACTATTCCCATCTGAGATAATGTTTCCATGATCATTTGCTGACCTCAGAGATGTAAGAAAATGAAGGAGTTCCTAAAGGAAATGTATGCTAGCTTTCTCTAGAAAGCTTTCAAAATAAGAAAGTTTCATTCTATATGAAAGGTACTATCATAGTCCCAGTCACATCACAGGAGAACCTGTTAGACTTTAGAGATCATGTGATCCAACCCCCTCATGTAATAGATGTGAAAATCTTTGTTGAAAAGTTTAAGTAACTTAACTCAGGAAGTTAGCAGCAGGGCAAGGACTAGTATTCAGGTCATCTGATTCATGCCATTCTTTCCACCAAGGACACATCAATATTGGAGCCTACAGTCACTTGCATGTCCTGCTGTCTAGCCATACAGGGAGGGGTGAAAAGATGACAGAAAGTTCTTAAGTACACTCCTGATATCAGAGGCTAGTTTATGTTTTGACATGGACTATATACTTAATTCAATAAGAGAGTTTAGGATTCACTCTCATGATTATTTTCTTAGAAGGTAGAGAAACTAAGAGATGCATGGTAATATAAGGTCTGCTTTTAGTTTTTGTGGGCTCACTTTTTGCTTAGCCTTTTCAGATGCAAGAGCAAAGGCCTACCTGGACTACCGGAACCCAAAATGTAACATCCTGAAAAAAAATCCCATCACCTCCCTGGGATTCAGCTTCTCTGTAAAGATAGATGGTTTGATTATTCAATTTTCAGTTTAGTGAAGATTTGTTGAGTGTTTATTATATGGCAAATATTGTGCTGGCCTCTGGAGATAAAAAGAGGAAACCCCTATTCCTGTTAAGTTGAAGAGTCTAGTAAAAGAAACAGACACATAAATTATACTAAGAATGTAATCATATCATTTGTGCAATAATAAAGATATGTACTCAGTGCCACAGAGGAGAACCCAACCATTTGGTAATGAGGAAAGCTTCAAATAGCAGGTATTGTTTTAACTAAGTCTTGAAGGATGTGTAGGTGATGAATTTGAAATAGAGCATTCCAGGCAGAGACAGCATTCACAAAGTTAGAGAAGCATGGAAGTGCCAGTTAGGTTTGGGTAACATTAAAAAATGGAATTATCAAAATTGAGAGTGTCTTGTAATGATAATAGTTAACATTTATTGAGCACTTCACAAGAACCAGGAGCTGTAATCCATATAAAAACTATTAATGAGATCCTTTGCTTTCTTTTTTCTTTTTTTTCAAAAGCTTTATTGAGGCGAAATTGAAGTACAATAAAATGCACATTATTTGAGTTATGCAATTTGATCAGTTTTGACATGTTTTAACATGCATGTAACCAATATAATCAATATAAAACATTTCCATTACATTTTTTAAAAAATTGAAATCATGCAGACTGTGTTTCCTGCATGATTTATTACATTAGAAATCAACAATCTTAAGATATATAGAACCCTACTCTCACATGTCAACTACTTCAAAATGAAATGGCACACTTATAAATATCTCACAGGTCAAGGAAGAAAGCACAAGAAAAGTAAAGAAAAAGTGCTTTGAACTAAATGATAATAAAAGCTTAAAATAGCAGAATCTCTGGGATGAAACAGTACTCAGATGAACATTTATCACAAATTACTCGTATTGGAAAGAAGCTAGATTAACAATCAAATTATTTTCAAATTAGGTAGTAGGAAGGAAAAATAAGAGTAGGAGCAGATATGTATGAAATAGAGGAGAAATAACACAACTAAAATTTGAAAAAAAGGAAACAAGTCTAATCAAGAAAAAGCAAGAATACAAAAATTAATATCAATGGAAAAGGAGCTATCAAAATAACCCCCAGATGCTAACTTTGCTTTCTTTTAAATCTGATATGTATTACATCTCAATTCAAACAGGCCACATTTCAGATGCTCCAAAGTCACTTGTGGCTAGTAATTGCTGTATTGAATAACCCAACCTGAGGGATACTTTTTGTTGTTTTCTATGTTTAAAAGGTTTTGTTATTATTGTTTTGTTTTGTGTTTTGATAATATCACAGTTCATGCAATCATTCAAGGTAATTTTCTGTGGACTCTGAAAACTCAGAGACTCCCTAACCAACCTGTCATGTAGTCTTTAAATTTACTATACCTACCGGGCACAGTGGTACAAGCCTATAACCCCAGTCGTTTGGGAGGCAGAGGTAGGAGGATCATAAGTTCACAGCTAGCCTCAGCAACTTAGTGAGGCCCTAAGCAACTCAGCAAGACCCTGTCTCTAAATAAAAAAAAAAAGACTGGGAACGTTGGGCTCAGTGGTTAAACATATCTAGGTTCAATCCCTGGTACCAAAAAAAAAAAAAAATACCACACCTTATGTCAGGCCAATTAACCTTCCTCTGAGGAGCTCTTGCATTCTTGGCCTTGTCCAGTAGGCAAATGAATATGCATATTTGGGGCTCAGAATAAACTTAATAGCAGAAGATATACCTGATGACTTATTTGCCAGTGCATAGTGGTCATTGAAACCATAGCAATGGATCCAGACAGTCAGAGGAAGTGTGTATATATAGCAGAATGAGAAGACAAGAGGGTTGAGAGGCCTGTAGAAGGACCCACACTTATAGAGAGAGCAAAGGGAAAGAAATGGTCAAAAATTAGGAGAAGAACCACAGAGAGAGTGGTCTTAGGAATTCGGGAAGAAGAATTTCAAAAGATAGGGCAACCATATGGACCACTGTAGAGAGGTTATGATGATTAGGAAATTTGTCAGCTGTATCATTATGCAATTCCATGATCAGTTAACTAATGCATTTTCAAAGATAATATTAAAACGTTTAATGGAAAGAAAATAAGGATGGTAGAGCCTACTTTAAATTGCCTACATTAAAATTTCATTTTAGGTAAAAGCTCCCTCTTGTGTCCAGAAGGGGGATTTTCTTGATGGTTGTCATAAAGCCTTCAAGAACAGCCTCTGTGGATCTTTTTTTCCCGATATTATTCTGTAGTATTCATTTTTGCTAGTAAACGTGTATTAACTTCATAAATAAACAGAAATATCATAATAAAAAACAAAAATCACAAGATAATTTTTTTTTGTTTAGACCCAGGGTTGCTATAGAAAGATAGTCACCATGTGAACACGGAAATTTCCATTGAGTATTCTTGAACTTTCCCAAAGGGGTACAAAGAGTCCACTGAGATTCAATAGCTGCTGGGAAAGACTGACATGTTTAACAAACAATTCAGGTGGTTCTGATTCATTACAGAGTTTGCAAACTATCTGCCTGTGACCCCAAGCTACGTCTTCACCAAAAAGAGAATAAGAGAAAAACTCTCCTTTTGAGGGACCTGGGACATCTGTAAGGCTCATTAGTTGAGACATGGGAGAAGGATAGCAGTGGAAAGTACTAGAAATAGAAGTTCTAGCCTGATTTGTTCCACTACCAGAGGATCTGAGGAATTCAGAAAAGAACAGTGTCCTAGACAGCCGGAGACCTTGGGGTTAGCATCCCAGCTCTGCTTCTACATGGCTCTGTGTGGGTGTGGGTGTGTGTGAACTTGAACAAGCTCTTCCTTCTCTGGACCTCAGATTTTCCCTGGGGGGTGATCCCTTTATTCCATGATCTAAAAGTCACACCATGAAAGAGGCAACACTATAAGCAAGGGATGTTTCCCATTCTCTCATCTTACTGGTTTTCAATGCTACTATTCCCAGGAAAGCCCAAGACTATGATGCCTCCCATCCTAAACTATTGAGGACCCTCTACTTTTGCACTACATTAGTCAGTTCTTCATCACTACAACAAAATACTTGACATAGGCAAACCTATTTATTTTTTATTTATTTATTTATAAATAAATAGGTTTGCCAAGCATGGTAAAGTGTGCCTATAATCCCAGCTAGTTGGGTGGCTGAAACAAGAAGATTGGAAATTCAAGGCCAGACTAGGCAATTTAGGAAGACACTATTTCAAAATAAAAATAAGAGGTTTATTTAACTCACTCTTTTGAAGGTTTGACCTTCAAGATCAGGTGGTCCCAATGGTTCAGTTTGTGCTAGGGGCAGCAGATAGCACTGCATTACGGTAGGAATGCATACAGAACAAATGATCACTTCTCAAACCAGGAATCAGAGAAAGTGGGAAGGACCAAGCTCACTCCTTTTATAACAAACTCCTTGTGAAAAGTGTCAAGGAGTTGCAAGAGAACTACTTCGTGCTCCCAGTGACCTAAAGATCCCTCAACAGGCCCCACCATTTAAAAATTTACCACCTCTCAATATTGCTATCCTGGGAACCAAGCCTCTAATCACCTGGACCCTTGGGGTACATCTAAATCATATCTAATCCATAAAAAGCCAGCTGTGCATGGAGTTTTATTTGGCCATAAAGAATGAATTTGTCATTCACAGGAAAATGAATTGAACTTGAAAACCTGATAAACGAAATAAGCTAGACTCTGAAAGTCAAGGGTCATGTGTTTTCTCTCATATGAGGAAACTGGAAAGGAAAAGGGGAAACAAGATAGGGGGATATCATGAAAATAGAAGGGAAACCAGTAGAGTAGAGGAAAGGGATTGGGGGAGGGAGGAATGGAGAGAAAGGGAAGGAACTGGGAAGCAATATTGACCAAATCACATTGTTATATCATGCGCATGTACAAATGTGTACCAAATCCCACTATTGTGTATAATTATAATGCACCAATAACAGTTACGGAAATAAAAGCAACCTGTGCAAACCAGAAGCAACTTAGACCAACCTCTCCCCTACATGGTGAAGCCTATGTATCTGTTCAACAGGGAGCAGTGAACAGCAGTCCAGTGGTTGTATTTGAAAGAAAAACGAAAGGTTGTTGTGGAGGAGGGAGTAGAGGATGGACATTTTATTGTATGACTTTTGTTAGGTTTGGATTTTGTAACATGTACTCATTGTGTGTGTGCAAGTGTGTGTTCATATGTAATTGTTAAGCAATAATATACTTTGCCTGTCAACTGACATCCATTTTCCTCATAGCCGAACACATTTTTGAAGAGTGACTACTTTAGTGAACTATTACTAGTGCCACATAATGAAAGAATAATATATATAGCCCAGAAGCATTGCCATCACCACAGAGGATTCAGACAAAAGATAATTAGGAAAAAAATATTTCTTACAAAAGCATTAAAGGTCAGACATTGGATCTTGGAATGAGATCCTAGGGTGATAAAATTCCAAAGCCTGTTCTATCTCCATCATATCATATTTTTATTGACATCACAGTAAGGAATGGAAAGGTTGTGGCTCAAAGAAAGATCTCTTCTTTAATAAATTTCTGAGTGAAAACAACTGGGAAAGCCACATGAACTGGGCGTGGAGCCTAGGGACAGTTGTTTTGGGGATTTTCTTTTTTTCCTTTCCTCGCTTCCCTGTCTTCTTTTTCTACTCTTTTCTTTCTTTAATTTTCCTTCCCTTCTCTTTTCATTTTTGCTAAAGGGTGTAAAAAAAGGCTTTTTCCCTACTGTCATCTCTTAGTGTCAGAGATCAATAGAACGACAATAGCAACAAGAACTTTGTGCTGATGCAGGCTGATGTGTCGGGTGTGGTACCCTACAACCTAGCAAGAAGATAGCAAGATCACCTTGACTAGTTAACTAAGCTCTTGACTTGGATGTAAGCAAAACTGTGGAGCAGCAAAGAGCAGAGCAGCAGTTTTGAAGTAGGAGACAGCAAGATATAGGTTATTGGAACATTGACATGAGTTCATTTTTAATTCTACTAACAGTGTACTTTTTAAAACGGTATGTAGGAACCAAAGCACTCTGGCCTCTACTCATGAAAAAAATCAAGGGTCACATTTGGATTGGACCTTTACCACTAATCATTGGGAAGGTAATAGGTCC
Organism: Sciurus carolinensis; assembly: GCF_902686445.1. Lineage (NCBI taxonomy): Eukaryota > Metazoa > Chordata > Mammalia > Rodentia > Sciuridae > Sciurus > Sciurus carolinensis. The sequence goes on from NC_062232.1 coordinate 93,672,723, forward strand.
ATGGGGTTTAGAACACATTTGGATATTAACCATTACAAGTACAATGCCCACACTAAAAAGCAGTTCATGTCAGTAGCAATGCAAATTTTCTCCTCCTTTTCTCTGTCCCCTCTTCTTATTTTTTCCTCCCTTACCCTCCTCTTTTCCCCTCTCCTGTACCCTCCCCAAGGTAATCCAACCAGAGAGTCTCTGCAGAGATTTATTACAATGAAATTGAGAGAAAGCAGAGTGGTCTTGTTCTCCCCTATAAAATCCTATGCACAGGTTGCAATTCAGCACTCACCAGGGAGTTCTCTAACTTCCCTTCTCCCTTAGGAGGGATGGGATATAAGCAGCTAGTCAGGCCTGCCTGCTGAATGAAGGCCAAGTGTGAGGGAAATGACTGAGTGCTACTCCTGTGCTGTCAAATGGAGTTTGCCTTGAGAGCCAAACCCACTAAAATGGGGTCTGGAAGCTATCAAAGTAGAAATCTGATGCATGTATGTTTTTACCCACAGTCATCCATCACCAGGGATTTTTGCATTTGAGGCATGTTGCAGAGACTCTGGCAAGCTGCTGTATATCAACTGTGGTCGTTTTTTAACATGTTGTAATAATCTAAAGGGAAACAGCCCTGGAATCTACGTACCCGTATTTTTTTTTTTTTCCTTTTTCTAATTTACCCTTTGGTGCCTAAAAATTAAAACAAAAACCTAAAAAGCAAGACAAATTGTGCAATATTCTAATTTAGAATGATCTAACTTGCAAACATGCCTGTGTGTAGGATAAGATGTGCATATTTAGGTAATAACAATGAAGTCAGGTAATGCCACTTGAATTGTGATGTTCACCTACTGTGGGATAGGTACTGTGCTTGGTCCTTAATGTATGTTAAGACTGAGAGGAAGAAAGAACTCTCTTCCTGGATCCTATGGACTGAATGTATCCCCCCCAAAAAAATTCATATGCTGAATCCCTAATCCCCAATATGATGCGCATTTGGAGGTGGGACCTTTGGGGAAATAATCAGACTTAGATGAGGTCACGAGGGTAGAGTCCTAGTAATTGGATTAGCGTCCTTATAAGAAGAGACATGATAGAGATGATGTCTCTTTCTGCCATATGAGAACATAGCAAAAAGGTGTCAGTCAGAAACAAGGCCCTCAACACTAAAGAAAGAAATTAAAGAAAACCTTAGAAGATGGAAAGATCTCCCATGTTCTTGGATAGGCAGAATTAGTATTGTCAAAATGGCCATACTACCAAAAGTGCTATACAGATTCAATGCAATTCCAATTAAAATCCCAATGACGTACCTTACAGAAATAGAGCAAACAATTATGAAATTCATCTGGAGGAATAAAAAACCCAGAATAGCTAAAGCAATCCTAGGCAGAAAGAGTGAAGCAGGGGGTATCGCAATACCAGATCTTCAACTCTACTACAAAGCAATAGTAACAAAAATGGCATGGTATTGGTACCAAAATAGACAGGTAGATCAATGGTACAGAATAGAGGACATGGACACAAACCCAAATAAATACAATTTTCTCATACTAGACAAAGGGTCCAACAATATGCAATGGAGAAAAGATAGCCTCTTCAACAAATGGTGCTGGGAAAACTGGAAAACCATATGCAATAGAATGAAACTAAACCCCTATCTCTCACCCTACACAAAACTCAACTCAAAATGGATTAAGGACCTCAGAATCAGACCAGAGACCCTGCATCTTATAGAAGAAAAAGTAGGTCCAGAGCTTCAACATGTTGGCTTAGGACCAGACTTCCTCAACAGGACTTCCCATAGCATAAGAAATAAAAGCAAGAATCAATAACTGGGACAGATTCAAACTAAAAAGCTTTCTCTCAGCAAAGGAAACTATCAGCAATGCGAAGAAAGAGCCTACAGAGTGGGAGAAAATCTTTGCCAATCATACTTCAGATAGAGCACTAATCTCCAGAATCTATAAAGAACTCAAAAAACTCTACACCAAGAATGCAAATAATCCAATTGACAAATGGGCTAAGGAAATGAATAGACACTTCACAGAAGAAGATCTACAAGCAATCAACAAACATATGGAAAAATGTTCAGCATCTTTAGTAATAAGAGAAATGCAAATCAAAACCACCCTAAGATTCCATCTCACCCCAATTAGAATGGTGATTATCAAGAATACAAGCAACAACAGGTGTTGGCAAGGATGTGGGTAGAGAGGTACACTCATACATTGCTGGTGGGGCTGCAAATTAGTGCAGCCACTCTGGAAAGCAGTGTGGAGATTCCTTAGAAAACTTGGAATGGACCCACCATTTGACCGAGTTATCCCACTCCTTGGCCTATACCCAAAGGGCTTAAAATCAGCATACTACAGAGATACAGCCACATCAATGTTCATAGCTGTTCAATTCACAATAGCCAGACTGTAGAACCAACCTAGATATCCTTCAATTGATGAATGGATAAAGAAACTGTGGTATATATATATACAATGGAATATTACTCAGCCATAAAGAATGATAAAATTATGGCATTTGTAGGCAAATGGATGAAATTGGAGAATATCATGCTAAAGTGAGATAAGCCAATCTCAAAAAAACCAAAGGATGAATGATATCGCTAATAAGTGGATGATGACACATAATGGGGGGTGGGAGGGGTTAGTGTTAGGGTTAGAGTTAGGGTTAGGGAGGGGGGAAAGAATGGAGGAAGAAAGGACTGTATAGAGGGAAAAGAGGGGTGGGAGGGGTGGGGGGAAGGGAAAAAATAACAATGAATCAAACATCATTACCCTATGTAAATTTATGATTACACAAATGGTATGTCTTGACTCCATGTACAAACAGAGAAACAACATGTATCCCATTTGTTTACAATAAAAAAAAAAAACCCTCATCAGGGACAGAACTGACCAGCATCTTGATCTTGGACTTCCCAGTCTTGAGAGCTGTGAGAAAAAAACTGTTGTTTAAGCTACCCAGTCTATGGTATTTATTATAGTAGTTCAAGCTAACTAAGATGCTTGGTCAAAAGGAATATAATACGTCAGAAACATTTTAGGTTAATGGGAGGAAGAAAATCAGTACAATTTTCTGTATAAATAGGCTTTCAGTTAAGAAACTTAGGAAATTTATTATGAATGTTATCTCAAAGCAATTTGCAACTACTCAGAAAAAGGTACTGTATTAGAGGTTAGAAAATCTGCTCTCCTATAATTTGTTAATAAAGGTTGAGTAACCCTAATCTGAACATCTAAAATCTAAAATATTCTATGATCTGAAATTTTTTCAGTGCTCACGTGATACCACAAGTGGAAAATCGCACACCTGACCTCTGACAAGTCAGTCAAAATGCAGGCACACTAAAAAATATTGAATGCAATTAACTTTAGACTACGTAAATATGGGGTATATGAAACATAGATAAATGAATTTGGTGTTCAGACTTGGGTCCCATTCTCAAATTCTAATTATGCATATGTAAATATTCCAAATTTTTTTAAAAATCCCAAATTGGAAACACTTCTGGCTTCAAGTATTTCAGATAAGGAATACTCACTCATGTATACTCATTCATGTATACTCAATTATGTAGATCAAAGAATAGTTTTAGAAAGTTCCAAGAGGAAAGATAGGGGCAGCTATGTTGGGATTTCTCATTAAATCCTACAGTTGCTAAAATATGTAGCCCAGGTTAAGTACCAAACTTTCCTGGACCCTCTGTACGTGCCCCTTGAATGCTCATAGTCCTCTGAGTTTTATGTTTGACCCTCTTCTGTTCTCACTAAACATCTTCTCTTTAGGTGATCTCATCCTCTCTGATGACTTTTATTGTTCTCTGTATGCTGATGCTTTCTGAATCTAAACCTCCCACTTAATCTCCCTGGACTCTGCACTCATATATCTTCACTTGGATATCCCATAACCATCTGAAACCCAACCTACATTCAGCATTTATCTTCCAGAATCTTTCATTCTGTATCTTGGTCGACAATATCAAAATTCACATATCATTCAGGCCCCAAACCTGGGAGTCCTCCTCAACTCCTTTTCCTTCAACCACCATATGAAGTCAGCTGCCAAGTTATTAAATCCCATCACTTCTATTCCCCAATCACTTCCCTCCTATCCCTCCCCTACCTGGGCTTATTCCAGGCACTCATTATCTCTAGTGAACTGCTACAATAATCTATCAGATTTCCCTGCTTCTGGTCTGACCTCTTCTAATCCCAGCTCCTCCAATCTGACCCTCCACATTGCTACCAGTCTAATAGGTCCATCTCTACATCCAGTAGGCCCACTAACTATATTATTTCAGTGGATCTCTTCCATGTACCCAAATAAATCCAAACTCCATTTCATGACATATGGAGATCTCCTAGATTTGGTTACTACCATTCTTTCTAACTCCAGCCATCTCCTACCATTCTTCTGCCTCTTACCCTTGATACACTTTCTGCTCCAGCAGTACTGAAATACTTCTCGCACCTCCCCCATTTTATGCTGTTGCATATCTCTGTGCCTTTGCTCATGATTCCTATTATGGGAAGGATAAACTTTCTTGACCTGGAATACTCTTCATCCTTCAAGACTTAGTGACAGGGCTCCCTCTTATGGATAACCTTTCCTGAACCTTCACCACCCTTTAGAACAATGTCCATTCTCTGTGCTTCTCTTGCACCCCATGTGTGTCTCTCTCACAGAGCATACCATATTCATATTGTATTATAACTGTTGGTTTACCTTGGGGCACTGAATTGTGGGGGAGATTAGAAGCTGCATTACAACTGCTAAGCAGGAATACATTAATACACAATATATTCAATTGATTTCTAATGCAGGAATAAAAGAGTTTTATGTTTAAACTCCTAACTAAACATCTCTCTATTCTCACTGTTACCATGTTAGTACAGATCCTTATTATCATTCACCTGAACTTCATCCCCATACACAGCCTGAACAGAAAGTCTTTGATGATTCTCCAGAGGGCAAAGTTCAGACTCCTTCATGTGGCACACACAGACTGTTTGCAGTAATCCTTCAGGCCTACTTCCTGCTAATACCTACTTTGCCAACGTCTGTAGTCTGGCTATACTCAACTACCATACACTTGATTTTTGCATGTTCTCTGCCCCTCTTGTTGAACTTTTATTTACTATGCAGTGTCTGCCTTAAATGTACCCTCCTCTCTGATGCCTTCCCCAAATTTCCCCAGGCTGAGTTCAAAATGCCCAAACTTGTATTCCTATTGTATTTGTCTTTTATAGCAATTTCTACACTCAATTATAATCATCCCTGTCTCTTAGCTCAGTTTCCTCACTTGAAAAATGGAGGATGACAGTTTCTACTTGATAGGGTGCTTACAAAAAGTAAAGTAAACAAAGAGGTAAAGCATGTAGCACTGAGCCTGGCACACAGTGGCACTGAATAGTAGCTAGTGTCAGTTGACCTTTCAGTACTGAAAGGTCATGAATTCATTTACATGTAAGAACTCATTTCACTATCCCCATATGATAGACACAACTATCACATCCACAGTGTAAATGAGGACACAATGACTTGGAAGCTGAAATGACTTGCCCAGGATCACACTGTTGGTTAGTAGGAGACCTGGTTGAAGTGTACATCTGTGTACACTTTTCTCATCCCTACCAAAGATAAACTCCTCTAGGACATGGATACCTTTGTCCTCATCCAAAAGTGAGACTTAGAGTCTCTACCTCTCCCAGGTCTTCTCCCATCAGGAAACAGGGATATAAGTTTCCAGCCCTCAACTCTGTTTTGACACCCAGCACTTCATCTCCCCTCCCTCAATTGTGCCCTGCTATTCAGCCACTTTTCCCTAAAACAATGCACTTAACAGTTTCTGAGCTTACTTCTTCCAACTGCTGCTTTGCCCCTTCCCACTGCCTGGAGGACTTTAATGCATTCCAGATCCACCCAAGGATTACTTCAGGTGAACAGAATATGACTCTACACAGTATAAGGATTTCAGGCAATGTTCATTTGCTGTTTTGGGTACAGTTTCATGATGATTACAAACACAACTGCAAATGCACCACACGGGACATTACTCTGATTGATATGTACAGGCCATAACCTAAGTCCTACATATACTAGCTAAAATTCTACAAAGATCTCGATCCAACCCAAAGATGTTATATGTTGGTATTGTTTTGTAGTCTTGAAAAAAGAGGAGTATATAAGGTGAATAGGCAACAGGAGCTCCAGAATTTCAATACTGTAGTCCATCCAAGTACCAAAATAGTCACAGAGTATTTGTTCTAAGGCCCTCTGCAGTTACCAAAAAGTGTGCATGTTCAAGTGTCTTATATGAAGTGGTATAATATTTGCATAGAACCTGTGCACATCTTCTTGTAGACTGTGAATAATCTCTACTTATATGTAATACCTAATGCAATGCAAATACTAGGTGAATAGTTTGATACTGCAATGTTTCAGGAATAAAGACCAAAAAAGTCTTTACATGTTCCACACAGGCATAACCACCCTAGGCCTAACTATGTAGCACAAAATGAGAGGTGAGGCAGACCAAGTACAAATAATGAGTGGTGGAGAGAGACTGAGGATCTATGAAATGACAGGAGGCTACAGCAGCTACATGCACGTCACCTCATTCATATAGATTCATGATAGTGCATGACACATGACAAATCCAAGTTTTACTTTTTGGAATTTTCTGGAATTTAAAATAAATATTTTCAATCCACAATTGGTTGAGCCTACATATTTGGAATCCACAGAGTACAGGGAAGCTACACCCATCCTTCCTCCATACATCCTTTGCTATTTGTATTTACATTCCCTATCTCTATGAAGAGAATTGGTGGGGCTGGTAAAGATTAAGGGATTTGTCTTGAAGGTGTGTTTGTAAAGCAAGCACATTTTTTGTAAGCTTATGTGAGGTAGCTTGATTCATTTGACTTCCCCAAGTCAAATGGTAGTACCAGTGAGAATGGTTCAGGGTCATATAGTGAGTCTTGGATAAAAGATAAATTCGAAGTTTACATTTCTTGGCTTCAATTGCTGGGTTACAGAAAACTTAGTTTCATCATCCTTTCCAGACACCTACTAATTCAGGAGAAAAATAAACCCCTCAGCTGGTGAGAAATCCCAATTAGAAAGATAAGGGAGTCAAATGAAGGAAGGAAGGAGTGGGGGGAAAGTGGGACAGGAGCCAGGAAGAAGGAAATCACTCCCACCCTGGAGTCAAGGCAAGGTTTGCAGTTTCCACTAAGAAACCAGAAAGCTCAAAACAGGAAGAAAGAGGTGAGGTGCAATCCAAAAAGCAATCAGCTCACTGACATTTTATTTATTTTTACCTGGGGGAAAGGGGTGTGAGGAGGGGGTTTCAACTCCCAAGCTGACCCAGCAGCTGCAGCTGCTATAAAGGAAGTGAGTGTTTGGGGGAGGGGAAGAAGGATCCAGGAGGGGAGGGTGAGCTAGCCTGTTTCTTGCCCTCAGTAGAGGCCCACAGATTCTGAAGAAAGGAATCTGAGACTGTGTGAAGCTCAAGAGAGGAGATATTTCCAAGCCCGGCATAAAAGGAAGCACCTCTCCGAGGATACATCTCTCCCAGTCTTGACCAGGAAACCTGGAGAAGACCTCCCTGCCCCCACTGCCATTCCTTTCAACTCCCCTATTGCCTTGACCATTTTAAGTGCAGATAAATAGAATGCAGTTGTAAAGGGAATGGAGGAAGGAAAGACAAAACCAGAAACTGTGCCAATAAAATATACACAACTAAAAATAAAAAAGACTTGACTGGGATTTTTTTTTCCTCCTGGTCTTACAAAATTTAGTTTCATTTCTCCTCCAGGAAAGAAGAAAGAAAAGAGTGGGAGAAAGAGAAAGCAAGGAAGCAAGAAAGGTGAGGGTCAGGGAACTTGTACACGTGTTTTCAGTGGCCTTCAATAAAACATGCTCAGGGGGCTGGGAGTTTGAGTCCCGAGGTGGAGCTCTTGCCACTGGTAACTGACAGAACCAACACCACCCTGAAAAGAGGGTGTAGAGGATTCAGAGTGGTCCTGAGCAAGTCTTTTCATTCTGTGCCAGCGTCAGTGTCTACCTCATTTAATGGTTAGTGAGACTTCCAAAAACAAAATTTAAAAATAATAGCAGTAAAAATAGGAGAAAATATGCTGAAAAGTGCAAAGTGTAGCAATAATACTAACAGTTTCTGGAAGTTTTCCTGTGCTTTACCTGCATTTTCTCATTCAATTCCCAGAAAATGATCTAATTAAGTATTGTGATTGCCCCATTTTACTTTTTTCCTTTTATTGGTGCATTATAGTTGTATATCACAGTGGGATTCATTGTTACATATTCATACATGCACACTATAAAGCAATATAATTTGGTCACTTTTATTCCCCAGTACCTACCCTTTTCTTCCCCTCCTCCCTTCCCCAGTCTACTCTACTACCGGTCCCTCTTCTATTTTTAGAGATTCGCCACACGATTTTTATCTTTTCTTTTTTCTCTAGTTTCCACATATGAGAAAAAACATATGATACTTGGCTTTCTGAGTTTGGCTTATTTCACTTAGCATGATGTTTTTCCAATTTTGTCCATTATAAGAAAATGACATAGTTTATGATTGCCTAAAACTCCATTGCGTATACATACCAGCTTTACTTTATCCATTCATCATTGATGGACTAGGCTGGTTCCATACTTTGGTTGTTGTGAATTGTGCTGCTATAAACATGAATATGCATGTATTGCTATAGTATGCTGACTTTAATTCTTTAGGATAAATACTGAGGAGTGGTAAAGCTGGGGCATATGGTAGTTCCATGCCTAGGTTTTTAATGAATCTCCACACTGATTTCCATAGTGGCTGTACTAGTTTACAGTCCAACACTGTAAAAGTTCCATTTCTCCCCCATCCTCTCCAGCATTTATTATTATTTGTGTTCTTAATGACTGACATTTGTATTCTTAATGACTGACATTCTGACTGGAGTGAGATGAAATCTCAGTGTAGTTTTGATTTATATTTCCCTAATTGCTAATGACATTGAACATTTTCTCCTCTGTTGGCCATTTGTATTTCTTCTTTTGAGAAGTGTCTGATTAGTTCATTAGCCCATTTATATTTTTTGTTATATATATTTGCCACCAAAAAATATAAATACATATATATATATTTCCTTATATATCTGTATATTGATCCTCTGTCAAAAGAGTAGCTAGCAAAGATTTTTTACCCTTCTGTAGGCTGTCTCTTCACTCTCTTGTTTCCTTTGCTGTGCAGAAGTTTTTTGATTTGATGAAATTCCATTTATTAATTCTTGATATTATTTCCTGAGCTTTAGGGGTCATATTGAGGAAGTCATTGCCAGCGCCTATTTGTTGGAATGTTGACTCCAGTGTTCTTCTAGCAGTTGCAAAGGTTCTGGTCTAATTCCTAGGTCTTTGATCCATCTTGAGTTGACTTTAATGCAGGGTGAAAGGTAGGGATCTAGTCTCATTCTTCTACATGCTGATATCTAGTTTTCCCTGTGCCACTTGTTAAAAAGGTTATCTTTTCTTCAAAGTATGCTTTTGAATTTCCCCATTTTATAGATGGGAAAACTGGATTATGGGGAGGTTTGATTATGAAGGTCAACGTTCAGTATTTGAAGGGACTTGAACCCAGCTCTGAATGACTACTGAGCTTTTACCCCCTAGATTCTATAAGGTAAGATTGTTAGTATTATTTTTTATATTGTTCATTCCATAGTTTCTACATTTTGTGTAGAGGAAGTATTCAATTCAAACAGGGATTTCTTATCTGAGTTTGAGAGGTGGGAACCAATGTATAGACACTTCTTGACTCACAAAGGGCCTAAGTCTCAATGATTCCATTCTAAGTGTACAATATCATTAAGTCAAAAATGTATTTACTACACCCAACCCACTGAATATCCTACACAAAACACTGTAGAACATTGATCATTTCCTCTTGTCATCTCATGGCTGACTGAAAGCTTTGTCTCATTGCTGCTGCCCAGCATCTGGAGAGAATATTCTACTGCCCATTGCTAGCCTGGGGAATGATCAAAATTTTAAATTTGAAGTACAATTTCTAAGGAATGTGTATCAATTTCATAGTAGCCCTAAGTAAAAAAAAATCACAAGTTGAACCATCGTAAGTCAGAGATCCCTTGTACTTCAGTCTAAATAGGAATTGAGAGAGGAGGGCATTTGATGCCATGACCCAAATTCTAAACTTATACTGGGAACAAACACCTCCACCATCAGGCATTGTGTCAAGCGAGAAGAAAGCCACCCTGCTCACATTCCCTGGAAATACCTTGACATTTCAAGAAAACCCTTCTTTTTAAGGTTAAGAATATTATGCTGGCTCACTTAGTGTCCTAACCCTGCTCTCCCATTTCCAAGTCTCCTTTCTATGGATATTTATCAGAAAGATTCTAATACAGCATTCAAAAGAATTCTCTAAACAAAGAAGAACTTAAGATGCATGAAAATCTTTCCACCTGTAAAAGATGTTGAAATATTGGAATGAGAAATTGGAAAGGGGAACTGAATCTATAATATCTTGAGCTGATCAGGGAGAACATCTGCTAAAAGGCAGAGAAATAAGTGAGATTGCCTTTTATATGTCCTTCCACCACATTTACTCAGTCCGAGCTGGTTAATGAGAGAGACCTCAGAAGCTTAGACTCCCTACACCATCAGCACCAGAAGGGACTTAGAAAACACATCTAGCCCAAATGCATTCTCTTGAAAATGATGAAATTTGCATGTGTGGTGGTCTTTAGTGCTATAATATTTCTTATGCCTTTATTTATTTATTTATTTTTATTTTACAGATTGCATTTTGATTCATTGTACACAAATGGGGTACACCTTTTTGTTTCTATGGTTGTACACAATGCAGATTCACATCATTCATATAATCATACAGGTACATAGGGTAATACTGTCTGTCTCAGTTCACTATCTTTCCCTCCCCCACCCCCTCCCTCCCCATTTTCCTCTACACAATCCAAAGTTCCTCCATTCTTCTCTTCCCCCCACCAGCTTCCTCCTCATTATGTATCATTATCCACTTAGAGAAAACATTCAGCCTTTGGTTTTGGGGGCTTGGTTTATTTCACTTAGCATGATATTCTCCAACTCCATCCATTTACCAGCAAATGCCATAATTTTATTCTTCTTTATTGCTGAGTGATATTCCATTGTGTATATATACCACAGTTTCTTTATCCATTTGTCAATTGAAGGGCATCTAGGTTGGTTCCACAATCTATTTATTGTGAATTGAGCAGCTTGAACATTGATATGACTGCATCACTGCAGTATGCTGATTTGAAGTCCTTTGGGTATAAACCAAGGAATGGGATAGTTGGGTCAAATGGTGGGTCCTTTCCAAGTTTTCTGAGGAATCTCCATACTGCTTTCCAGAGTGGCTGCACCAATTTGCAACTCTACCAGCAATGTATGAGTGTACCTTTTTCAACACATCCATGCCAACACTTATTGTTGCTTGTGTTCTTGATAATAGCCATTCTAATTGGAGTTAGGTGAAATCGTAGGGTGGTTTTAATTTGCATTTATCTAATTACTAGGGATGATGAGCACTTTTTCATATATTTGTTGATCACCTGTATATCGTCTTCTGTGAAGTGTCTGCCCATTTCCTTAGCCCATTTATTGATTGGGTTCTTTGAATTTTGAGTGTAAATTTTTTAAGTTCTTTATAAACTTTGGAGATGAGTGCTCTGTCTGATGTGTGTGTGGAAAAGATTTTCTCCCACTCTGTAGGCTCTCTTTTCACATTACTGATTGTTTCTTTTGCTGAGAAAAAGCTTTTTAGTTTGAATTCATCCCATTTATTGATTCTTGCTTTTATTTCTTGTGCTCTGGGGGTCTTGTTAAGGAAGTTTGGTCCTAAGCCAACATGATGAAGACTCAGGCCTACTTTTTCTTCTAATTGGTGCAGGGTCTCTGGTCTAATTCCTAGATCCTTGATCCATTGTGAGTTGAGTTTTGTGCAGGGTGAGACATAGGGGTTTAATTTCATTTCACTGCATATGGATTTCCAGTTTTCCCAGCACCATTTGTTGAACATGTTATCTTTTCTCCATTGAGCCGTATAAAGTAATTGTATGTTTTTGACTCCTTTGTCTAGTATGAGGTGACTGTATTTATGTGGGTTCGTCTCTGGGTCTTCTATTCTGTATCATTGGTCTGCCTGTCTATTTTGGTGCCAGTACCATGCCATTTTTGTTCTATTGCTCTATAGTATAGTTTAAGTTCTGGTATTGTGATACCTCCAACTTTGCTGTTCCTGCCCAGGATTGCTTTGGTTATTCTGGGTCTTTTGTTCTTCCAGATGAATTAAGGATTGCTTTTTCTATTTCTTATGCCTTTTAAGTCTAATCTCCTGTCACTCAAGAGTGCCATCCTCCATCTGCTTCCAACTGTAGCCTCAGAGCACATAATGGAAGGAGAACATGGACTGAGTATAGTACAGTGGACAGATCTCTGGAACTAAGGATTGGGTACGTGGGTTTCACTTCCAGCCTGGCCTTTCTGTAACAGTATTACTGTAAGTAACTTACCTGTCAGCAAAAGGAGTAAACTATACTTACATAGTTTACCACACATTTGGAGAGAGACAAAGTATGAATATAAAATTCAATATTTGGTTCCATAGACCACACCTTGATTATGCCTTATAATATCAAAAGTGAGAAAACAATGAACAAATATTCTGAGAAATTGAAAGTAGTATTTTAAAAAAAAATTTAGTTGCAGATGGACACAATACCTTTATTTTATTTATTTATTTATTTTTATATGGTGCTGAGGTTTGAACCCAGTGTCTCACATGTGTTAGGCAAGCACTCTACCACTAAGCTACACCTCCAGCCCCAAAAGTAGTATTTAAACCAAGTGACATTAGTACTTTTAATTGGCATTTCACATTTTAAAAAAATAATTTTACTTGTAGATAGACAGAATACCTTTTTTATTCATATATGTTTCTATATAGTGCTGAGGATCAAACCCAGTGCATCACATGTGCTAGGCAAGTGCTCTACTACTGAGCCACAACCACAACCCCAGCCCCACACATTTATTTTTGATGAAGGGACTACATTTCAGCTTTTTCTGTACTGAACATGACTGTGCCCCCTTCTCTTTCAAAATGTTGCATGCAAGGGTGATTTCTGAGAGAATACAACCATCAGAAGTAGTCAATAGTGGAAATGACCAGCCAGGAAATCACCCCCAAAATAAAACTATGCCTCTTTTCTGGCTAGGCATAGCAAATAAATATGAAAAGGGAGTGAGGGAAGTGGGAAACAAGCAAAAGATAAAAGAACACAGAAGGCAAGAGACAGAACTGAGGCAAAGGGGAGGAAGGTAGGATGAAGGACAAAGAATTGAAGAAATCTAGCTTTGAGACTTGGGCTTGAATGCATTCAGAAGATGCTTGACCCTGGAGGAGATATGAAAGATGTGTATAGATTTTTATTTTCCTCTAGGAAATAAACAACATGAACATTTGGCTCACATGAAGACAGCTTGTGATTCTTTAATCATCAATATAGCCTGCTTAGTACAAATGACAAAGAGTGTTTTTCCATTGTGAACTATCTATATTCCCATTTCAAATTTTCCCCATTCCCTGAGCTTTGGGTCTCTCAAAAAGAATTGGAAACCTGAGGGCATAGGAGCAAAGAAGGAGAGTGTAAGTTGGACGGAAGGAACTTCCTGGTCTCTGCAGGGTTCACTGACTGGTCAATAATGGCAGCAGAGCATGGTGGTCATGAACATGGGTGCTAAACTTCACCATACTTGGTCTTGAATCCTGATTCTGTCACTTACCAAATATATGACCTTGAACTACTTCCTTCTTCCCTCCATGCCTGATGTTTTTCTCTAGTAATGTAAATATAATAATAGTCTCCATCTCTTAACACCATTGTGAGATTAAACGAGTTAAGGCAAATAAAAGTTTGGGTCCAAGGGCCCAACACATAGCAATAGGTACTCAATAAATGTTCAACATTATGTAATACTTTGATACAAAGTAAAGTACCATAGTTTCACAGAAATGTACTGTCTCATTCAGAATAATTTCTGGAACCGGACTATTCTGTACTCTTCACACTTTTTCAAATGCATTCTCAAAATACCAAAAAGATTTTTCTTTTATCAATCTTGCTCTCACCTTTTTGCCCTCTCCAGCTCTCTCACACTCTCTCACGCTCTCTGTCTCTCTCTGCACACCCTCCTCCCCAACCATTACCAAAGAAGCCCCTGACGTTCCAATAGATAAAAGATGTGGCAGTGTACAGGTCCCACTTCACTTGAAGCTGGGTAGACTTGTCCAAAGCTGATGACAATGTTGCTTTTGTTTCTTAGATACTAGAATCTCACACAAATCCTTAAGTGGACATTCCAGTGCCTCTTCAGTCCACTCCTAGCTACTTCAGCCTAGGCTCTCAAGACTCTAACAGTGCCAACTTTAAGGCCTCTCTCACAATTCTGACACCTGCATCCTGCCTCCTATAGAAACTCTTTCTCTCTTCTCAATGTATGTGATGTTGAGAAAACCGTAGGATGAATAGGGAAGGCATAATCATAATGTTAATGGGACTTTAGACATGCAAATGTATGTCCTGAGCACGGATGAGCTGAATAAAGTAGATGTGCGGGGCAGGAATGGACAAGTGCCATCAGAGTCCCAGATGTGCGATGCTGGGAAGAGGAGACCTAGAAACGATGAAAGAAAACACAAGGGTTATTTAGAAAATGGGACCTTGAAAATTCAATGTAGGTGTGTAAATGGAGGGACTGCATGAGAAAGTACAAGACAGAAGTGTAAGTGCCTGCAAGGAGCATAAACAGATAATTCTTGAAAGCTGGAGAGCAAGAGAGGAGGAGGTTGGGTGGGAAACTGCTGGGGACTGGGGAATGGGGGTGGGGACTCAGGGCACCATGCTCACAGAGCTCTATGAGAGGAGACTATGGCAGCCTTGTCTTGAAACTCAAAACAGTTTCAACCTGGGACCAAAGGGCCCCCGCCTGGGAATCAGATCAAAAGGATCATGCCTCCCACTGATAAGTTAAGCTATACTGTGAACCCGGGCGTTTCCCATCTGTGTACCCTTTGGACCTTGAATTGCTTCCCATTATAACAACATGTTTCAAACAGCTAGCTAGATATCCTAACAAAGAGGACCAGAAGAGTCGGAGAGGGTACAGGAAGGGCCCTGGTCTTGTGCCTAGACAACATCAGTGTCTGCACCCTAATAGATTTCTCTCTTCTTCCCAATGTTTTTCCAACTATCCTCTCAGAGAATTCTGTGTTTTGTGACCAAAGTCAGAGAACTCAGTCACTAAAATGAAATAGGATGAAATGAAATAAAGGTATTTCCCTTAGAATTTCCAAGGAAAAGCAATTAGTTAATGGGTAGAATGTGTTCTAATAATTCTGCTAAAACCCTTGGTTCTGGCTCCTATGTACCTATACTAGAATATAAAGGTAGCACCTGATTAGCCTAGAATTATGTTTAGATATATGTTATTATTGAAATAGGAATAGTTCCTGAGACCCCACAGAGAGCTCTGCAATATCCAGTGCTGTGTCACTGGAACAAGTTGAGAGCTCTGGAATTAAGGATTGGGATCATTATCTTTATTCTGTGTAATAATTTCCTTATGATCTTTTGCTCCCTTCCCATTAATTCTCCACACAGTAGCAAGAATGATCATTCAACTGTGTCAGCCAGATCACATCATTTTCCAGCTTTAACCTTGCTAATGACTGCCCATTGCCCTTCCACTCTTGACCACAGGCCACAAGCTCTGCATAAGCTGACCCCTGTCCACCTCTCCAACTCCATTTTGTCCATTTTGTCCCATTGTCCTCCTTTCTCACAATGTTCCAGCTACACTGACTTCTCAGTTACTCAAAATGCCAAGCTGAGTCAATCTCGGTGCTCTTATTCATCATGCTGTTCCCTCTGACAGCAAGATCCAACCCAGCCTATATCTTGGTTTTGGCCCTGGAGACCCTAAACTCAGAACCTTCCTTAGGCACACTATACCTAGACTGCTGCCCCATGAAAACTGTTAGATCATAAATCAGTGTTGTTTTAATTCACTAATATATCATCCTTCCCTTTTCATGATTATCTCCTTTTTCATCTTTCAGATCTCAGCTTAAATGTCATCACGTCCAAGGGTTCAACCCTTACCGTCTTGCTCAAAATAAATATCCTATCTCCTTACCCCATTATTCACTCTCTCAATCCCCATTATTTACTTCCTTCATGTTTCTTTGTTATAACTTCAATTATTTTATTTATTTGACTTTTTAGCATTTTTTTTTGCTCTGTCTCTCCCACCAAAATGCCATGAGACAAAGGGCCACATCTGTCCTATTCTCCACCTTAACGTCATTGGCAGCCCAGTGACTCTCATCTAACACACACTCAATAGAGATGTGTGCAATTAAAGGATGAGTGAAATACGAGGTCCAATAAAGTAATATACGCACAATATGACTGGGAATGCGAGCTCCTTGAGAGCAGAGATTTGTCTTCCCATGGAAGAATGCATGGTATAGAGTAGGCACTCAATAAATATTTGTTAAATGAATTAACTTTGTGCCAGGAACTATGTTCTGCACTTTTCCTACTGTATTTCACAGAATCCTCATAATGCAGGATGGGCACTATTGTTTTCTACACATTATAGATGCTCAGAGTGATTAAGCACGTTTTTCAAACCTAGCTACTAAGATGTAGAGACAGAATTCAAAGCTCAGCCTTTCCATAAGCCCATGCCTTCCACTGTGCTATCCTGGCTCCCATATATTAACACAACTCCCTACAATTTGGCTTCATGAGAACATTGGAATGGTTTAAAAAAAATGCACATGTGGCCATTAGCATGACAATTTCAGGGAATTCATAGAACTTGTCCGTAAACCTCAGTTCAACTTGTTCACACTTTCACAAACCTGGGCTGAGTGGATTAGATGAACTGCAGGCACCCAACTAGTTCTAGTTATTAGGTGGGCATTCTTAAAGATGGAAAAAATCAATACTCAAAGACATTAAGTGCCAGTAGTGAGATGACAGGTGTGGGGGAGGCCAATATTTTAGTGATTAAAAACCAATTAATATCCAATATCTCCAGTGACTAAAAACCATGTATGTTTCTTGCTCATAAGAACAGCTCTGGCTACTGCAGTTCTGATGGTATCTAATCTCTCAAGAATTTGTGAAGTCACCAGAGTTTTGAGAATAGCACAAAGCAAAAGACCAGTTCATAAAAGCTCCCCTTGGGACTATGAACTTTGAGGTAGGACAGTCTTCCTAGGCCCCAGTTCCTGTGGCTTCAGGTCTGAGAACTGTAGCAGTTGACCTTTCAACAAAAGCCCTTACCCAGCCCTGGCTCTGAGGAGGTTGCCTATCCCCCTCTGAACACTTTCATTGAAACCAAGAATTAATGTTCTCTCTTAGCTTTATGTAACACTTGAAATTCCTTCCAGATAAACACAGGACCGTGGCCAGAAAGGAGCCAAGAAAGAAGTTAGAGATAAGACCTTAAGGCTTGATTTATGGAGCTGAGTTTCTGAAAATGCTCATATCCCTCTGTGGCAGGGCAACAGCTGGCTGACTTCTCTCTCCCAGCTTCCCTGCCACCACCTCAGGGCTTGCTGGCGGCTCTTCTGGTGCCTCAACCTTGGAATGCCACCCTCCCTTTTCCTTATCTCCAGTCCCCTTCCTCACAGTGAGTCATTATGACAGCCAAAGATTCTCAGGCTGGGCTTCCTCAGTGCAACTGAAACTGCTCTGGGACAGATAACAAGGAAAGCGCAGGCCCAGTCCACAGGCAAAGGTGGGCCTCTCCAAAGCCTCTATTCTCTTAAAAGTTGAGGACACTTTCTGGTGAGACCCTCCTTCTGCTTTTCTAAATGGCCTCCCTGCTCCTAAAAGCCTTGCCTGGGGTTTCATCTTCCAATTTGCAAGGGGAATAGCAGAGCGGTCAAGAGTCCAGGCTTTGGAGCCACAATGTCTAGGTTTAGAACTGATTCTGCCATTACTTGCTAGTTGATTGTGTGGCCTGTGGCCAGTTACCCAACCTCTCTGGGTCTCTTTCCTTATCTGTAGAACTGAGATAATAACAATAGTCCTGAATTCTTCACGGCATAAGAATTCAACAACTTAATAATAAATAAAGCACACAGAAAATCGCCTGGCTCATTTTTAGAACTCAACAAATATTGCTTATTATGCTTTACATATTCTGGGAAGAAAAGTATCCTTTTTTGTGTCTAAAGCACAAATACATGTGTTCCCCATCTTGCTGGTTGCTTTTGATGTCATTTCTTTCGATGTCATTACTATTGCTACAGAATCTAAGTTTGAGCCATTCCTTACCTATTATCCTAAAGCAATTGAAATCCACTCCAGAACAGAACTATGTACTATTACTATCTACTACTGTCACAGAACAATATGTGATGACTTTTGGGGGGCTGTTCAGTGCCCCACTCTGATAATAATAGATATGACTTAATGAGCACTTAGTATGTTTCAGGTCCTGCCCTAAACACTTTACATGTGCTATTTTATTTAATCCTCACTAGAAACCTAAAAAGTAGCTGTTGTTATTTTCCTCATCAAAGCACAGAGAGATTAAATATCTATGTCATGTCAAACTGAAATGAACTTTGTGCAAAAGATAATTATCATTGTTGGGACAATTATGGAATATGGAGGATGCAGAACTCTGATTTGATTTTTAATCACATACTAAAATTCCTATAAGCACAGGGGATGAGGAGTGTGCATTCCAAATGGAGGAAACCACAGAAACAGAAGATGGAAATGAGCCTGATATGTGTGGAATAAAGACTACATTGGACTGTCTCTTCCGGAAGCCACAAGATGTAGAAAAGTAGGAACACACATCATCCTTCCCACCCTGCAGACTAAACTAATGAGCCTTGGAACTGGAACAGCACTGCTCAATGACTGAGACCCAGGAATGACAATCTTTTGCTGTTCTGCCACAATTCATCCACTGTGGATGATCATGCTTTCTAAATCATCCCTTGGGGTCCCCCACAGAACAGCTCCTTGGTCATGTGGTATACTATTCGTTTTCAAGGTCGCAATCTCCCCTTCCCAACCAGGCTATCACTTTTTGTCTACCTTCTTGCACTCCACTGATATGTGGCAAAGTGCATAGATTGGGTCATGAGTAGGTCTTGTGAGGTCTGAACTAAACTTGGTCCATTCCCTACCTTAGGGTCCTAGAGCAATTCAGATTTATTCCAGAACCTTATTAGACAACAGATTTAGATGCCCTCATCTAAATCTCCTACTTTGCTGCAGAGTCTTGGGTTTCACTGCAGGAGGGGAGAACCCTTTACAGATAATAGCATTTATGTTTTCTACAAAACACTGTGACTTTCTCAGCCATGTCAGATCATTGTGAAACACTATGGCAGCATATGTAATAAGGAGAGAAGGGTAAGAAAGAATGGGATTTCTAATGAAGGAGATATAATCGGAACAATTTTTTTCCAGGCCAGGAAGGGTTAGTAGTGTTTTATATTGCCAGTACAAGGAAAAGCCAGCCTTCCTTCCTTCCTTCCTTCCTTCCTTCCTTCCTTCCTTCCTTCCTTCCTTCCTTCTTTCCACCTTCAAAAATGAAGGTATTGCAAACAAGAATAAGGGACAGTATCAAAGTCGCCATCACTCCTGACATGACCCCACAACTTGACACTTGGAAGTTCATTGTCTTGAAATGATGAATCACATCTTGACAGGAATGAGAGGCCAGGCAGGATATGAGAATTCTCTCTTCTCCCTTGAGCCTGAAATGCATGCTCAGATGTTGCCATGGAAAACTCACTAGTACTCAGATTCCAATCTATGCAAGCCGGCACAATGCTTCTCTAGTGACCACCTGGTTCTGTATGCTTTTTATTTTGTTTCACCTTTCCTGGATGTTAATAACATGCTAGAGTCTTATCCGATCAGAGGCTAGTCTGGGAAATGAATGCATCATCAGTAAATCCAAGGGGTGAAAGAGTAGAATAAAAATGGCTTAGGAGGTAGAAAACTGGGTTTTATTTGGAGTTTTACACCAGTGGGCTATGCAACTTAGCAACCTGGTAGCTTGCTTCACCTCTCTTGACCTTCTATTGCCTTTCTAGCATATGAGGGGGTGAAATAATTGATTCCCAAAGGCTTTTCTGTCCCTATCATGATTTTGTGCATATCTTTAACATGCACTGAAATGTCATTGGTAACTGTTTCCAAGTTGGGGTCCTAAGAATTAATAAAAAAAAAAAGAAGAAGAAGCTGTATAATGAAATGCCTGTGAAGGAAGCAGAAGAAAGAAAATAAATATGCTCATCAAATTACCATGGTGTTACATCCTGCTCATCAAATTACCATGGTGTTACATACTGATAAACCCATAGAAAGTTGAAAATATTGTAAATTGAAATTTTGTTTAATACTCTTAACCTGCAGAGAGCATCATACCATAGGAACACAGTATACTGTAGTCTCAGTCGTTTCCCCTCCTGATCATTTAATTGAAAATAGTGTATTCTACTATTTATTGCTAATTCAGGAAAAGATCAAAATTCAAAATTTGAAGTATAGACTCTCTGAAATGTGTATTACTGTCACAAAATGGGAAAGTCAAGAAATCATTAAGCTGAATCATCACAAGTCTGGGACTATCTGTAAATGGATTGGGGACAGGTAGAAGGCAAACAATAACTTCATGTCTCCTAGTGTGGTGGTAGCCATATTCCATAAGAAAACAGAGTTAAATGTCAGTGGGAAACTGAGTCACCTTTCACTCTTCTGTCTTTTGCATCATCTTGGTAGGTGGTAGGCTTCTCCCTATGCTGTCTCCCAAATTACCAGATTATAGTAGCTCATTCTCATTTTCTTGTCTTTATTGGGCCCCTTCCCCAAGTGAACTCCCACTCATCTTTTCCAATTTAATCCCACATATGTGTAAAGTCTATTTCAATTCTCTTCACCCCATGACTACTCACTGGACATATCTCAAACTACAAGGACCCCTGGTGCTTCTAAGGGTCTGTGGCTCTAGGATGTACACCTCCGTATCCTTTTCATAGACTGCCTCTCTCATCTTAATTGCTTTTATTTTATTGTTTTTAAGTGCACTCTCTTTTAAATTTTAATTACTTTCATATTGATCCTAAATATGAAGAGATACAAGAAAGAAAACAAAAATGGTCCATAATCTTCTCCCTCTAAATCAGTTGAATTTTTATATAAAGTAATATTTGGAGGGATGGGGACTGGGGAGATGTTGGTCCAAGGATACACAATTTCAGTCAGGAGCAATAAGCTCAAGAGATCTGTGTTCAAAATGGTGACTACAGTTAATAATGATGTATTGTATTCTTGAAATTGCTAAGAGTATATGTTTTAAGTGTTCTCACTACAAAAGTAGTATGTGAGTTAATGCATGTTAATTAACTCAGTTTAATCATTCCTTCATGGAGAGATATTTCAAAATGTCATCAGGTTGTGTGCCATTAATCTATACAATTTTTGTCAATTTAAACATTTAAATAAATATACATGTAAAGTTTGAAATTCAAACTATGGGGAGATACAAAATGAAAAGCAAAATCCTCTATCATTCCTAGTCCCTTTCTCAGCGATCACTATTAATTATTTCATGTGTATCATCCAGATTAAAAAGGAAAAAAAACATATGCTCATATATACACATGTATCTATACTAGGCATTATCCCCTATCCCAAAGCCTCGAGGACAGAGTATGTTGGAATTCAACATTTTAGGATTTTAGCATGGTGATATCGTGCCTATGACATTCATATGTCATTCCCTGAATGAGGTTTGGGACAACAAATGCATAAATTATATATGTTCAGCATTAATGAACATATATAATTATATTAATTAAAATTTATGGAACAAAGTGTTCAAATACTCACACTATGTGGGATAAATGAAGATTACGAATAGCCACAAGTCCGTTAACATGAGTTTTCACCAAACTAGTTTATGCTGCATTTTTAAAAAATCTTTTAGGATTAAGAAAATGAAGGTTAGACATGGTGGTACACGCTTGTAATCCCAGTGACTGTGGAGGCTGAGGCAGGAGCATCGTGAGTTCAAGACTGTCCCAGCAAGCAAGGGCCCAAGTAACTTAGCAAGACCCTATCTCAAAATAAAAAAGCCTGGGGATGTGGTACAGTGGTTAAACGGTTAAGCACCCCTGTGTTCAGTACCAAAATTTAAAACAAAATTGCAAACAAATTTAGTGTGTTTAGGACTCATATTCTGTCCCTTTCTTATTATACACACATGCACATATACACAAAGGTATGCAAAGAGGAGGCACTGTTCTGCCCTTGCTTTTCTTTCCCCTGAATAATATATATTAGACATGCTTTTGTATCCATTTATACAGATCTTATTCTTTTCAATATTGCTCCCAACATTCCAGGTCTGACTGTCCCAATATTTATTTAATGAACTCTATATTGGTGGGCATTTTGGAAATTTCTAGGGTTTCTTATTGGTGCATTATAATTATACATAACAGTGTGGTTTGCTTGTGTGTGTTTCTTCTTTCCTTTTTTTTTTTTCTATTACAAAGTTACCATGGATGTCCTTCATATTTCTGGGTGAAATTTTGCAAGTATATCTTTAGAGGAAATTCTTACCAATAGAATTTGGTTCTCTATTATTTATTTGGGTCTTGTCTTTTGGATAGACTGCAAGCTCCAAAGAACTGTTTGTATCTTTAAATTCTCTTAATCCATCTCAGAGATTTGACATATAGTAGGTGCTGGTAAATTCTGTTAAGTGAATAAATATAATGAAAATAATGACATAATAAAGATAATTTTAAAATTCAGAATCCTCATGAAGGCTCTCATACAGATCTCAAAAAGTAGACAAAGATAATTAGCAAGAACTTAAAAATATCATCCCATTTGCCCCTCTAGTTTCACTACTAGTGATATTTTTAACGAAATAACTTAAAATATAGATAGATTTATGAATAAAAATATCAGTTGGAGCATCATTTATAATAGCAAAACTTTCTAGAATGCCTAAATGTTCAAACTGCTGGTGTTGGTGTGTGGGGTGGAGAATAGGGGATTACATATATACATATACATAATGTATATATAAATTGCAAAAAGCACATTTGCAAAGTTTTTCATAATATGGAGAAATTTTTAAGATTCAGTAAAAAATAAGCAAGCTAAAAATAACATACACAATTTTCAACTATACAGAAGTATTTTGAGGGCACTGGAATAAAACTGGACCAGAATATGAACAGCAGCTGCCTCTAGGTGGTAGAATAATAAGAAATGTTTATCTTCTTTTTAACACTTTCTATATGATGTATGTTACATTTCTACAGTAAAAGTGTGTTATTTTGATATCAGAACCAAAATATTTTTAAGTTGGCTAGAAGGAAAGGATTCTCATTTCTTTCTTCATATAGAGGTGAAGGGACATCTTTTAGTACTGCTTATATCTTACACTATCTGATAGCCTTGTGGATTCTCTGACAAGGTCCCAGGATGTATTGTTAGCCTTAGGTGAGCTCTGTCACATTCTCATCTAAGAAAGTCCAGACTAGGTCATATCGCGTGCCTTTCCATCCTTCCTCAGAAGCCTCTTCCCTCCCTTGCCCCTGCTCCACACACAAAGACTTGAGTCTTTCTAATTCACATCAGTCAGGTTGACTGCTTGATCATTTTAAACAGCATTTTAATTCTTGAAATTGTTCCCATGAGAGTTGGCTGGTATCCCTCTCAGGAGCTGGCTCATTTGTATTCCCTAAGACCTGGGTAATAGTCATGCCATTTATCAGAAGGAGGAGAACCAATGAGTTACCTAGAGATTCTGCCTGCTTTGGGTCACCATTTGGCATCAACTTTCTTTTGCTTGATTGGATTCAGATGGGTGTCTTTGTACTGAGTTCTTTCTTCTCCTGTTTGGTTTCTTTGGTAACAAATTCATTAAGATGAAGTTCACATTCCGTAAAATCCATATGATTCCATATAATTCACCCATTAAAAGTACATGATTCAATATTTTTGTTGTATTATATTTGGAGTTGTGCAATTGTCACCACAATCAATTTCAAGACATTTTTATAACCCCCAAAGGAAACTGCATATCATTTGGTCTTCATCTCTCTATCTTCCCCACCCCTACTTTTGGAATCTCCATAGAAAGTAGAGGCTGTTTATAAAGCTGAGTCTTTTTATTATCCTACCCTTATCTTTTCAAAATGATGTCTTCAAGCCAGTCTTGCCTTTCTGTATTTCCATATTTCCCTGACTTTTATGCATGATCACATGTCTTTATTGGGGTAAGGGAACTTCCAAGCTACATGCTACCTACCACGTTAAAACATGTTGATTCTGTAGGCTAGGGTTAGTGAACTACAACCTCTGAGCCAAACCTACTAAGCAGCTTGATTTTATGTGTCCTATGAGTTGATAATTATTTTTTTTAATTTTTAATGCTAAAATAATCAAAAGAAGTCCAGGTGTCATTTGCCAGTAATCCTGGCAACTTGGAAGGGTGAAGCAGGAATATTACAAATTTGAGGCCAGTCTGGGCAACTTAGTGAGGCCCTCCGTAACTCAGCAAGACCCTGTCTCAAAATTTTAAAACAGAGCTGGAAGTGTAGCTCAGTGTTAAGGTGCCCCTGGGTTCAATTCCCGGTGCCCCCCTCTCCACAAAAAAAAGGAGGAAGAAAAATATTTGATGATCGTGAAAAATATATAAAATTCAAAATTTGGAGTTTGCAAATAAGGTTTTATTGGAATATAATCAGAGACATTCCCATTACCAGTTTGTTTATGGTTCCTTTCCCATTACAATGGCAGAGTCGAGTAGTTGGCATCAGACCTTATGGTCCACAAAGCCTAAAATTTGCCTCTATTCCTTAACAGAAAAACTTGCCAATCTCTAGTCTAGTATATGCCCATATATCAGTTGCTAGTGTTCTCCCAACAAAGTTCTCTACATGGCAAATACGAGGCTATTTGCACAAGTGGGACATGCAGCCTGGACATAAAGCAAAAGGGAAAGATGTGGCAAACAGAGATCACTACCAAAAGGTGGCAACCAGAATTGTATTCTATGATACAGGCCTGGCTTTGCCAAATCTTTCAAGTTTTTAAGAGAAAACAGAAATCTGGACTTTTTTTCTGTGAACTCGCCTGATTTTCACATGTTGGCAAACACTGGTTAGGTCAAATAAATCATAACTGTCATCTGCCAGTTCACAACTTCTGTTCTAAAGCTCTGAACTAATGTGGACTGGAAATCTGAGCCACATGTGCTTGGGGGTGAGGATCAGAAATGACAATGAGGAGAAATGTCCCATACTTCTCTCTGCTGCTTTGTCTTTTATGACTTCTCTTGCAGCCTTCGACAATGAGGACCAGTCTGTTCTTCAAAGTCCTGCACACTCAGGATTTTTCTCCTCCCTCTTTAGCTGTCTTATTAGCCTGTTTCATTGTTTCTTTCTCTAGTTCTTCTGCTTTCTTGCATTTTCTCTCTCCTTATTAAACTGGGATTTCTCTCTGTCTCCTATTTTTAAAAATATTTTAGTTGTGGATAGACACAATATCTTTATTTATTTATTTGTTTATTATGTGGTGCTGAGGATTGAACCCAGTTCCTCACATGTGCTAGGCAAGTGCTCTACCACTGAGTCACAACCCCAGCACTCTCTTGGTCTCCTACTGATACTCTCTCCCATACCAGTGGATAAAAAGGTCACAGCATTTGCTCTTAGTTCTATTGTTCCTGCAGTTTCCTCCAGATGGTACCCAGAATATGATAGGTTTTAGAAAGATGTAGAAACCCTATTTAGGCCTCTGGTCTAAGCCATAGGCTCCAATTTTCCTAGAAAGTCATGCACTGAGATTTTAGCTTTTCTAGTTAAGTGATACTTTGTTCTCCAATTGGTTGCTCTTCCTTGCAAATCTTTCCATAGGGAATCTCATGAGAGGAAGGACTGATTATGAGGGCAAGATTTCAGCATTTCTGGATCCTATAGATAAAAAATAGCTAAATATGACCAAAATGGCACCCCAGTTCCTAACAGAAAGCTCTCTTGGTTTTCTTTCCTTCCTCTCAGCTGTCCCATACCAAGTTCCATCACAAACCCCTCTTATGTTCACCCCTTAAATACTGCTGTGACATGAACTCCTTTCCTTGCTCCTTTTTTCTTAATACCTTATGCACTCTTCCTGTGCAGACTTCAGCCAGTCCTGTCACCTTACAGACAATATACTGGTTCATGAATACAAAATTGTTATCCTTAGTCTAGATCTCACTCCTGGGTTTCAGATCCCTATGTTTATCTGCCCACTTGACATATCAGTTTGGATGTCCCAAAAGGCACTGGAACACAACATGTCACAAACTAAATTGATTATCTCTATCCCTTCCCCTCCAGCCATTTCCTCCTGCGTACACTTAGTGCATTGCCCTCCCACCCATCTCCAAGTTGCTTAAGTCAGAAACCAGGGAGTCATATTAGATTCCTCTCTCTACCTTTCCCCCCCACAATTAATCACTGACTTCCTAATTATGTCTGAAATTCATTCCCTCTTCTCCATTCCCATTGCTAATACTTGTCCTAGTTCAGGCATTCACTATTACTCACTGAAAAAGGGAGGGAAAACGCTATTTATAACAACCTGCTTTAAAGTTGATCTCTTTAAATCTGTCCTCCAGGCTGCTACAAGAGTGATTTTTCTAAAATACAAAGTTGGCCATGTCCCTCTCCTGCTTTAAAACCTTCTACAATAATTCCCCAGAGCCAGTCTCAGTGGTGCATGCCTGTAATGCCAGTTACCAGGGAGGCTGAGGCAAGAGGATCACAAGTTTAAAGCCAGACTCATCAACTTACCGAGACCCCATCTCAAAAGAAAAAATGAAAAGGGCTGGGGATGAAGCTCAGTGGTAAAGCAACCTTGGGTTCAATCCTCAGTACCTAAAAAAAATAACTCCCCTGAGGGTAAAGTCTAAATCCCTTTGTGGCAGATAAGACTCTGACATGGCTTCTGCCTACCTATCCTATCTCAGCTTCAGACACTCTCAAGTATGTTCTGTCCCAGACACCCCAAGCAACCTTCATGCCCCAACTCCAAATGCACCATTCTATATCTCGCCTTTGCCTGGAACACCCTCCTTCACCACCACCCAAGTCCTATAGTATGACCTTTACAGAACTTTGCCAGATGACAAGCTAGCTAAACTAGCTAATATCTGAACGACATTGATACTGAGATGTGTGGTAGCCATGTTTTTGTATATGAAAGAATAATACTAGCAACAGTCAATATTTACATAATTTTTGCCATGTGACCGGCATTCTTTTGTTCTTATATTAACCCATTCAATCCTCACAACATGACATAGGTACCATTGTCATCTCCATTTAATAGATGGGGGCACTGAATCACAATCACACAACAAGTAAATGGTAGAGCAGATTCAAACCCAGGCACCTGATTCCAGATTGTGTTCTTACTCCATATTGGGGTTGCATTGCCTTCATTGTGTCAACCCTTTGTGGAAGGCAGTTTGGTCCAGAAGTTGAGAATATGGCTCTTCAGAGAGAACATCTAAGCTTTGCTACTTACCAGCCGTGTGAACTCAAACAAGTGAATTAACCTCTCTGATTCTTAGCTTCCTCTTTCTATAATGGAAATTGTTGTTACAAGGGTCAAATGAGATAAATGATATATGTTAAGTGCATAGTACAGTAATGGTACACATTAAGTCTTTCACAAACGCTACCATTGTTGGTTGTTAAAGCAAATAAAAACAATCACTCTCTAATGGTGGGGATTTCAGCTATCAAAGGGAAAGGAATGTAGCAAAGTGATTAAGAAAAGGACTTTGACTCTTAGCTCTGTATCATAATAGATGAATTACTTAGTCTCAGTTGCTACACTTATAATGTGAGCATGATGATAGTATGTATTTCTTAGGGTTACTTTGAGATGAAATGAATAAACAGACATAAGACACTTAGAAAAGGACTGGATGCTTAAGAAATGCTACGAAGCTGTTGGCTTATGAGAACAAGTTTATTTCCTTGAGGTCTTTTTGTCTTCTGCCCTTGTATCTGGTCCACCCGAAAACCTGAACTAGGTTTGCTTTTTTTTTTTTTTTGGTACCTGAGATTGAACCCAGAGGCACTTAAACACTGAGCCACATCCTCAGCCCTTTTTAATATTTTATTTAGAGACAGAGTCTCACTGAGTTGCATAGGGCCTGGCTATGTTACTGAGGATGGCTTTGAACTTGCAATCTCCCTGCTTCAGCCTCCAGAGCCACTGGGATTACAGGCATGTGCCACCACACCAGGTTTGATGCTGCTTCTTGTTTTTAATCATAAGTGTCCTTAAAGATGGAGATTTGACTTCTTTATTATAACTCCACAGGCAGCAGTCTGGAACATAGTAGGATGGATGGATCCATGCATGCATACATGAATGAGTAAATGAATGGGTCTGAGAATAAATATGAATGAACAAAAAGAAGGAAAATTATTGAAGTTCTATGGTAGTATGACATCTGCCAGTGGGACCAATATTCCTGACCAAACAGAATGGAAAATGCCCTATTAAATATTTAATAAATGATACTTTAAATATCAACAGGTGACTGGCATGGTGGTGTCAGCCTGTAACACCAGCTACTTGGGAGCCTCATGCAGGAGGATCACAAGTTCAAGGACAGATTCAGCAACTTAACAAGACCATTTCAAATAAAATGAAATAAAAGGTCTGGGCATATAGCCCAGTGGTAAAATGACCCTGGGTTCAATCCCTAGTACCACCTAAATAAATAAATGCCAGTAGGCGAATTGCATATTTATTTCATTTAACTCAATGTACTATCTCACAGTTCTTCACCCGAGAGCAAGGGTAACAGATTGTTTATTTTTCTTACATATCAAGCACCAGCCTGAAACAGCTGCCTTTTTTCAAAACATGGCAGCCTTAGGGTCTGGAGTGATCTAGCTAAGGAAAGTTGAGGTGGGCTTTTGTGCCTTATGTTCACCTCTTAATTCTGCAGGCTCTCAAAAGCAATCAAGGGTTTTCAATCCTGTTTGTGTATCAGAATAATGTGGAGAGTTTATTAAATATATAGACAGCCAGATTACATACCATATCCACCTGATCATATTTTCTGAGAGTAGAGGCCAAGGAATCTCTATTTTGAGGTACTGACTAAATGATTCGCAAGCAGTGCCCTAAAGATGCACGAGACTGGCCAGTAGATGTCACTGAATCCTTCCTATCCTATACCACCCACCTGTGCTGTTGTCCTAACCTTTACACACTTGAAAACAATGTCTATAGAAAGTACCTCTGACCATCCCAAGAGGCATCCATAGCTCAGGTCACATGGACCATGAGAAAAAATAAGGGTCCTGTAATATATAGCATCTGGAAACCAAATGTTTTTCCAGGCAGCTTGGTGAAGCAAGGGTGGCAAGCTCTTTGGGCCTTGCAGGAAATAGTCCCTAAGCCAGTGGTTTTTCATTCTGTCCTCATGCATTGGCTTGTAAGGTGATACAGTCTGAAGGAGTCTCTGTTTCTCCAGATGCCTGGAAATAAATCTATTCAATAGAGCACCCACTAAGAAGCAGCAATCATAATACTTTAAAAGCAAAGAAAAGTGAAGATTTATTTTTTTTGTTTTTATTAGTCCATTACAGTTTTACACAATTGTGGAGGTTCATTTTGACATATTCATAAATGCATATAACATACTGGAGATTAAAAAGATTTTAAGTTTTAAGCTGCCTTCAGTTTTAATTTACTTCCAGTTCTATAGAAGTAGGGGGAAAAACATTCCAGAAGAATATGCAGAAATAATCCCATCTGCTACAGAAGGCCTCCACAGAACTTGACCACTAAAAAAAGAAACAGACTGTTCTTGCTCCAGCGGCTCAGCTTCTCATGGCTTCATCTAGCTAGTCTTACCACAGAAGGATTCAGCAATTTGCTCAAAAATGTATCTTTAGTTTAAAACATAAATGACTCCCTGCTAGAAAACAGTTGTTGATTCCACCAACCCAATGCTGAATGTCAGCAATCCTTGTCTGGAGATACAAATATCCCTGTTCACATACCACACACTATTCCTCCCTGTATTCAAACCCAGTACTGGGTTTATTTTCCTCTTGACTTGTAGCCATTTGTCCCATGGCCCCTGGGTTCAAGTCCACATGTACCTAAGTGTGATGTGAAGTGTTTAGTCAGCTCTGGTTACCATAACAAATACCATGAACTAGAGTGGGGGGTGGATTAAACAACATAAATTTATTTTCTCACCTTTTAAAGGTTGGAAAGTCCATTATCAAAGTTTGGCAGACAAGATCTGCCTTCTTACTGTATTGGTGTGTGTTTTGTGGAGAGAGAAAGAGAGAGACAGTGATTTTCTACCTCTTAAAAGACCTACCTCCAAATACAGTTACATTGGGAGTTAGGACTTTAGCATTTGGGGGAGCACAATTCAATTCATAGCAGGAAGTGTGAAGCAAGTTCACCATGTACTGGTTACCAACTTCTCTGAGTTTGGTGAGGCAGAATACCCGCAGATGCAGTAAATCACAGGAAGCAGATGTGTTATTTACAGATAGACAGCAAGTGACAATGGAGGTGTAGGATTCACTGTGAGCCTTTCTGCTAAGGCTCAGAAAACCTCCTGGGGCAGATGTGTCATGAATGCCCTGACTTTCACTACAGATGAGGGATTCCAGAAAGCATCAGGTCCTGGGTTTTATACTCAAGGTCACAGGATTCACTGGGTTAACATGTTGAAGGTCATCTTGTTACGAAAGGAGATAGTGGACCTTATGGATAATACAATAATATGCAAACCTAGGTCCTTGATTTTGAAAAACTTATATCTCATGAGACCAATAAATGTACATGAAGTAATTGGAAGTAAAGTCAGTGCTATATTTTGAGGTGCTACTGTACCTAAGACCACTTTTGGTGCCCAGGAAGTGAATGTGCACCCACACCTAGGATATTCTAGTCAGTTCCCCCCTTATCTGAGGACATTGCATTCCCAGTACATTCTAAAGTTATTCTTGAGAACTACAAGCAAGAAAGTAGAGATAACTGGATCAGTCCAAAGCCATTCATGATATGGTCTAGCAAGAAGGTAGTAGACTGTAAACAGAAACCTAAGGCCAGCAAGCAACTTTTAGAAATGCCTACCCAAGAAAGAAAGACACACATCAGATAAGGGAAGGAATCAACTACCAAAGTGCCAATCAGTCTGCATTCCCCAACCCTCACCCTGCACCCCTCCCACCCACTCAGTTGCCATCCCCAATGGCAAGATGTATACCCTCTGGTGAGAGGTGCCTGTTTTAACCCATATTTCAATAGGTTCCCCAAACAGTAGATCTATGCTATTTAGGGCTCAATTTTCTTTCCTCCAGAGAGAAGGGGAAATTGGATAAATTGGGGACCAATTATCAACATGATCAGTAAGAACAAATGAATATTAAATATGTATCACAAAAGCACGAGCATAGAATGCTTGTTCAATGATGATCATAATGGCATTTGTAGAGCATGGTTTACTTTGACTAAGTTTGTTCTAGTATATTACTTCCTTTGAACATGAAAGTAAATCAGGAGTTATTATTCCCATTTGACACATGAAAAAAAAAAATTAAAATGGGCTATGACAGTGCCCAAGGTCACAAGCGTGTTACTGTTGAAGTAAATGCTGAAGTTTTTTTTCTTTTTTGTAGTGCTAGGGATGTAACCCAGGGCCTTGTGCATGCTAGGCAAGTACTATACCACTGAGTTGGTCCCCCAATACTTTTTTTTAATTTTGAGATAGGGTCTCACCAAGATGCTGAGGCTGGTCTTGGATTTACAATCCTCCTGCCTCAATCTCACAAGTCACTGGAATTGCAGGTGTGTGCCACTGTGACCAGCTAATAGTGAAATCTTAATGAATAATAGCAGTCGCCAAAAGAGTAAGGGGGCACACACACACACACACACACACACCTAGGCACCAGAAATGGTCTATGTAGACAGTACTACAAAATACTTCACATTCAATTATTTCATATATGGTTTTGGTTATTTAGTCTTCTTGAGTTGCAAGTTTCTCAAAATCAAGGACCTATCCTTGTATTTTATTGTATTGCCCATAAGATCTATCATAGGACTGGGCTACAAGGATGAACTCCCTGAAAATACCTAATGTTGGTAATAGCACTTTATAATTTGCAAAGTTCTTTTGTATACTTTCTTTCATCTTTATGACAACTACAATGACAGCACGTTAGAAAAGTTCTCTTCATCTTCCTGTCCTCATGATGCTTATTTTAATTTTATTTTAACACATTCATTTTATGAAACATTTATTGAGAACTTACCATTATTTCTGCCATCAATTACTAACACTAGTTGAGCACCTACTACGTAGCAGAAGTTATTTATTTACTAGGATTGAGTCCAGGGGTGTTTTGCCACTGATCTACGTCACCAGACCTTTTTTATTTTGAGACAGGGTCTCGCTAAGTTGCAGAGGCTATCCTTGAATTTGTCATCCTCCTGTAGTAGGAATTAAATCAGGCATTGTGACAAATGCTGAGAGTACAAAATAAGTGACATGTGTTTCTGTTGAAGTTGTTTCTGAAGCTGATTTTGAGTTGGTTAACCCTAGTATGGTGATAGTAGCTATTTAAGTTGAAGTGCTTTCTGATTGGTCAATGTCTGAAGTGTTTTCTGATTGGTCAATAGCTGAAGTGTTTTCTGATTGGTCAATGGCTGTGTTCTACCTATTGTTGCATGTTTTTTTTTTTTTTTTTTTTTTTTTTTTTGTGAACCTCAGGTTCCCAACTGAAAACTGCTTTCACTTTGAAGTGGGGGTTAAATGCTATCTGTGAGTGATGGTGGTGGATATTTGCAGGTATGGGAAAAGAATACTATGGGTGGAGTACAGTCATGCAACACTTAATGATGGGGACATGTTCTAATGAGCATGTTTTTGTTGTTTGTTTGTTTTGGTTTGATTTAGGGATTTTTTGGTACCAGAAATTGAACCCAGGAGCCCTTAACCACTGAACCCCATCCCTAGCACTTTTATGTTTTATTTTGAGACAGGGGTCTCCACTAAATTGCTTAAGGCCTTGCTAAATTGCTGAGACTGGCTTTGAACTTGCAATCCTCATGCCTCAGCCTCCTGAGCCACAAGGATTACAGGAAGGCCCAGCCCTGAATGCGTTGTTGAGTAATTTCATTATGGCGGGATCATCAGCCGGTGCTTACATAAGATAGCTAGAAAGTTACTACATGATATAATCATATGGGACCACTGTCATATATGTTGTCCCTAATAAACCAAACATTTTTATGTGGCACACGACTGAACTTGCCAAGGAGAATAGTATACTAACTTAGGGCAAGTATAAAACGTTTCAGCTGAAATCAGAGTCCATGAATGTGTGGTGGCACCAATCTGCACATCTTTCTCTAGCAAACACAATAACTCAGATACAGGAATAGGAAATGCAGCTTGCTGGATTATTCATTCATTCATTTATACAAACAATATTTATTGAGCACTTATTTGATGCCAGGCATTATTCTAGGCTTCAGAAATATAATTATGAGCAAAAATTGACGGGATCACTTACCATATCAAAATAGTTGCATAAGTCAGTATTTTCCCTTTAATTTTCTGGAAATCATGTAAGAGCAATAAGGGGAATGAAGAAAAATAAAATCCTACAAACACCAAATAGCTACTAAGAGAGCTATGATCTATAGACTCAGATATATCTGTTTTAGCTGCCAAATGTATCTGTGATAGGAGAGGAAGTGATGGGAGGAAGTGAAAAGGAGCATCGAGAGTATAAAAAGGACCCCACAGATCTTAGAAAGCTTAAAAAAGTATGTACTTCCTGAAGGTACACAGTACACTGAAGGCATAATCAACTGTACCCTAGTTGCAACAACAGTCCAGGAACTGGGGTGAGTAGAGCAGGAGCAGATGTTCTTCTGGCTAGGTTTGGTTTACAGAGCCTGAAGAGGTGGGATTAGACAAAACACACACACACACACACACACACACACACACACACACACAGGAGCCATATTTGCAGTAAGCAAACTCTCTGCCTGCAGGGGATATTGTTTTTGTTCACGTTAGATAAAATTTACAGAAGGACATTGATTTGGATTGAGCTCCTGAACTGGGCCTCAACAAATCAAAAGAAAATGGAATCACTCATGCTAAAGTTCTACACCAACAAACCAAAACTAAGTTGTTTATCTGAACTCCTGAGAAATCAGGAGTCAGAGAGATAACGGCTAAATTTCCAAACAGGCCAGTTTCAACCAACAAGATAAGGAAGTTGTCTCTGCTTTAACCTTTATAAAGAAAGTAACTTTTGGAATACCAGTCCACTTTCTGTTCCCTGTTCCTTCCTTCTTTGATTTTTATCAGTCTATATATACCCACTGCCCATGTTTCAGAATGGAGTTCTCTGAACCTCTTCTGATTCCAGTTGTCACTCAATTTGTGAATCGTTCTTTGCTCAATTAAATTGTTAACTTTATTTTGTCTAAAGTTTTCATCAGAATGTGAAGCATGGAAGTCTATCCTTGTCTATTTTCCATCACTGGAGCTTTCTACAAATAGCTGTGCCAGGACAAAACCAAGTCATTCAAAATGGATAACTGAAAAGGAACTGGCACAGTATTAATAAAAGTGTACTATTTTTGAATAGATGGAGAAGTGCAACAAAAATCAAACACTAAAAACATTTTGTCCATGAGTAGATGAAAATTGTGTCTAAGCATTCCCCTATAAAATTTTTTTAAAAATGAAGTATTCAACACTTCAAGTGAAGAACACAAAGCAGGGATTAATGAATTGTGGGGGAAATGGTGATACAACAGAAGAAAGTGAAATTTGAGCTGGCAGAGCTCAGTAGAAATGGACAGACTCTTAATGTATTTTGAAGGTGGAATGGATGCGATTTCCTGGTAGATTGTATGTGGGATGTGAATTGCATAGGCCCATTTTGATGCTTGGGAGGCTCCACAGGAATAAGTTCACATTGTTGTATGCTACTGTAAAATTTGAAAAAACAGGAGAGCTTAATTTATTGGTTACAATCAGCTAAGTTGACTGATCATTAACTGTGTGCCAAATTAGTTAAACCCTGATACTCAGTTGTTTGCTCTCTAACAGCAGTCCATATGTTTTTATGAAGATATTTTAAAATGTGATTAATATTTAAATCAGTAAACTCTGTATAAAGAATATCCTCCTTCATAATCTAGGTGGGTTCTGTGTGATCAGTTAAAGGCCCTAAAACCAAAGACTGAGGTTTCCCAAAGTAAAGCCATTCTGCCTCAAGGTTGCAACATCAATTCTTACCTGAATTTCTAGCCGGTCAGCCTACTATATGGATACTGGACTTACCAGTCACACCACCTTGAGAGCCAATTCCTTAAAATTACTCAGTCTCCCTCTCTCTCCTTCCCTCTCTGTCACTCTAACCCTGACATCCATTCTGATTTCCATTACATTTTCTTTCATGTTTGAGATCCAGCAAAGGGTAACTCAAATTGAAGATGTATTTAGTTTTTGTTTAGTGAGATATATTTATGTGATTTTCTGTCAGTCCTGTGTATAGATAAATCATTACTGAACCACATTGGTAAAGGATGGATTCCAGAAATACTCCCACTGCTTACTCTGCTGAATTATCCAGCATGGTAATACAAAGGTGTAAAGCCAGAGGTCTTAACACTATATGAATGTGTCTTATAGCATTTGGCACTGAAAGCATGTGGTACTGCAGGAGAAACAAAATTTGAAATATACGGATTAAGAAGCTAGTTTGCAGAAAATTCCTTCACTCACCTAATGTGCAAAATGGTATGAAAAGTATTCTGGTGTCAGTCATTCGTTCTTAGTCACAGAAGCAGTTTTCTTCTGTTAGAAATATACTTGGTAATACAATTTACACAAATATGCATGGTACTTTTATTTATTCTGGATAAGGATTGTCTAAAACATAATTTATAAGAATTCTTATGCTTTTAGAGGATAAAACTAAATCATTTCTACGAGCATTAAAAATATCTATATGTGAAGTTGCATATTTATCATCCCAACTATCAATAATAATAATAAATTTTGATTAACCACACTAGGGAAAAGACTAGATTTTCCTTCTGTTCTTTTAGAAAAAAATGATTTTGCAAAATCATTACAACATGAAGCATCAAACAAATCATACAAAGCTGAGAGCTTAGGGGAAAAGTACTATGGATGTGTGTTTGGTAGTTCACTAAAAAATTACTGTTAGTTTTTAATTGTGATGTTTTAGGGATTTAAAAAATTTTGTCAGCTTTTGAAAATTTGTACTTAATTGTGATTTCTCATTCTAAAGAGATACTTTAGTGTCTGTGTATTCACAATTTTAAAAATTATTTTTCCTAGAGAGGCTTTCCAAATTGTATAAACTTCAGGATTC
Source organism: Sciurus carolinensis (assembly GCF_902686445.1). Classification (NCBI taxonomy): domain Eukaryota; kingdom Metazoa; phylum Chordata; class Mammalia; order Rodentia; family Sciuridae; genus Sciurus; species Sciurus carolinensis. The sequence goes on from NC_062232.1 coordinate 93,709,345, forward strand.
ACAAAATGTGCATCTGTCCCTAGGGTGTGAAAGAAACAATAGTATTGAAAGATATGTTCCCTTTTTTTTTCTTTGGATCTTATAATTGTTTGTTTGGAAGAATTTATAAGTTATATTTGTCACACAACTAGTTCCTAATACCTGACAGATCACTAAAGAGTTATTTCCCTTTCCTCTTTCCCCACCTCTTGAAGTACCATGGGTATCATGGCGGCTCAGCAACTGTCATACTTCTCTTGGCCATCTACTGCAACATATTACATGCCTTGCATACTTCTCTTTTACTCTCCCTTATATGTTCCACTTATCCCTTATAACTGGGTAAATGCAAATTACCATACACTCATGGGTTATAACAAATGTTAATTATCCTGCCTTTCCTCTGGTTTGATGTTTCAGATGCTTCTAGAAAATTTATTCTTATGGACCTTTCTTCTTTGAAAACATGACATGCATAGTGGGAGAATGGAGTAGGTACAGCCAACAAGAGAGAAGGGTGGACAGAACCAGAAGGAAGAAATTGAGGCTTGATAAATAGATCCGAAGGCCTGTAGAATATTTTCAGTATATGCACATTTTAAAATGTCTTTTATCTGTGCCTCACAGCCAATTTTGGATCCATGTGAAAGAATGTATGATCTCAGAAGCAGTATTTAGTCTCATGGAATCATGAAGTATAAGAGCCAGAAGGAGCATTAGAGATCATAATCCAGTGACCTCATATTACAGAATGGTCATTGGAGCTAAATGAGCTGGCCAAAATCACAAATGTGGTTGTGGTTGCTTCAAGGACTATAAACCAATAACAAAAGTAACTAACAACATTCCCTGTTTGATCAGAGCAGTAAATCCAAACACTTAAGAGTCATATCTGGTGAGAACAGGCAGCCATTTCACCATAGGTACTAAAAGTGAAAGAAAATAAAATGGCTGATCACTGAAGAAAGGTATGTTAATACTCACAGTGGATTTATTCATTTGACCATGTGCAGTTGGGAGTCTATTATATTACAGGGGAACTAAAGATGGGAAGGGAAGTAAGATAAATGCCAGGAAATCCTTGACCAGTGTTTCTCAAACTATGTAGTTTTGGGAGGAGCTAAAACACAAATTCATGGGACTTATCTTACTCTAGAACTACAGGATAACATCTCTAAGGACAAGGACAGGGAATATGCATTGAATAAACACCTGAGGTGATTCTGAGACAGATGGCTTAGAGAGGACTTCAAAATGCTGCTGTTGGTCTCACTCATATGTGGAATCATAAAACACTGATAGAAGTTGAGAGTAGAAAATTAACTTTCAGGGGCTTGAGAGTAGCAGAGATTTAGGAATAGGGAAAGTTCGATCAATGGGTACTAAGTGTACAGATGGAAGTAAGAAACTAGTGTGTTATTGCACAGTAGAGTGACTACAGAAAACAACAATGTACTGTATATCTCAAAAATCTGGTAGAAAAGATATTGAATGTTTTCACTGTGAAATATAATGAATGATTGAGGAGATAGATATGTTTACCCTGTATTAAAATATCACATTAACATATATCCTATTAATATGTATAATTATTATGTATGGTATTTATATTTTTGTGTACTAGTTTTAAAACATTAAAAAAATTAATAAAAAAATGGCTGTACTGGGTATTGAACCCAGGGGCACTTTAGCACTGAGGTATATCCTCAGCCCTTTATAAAAATTTATTTTGTGACAGAGTATTGCCAAGTTGCTGAGGCTGGTCTTGAACTTAGAATCTGCCTGCCTCAACCTCTCGAGTTGCTGAGACTACAGGTAGGCAACACTATACCTGACTTAAATAAAAATATAAAAACTCTTCTCTAAGATATTATCAGAAAAACTCATGATGTCTTGTCAGTTGCGTCCTTCAAGTATGGGAAAAAGAAGATACTTAAAACAAGGAATAAGAATAGTTTCAGATGGCTGGGTATGGTGGTGCATACCTGTAATAACTGTGGCTTGGGAGGCTGAGGCAGGAGGATTGCAAGTTCAAAGACTTGGCAAGACCCTGTCTCAAAATGAAAAATAAAAAGCACTGGGGATGTGGTCCAATGGTAAAGCACCCCTGGGTTCAATCCCCAGCACAAAAAACAAACAAACAAAAAAATAATGGTTCTAATGGAACAAGAGTCCAAGATACCTGTGTCCTAGTTTCAAATCCATCAGCTATAAAACTTTGGCTCAGTTGTTTTCCCTTCTGTAGTTCTGCTTCATTTACATTGCAATGGGAAGCTTTTGAAAGATTTTAAGCAGGGAAATGGTATGAATTGCATTTCGTATCATTTACCGAATGGACACTAGAATAAAGGAGTGGATATTAGCAGATAAATGATTAGGCTACTGAAATAGTCCAAACTGGTGGCTTTGAACAGGTTGTTGGCAGTAGAGTTGCAAAGAAGTAAATGGATTGGCTTTGAGATTAATTTTGATAGAAACAGTAATGGATTGGATATAAGCTCTGAGGACGAGTTTCTGACTTGTAGTGAATAGTTGAGGTTTTAGGGAGTATAAATGAATTGAAGGTTTTGTGTGATTGAGCTTGAGGCCCAGAGCTGGTAGGTAAGGGCTGAAAGCCTGAAGAGAAATGGAGGTATCAAAGGACTTAATGGGCAGATGGAGTCAGAGTAGAACTGGGAGGATGGGAGGCTGGCCAGAGAGCAGGGCACTGGAGGACATGATGTGCACAGTGGCAGTGCTGAGTGATGACCAGCTCTGGGTTGGCCACGAGCACAGAGGGCTGAAGTGGAGTGATGTGGAGGTCAGAGGAGATGGAAAGTCCAAGGAGCTGGCAGAAAGGCCAGCAGGCTGGTTGGGTCGTTTGGGGGTGGAGAGATAACTATGATCCAGAGGCCAAAATCATCTGTGCACTTGGGATAGTGACCAAATCAGCAGATGAGTGTAAACAAGGAACAGCTGGATGACAGGAACACTAAAGAAGCCAGAGCTTTTTATATGAGTGGAGAAAGAATAATGACTTAGAACTTACATTGGGAAACCTTTAAAGAAAATATACTACCTTTTTGATATGTGGATTAAGGGGGAATGAATCCTTGTATTTTAAAAGTAATTTTTTAGTTGTAGATGAACACAATACCTTTGTTTTTATGTGTTGCTGAGGATCGAAGCCAGTGCCTTACATGAGAGGGGCAAGCGCTCTATCACAGAGCCACAACCCCAGCCCCAAGAATCCTTGTTTTTGAGACCATCAGTTTTGGTTTAAGGCTTTAAGTTGAGGGATCAAATGAAGCTTTGTAAATAGCAAATATAACCATGCTGTCATTTTTGTTTATTTAGTGGGTTGTTATTTTGGTTCCAGTTGTAGCACTTCACATTTCTTTTTCATTATAAATTTCACCTTACAAGGAATCCCACTTTTGTTTAACTATAATGTACCAATAAAATATGGGAAAATGTTCATCTTTATGCATACTAAAATATTTATGGGTAAAATGCTTTGATGTCTGGAATGTGCTTCAAAATCATATAAGGTGAGTGGGTGGGGACAATACATGAAGTAAGACTGGCCTTGCACTGGTAATTGTTGAAGCCCAGTAATGGGTCTATGGAGGTGCCCTAGCTATTCTGCTTTTGTATGTTTGTATTTTTCTTAACCAAAATTCAAACCACTTCTTTATGAATTCAGTCCACTGTTTTGACTGGCATTTTTATATTCTCACTTTCTAAGAGTCTCCTGATCCCTCTCCATGAGGTCCACAGGAATAGGTATTTATGCCCATTTTATCAATAAATTTCTCTGATTCTGTTAGGGAACTTGTCCACAGGTAAATATGTTTCGTGACTGACATAGGACTAGAACTCCATGCTCTGTTGATTTCTACACTAGTACAATCTCTCACCTGAGTTTGCAAGTCTGCATGAGGAAGCTGTTAAAATTCAGGGGTATACTCTAGGGTCTTTCATCTTAAGACAGTCTTCACTTGATTGCAGGTCTGACAAAGTGAGATTGCCTGTGCACATGCTGTTCCTCTTACATGGAATCTTCATCCCCAGTCCCTAGTTCATCAGATTAACATCTATACATCCTTTAAAGTTCAGGTTTGTTTCTCTCCTTTCCCCCATGTGGCTGCAACAATCATCAATCATTCTCTCATTTGTACTAATTCGGTATCTTTTTCAGATTTTTGCCATTTCATACATTGCAATGAACTCTATGTGTGTGTGCATGCACATGTGTGTGTATGTGTGTTTTCCTTAAGGAACAAGAATTATGGGCTGTATTTTTAAAGTTTTGTATTCTAGGGATATTTTTCCACAACATCTAGTAAGTAGTTATTCAGCAATTCTCACACATGCCCTAATCCAATGGTAAAGGTGACTAGCAAATGACAAATCATGGGAAGCAAAATAGATACCCTGGGCTTCATTCAGTTGGTGCACCTATGGAATGAGTACTTTGTGAGATGCTGACATTTTGGTGTGTGCACAATGTTTTTCTTCTTGGAAAGGAAGTCATGTCAGTGAGAACTCTTCACTGGAATACCAGCTGATGTAAAAAGTATTCTAAGACCAAACCATTTACATTCTTTTCCTCCAATAAATACCTTCTTGTAGGGTAAGAGGGAGGTGGAGGAGGTGGGAAGCAGGAGGTGATTTTTCTGCAACTGTGCAACTCATAGAGGCTGTGGACATCATTTTATCTCAGTAGGGAAGGCCTGTAGAAAGGGAGATATAACAGCAGGCATATACCAGATGAAATTATCATACTGGAAAATATTTAGAACTCCTTCTACAATGTGATGACACAATTTTGAAGGAACCTTTGCCTTTTCTTCTCACAAGTGACTACTTGCTTACAACTGGGCACAAGATAGTTCTGGAAGGAATGCCTTGCAAAGTTTTGTGAGGTGTGGTTCACTTAATACCATCTTATGTGTTCTGAAAAAGAGGGGTGGGCTTTCACCCATACAGTTTTCAAATACCTCATCATAAATATGGAGGGGATGAAGCCCAACTTATAAGAAATCCAATGTACAGTTCAATGAATTCTCTAGCCCTGCCCCATCCCTTCTGCAACACCAATCAGTGCAACGTCACTATGCCCAACTTATAAGAAATCCAATGTACAGTTGAATGAATTCTCTAGCCCTGCCCCAGCCCTTCTGCAACACCAATCAGTTCAACGTCACTATGCAAAAATTCCTTGGGGAATTTTTGTTTTTGTTTTTGCATATAGCGGATTGAACCTGTGGCTTTGCACATACTAGGCAAGTGCTCTACCACTGAGCTATATAACCCCAGCCCCGTCCTTGGGGATCTTTTCCTCACCAGTCAGGTTCAGAACGCCCTGGCAAACAGGTGGCCCAGAAAGGGTAGTGTAAAGGCAGCTTCAACATTTTCAGTGAAGAGCCAACTTGTTTGTAGTTTTGATTTGCTTTTAATAACAAGTTCCCTCAACCCAAACTGATGAATTGGCATAAGAACAAGGGTAGAAAAGGGCTATCAAGGGGCCTTCCAAAATGCTAACCAAAAATGAATTCTCTGCTTTGGGTGGTCATCATTTTATCCTTTGGAACCAGGAGATGAAAAGATACAAAGCTTTTAATATATACTGCCCAATTATATAAAGAGACCAATTAGAGCATGTGGCCTGTGGTGGTGTCTTAATACTTTATGATGTATAATCACATCCCATACTTCAAGAAAATGCAAATCCTACTGCACACTGTCCTTGAACAGTAATTTCTCTGCACAATTAATTGAAATTAATCACTAATACAGCACAAAGAAAGCTTCTGTTGGTAAACACAAAAACATTTTCCACACGGTACTGCATGTTAAAACAGCTAACTTTATTGTCAGTGAAAAGATAGGCACAAAGTGGATTTAAACCTGCTTCACTTTATTGGAACTAGCTCTGTTGATTACAGAATGGGATTACAATCATTATGGGACCACATACATTTAAAACCAAAGGCAATTCTTCTCTAGCCATCTGCCAACCCCAGCTATCCACTTTACAAACACATGCCATTAATCACAAGGGAGGCCAGAAGGAGGTTTGAGAGCCCCATGTAACCCATCGTTGCTACCAGAAGAAAATAAACAAACTCCCAACACTTGTCCCACTGATGATGGATGGTACTTGGAAGATATATTTCCAAGGATCATGGAGGACTGAAATTGGTGGAAATTAGCCCACAGCTGGTGCCTTCCCTTGAAAACACTTTCAGTAAGAAGACACACATCTTAAGTAACATTCCACATATGAATGAGCATTTGAGACAACAGGAGATTGTATGGCTTATGGATGTGAGAATTAAATTTATCCAAGTTAGTATGCATATACTTCAAGCAGTCATATGATTTAGGCTCTTAAGAAAAAGTAGTTTGAATAATCAGTTTGTTCATTTCCTAATTATTATACCCACCCAACAGTGTAACAACAAAAAGAAAACATGATGGGTTTCCTATGGCAGATATATCAGGTTCTTGCTCCTGTCACTCAAAAGCTCAAAAGCAGCATTGGGATTAAATCCTTCATTAAGACAATAATCAAGATATATGAATGTAAAAGAAAGTTCAAGCTACTTTTAATTCCAGAATATTGTTAATAGGAGTTTTATATCAAGTAAAGTTTGTTCTAATAAAGTTTTCCTGGACATGGGACATTGGCATACAACTGAAATCAAAGGTCCCCACAGACCACCAGGCAGTACAAGTTAAGACAAGGTCACCCTCTTGTCCTGTGAGGTGCCAGTAAAATGTATGGATAGGTGGAATCCAGAAAGAGCCTCCAAATGTTACATCCACACAACCGTGAAAAGGTGGCTAACTTGAAATTTCTCCTATAAAACTGAACTTTTGAAGTGACACTTTAAAGATATTCTGAAAAGGTAGAATCTATCTTCTGCATAAATAGAACACAACAATGTGGTCATATTCCATCTCTTAAATTTAAAATATTATTTTAGCAAATTACCTAGAACTGAAAACTGAGCAGAGAGGGACTGCCTCTGTTGTGAAAGGGGAGAGAAATTGTAGAAAGTTCAAAACAGTACTTAGGCAAGAACTTCCTCCTTTCCCCCAAACACATGTGTCTAAAGAGATGGCTGTCACCCAGTGTGGAATATATGACATTTGTCACCTTACAGAATGTGATTACAATCATGGCTCCCAGAGTCAGTAAAAATTCTGGCAATGTGTTATCACCATGAAAGGTTTATTATTATTTTTATTTATTTGTGTGGACAGAAAGTAGCTTTTCTGAAGTTTGCTACTTGCTGCTTCTACTATTTGAGGTTTGCTATCCTCATAAATGGGTAGTATGAATGAGAACAGGCACAACTGCTCTTGTCATTCACTTTGTAACTGAGAATGAATGTGTGGGATGATCACTTTATTACTGAAAATGTGAAAAGATTGACTGAAAATCAAAACACCTTCCCTCTTGCCCATCCCTATCGTGCACACACACACACATATACACACACACAGTAATTCCTTTGGAAGATAATTATGAACTACAAAAGAATACTGGTCACACCATTCCTATTCTCACAGAGGAACCCTGTAAGATCACCCGAGGTACCCAATCTCAGAGAGAGAAAAGAAGTGGAGTTGATTTCTTAGGGGGACATTTCATACGAGTCAATATTGAAATGAGGATCAGGAAAGGGAAAACCTTGTACAAGGCACTGCAGGAGAGGCAAAAGAGAAATTCAGAATCCTGGACAAACTACTCAAACCAGGGATGCTTTATAGACTACATATACCCTGGACCATGAAGATGCTTTTTTCTTAAAACAGGCTTTCCTTTTTTGTATAGGAGTTTCCCAAAATAAGCATGGTAATTGGGAGAATGGACAATGGACAAATGTGTTGTGTGATCTTGAAAGAGTCACTGAACCTCTCCAAGTCTCATATTCCTCACCACTAAAATCAGGGAATAGGGCTACAATGCTAAAGTTCCTTCCCACACTATGGCTCATGACGTAATATATCAGGCTACTCTTCTATTAGTCTGGATTTTAACTAATACATCCCCAAACATCTACACACCCCCACCCTTACCTAGCACCCCCCCCGCCCCTCACCCTCCCCATACCCTTGCAAACTGATCTTAATGACACTATCTGCATATCTGTCACCTTAATGAAGGGCAGAGAAGTGACACGGGGCAGGGACCTGCAGCAACTGACATCCCTTGGTGTCCCTCGAGGCAGCCCTATGGCAAGGCCTCCATTGGTCCCTGCCCACATGCACATTTCCTGCTGCTTCCCAAAGGGATTCCAAGATGGAGTCACTGGCACTGAGAAGAGGTAGATGAAGAGACTGCTGCAATCAACCTCTCCCCTGACTGCAGCATGGTACTTTGGACTTCTGATGCTATTCCCTTGGAGGTGACAGTCACATATGCCTATTCAGACATATGTTAAAAATGTAGGAAAACAAAATGAACTATTCTAAAGTAGTCACCAGAAATTCAAAGCATTCAACCTGTCAACAAAAATGTTCCTCACTTGCCCACAATTGGCAATTGGAGACTGGTGACCCAACCAGTGAATCTATGCTGTAGAAGAAATAAACACTAAGCTGACTGATCCTAAGAAAGGCAAGTAAGCACTGTTCATGGTTACACCCAAACCACAGAAAACTGCGTGCAAAATCTCACGCAACTGTCCGTCAAGGCACCTGATGTTTAACTCCCTACAAGACAGGAAGTTGTGCATCACTTAGTTAATTTACTCTCCTAGCATCTGAAAGCAATATATTAATTATCCAAATGCATAAATTACTCCAGAGTACATATATGAATGCATGAACCTCCAAAAGGGTACCAAAAAAATCCACTTCCAAAGCACCACTGAAATGAAGATCAATAACAATCTGCTGGGGCAGGGTAGCTGGGCAACTCGGAGAGAGAATTAGCTCTAGCACCCTTTCATACCCCAATATTCCCTACCTTTAGTCCAACTTACATAGCTACAAAAATTATTCCATTTCATGAGCCTGAAGCGAGAGTTTTCTGTGGCTGCCGACTAGACAAAACAGCACACACTCAAGTTCTCTCTGGCTTCCCACTTTCTAACTACATGTTCCAAACTGTCTTCTACACATACTGTGCTCTTCGAATGAAAATGACCTCAAATAGGGACATTTTAAAGCAACTTTAAGCACATTGAAAACATCGATGTATATCTACTTGTTAACAGTCCCAGTATTTGTATAACTCCAAACGATAAACTTTAGAGCACATTCTCATCAATTTATCTTTTAGAAGTACTTCCTAAAGAGTCAAGAACAGACTGGAGTTCATATGGTATCACTAAAGTACTACATTGTTCCAATAAAAAGTCCCTTTAAAAAACATTCCCTCCCCCCAACCCTTATCTTCACCCTCAAAATAAGAACAAACAAAAGGGGAAAATTATTAAAAGCATCTTTGCTGAGAAACTGCAGCTCTTGATTGGGCCACTCAGATGAGATATTCCACCATCTCTGTATCAGGCTCTTGTGTCAGGATCTGAATAGGAGCTTTTCTTTCCAGAGTATTGGAGTGGAAAGCAGGACCATCTATGTGGAAACAAGGGATTAGAGAACATTTAGGGACAAGGTAAAAACCCAAATTTCTACAAAGAGATGGCATTAGAACCTTCATGAAGCCCATGGCAAGGTGACTTGTCTGGGAACTTCATTTACTGGAACACTAGCACCTACTCATGCCTGTTCCCATCTCAGACCTTCTTCTTTTCCCTCTTCTGAGGAATCCCCTTTGGAACATGAAAAGCTCAGTCCAAATGGTCAACTCTATCTATACGCAGGCATCAGCAAATAAATCTGTATTTGCGGGTGGAACCCGAACTACTTGTCGTGGAGAATGATTATTACCTGTCTTGTCTAGATTGCAGGTCAAACTTGTTATAGACAAACGGCGTGGTCCAGAACTGGTAGCTGGACTTGCAGGAGCCTCAGCCTGAGCCAAAGCTGGAGTTGGAGCTGGAGCTGGAGTAGGAGCCGGAGTCGGAGCTGGAGTTGGTGCCTGAGTCTGAGCCGGAGCAGAAGCCTGAGCCGCTGCTGGAGCTGGAACCGGAGCTGGAGCTGGAACCGGAGCCGGAGCAGCTGGAGCAACCTGAGCAGCAGCAGCAGCAGCAGCAGCAGGAGCAACAGCAGCAGCAGCAGCAGATACAGCAGCTGGAAACTGAGCAGCAGCAGCTGGAGAAACAGCAGCAGAAATAGCAGCAGCAGTTGCTGGAGACTGGGCAGCAGCAACAGCAGCAGCAGCAGCTGGAGCAGCAGCAACAGCAACTGGAGCAGCAGCTACCATGGTAGTGGTGTTGGTGGCAGCAGTGGCGGTGTTGGTGGCAGCGGTGGCAGTGATGGCAGCAGCAGTGGCGGCAGCAGCAACTGGAGCAGGAACAGAGATGGGAGCAACAGCTGCAGTTTTGTTCGGTTCGGTTCCACGTTCGGTTTGGGTGCTGCAGTCTCGGCTGCCTGTCTTGGAGTGAGCCGAGAGCAGAGGAGTGGAGGGAGGCACAGGCGAAGGTGTGGATGGGATAGACTCAGCACGGTAGTCTCCACCCAGGAGAATACCTACAGATGAAAAACAATACAAAAATATAAACAACCAATAAAAATAACGGGTGATTCCAACCCAGGTATTTGATTAGCTATTCTCCCTTGCATGAGTTCAGGAGAAAAGGAATGGGTCTAAATCCTTTATTTTTTGCCTCCAGTGAAGTTCCAGAATGAGGCACCTCCCACCTTGGTGAAAAGTTGCCTTCCAGCTTAGAAGATCCCTTCTGGTCCTCATTACTCAACTCTCAGCATACTGTATTAAGCCTTTAAGTGTCTGGGTATCTGTTTTGGTTTATTTTTCAATGGTGATTAAGTTCTACCAATTTGTCAGAATTTTATTTGGTTCCAGTTATAATCAACACCACACATTACCAGAGAGCTGAAAAGGATGAGGGAGGGGAGAAACCTATAGATACACATGACAGTGTTAATAATTGTGTGATCTATGGTTCAGACCATGACTATGGTTCCCCAAATGTTTACTCTAGCCAAAGGACACTTCAAGGGTCAGAGGACCACAGGAGACATTTAAAACAACAAGGAGAGCCAAAACAAAAATATATAATATAACATATATATTATATATACATACTAAGTATATATTATATATACATACTAAGTATATATTATATATACTATATTTATATATTATATAATATATAAAATATATATTATTTATAATGTGTTGCTATATATTGCATATATAGTGCATATGTATGTATGTACACACACACACACACACACACACACACACACACACACACAGAGACATCAGTAATTGCTGCTGCTCCAGCTGCTGACGCTGTTGCCCAGGAATGGAATGAAAAAGTACATTCTGTTTTCATATCAGAACATTCTGGTAACAAAAAAACCTGTCACCCAGCTCGATGCAGCTTAATGAGGACTCTGGGTCCTCCTATTATAGGGAAAAAGGAACAGAGAAATGCAAAAATTTTGAAATTTTGAATAACACAAAGGCCACATGGGCTTTGGACAAAGACAAAGGTCCTATGTGGCAAAGGCCAAATCTGAAACTTTAAGGTGAAATTGAAATTATCTTCCTTCCTATCCAAATAGAACTCAGAATTCATGTTTACTAGACTTTGGTCTTAATGTTTTCACTGTGAGAATTCACAGTGTGGAGGAGCCCCTGATATAGCTAACCCCTCTGGAAGAAAAAAATCCCACCTACATCATCTTCCCCTCTACAATGTGTCACTATGATTTTTATTTGCTGTCATTACCTAGGCTCCCCTTCCAGCTCTTATCATCTCGCTTTTCTTCCATGATGGGTGTACCAGTCAGGGTGGATGAGTGGGAGAGCAAGCCTGACCCGGCATTGGAAATGGACATCAGAGACTTTGCTGGCCGCATGGACGACAACTGCTCTGTCTTACTGGGCTCCTTCCTGGAGCGCTGCTGGAGTACTTTGATCATGGCATCTTTCTCAATAATCTGGGCATGGAGGGTCTTGATCCTAGAAGTCAAAGACAAAGAATACATAAAATCCAGTGAAATAAATCTGACATAGTTTTTCCATGTACATATATGAAAACAACATAGTAAATCCCACCACCATGTGCATCCATAAAAATAGTACTCTAACTAGATAAGATATATTCCATACTTGTATGTTATATCAAAATGGATTCTACTGTCATATATAACTAAAAAGAACCAATTAAAAAAACCTTATTGCTACCTCTTGTGCTCTGATCTTGCTGCCTTCGTGGATTTGAGCGCCCATTATCTTTCTCACTAAGGGGTAGTCTAGTCTGAGTTTTGAGTTAGAAAACAAGGAATGGTGTGCCATGGGGTTTTCTAAAAATGTCCTTCTGCACATCTAAATGGATACAACAGAGAATCCAGGAACTGTCTCTTACACCTTAGAATGTCAAAGCAGAGTCTTGGTAAAAAGAAAGGTAGGATATGAGAAAAGCTATGTATTAGGTGCTGTAGTTAAGAAATTGAGTCAATGGAAACGATGTGTTCATTGAGAAGTTGAGGCCTTCTGTCAATGAGCCACGACCTTCAGGTAGTAAATAAATGACCCTGAAACCAGGTGCGGTGGTGCACACCTGTAATTCCAGTGACTTGGGAGGCTGGGGCAGGAGGTCAAGGTCAGCCTCTGCAACTTAGCGAGGCTCTAAGCAACTTAGGAAGATCCTGTCTCAAAATAAAATATAAAAAAAGGTTGGGAATGTGGCTCAGTAGTTAAGCACCCCTGGGTTCAATCCCTGGTACCAAACAAACAAACAAAAAAAAGCAAATGATCCTGGGTTTAAGAGGCATCAGGTGCCCTACATGCCAGTTTGAATGGATGTTTTTTTCCTGAGTAGTCTGCTGTGTAACAGGGTTGGGTTGCAGGGTTAGAAGAATACCCCAGCGTAAAAATGTCAACAATTCATCTCTGGCAGAAGGCAGATGGCAAGCAATTAGGAAAGCCAGGGGACAGTAACCCTTCTTGGAGTTCCACAGTTAGTGGGAATGGTCAAGGTCATCATATCTCAAACTCTAAGTAATGGGCTGTCAGGGAAGACGGCAGTGTAGGGGGAGGGTAGGTATGGCTGCATAATCAGGTTCTCCAGCCATGAATAAAGATGCTTGTCCTTCCCTAATGACCTATCTGGTCTCTACACCAACTTCTCAGATCCATCAGAGTCCAGATCAATATTTTACCTTCCCTCCATGTCCAGGCAACGCTTGTTAGCCATCAAGATTTCTTCCTCCTCCTTCTGGATGCGAGCTTCTAGAGCTGTGTCATAGCTAGTGTTAGGAGAGTGGTTGATGGCTGTTGTGTCCCTGGGGAGGAAAACAGCAGTGATGATGATGGGCAGGCAGCAAAATCAACAAATGTTATCTCCCTCCTAAGTCAAAGGAAGCTTTCCTGGAAAGCCTGAAGTTGGAATCAATCACATTAGGAACATTTGGGTTCTGGGTGAGTTGTTGGGTTCAGGGTCTCCAAAATAAGAAGTTTAAGCTTTCAGGGTAGAAAAGGTTGTTGTCATGGCATGGCTGCAAAAGTTAGTGAGGTATTCTATGAAATGTGCACATGCTTGCTTCCAGAAGTGGAAAAGACATCCTCCTGATACCTAGAAGGTAGCCCATTCAAGTTTTTACATCATGACCAAGTAACAGGAATATGTACATATTCGACTTTATTCTCATGACAGTCAGAAAGGGAAAAGTTAGACTCTAAAGGAAATCAGAGGGTTACTAAGTAGCTTATTGTTGCAGATAAATATCAGTAACTACACCTGAGTGAGTGCTACAAACAAGTAATAGGCACGTCAACAGCAAAGATCAGGTAGGACGTGTGAGTGGACAAAGAGGGCCTTTGACTCAGTGCCACTCGGTTCCTTATCTAATCTACATCTGGAACATGCTAGCACCAAATCAATGACTCTACCCCATCAAAGTGACTGTTGTCTTGCCAGAGTCCCAGCTGCATAAGGGACCATCATGTTCCATCTGAAAATGTCTCAGGTCATTTACTCAAAGACCAATGAATGATGAAAATTGCACGTATGTGAGAGGGAGAGAGACAGAGAACCAGAGATAGGGAAAAAGGGAGGGAGTGGGAGAGAGAGATTAGGATTAAGGAGAACACAGATGGAATTAGATTGGTCATACAGGAAATCAGACACTAGGCTGAGGAACAGTGAACTGGGGTCCTACTTGATTACACTTCCTAGGAGAATGAAGAGAGGTTGGGAGAACTCTGGGCACATTCTCTGCAGGCAGTAACTATGTTCTCTTAGCTTTGAGATTGTGACCAGTACAGATAGGGGCAATGGGGCAAAGTGGCAAGGGAATGAACAAGCAGAAAGTTGACACAAAGGTTGGGGAATTTGGGCAAGCCTCTACAAAACAACTGCTCCCATAAGAGCTTGCACCTTATATGTGAGGTTGGAATGGTGAAATAACTGGAGAGCAAGAAGTGGAAGGAATACAATGGCTCTCATCATTTGCTAAGCTCAAAATATTTTAGCATCTCAGAATTCTAGGCTTCCTTCAGTGCAATTCAACTGCTTGTAGCCCTACTGGACACTCTGAGAGGAAAGAGCATTGGGTAGTGTTTGAGAGCAGGGCTCTGATTACAGATGACACCGGGGTTAAGTCCCAGATTCCCCAAGTACCCTACCACTGAAAAGCTTAATGAACTCAGAAAGTCAGTTACCAGCTCTAAGCCCCAGTCTCCTAATAGGCATAATTATATCTTCATGTTGTAGGGGATAAAATAAAATTATGCATGTAAAACACAGAGCATCATACAAAGTGAAAGCACTCAACAAAGCTGTTTATTATTAAGCTAGAAGTGCAAAGGTAGAAAAATAACATAGCGGACAGTATGGTTTGAAAAAATTGCAGCCCTTGTATAATCCTGGAGGCTATTCCTGCACTGCAGAGTGCCAATGTGAACTGATGGCTGAGGCTTTAGAGCCAGGCCTCTCGAAAAGAGCATGGGGTCTGTGCACACTGGGGACTTGAACGTACGGTTTGTCACTACGGGAACTAATGCTGGCCTACTGCCACTTTCATTGCATAAAAGACCATTTCGGGTACACAGAGCCCTGCCAGCTAATTGACATGGACACTGTGAACTCCTCAGGAATGGAGACTGAAAATGTGGGGCACTTAAGTGAATTCCTACAAGGCTGCCAGGACAGCCCTCAGCATCAATCTTCCTTCTAGAAGACTAGGGCTAGTAAGCCAAAGGCTCAGGAAAAAGCAGGCAAGCACATTGTTTGAAGGTGCTATTTCCAATACTCTGAGACCATCCTTAAAAACATCAGGACAAAGATGCTGGCTACATTCTCAAAACACAACCTGCAAACACTGAACCACATATCCTTGAACTTCACATGCCCCATCTCAAATTCTTAAGTAAACGGTTTTTGTGAATACCCCATCCTAGTCATCTTCTCTATCCTTCCTTTCTCCAATGAAGTAATTCCAATCACATTACTCAAATTCCTCTCCAGAATGACACCCATGACCTCCTAATTAAAACACCTAATGACTGTTTAAACTTCGAGTTCATCTCGTCCTGTGGGCAGGATCCTTTTATTTACTTAATACATGGACCCTACCATAAGTGGATCAGTGTCTGAAGTTGCTGGGAGGCTGCTGAGGGAAGACATGTGGAAAAGACTAGGATCTGACTTCAAGAAACTTGCAAGGCAAGACAAAGGAATGAGCTTGGACTTTATTTCAAGAGGCAGTGAAAATTATTACAGCTTTTCAAGAGGAATGAACTGATATGTGCCAGGCTTTAGGACAACAGCATTATCTCTTGCTAAAATGTGATGGAAGGATTAGAGGAGAGAGACACTGGAATCAGGCAGACAAGTTGGGGAGGTGATTGCAATAATCCCAGTGAGATAAGGAAAACATGAACTGGTGAAGTGGCAAGGGAAATGGAAACAGGTTGTAGGAGGTAGAATTGATAGAACTGGGAAACTAATTGAATGGGGGTGTTAGGAAGAGGGAAAGATGAATGAAAACTTTGTTATTTCTAATTAGACTATCTAGGAAAAAGGGCATACCATTGGCTGTCATAGGAAACTGAGATGATGATGTTGAAAGTGCTGTGATGGCTTGTGATTTTAGGGACATTGGAATGCAAGTGTCTTGAGACTCTAACTTGAATCTTGGTGCTGTCAGGGTTACCCTTACAAAGTTATTACCACTGTTATTATTATAGAAAAGTCACAATAAAGAACAGGGCTGACTAAGACAGAAGGCAGAATGAAAGGAAAGCAGAGGATACAAACTGAGAGATGCCAACAAGAAGGAACAGGTAGCCATGCGTGATGTGTCTGAGGAACTTCTACTTCTGCTCTCCCTGTCCTTATTTCCTCCTTTCCTGAATTTACTTTGCCCAAAATACAAATCAACTATTGCCAAGTTTAGACAAAGATAATGACCTGATTCAGGAAATGCAAATAAAAATATTACATGGTCAGCCAGTATGTTACCTTGTTATCATTTTGCTGCTCTTTAAAAATAAATTCACCATTTTTGAACTGAAACTCAAAATCTGCATTGTCAAATGGGTCTTCTTGGAATGAAGAGAGAATTTTATCAATCATAATTTCCCTTATCTATGTTAAGCATCTAGAGAGATTATTTTGATCATTTATAATAATTCCAAGTGAGAAAATAATAAACCTGGAGCCAGGCATGAGAGTGTACACCTGTAATCCCAGTGACTCAGGAGGCTAAGGAAGGAGGATTCCAAGTTCAAGACAAGCCTCAGCAACTTAGTGACACACTGCCTCAAAAAAATAAAAGGACTTAGAATTTACCTCAGTGATAATGCATCCTGGGGTTCAATCCCTAGGACCAAATAATAATAATAACAATGATGTCTCAAATAGTATCTTATTGAAGAATTAATGATCCCAATTTCACCGTCTTTGAGCTACACCATATCTAGGAGGCAGCAAAGTACAGCAGCTAAGGTTACAAAAATGTAGATTTAAATCCTTTAGTAGTTGTGTGTGATCTTGGGTAAATTATTTAACCCCTTCCTCTGTGCCTTGGTTTCCAACATTTGTCAAGTGGACAATAGTACTTTCCTCAAAGTATTGTAAGGATAATAAATAAGAGTAAAATTCAGGTGTGGTAGTGCATGCCTGTAATCTCAGTGGTTCAGGAGGCTGACACAGGAAGATCAAGAGTTCAAAGCCAGCCACAGCAATGGTGAGGCACTAAGCAACTCAGGGAGACCCTGTGTTTAAATAAAATACAAAATAGGGCTGGGGATGTGGCTCAGTGGTCGAGTGCCCCTGAGTTTAATCCCTAGTACCCCCCAAAAAAGAAAAGTAAAATGCTCAGAAGAGCACCTTGTATAGCAAGCATTATACATTTTAATAAATAATATAAATCCCCATTAATCCTCTAAGTATCAAATACTAATTTTAAATGAGCCAAAAATCATCAATGAACTCTTTTCTCTCTCTCCCCCAGCCCTCTTAACTTTTCATAAAGTGTAAAATTCACCTACTTATACAACTGTCCAATACCACAGAGTTGGTAAATCTGGGATCTAGGTGCATCTCAGGATGAAGGGCAATGTCAACACTTTCCGTATGGATTAAATGCCTTCTCCTGGACCCTTTAAGGCTAAACTTAGCTTTTCATACTATGGTCCTGTCTGAAATCATTGCATCGGCAGCTTTCCCTTTGACAAAAGGTGTTTTACAGAATCAAAGTGCTGGAGGGGTATAAAAAGACCACCTGATACATGTCTTCTCACTTGAGAAAAGAAACTTGTCTTATGTTACAATGTCTTTTTATTATTCACAATGTCCCCAAACTGGAAACAATCCAAATATCCATCATCAAGTGAATAAATAAATAAGCTGTGGTACCATGGCACACTATTCAGCAATAAAAAGAGAAAGAAGTATTAATACATGCATCGACCTGGATAGTTCTCAAAATAATTATGCTGATCACAAAAAGTCAAAAAGAACGGGTAAACACAATGCAACTCCTTTCATATGACACTGTAGGAAAGACAATTACAATTTTATGATAAAAAGCAGATCAATCATTGGAGAAAATGGAATCAAGCTCAAGGGGCACAAGGTCATTTCAGAATGTGTCCTGTATCTTGACCATGGTGGCAGCTACAATGTTATATTCAATTACCAACATGAATCAAATTGTATAACTAAATGAGATTTGTTTCATGTGCAACTAATAATCTACTGAAAAAATATTCTGTCTTCTACCACTACCACTGATACCATCTAAGTAAGATATCCTAATTGAGAAACTCTTCATTTACCTGTGAGTTATTAGGTTTGGAATATATTAAGTTTGAGATATTAGTAGAATACACAGAAACTAAGCAGTGCATTAAAATAAGGCACTTAAATTTAGGGATATAAATTATACATTTAGAAATCATTTCTTTCACTTCTTCCTTTCTCCTCTTTTCTATCTTTCTTTCCCTCCTTAAATAAATTTTGAGCACTTTCCATCAGCTACCAATAACATAGGCACTTAAAAGTATTTTGAAAGAAAGCAAATATAAGCATTTACCACAGAAAGAAGCAAAAGACAGAACCTTGCCGAGTACCTACATTTAGGTTGTGGGGAGGAAGAGGGTAACAAATGGAAAAGGAATGGGAAGAAATGTTGGCAGGACAGGCAGAAGAGCCCACAGGTTCTGAAATAAAGTTTTTGAATGTTCCTCCCAAATTTGTAACCTCATGAAAAGCAAAAGAGGAAAAGGAGACCAATCTCCACAGCAAAGCAGAATAGGTACTATCTTAGAAATATAGTTTAGTCCTAGAAATAGAAGGGTCTGGAGGAATGACCTGGCTCAATTCTCTCATTTTATAGGAATCTGAATACAATCTCAAACTCTCTGTCTCTCCCGTGGGCTGGATTGGTAGCACGCGAAAAAGGCATGCAGGCCTGATGTGGTGGTGCATGCCTGTAACACCAGAGACTCGGAAAGCTGAGGCAGGAGGATCTGAAGTTCGAGGCCAGCCTCAGAAACTTAGTAAGACTGTCACAAAAGTCTTTTAAAAAGGGTTGGGGGTATATAGCTCAGTGGTAGGGCACTTGCTTTCACAAAGCCCTGTGTTCATGGGTTCAATCTTCAACACCACAGAGAAAAAAAAAGAAGAAAGGAAAAGAAAGCACACAGTTCAAATCTGGAATGTTTGCTTATGGCACTATTAGAAAATGTTCCTATTAAATGGGAACTGGCTGTGTTTTCTCATGCTAAATGATAAGCATGTATTTTGCCAAAAAACATTGATTACATGAAAACTTTCTACCTGGTAATTTGAAGGAATTCAATTTTAATTAATTCTACCTTCTATGGGAGCCACAAAATCCATCTGAAAGGTGGTTCCCCTAATACTCAATGCTTTCAAGAGAGAAAGGAGGGTAGTTTTTTTATAAGCCCCAGCCCATGATAAGCCCCACCCAGCTTTCCTGCTTTTTGACCTGGAGTAAGAACCCTGCTTTCTAGCATTTTCTCACACTGCACACACTTAGGAGTTGTATCTTTCTAAGCTTCTGTCCAAACATGACAAAATTACCCTGTATTTCCCTACTTCCCAATAATAACTGTTTTCAGCATCAGGGTTTTATGAATAACCTCTGAACAAGTGCTGGGCATGGGTGTTTCCCTGGAAGCTAAAGGTAAAATAATACTTATTTGCGTTTTGAATCTGCCTACAAACCCTGTGACCATCTTCTGGCACAGTTGGGGTACCTGGAATGTACTGAGCATGTCTTTCTCAAGAAGCAAAGCCAGGGAAGCTTTAGACCCTGAAGACCTCAAAATCAAACCATAGGCAGCTTCTATCCATTAAAGGTCTATATAAGGAGTATCTGAAAGCAGGCTGATGACAGAGAGACATAAGGTATCTTCCTAGAGAACAAGGAATGAGTTTGACAAAGCACGGGTCCAACTCTTTAAGCCCTGATGCACCACCCCATCTGACTGAGCACGAGAAGTACTCAAACATGAATGTATCCCTTTGCCCCTTCCACACATATATCGCAGTCCAAAGTCTGGTGGGCATTTCTAGGCTCTACTGGCTTACCACATACAGAAGTGATAAAAGTACTGTGGTTTTTAATAACTTTCTGGATAGAAATCTGTCTGGAAGCAATATGCCATAGCACACCTTCGACACCCAACTCCAGACCAGGTGCTATTATTAACACAACCAAAATCATCACCTGAACTGAATTGAGTTTTCATTGTTGTTTCTTTCTTTTTCAGCTGATGATTATGAAGAGCAGCAAGACGAACTAGATAAGAGCAACTGTTTCCTCCAAAAGCCAATAATTTGTTTTTATAATATGTAAAGGAGGAAAAATAAAAAATCAAAACCAAAATCCTCCCGCCACTTTCTCCCTGGTACCAGATGGAATGGGACTGCTCACAAGTGATGATCTCAAGCACACAGAGAATGTGGCCTTCAAATATAGACCTTCTCAAAGGGCAGGGATGGATTCATGTTCAGCACAGCCCTTAACATACCCAGGATGAACCAGAGCTATCAAATGGCAACAGCCACTCCTGAGTGACATTTAGCTTCTGAGTGACATTTCTCTGGAGGGGGTTTCATTCCAGTCCTAGGGCTAAACAGTGTGCACATGTGGCCGAGAGAAAGTGACTCTGGGGAAGGAGGTGTGCAAATATTCAGCCGATCCCATCTGCAATTATTCTGGCTTCTGAGGCAAGCTCAACTATTATTCCACTAAGTCCATAAAACAACTTTGATTTTCAAATCCATGACCTTCTGTCCCCAGAGCCATTCAGTCCCTGAATAACCTCAGATGAAAGAAAACATACTCCAGAAGGAAACTGGAGGAAAGACAAGAGTATCAGAGAAAATCATATACTGGAAAATGTATGAATCAGTTATCTGTCAGTTCTTACCAATGACCCACTTCAATCAGTGGCCTTCCCAGCCAACTCCTCACCTCTGAGCAGCAACGGTTGCTGCTGCATCCAGAGCAAAATGTCTCATCACATTCTCCTCCAAATACTTCTGTTCCCACTTTGTCATATCAGCTTCCAGGGCCAGAATTCTCTCCTCCTTTTCCCGAAGGAGCTCCATCAGTGCAGCGGCATTGTATTCTGAAATGTTGGTGGGCTGAGAGTTGCCCTGGCGCTGTTGGGGAGATACCAAGACCCCTCAGATTAATGAGAGAATAAACATGGTGTCCAAGTCCTTCTTGACGAAAGGCTACTTCAAGGAACTTCAGCTTGGATTTTTTTTTCCTTTGGTGGTACAGGGGATTGAACCCAGGGCCTCCTGCATGCCAGGCAAGTGTTCTGCCCCTGAGCTACATTCCCAGTCTCTAGTTTGGATTCTTTTTTATTTTATTTTATTTTATTTTATTCATTGTACATAAATGGTGTATAACCTTTCATTTCTCTGGTTGTACATGATGTAGAGACACACTGTTTATGTAATCATACATGTACATAGGGTAATGATGTTTGTCTCATTCCACCATCTTTCCTTCCCCTACCCCTACCACCCCTCATTTCCCTCTACACAATTCAGTGTTCCTCCATTCTTCCCTTAACCCCCACCCCTGTTATGTATCAGCATCCACTTATCAGAGAAAACATTTGGCCTTTGTTTTCTAGCTTGGACTCTGATTCAGAAAGAAGAAAGGGGAATTCAGATCTTCTATGAAGGCCATGGGACTTGGACTTGAATATGAGACTCCCTTGGTCAGAAAAAGAGCCTGCCATGTGTAATTATCATGATACACAACAAGTGCATCAATAGAGTGAAACCTGCTATCCCAGCCAGTCAGTTGGCAGGAATGGGGAGTTCAAAAATCTAGGATTTAGTTGCTAACTTGTCCCTCACTTGTGTGATCTTTTGTAAGTCATGCAATCTTTTCTGGGTCTTGATTTTCTCTCCTCTAAACTTGAGGCCAGATGATTTCTGAAGACCATTTCTAATTCTAAAATGTCTAGGAGTCTATTTGTATAGTAGCTTCACTTCTTATAGGGTCTATTGTTTTGGTTCCTGTGAAAATAAAAGGTGCAAGATCATAATAAACATTAAGAAGTTTGCTGGAGCCAGGCACAGTGGCACACCCATGTAATCCTAGTGACTAGGGAGGCTGAGGCAGGAGGAACACAAGCCCGAAACCAACCTCGGTGACTTATTGAGGCCCTAAGCAATGTAGTGAGACCCTGCCCCAAAATAAAAAATAAAAAGGGCTGATGGAGCCCAGTGGAAGAGCACTTATATAGCATGCATGAGGTCCTGGGTTCAATCCCTACTACTGGAGATGGCGGGGGTGGGTGCTGGAATAGGAATAGGAAGTTAAGGAAGCAGGTATCCTATTTATAACAAGGAGGTAGCCTTGAGTGAGGTCATGTGGGGCAAAAAAATGTGAAGATGAGCAAATATTTGCTTTTTGTGTTCATGCCAAATGCCAACTGAAAAATAACCAGGAATCATCTATTTCCTTCTCTCTTTCTCTCTTATTAGGTTCTTCATACCTGCTGGATTCGGAGGGATTCCAGTTCCCTTTCTAGACGTGTCCGGAGTCGGTGCTCCAGCTGCTCACGTTTCTCACATGCTGCCTGGAGCTGTACAAGGGCCTGCTGCATCTTCTCCACCTTATCAACATACACTTGCTTCTTTTTCAACTGGAAATCCCAGATGGGAGATTTGCAAGATGGAAGGAAAGAGGAGGGAAACAGAGTCAGTTATGAAGCCCCCAAGTCCAGTCGTTTAGATCCCTTCCTGTCCTAGAGTTCAGCTCTAAAAAGGAATGAATGGCAATAAGGTCCTTTGTGATGCAAAGAAGGATACAAATCAGGAGCGCTTTTTAATCTCTTTATCCTTCTCAATGTCTTCCCTAAGTCTACTCCCCTAAGTATAGTGTGTCTTGGCAAGTTTTTCAGGTGCCCACTTAATGGATGTTCTCGTATCTGCTCTTCTTCACTCTCAACTGCAATGTTCTTGAGAAAGTATAGCTTATTTCACTTGTTAGGGTAGAGGTGTTAAAAAGGGGCTAGCAGGACTCTTTAGGGGAAAAGGTTTAATTTGGTATGAAAAAGAAACCCACCCCATTTTATACAGCTGTTCCATTTCCAGGTGGGAAAGTCAGCAACTACAAGGAGGCCAGAATTGTCTTTTTGTAGTCTGTCCCTGATAATTCCCAATATAATCCATCACTGCTCTTCTGGAAAGTTTCTTGTGCTTCTCAAAAGGGAAGCTACCATTCAATAGTTCAAGTTTTTAGTCTCCTCATTGACCAGGACTGCCCTACTCATTCTTTATTAAAAGGTCACAGATTACTTGAGATTTCTATCTCAGCCTGAGTCAATGACTCTCTACTGTGGCCTCTCAACTTTTTATTCTGGGACTTTCAAAGATTCCTAAAAATTCAAATCACTCAAACTATGCCTGAGTCAAACACAGTTCTTCATCTTTGCAAGTCTATAATTCATATCCAAAAGCAAAAGTTGAAACAAACTGTGGATAATAAAGTGAATTCTTTGTACCGATGTAATTTATAAGTAAAATCCTGGCTCCACAGTAAGGAAGTAAAGAGGAGGCCCTTGCAGTTCTTTAAACAAGAACTCGACACCCAAGAGGATAGAGGAAAGGATAGCCATGCCACCTTGTTCATGAAGGAACAGATTATGCTTCTCGAAATACCTGTGTGACACCCCTCAATGCTAATAAATCAACCAGTAGACTCTTTCTAAAGCAGAAATTCTTCCAAGTGGGGCACATCTGTCATCACTCTCATGGAAGCTAAAGTTAGGGAGATAGACCTTCACTGTTAAGACTACAATTGAAAATACTATCAATAACCTGAACTGAATTCAACCTAAATTGAATTCAGGAATTCAACTCTGACTTTTCAACAAATCTCCAAGCCCTTGAGCTACCTAGGTAGACAACTTCAATGTAAGAAGTTACCCACCCTACCAGCATTACCCATGTCCATTTAGCTGGGACCAAGGCAGCAGGACCAATCTGACTCGCCCACTGCAGAAACCGGACAACTCCTTTGTGGTCATGATTCCAATTTGCCACTCCCTAGAATTTCCATACAGACAGTACTGACATGTACCAGTGGGGATACACTCCTTGCATTAGACCTGCCCTCCCCCAAATTAGAATTGCTAAACTTTCTCCAGGTGGAAGGAAACCTAACTTATATTTTCCCACCAGACCTGTGTTATGCTTTGCCCAGGTAATTGGGGAAAAAAACCTTAATTTTATCTATCTATACTTTCTTGAAATTTCCTTTCATTCCAGGCTTCATTCAATCTAGTCTTGTAAACCAGTAGAGGCAAATTCTAAGCCTAGGTGTTTTTATCTATTAGGTCTTTTCCTAGGAAATAAAACAAACAAAATCATCATACTCTTTCTCTCAATAAATTTAAACTTTTCTTTCCTGGGATACATGACTATTTGTAACAACACTAAATAGGGCAACCAAAATTTTAAGGTCATGGATGCCTCTGCCTTCCTATTTGCAAAGCTTTGAATAATTGGACAGCAGGAAATATTCTCCATCCTTCACCTTTGGGGTTCTATAATCCTCATGAGCTATTTAAAGTTGAATCCATTTATTTGTGAATCACTCTGAAAACCCTAAGGGAGCAGTGAAACACTAATGTAGAGAATGTTAACCATAATTATGAAGGCTTACAGCAGTTATACTTAAAGGCAATTAAACTTAGATAGCATGCAGTTATTGCCTTGATGGTAAAGTACTGCAATGTAAGCTAAGAAAACTGAAAAATAAGCAATCAAGAGCCATGTGGATTTCTCCATGCTCTGCCTTTCTTGAAAAAGGAAACCTAAATATTGTAACAAAAACACCCCAGTAAGAGAAGTCACTGAGCCAACCACATGGAAGGGAAAATCAATAAAGGCCAAGGGAG
This sequence comes from Sciurus carolinensis, assembly GCF_902686445.1. Lineage (NCBI taxonomy): Eukaryota > Metazoa > Chordata > Mammalia > Rodentia > Sciuridae > Sciurus > Sciurus carolinensis. The sequence continues at coordinate 93,734,330 of NC_062232.1, forward strand.
TTCTCTGAGTGGGCTGAAGATGGTCATGCAGGTCAGACAAATTCCACAGAAGAGGCCACGAAAAAATCCCATTATGGTTTACCACTGGGATGATTCTCTACAAAGTACCAGGACTACTGTTGCCAGCATAATTCTTTCACCTCCTTTAAAAGAAGAAAAAGTACAGCTCACTCATAAACACCATGATCACCTAGTAAATACTTAGTGCCTAGATATATCAGTATAGAAAAGGACAACTCTAGCCAGGCATGGTGGCACATGCCTGTAATCCCAGTGGCTTGGGAGGTTGAGGCAGGAGGATTGTAAGTCCAAAGCCAGTCTCAGCAACTTAGCGAGGCCCTGAGCAAATCAGTGAGACCCTGTCTCTAAATAAAATATAAAAAAGGGCTGGGGATGTGCTTCAATGGTTAAGCTCACCTGGGTTCAATCTGTAGCACCAAAAAAATTTTTTTAATGAATAAATAAATAAAAAATAAGAAAAAAACATATAGCTATTCTCCCCCAGGAAGACACGAGACCTCAAACAGTTCAGGCAGCGGAGCTGAAGATATCCTAATAGTGCAAAGGTGTTCACTGGAGATGGAATTAGCAGCAACCACTAGGAGCTGCAAGCACATCATGTTCTTTCCAAAATGTCATGATTTGAGGGAATAATTCCACTTTATGACAAAAAAGTCTTCGCTTGTGGTCCACACAGATATACATAACAAAAATTTCTATTTGACAGCATAATGAAAGGTGAAGGATTTTACTCTTAGTTCTGCAATTAACAGCAACTTGCTTCCCTGTTCTCAGCTTCAGAGTTTCCATTTGTTAAAAGAAATGAAAACGTGGGGAGTTTCAGGAGTCGGAAAACCAAAAAGCTCAACAGCAAGCCAAATGCAGCTTTGGCCATGGAGTTACATTTTGTTGATGGCTGTCTTCCAGGTACAATGGCAAAGCTGAGCAGTTGCAATTGAACAGAAACTGCATGGTCCACAAAATCAAAACTATTTACTATCTAGTTTTTTACAGAAAAATTTTGCCAACTCTTGGAAAGGTTTTCAAACTGTATTCAGAGTCTTAGCATTTTGCTGAGGTGCAGGTGGTCACATTCAATGGCTCCTCTATTATGCATTTTATGCATTAGGGGGTTCTACCTACAACTTCATTTGAAAAGGACTGCCACAGCTGTGTGTGTATTTATATTCAATATTGTTGTGTGTTATCTGTCTTCCCTAGAGAATGGGTCTCCTACCTTATCTTCCTTCATCATCTTTTCATAATTGACGTATCAGTACGGTTCCCAAATAACTGGCTGTTTCACCCCTCGCTGCTTTGGGACATAATATTCTCTCTCTTCAAAATGACTTGGCCCATGAGGTTTCAAGAAGTTAAAAAAATAAATAAGACCCAGCTCCATGAAGCATCACAAGGAATCAAGGTGTTCTCTGTTCAAACTATTGCCATCATACTTTCCCTGTAAACATTTCTCAGTAAAACTTGATGTCACACACAGAGATAATCCAAAAAGACCTCTAAAGGTATTTGAACTCCTAAATGTTTTGTAAATCTGAGTACCCTTTATACCTCAACACTGACCACTGTCCAAGAGAACAAGGCAAAACAGCATCCTAGAATTCTATATAGGAACATTCTTGGAGATAAAAACAAAAGTTGTGCTTCGGTTTGTGTGTGTGTGTACATACAAAACTCAGACCATGTGATATGTATACTCTCCATAGGATCCTAGATGATTAATTTTTCTATGTCTTTAGTGTTCAAGGAAGTGAAGGTTCACTTGAAAATTCCCAAAGCCATGGTACTGGTTCAGGTCTTCATGTGGAAAATGGATTTTCAAAACCACAGATCACTCACTCCAGGTTTCTAATCAAGACTTGTAACTATGAGCCCCTTAGGAAGATTCCAAGTAAATCCATCATTTCAACCAAATTCCCCCATGGATATTCAGTGAATGGTGGAAATCATTCATTCATTAAATTTTTTTTACCAAATGCCAATTTTCAAAAACTTGTTAAAGACTCCCTTCCTTTCCTTTCCCTAAATCTATGTTCTCTCAATATGATTCCTCAAATTATTCTTACTCTTTGTCTTGATTTTTGGATCCACCTTCTCCCCCAACCCACCCACCCTACCATTACTGTGCTTCAAAGATCCAATCTATGATAGTTTGCTTTTGTTGCCTCTATACCAATGATTCTCAACCTGGGGTGAGTTCCACACCCATCCGCAGGTGACATTAAGCAATGTGCAGAGATATTTATGGTTGCTACTTGTGGATAAAAGCCAGGGATAATGATAAACATCACAATACAAGACAGTCCCTGCCTCCTACCACCACCAAAGATTTATCTAGTCTTAAATGTCCTTAATGCCAAGGTTGAGAAAATTTGCTCAACACTTTAGACCACAGGGCAGCTCCTTCATGCCACACTTTTAACAACCAATTATATTCACATTTTAATGTTCTCAAAGTGTCTTTAGTCACAGATCCCGAGCTGACTGCAAAATGTCTTAATGTGAAATTTAACATGCCCTAGGACTGCTTTCATCTTTCCCCCAAATATTATCCTTTTGATGGTTCAGTCAACACCACTTAACCCACTTTTCCAGTTTCAGAATCTTGGAATTATTGTTCTTCCCACTTTCCTTTGTCCACCATATCCAACTATTACTATGTCTTAATTCTAACCAACATCTTTCTTATTCTTTCATTTTCATAGCCAATATGAATAATTTAAAAGTCTTTATTTCACAACTAAATTATTACAATACCAACCTAACAGATCTTTCAGTTCTCTCTGTATCTATACACTCAGGTTGTGCACACATGTGCACATTCTATCAATGCATCTTATATTCAGGTGCTATAACAAACTTCCAGAAGTAGCATACCATGGTACTATCTTATTTAAGAGTAAAAGCAACTACTGTTAGCACATCCATTCCATTAATAATTATTAGATATTTACTATATCCAAAGCACCTTTACACCTCCTCCTATGCTTCTTTAGACCAAAGTCTATCTTTCTCATTTATATCTCAAAATGCTTAGTGCATTTCAATTCACTACCTAGTCTACTTTCACACTGTCCCTTTTCCAACTAAGGTATGGCCACTTAAAATGCCTTCAATGCTCTAGGTTCTTACTGCCTTAAAATTCTACCATGTCCATTATACAAATGATCAAACCTTATATCAGCCAGACCATTTCCTTATTCTTCCTCATAAAATCACTAAACTCTCCAAGAGTTCTTCCTTGAATAATCTTTCCTGAACCAGATTGCTGCTTTTTGTGAAAGCTTTTCATCATGAACACACTATAATCAGTCATTTTTAATATTTTACTCATGTGTGGATTCATGCATTCACCAGAAATTTACTGGATGCTTTTTATGTATTGGTCCTACTCTACCTTTGAGAGCAGCAGCAATGTAGTGGGAAGTAAGACAAAGTTCCTGCTCCACTGGAGTCAGTATCCCTTCAGTCATATAAGGGTAGGTCCCTACTATTTCCCTTGGTAGCTCTCTTCTTGTTCTAGTTCACTGCTCTATATTCTTGGTGACCAACTAATATTAAATAACTGTTACAGACAAGAACAAAAACCAGCATACTCTAGATTAGCTAAACATTGCAAATATACAAACAATAAACACACCTCCACAAATGTATTTACTTTGCTTGGACAAGTCAAGATAATTGTTTTAAATCATTCCTAACCAGAGATAAGTTTTCAGAAGGGAATCATAAAATCAGGAGAAAAAGCAGCATTAAGAATGGTGGAAATAGAACCTATTAAAGAATAAGGCAAATACTCTTGAGCTCAATCAATCATATTTTCCCATCACACTTCTGCAATAATTTGAACCCGTTCCCAAGCATTTGGCAGATTCCTTAACCCGCTTCTGACTCAGGAAAATCTGATCCCTGCAGTGAATACCACGTGATGGCAAGTCTTTCCTCCTTCCAACAACTGTGGGTGTCTTTCAAACTTATTTTTTAAAGGATAGCTATATACAAAATCACTTCTAGGGCTTCTAAAGTGAAACATTTGTCTCAGTCATTTGCAAGGAAGTGACTTAATCATTAACTCTTTAATTTATTCACTGGTGGACAGGGTTAGGTATCTTGAGTTTTCCCCTAGATTTATCACTAATTATATGGTCTAATCTGTCTATACTTTAATTTCCTAATCTGCTGAAAGATAAAACTTGCACGGTTCCTAGGGGCATATAATAAAATATCTGTAAATATTTTTAAAGGTTAAAAAATACAGAGAGGCAAGTAGAGGGGGTAAACTATTAATACTAGCTGGATGAACATCAACATATACAAACACTCCATCTGAAGGACATTGAGGCTAAGAGCACAGAACTAAGTCCAGTGCATTCATTGTGGCTGATTTGTCTCTTCCCTTCTATTTTCTAGTGTTTACAGTTTCATCAGCAGCACAAATTAACTGTACTTCCTTTGCTCCTCTCCTTCATATGACTAGTTCTATGTTGTTCCGTGACAGTCTTTGGTGATTTTAGTTTGATCTGATTTAGTCTTACCCTGGAGCCCTTGGCTCCAAGTAAGGGTTTACACTTAAGTAATTTGGTAACACTACTCTGTTGTTAGTATGCTGCTTCTGTTCATTGCCAAGAGACTGTGGTCCTCTGGTGGATATTAAAAGAATCGAAGAGCAAAATGCCACCTCTAAAAACTTGTTATATGGGAAACAGAGCTCATGTTATAAAGAAGACTAAAGAGAAATCCATAAGATTTCCAACTTGGGAATTTAAAAAGTCAGAATCATAAGACTGAAAGAATTGAGCTCAGAGAGGTCATTCCATCTCTATTTGGGATGGGGACATGATTTCTTTCTTTTTTGCTTGCTAGCATACTGGATAAAGTGACACCTACCACAAAGAAAATACACTGCCATAGATATGAGAAGTATCATCCTTTGATGAAATGCCCTTCAAATAATTCACAATTCCACAATTCATTAGCAGAACACCCTGGGAGATGCCAGGGTAGATACAAATTTTATCTGAATCCTATCAACACTCTAAATGCACACAGAATTCACACCCGCAGACCTTCTATCCAAATCTATAACCCATGATGACCACTGTGTAAGTTTTACCTACACCAACAATATCCTATTGTTTGAAATTTATTCTGGAGTATTAGACATCTAAATGTCTATGCCTAAGACATGTTTCTCTAATACTGGGAAGAAGACAAGGTATGGCATTAGGTCGATAGGTCTGGTAGCAGAATACTATGCATCTTTAATAATCCCACCCCCGCCAAAAAAGAGAAAAAACACATAAAGAAGTACCAAGGGACCTAGAAATAAGGAAGAAATATCAGCCTTAAGAATGGTGGAAATGGAGTAAAAGAAAATAAAGCAAGTTTGGGAGAACTGGGTGGAGTGGCAAAGGACTTTGCAAAATGCTCCCAGTACTCCAGCAAGAGCTAATGATGTGATGTCAAAATCATCCAGCAGCCACTTGAAGTTCAGAACAGGTTAACACTTGGGCCGCTTCTTCCTGAATCTCTATGGCTTTCATTCTAGTCTTAAGCCAAAGAACAAGGCTCACTGGATTCTTCTGCCAGCCCTCCCACATTCTGCTGTATCCCTTCCTGTGCACTCTCTGCTCAGTAACCCTCCCCCACCCAGCATCTTCCCTCTTTGATGTTGCCAAGGCCTTTTTCCCACCATCCCCAAAACAATTACCCAAGCGATGGCTTCAATTCTGGATTCTCATAAGACAGCAGCCAGCCAGAAGCCTGGGTTGCCTTTAGCCTTGTGAGAGGATATGCCAGGCATCCGTCGAAACTCTCCAGTGAAGTTAAATTGGTAGGGGGTGGGGAGACTCTCTTTGAATGAGAGAATACCATGGTTGCTGTAGGACACAGAGCTCTTTTGACTTGGAGTTTAATGAGCCTCCACTTCAATAGGACCTACGTGTTCCGAAAGATAAGGGTGAAGACGGAAAAGTACCATTTACCTCGTTTGGCTGCCTGCTGTACAGGCTGTAGATTGGTGTCAAGGCATGGATCACAGTGATTCACCAAAAACAGGTCTATCCCCTCCCCAGCAAGATACCTCCCTGGTTGTCAGCAGAGTTGGGTCCATGAAAGAATCAACACTGAAATCTGAAGAGAATGGAAGTTGTGTTTATAAGAGAAAGGTTCTCTGTGAGCCTGAGACCACATTTCTGTATAGGGCTTGATGATTGCAGAGAACCGCAGACAAGGGACTTAATGGGATTAGAAGGATGGAATGAATTTCAGGGAAGCCATCTAAATGAGGCCTTTCTAGAGAGGAAGACATAAATGAACACAAGGGCCCTTGAACCAATGAAGTAGCTATAATCTTTCCCTGACCATCTTGATGCAATGAGAACTAGTCACCTGAGTGACCCTGAACTTGGAAAGCTGAGAAAACATTCCCCATGCAAAAGGCCCATTTTGAGAAATTTCCCTTAATTATGATTTACTAAGTAGACTAGAGAGGTTCTCACTGGAAGAACTTCGAAGGCCTGAGAAAAAAGGGAAGTTTGTGGTTGCCATTTGTGAGCCATAACTAAGTTATGTGTTTATCTTGGACATAGGCAGATCATCGAGCATATCTTTCTGCCTCCAAGCATGGCCTTCCTCTCCATCAGAGAGATAATGCTTGTACTCATGAATACCCTTGTTGTTTTAGAAATGCTCACTGATATTTTGTGTAGGAACCACAATGAAGACCCTTTACCAGTTCTGTTCCAGAGCTATACACACTTTAAATACCTCCCTAATATTCCGTCCTTGAAAATTTTAACCCAGAATGACAGAGACCTAATGGTAACTGAGTCACAGCAGAAAAGCAAAATTTTGCTTAACAATTTCTACATTTGAGGATGATAGAAAGGAAAATTTTCCTTTGAACATATGGGAAAGACAGGACAAACACCACCCAGGAGCAAATCCAGCTCTGATAGGCTGCTAAAAACAAAGCAAAAACACAAGAACTAGTCTACTTTTCCCCAGACACGATTTTGCAAACCTTTATAAGAGATATGATCTGGCTTCAGTGTGGAAGATGTCATGTGGCCTCTGAGATTGCACTGGGTAGAGGCAGGGCTGTGAGCCTACTCTTCCAGTCAAAAGTTCCACCTCCTTTAGCAACAGCAATTCAGAATTCCCCAACAATTTGAAACCATAGGAAAGTACAAGTTGGATGAAGACTAAAAAATTAACAATAATTGATGAGCTCATTTGAGGTATTAGACAACATTCATTCAATCCCAGCCAATATTTAGAACTTCTTTAAATTGTAAAGCTACATATTTTGGGGCAAGTCCCTGGAAAACTACTAGAAAATCTCGGGAACAAATGCCCAGAAAAGCCTCAGAAGTCTGAAGCCAGATATATATTTCAGGCAACTGTTTCCGCGAGGGTTGCTCAGTGGGAACTACAGATGAACATCTTCTTCCTACACACATATTATTTCCATGAATAACAACCAGTTACCACTGTATCCTCAAACAATGAAAACCAGGAAGGCTGCAGTATTTTGCCCGTTTATCTCCAACTGGACGAGTACCCTTCCCAGACAGGCAGCAGGGTTATATATACACCATAATCTCAAAGCAGTTTGGACAAGTTTCTTATAGTCTTTTGAAAAGCGAGGTCTAAAGGGTAAAACAATGGTAAAGTGGTAGAGGCCAGGGAGGGTACTGGAGAGGCAGGGATAGGGTTAATGGGTACGAGATAAGAGATAAGAGAAATAAATACTGGTGGTCCCTTACACAGAGGGTGAGTACAGTTAACAATACTGTATTGTATAATTCAAAATATCTATAAGAGAGAATTTTGAATGGTCTCATAACAAGGAAATGCTATGTGATCGAGACGATGGATAAGCTAAATATCCTGAGCTGAGTGATAACACAATGCATAAAATGATCAAAACATCACACTATACCCCCATAAAGATGTACTATTACCTGTCAATAAAAAGGTAGTTTTAAAAAGATGCAGAGGTTGCTAAATCTGAACAAGTGCCCACATTTTCTTTTTGGGAGTTGAACCAAAGGATGATTCAGACAGGGAGATAGGCAGCAGGGTCTAGAGAAGGAAGTCATGAGACACCAGTTTTATTCCTGGCTTTACCCAAGACCTGCCATGTGACCATCAGCAAGCTACTTCTCAGCAGGTCTCTTAGTGTACCCTTTTCTAAAAGAATATAGTCTTACTGTAGTCTATAATTTTCTCTGGAATTCCCTTGCAAATAAATAAATAAATAAATGAGGGAAGGGAATATATGAGGTGTACTGAAGGACTAAAGGGTGTGTTAAGCTCCTTAGACCCAGACATTTGGCAAATGCAAAACTTCCTCACTTTCCATGAAGCAAACTGGCATATTTATGAGTTGGACAACCAATGAAGCAAGACTTTAACTTCATTTTATACAACCTGAAGTTAACAATCAATCAGGCTAAAGGATATCATGAATTAGGTGGCATTACCTCCTGGTAAATTATGAGCCCATAGCCCAACCACAGCAAGCATTTTAAAACCCAAAAAGGAAAGCAGAGGAAGCCTGCAAGTCAAGAGATATCCAGGAACTAGAACCATTCTTACTGAGGGACAGGAAGCAGACAATGAATAAAAGCAGGACAGATACCTCACATACAACAGCCAGAATGCTATTTGATCCCTAACACTTTAATTTTGTTTCAGGTTTATAAAGCTTTCAACTTATTATAATGGAGGCATTTTTCCTTTACAACTGTATAAACTTTAGCATAGAATTTAGTGAGATACAAAAATTGTTTAACCAAGTTACAAAGATCTTTAACATCAATGTTTGCTGGAACATATCCATTCCCAGAAATGCAAAGCATCTAGGAGTTAGTAGTACTCTAGTACAATGTCAACTGACTTCCAAGGTTAATCAATGGACAGTCCAACAGCAAAGTTCCCTCTATTTGACATGAATAGTTTAGTGTTGCAGTCAAGTAACATTTCCACCAAGACTGATAAGATACATTAATTGTATGCTTCATAGTTTTGGGGCTCCACTAATAACTGACAAATTCACCCCCATCACATAACTACATGCTAAAAACTAATCATTAAGCCACAGCAAAGATCATGGTCAGTACATTCTCCTGACATAAATTGGGTCTTATCCTATCCCAAACTTACCAAGGCTACTTATTTTCCCAAACAAATATGCCAAGTCCAACAGCAAAAGATATGACCATGAAGATGCACTTTTGACCTAAGAGGGGGACTTAGGACTAAGAGGGAACTTATTTCCCACTAAGTGTGAGGATACAAGGACCATTCTCATTTCAAGATCCTTGGAGTACCTTAAAATATCTGGAATCATTTTCTGGTTCTTCCAAAAAAAAGTCTTAAAGCACTCTAATATATATCTCACAAGCAGGATTAAGTATATAGTAAAACTTGGAGTGTGAGGGCAGTCATGTTATTATATAAGTGAATGGAAATAGCCCCGTGATCCTAGTGATTTCCTATTCTGTAGCAAAAGAGAAACTTGCAAGCAAAGAGAAAAGACTTCAAAGTCCACTCACATCAGCACAACTGTTAACTAGAAGCAGAAGATGATCCATTCTTGTTGGAAGATTGCACAAGTTGCCAGTTCACCAAGATGGTAGCCCAGTGCTCTTTTTTTCCCATTTCTCACACCCTTAGACTGACATGCTACCTGAGAAAAACATACCTCTTCTTCCAGCTTTACCACCTTGGCCTGGGCATTGCTCAGGGCCTGATCTCGGATTTCAATGTGTCGCCTTTGGTCCTCGTTGGTAGAACGGGCAGTGGCCAGCTCCGCTTCCAGCTTCTCCTTCTCCCGCTGGCTTTCTTTATCTGTGAAGACATGAAACATCAGGACTTCCATCCCAGAGCTGGCTCAAAACCTTATGTGAGCAAAATCGAAAAATTGGACCCATTTGACATGCTACTCTTCTAGCACAGAGATTAAAGAACCACTATACCCAAGATCTAGACTATCACACTGACTCTACCACTAACTTTCTGTGTAAATTAAGAAAAGTCACTTAATGGTCTTTGTGCAGAAGTAGTGAGAAAGTGGATGCAAAAGTCATAAAAAGTATAAAGCATTATACAAAAAAGGATAAATACATATACACATATATAGGAAGAGAAAATTAGCTGTTTCAATTTTTTTCTTCAAAATGTTCTTGCACTGAAAAAAGAGCAATTGAGCCCAATAAAATTGTCCCCATTGTTTCCTCATCACAGTATATTAAATAGATCTAAAAATGATATTTCATAGCCAGGCATGGTGGTACATGCCTGTAATCCCAGCATCTCAGGAGTCTGAGGCAGAAGGATCTCAAGTTCAAAGCCAGCCTTAGCAATTTAGCAAGGTCCTAGGCAATTTAGCAAGATCCTGTCTCTAAATAAAATCCAAAAAGGGCTGGGGATGTAACTCAATGGTCAATTGAGTATTTCCGGTTTAAATCCCCAGTAGTAAAAAAAATGATATTTCATAACGTGGCTAAAATGTCAAATCCCACCCTTTACACACTAACATTTTTTTTCCTAACTGAGATGAGGTCTATTTGACAACACATCATCTCCAGGGAAATCCTAATCCAAAACCATCCCTAACATAGCCCACTTTATCTCAGAATCTGCTCCTCTTGGAAAGTCAAGGTCTTTAAACAGTGAGTGAGATAAAACTAGAAGCCATGCTATGCTCTTTCCCACTCTTTCTCCTGCAGCATAGACTGGGTGTGGTGGGATTGTCAGAAACAATAGGGAGGAGTTAGAGGGAAAACATCAGGATCAGAAACATCAGGATCAGAGGAATACAGGCAAACGTTTCACCCCCAAAATATCCTCTACTTGAGACTCTTCTTTTCTGATGAGTTAACAGTTAAGTCTATCAGAGTTCAAAAGTTTAAATTTTTTTTAAAGTAAGCTGATATACCTGGGTACTTGCATATATATATATATATACACACACACATGCCATGTATATATATGTATATACATACATATGTGTATGTGCGGGTATAGATACAATATAGGACTTTAGAATGAAAGACTTTAAAATTATGGTATTTACCAGTAAATGAATGGAAATAGAGAATACCATGCTAAGTGAGATAAGCCAAACTCAGAATTTCACTGGTTGGATGCTTTCTCTCATATACATAAGTCAGAGTGAAATAAAGGAAATGGGGAGGGAAGGATAGGATAACACAAAGAACCAATCAAATACAAATTAATAGATGAGTAAAAGGAAGTCTAGAAGAGTAGAGGAAGGAGAATGGGCGAGGGGAGGGAGGACAGGAGGGAAAAGCGGGAGGGGAAAGGGGAGGATCATGAACTGAAACAGATTTCCAGGCATATATTACTTTGTCAGGATGAACCCAACTACTATGTATAACTATAAAGCTCAAATAAAAAATAAAATTAAAAAAAAAGAATGAAAGAGTTTAGTGGGCCCATAATGATCTTTTTGGCTTGGATTTTATAGAGAGCTCAGGCAACACCTGTATCATGAGGACTGAAAAAATATCTATAGATGGATACAAGTTGTGCATTCTAATAAATTATACAGGTTTATATTTAGTCTCTAAACAAAACTCATATTTTGGTCCATACATTATTCTTACCTCAACTGCCTTTTTATATTGGCTGTCCCTTTTTCTAGTACCCATAGCTGATCAGAACACTTGAATATTCCACTGGAATTGATTCTCACTGAATCTCAATAAGGCAATTCTTATCACTCCCAAATAGATTCTATTGCTTGGTCCTAACTTTAGGTGTCTGTTATTCATAAGAGCTCCTGAAAGTGTTGATTCTATTAGTTCAATGGTTAGTCACATTCAGGAGTAGATTAACATATATATATATATATGCAATACATAAACCACTAAGGAGTCTCATTAAGAAGGATAAGTGAGGGCTGGGGTTGTGGCTCAGTGGTAAAGCACTTGCCTGGCATGTGTGAGACCCTGAGTTCAATCCTCAGCACCACATATAAGTAAATAAATTAAATAAAGGCCCCTTGACAACTAAAAATATTTTTAAAAAAGTAAAAAAAAGAAGGATAAGTGAAAGATATAAGAACTGAATGGGAGAAAGAATCACAGAAGTAGAGAAAATTAAAATAACCCTAAGAATGTTCTTTTGACACTGTTTAAATAAAAATGAACATCTGGCTGAAGTGGTATGCTTTTTTCTGAGAATACATAATCTGCTAAAATCTGTACCAAGAAATGAAATAACAAAATGAAACGATGTTTATCTTAGTCATGCAAGGATGGTTCAATAAATATCCCAGTCCTGAAACTTTTTTGAGAAGTTTAAACAGGATCAAGATTCTAGCCCTTACCATTCCTTAATTTTGTTGACTTGAACATTTCAGTTAATCCAACTGTCAACAATGTCTTGATTTCCCTTCATTTAAAACAAAATAACAGGACCTCAGTTCTCTGTTGTGGCATACAAGTAACTTAGAAGTCACCACTCTGTCCTAACAAAATTAAAAAGCTGAACAAACTGAAATATCAACAACTTTACTTAGATCCATCAGAGAAGTAAGTTCACAAGGCAAACTTCTGTCCTCAAAATTGGAGAGACAGACAGGTGGATACAGAGAATCACAATTTACCAGATTAGAATTGCATGAGCAGGAACCTGTGGAGGAACCAGTAGAGAATTAGGAAAACCTGGACTATAATTGATGACTTGCTGGAGGCTTGGTGTGGACAAACCTGAGAGGTAACTCCAGAGACCCAGTCATAATGGAACTTCTATGCATTTGTGAACTTTTACCTCTAGGAGCTTGACCAGGTTCTCACAGTGAAGATCAGACCCGCAATGAAGAATGATAAAATTATGGCATTTGTAGGCAAATGGTCGAAATTGGAGAATATCATGCTAAGTGAGATAAGCCAGTCTCAAAAAACTAAAGGACGAATGATCTCGCTGATAAGCGGATGAGGACATATAATGGGGGGCGGGAGGGGCTAGCATTAGGTTTAGGGTTAGGTTTAGAGTTAGGCTAAGGAGAGCGGTAAGAATGAAGGAAAGAAGGACTGTATAGAGGGAAAAGAGGGGTGGGAGGGGTGGGGGGGAGGGGAAAAATAAAATAAACATCATTACCCTATGTAAATGTAAAAAAAAATAAAATTTAAAAAAAAAGATCAGAGAAAAATTACCTTGTGTTATCAGCAGAGGAAGGGGAAAGTAACCATTATGAAATATGCCACAGCATTCTGTTTTTCTTGAAAAGACTTACCCTTAAGAGGAACTACTTAGCTCTGCCTAACCTATTGGAATTTTTTTCCAGATCCTAACCCAACCTGGGATAGAATAATACCCAACTCCAGCCTGTTCAAGCCTTCTGCATGAGAGAAGAAAATACCCAACTCTAGCCTCTCTGGCCATCCTGCAACCTTCTTAGGGAGGGAACAACTGAGAAGCACTCATGAGTTTTACAATTCAGAGGCACAAGCCTACTAAAAGAGTGAGACCTAATCATAGAACTAGAGAACATTTCCCTTCCCCCTCCACCTTACCACCACATCAGAGAGGCATACTATCCTCAGAACAACCATACATGGCATGTATTATTCAAGCATATATTTACCATGGTACCTCTTACCCCATGCAGCATGTCTGCTATTTAATAATGACAACAAAAAAATGACAAGACATTAAAAGGCAAAACAGTTTGAAAAGATCAAAACCAGAGCCAGATAGGCAAGAACGCTAGAATTATCAGATCATGAATTTAAAACAACTATGATTCATATGCTAAGGGTTCCAATGGCAAAAGTAAACAGCATGCAAGAATAGATGAGTAATGTAAGTAGAAAGATAAAAATTCAGAGAAAGAATAAAAGCTTCTAGAGATTAAAATGGAGGTAACAACATCTTATTTAACCTCATGATATTTGTTAAGGATCAAATGAGATAATGAGTTTATTTAAATGAAAGACGCATCAGAAGGCAAAAAGAAACACCAGAGGAACTTCCTCCATAAAGAGAATCATCATTATCTCATGACTAATAATGAAAAGGAATCTGCAGCTTCAAAATATGCCTTTTTCCAGGAATGGTGGTGCAAGCCTGTAATCCCAGCAACTGGGGAGGCTGAGGCAGGAAGATCACAAGTTCAAAGCCAGTCTCAGCAACTTAGCAAGACGCTTAGCAAGATCCTGTCTCAAAATAAAAAATAAAAATTGCTAGGAATGTGGCCCAGTGGTTAAGTGCCACTGGGTTCAATTTGCAGTACAAATACACACACACACACACACACACACATATATAAAATGAATATATACGCCTTTCATTGAGATGTGACAGATTCGTTATACTAATTTTTAGAATGAGAAGGTTGAGACTCACTTGACCTATGTTTCCAAATTTAGGATTACATTATAGCTACGGGGGACCATGACATAAGTAGTTATGCCTTTCTAGGTCCCTCTCCTCTTAACTAGGACAGCTCTCTCACCAGAAACTCAGGTAAGTAGTTTGGATTTGGATTTGGAGGTTGAGTGTCCTTTTCCTCAAGACCTTGAACCTTAAGAGAAACTTCCACAAAGCAGCCTCACCCTACCTTCCCACTGTGACTTTACATACATCTGTCTGAGCAGATGTACCTTGGAAAGAAATGTACATTTGTTGCTTACTGTGTACCAAGTATTGTACTGGCCTAATCCTCAGAACAACCATACAAGACAGGTATTATTCTCTTCTCTATTTTGCATATGAGGAAACAGATTTGGAGAGCATGACTAACATAAGGACCCACAATTGGTAAATAAGGAGTGGAGCTCTCATTTAAGCCCAACTTATTCTATACTCTTTCTACTATACCCGACTGACTTCTGGGTTGAGTTGGTTTGGACTCTCTGGGATTGCTGAACCACGCACCCCAGAGAGACTTTTCAAAAAGGCTTGCTTTCTTTCTGCCATAGTTCCAACCATGCAGGGCCCTGTTGATATCCAAAGGTAAAAGAAATAAAGGAAGCCAAGAGTCATGCTCTCTTCCCTGTCTAGTTCTAGAGCTATTTGACAGTCTCTCACCCTGCTGATAAGGTAGTTTGATGTAGTAAATTACCACATTTTATAAAACTGTAGCAGAGCTCCTAGGACACCTGAAATACCATCTCTACACAGAGAGGAGTGCAAACTATCAGATCCAGGGCAAGAATCCATATGTTTTGTTTTGTTTTGCTTTGTTCTGGGAGGCTGCCACCCTCTTTCTGTCACTGAACTAGCTTCCAGGGCAACCGTGACACCACAAAAGCAACTTCACAACAATTCACACTGGGCATCGATGACACCAGAAAAACGACATTCCTTGATCTAAGACTCCTGACAAAGGAACAGGAGGCAAAAAGAAAAAGAGGAAGAAAAACTCTGTTCTGAAGCCAGAGCACAACAGAGCAACCCAGGCAGGGAGGGGAACTTTGTAAATGAAGATCAAACAAACTTGTAAAAGCTGACTGGAAGCTACACAGAATAACTTGAAAGGGTCATGGGAGGCCCAGCAAAGATGGAAGATTGACAAGTCCCCACCAAGCACAAGTACAGCAGGGGCTGCACTGGGGGAGAACGAGATGGGGGGAACCAACTTTGGGCATCTGCAGAAACGAGGGCATTCATCTGTTTCCTCCCAGCTTACTCTCCCTGTGGACTCAATCTATTATGAAGTTTTATTGCTGCTTTTATTATGGCAATTGGAAAGAATTAGGCATTGTCTAACTGGGTGGAGTTCATTAGGGACCGATAAAGAAGAGGATTAATTCATCATCAGGGTCCTAGGAGTATTTTCAGACAAAGGAAACTCTATTCTGAGGAAGACAGAGTTCTGCCTGCCCTATACCCTTCAATTCTGCAACAGGAGTCACTAGTTCAGGCCATAGCCTCTAGCTACCCTTGTGATCTGCCAAAGTGTGATAGGATACAATACTAAGTGTTTAACTAAGGAAGCCCCAACTGCAGGTTAGGTATTTCAGACACTAATCATCAATTCTGCATGTTAATATCATCTCTACCAGAGCCAGTATAGAAAACCTTCTAAGAAATCCCTTCAACAGTAAGGGATCCTGTGCTCACTGAGGTCCTCGTGGCAGGGATTCCAAGAGGTTTCTCTGGTTTAATACAGAGGAAGCCATTTAATATGATTAGATATTGTAGCAAGCTGACTTCTTGGTCTAGAAGGAATAGAATAGAATCTTCCAATTTGATGTTTGACCAGGTTTAAGAATCCCTAGATGACATTCACTCTGTCCTGGCTGTTCTCAAAAGCTAAAGAGAACTGGGCAACCATTTCACACACCTTGCTCCCATCTGCCATTCATAACCACTTCTAGAGCTTTCAGACTTACTTTTTGCAAAGAGCTGAGAGATGGTTTTCCTGGTATCCTCGGACCCTTCATACTCCTTTTCCGCAAGCTGCTTGTTGGCCGTCTCTAGACGCTCTGTGGAATTTGAAGACAGTCAACAGGGCCCCAAATACAAACTACCAAGCACATGTTTGCCCTCTTAACTACTGACCTTCAGCAAAACAAATCTGCATCTTCTTGTCACGTAGGAATGGGTGACACAAACAGAGATTAACAAACAGGAATTCCAAAACAATAGCAGGGAATAAGGGGGTAAGGACTTAACACTTTCACTCCTCATGGCCAAAATATAGACGTAGAATTGTACATTCAATGAAATACTCCATCCCTGAATATATAAAGATGACTTTCATTAACCAGAAAAAAAAAGCATCACAGTTCTGTCAAGTTCTTAAAATCATGTAATGTTAAAGCTAGAAAGGGACCATGACAACATCTAGTTAAATCCCTTGATTTTACAGATAAGATAACTGAAATCCAAAGATAGAAAATAACATTGCCAAGGGCAGCAGTTTTAAAGGTACTGATGGTGATTTAAAGTAGAAACATTTGCCAGCATCTTTGATATCATCAGGTGAAGGTAAAAATAAAAGAAGGGAGTGAGCCCTAGAAATAACAAAGGGAATCACTATTTCAAGTTTGCACAGTCCAAAGACATGCATCTGCAAGACCTACAAAGGAATAGAGGTTGCACCAATCGTGGGGGTGGGCTAGGTGAGTCCAGGTTTATCAGGAAGAATTGGTGCTTGATTAACTGACTAGAAGGCCAGTCAGGTACATCTCCCCACTAAAGACTAAGCAAGCTTGAGATCAAATACTATTGCAGTCTCTCTCTCTCTCTCTCTCTCTCTCTCTCTCTCTCTCTCTCTCTCTCACACACACACACACACACACACACACACACACACACACACACACATCTAGCCTGGTAGAGGCCCTACAACTTACCATTGACCACACCAAGGGGTTGGATGACCCCAAAGAGCTTGATCAGATCCTCGTCAGCCCTTCCCATCACCACCTTGCAGCTGCCCCATAAATACACAGATAGGCCCATTGGATCCCTTACCTCTCAGATCCCTGTTGAAGTCATGCATCCTCCGAATCTCGCCCTCTAGCTTGTTCCTCATGGCTTTCTCCAGGGCCTCTCTTTTGGAGGACGATTTCACCAGGTTCTCATATGCCTCCGAGACTCGCTGGATTTCTGTCTCCACCTGAACATAAAAAAACAAAAAAGGTGGTAATGATAAGAGGTTGATAGGGAAGAAGGTCTAAAAACATATATGAAAAACCTCAGTGACAGTTTGTCCCAGAGCCTACAGACAGCCATGTTGCAAGAAGAACACAGTCAGAAAAGTTTCAAGGAAGACATCCCAAGTTCAATGGTAAGTTTGGTAAGTATCTCATTGTTTCACAAGACTTCCTTATGTTTTAAATATATATAAAATTGTATTTATATACAATGTCTGCCTTCAGAGAAGGTGGTAGGATAGAATAAACTTCATAAATAGCATTAAAAATTATTTTAACTTCTGAATAAATATTTCTTGATTTTGAAAATATTAATAATAATGTATATAATGTCGGAGCATACAAAGGGCTTTCACATGTTTACTTCAATTTGTCCTGTTATCTACCTAGTGGAAGCAATAGGCCCTAAAAATCTAAAACTTCAACTTCATTTTTAAAACATTTAATCAAGGGTCAAATAGTAATAAGAACTAGTTAAAGCACTGTGGTGTATGAATGTGAATGAGAACATTCTCTGTGTCCTCCAGGAGCTTTCAATCTAATCAAGTCAAGGAATATAGGGCAACATGCAGTTTTAGGAAAAGGTGGCACACCCTGTAATCCCAGAGACTCAGGAGGCTGGGGCAGGAGGATTACATGTTTGAGGTCAGCCTGAACAACTCTGGTGAGACCCCGTATTAAAATAAAAAGGGCTGGGGATGTGGCTCAGTGGTAGAGCGCTTGTCTGGCATGCACGAGGCCCTAGGTTTGGTCCCCAGCACCAGAGAGAGAGAGGGAGAGAGAGAGAAGAAAAGTAGGAGTGCTATAAAACACAGAGAAGGAAGAAATTATTCCTGATGTGGGGAGGAGAACAATTTCAGGGAGGAGGTAGCATTTAGAGTCAGATTCTCAAAGCTGGGTCAGATTTCAATGGGCAGAGGTGAGGGGAAGGGTATTCTATTCTGAGTGAGCAAATGCATTCCCAGAATGACCAGTAGCCTCATTTGGCTGGACACTGTGGGGTACACAGAGGGAAGCTGGCAAGATACGGCTGTGAAGATAGATTGGAGTCAGATCATAAAAGGCTTTTAATGCTAGGCATTTGGACTTTATCCCATAGTCAGTGGGAAACCAGTACAGATTTTTGAACAGAAATTCATGATTAGAGTTGTGTTTTATGACATCCCTGCAAATCTCGTAAAATGAAAAAAAAAAGAAAAAAAAAACACAAAGACAAAAGGTCTTGTCCTGAATCCACCAGAATCAGGAAGAAAAAAAGAAATAAGACTCCAGAGTCTTTCTGTAACCGGTATAGCTCCACTGCACATGTAATAACCACAGAGATTATTTGCATATGATTTGTATAAGACAAATACATCCCATGGCCTATTAGGCAATTTTCAAATTAAGTCTGATTCCTGCAATCATTCTGCGTTCCTTCTTAGTTTTCCACTGGACTCCTTAACAAAGCTCAGGGTGCTTTATGGGGAGAAATACCAGGCCACCAGAGGGAGAGTGGGGTGAAAGGTAGGGTTACCAAACAACTCAGATTCGACCTGCCCCCATCTCCAAAATCCTGCCTGAGACAGGGCTGCCTACAAATGAGGCTTATACCACTGAAAAGAGCAGACTTGAAAGTGCTTTTCTCCTTGCAGATGGCACCGAGATAGCAGCACAGAAGGTGAAAGCTAGTGAATGGCATTTAGAGACAAGATCTGTAAGGCCTGTGTCTGATGAAGCTTTTGCATGAAATTCAAGTGCTAGGTAGAGAAAATAAACATTTCCATTTGAAAGAGCAGGCTTGGTGCTGGACTGCTCTGGGCAGTCTGGAGGGAGGGAGTGAGGCTTCCAGGTTCCACAGTATGCAACACCTGGAAGGCAGCTGTAACTTCACTCTAGGTGTTTAGACTGTTGTTGCAAGTTCTGGTACTAATTCTTCCCCCAGGCCCTGTGGAGATATGTACTCTTCATGCATTAGTCATCTTTTCATTGCTGTGACCAAAATACCCAACAAGGGCAACTTAGAGGAGGAAAAGTTTATTTGGAGCTCAGTTTCAGAGGTTTAGTCCATGGTGTCCAACTCCATTGCTCTGGGCCCAAGGTGAGGTAGCACATCATGAGGGAAGGGCCCAGGAAGGAAGTTGCTCAGCTCATGGCAGGGTCAGGAAACAGAGAGTTCTGCTCATCAGGGACAAAATATATACCCCAAAGTCACACCCCTAGGGACCCACCTCCTCTAGTCTTATCTAACCCACCTATGGTTACCACCCAGTCAGTTCATTAAAACTAGGTTAGACTGATTAGCTCTCAGTCCAGTCATTTCACCTCTGAGTATTCCTACACCAACACAGGAACTTAGAGGGGTTTTCTCATATCCAAACCTTAACACCAATAGGGCTTTCCATGACACAACTCACAGAAGGGCACATCCACTGGCATGGTCTGAGGCATAGTGGGGATAGGAGAAAGTGAGGGTGATGATGAGTTTCCAGATTTTGTCTACTTATTACCCTCATGAGCCTCAGCTTTCTTATTTTTTCCAGTACCATCTGGTATCTACGTTATTTTCCCCACTTTCCTTTTCCTCTTCTCCCCCTGTTGTCCCTGTGCTCCACCTTAGCACTAGTTCGGCCTCCACATCTCGTGATGCTCAGGCTATGCCAATTACACTTATTTGAAGTATATTTTCATATCCAGGGGAACAAACAACAACAAAAGTTCTACATTGCTCTTTTTCCTTGTCATCCACCCCAACCCCTCAAAATTATCATGAATCCTTTGGCAAGAGGGCTTATAGAAGATTTGGGTTCATCTTTCAGTGGTAGTATCAAAGATGGATCTAGGGCCACCTTGAATGGAGAGTGTGGGGAGGGATGTCAACTATTAGCCTAATCATCCAAACTGTGTTTCTAGTGTGTGATAGAATTAATTTATTGCAACAAAGTGATGGAGGGAGGGGCATAGTTAAAATGAGAAGAGGGGAAAAAATACAAAACCAGGGTCAAATCAGACAGAGGTCTGACTCCAACCCAATGGGCCCCATTCAGGTTTTAAAAACAACTGGAAAAGGGGAAGCTTTTTTAGCTGCATAAAAATACTTAGCTGATAAGCCCTCGTCTACTTTAGGACCGAGACCTGGGATTTGCAAATTCTCAGCCTCATTCAGGCCCCTGAAGTTTCCACCTGGTGTCTCCTAAGGACAGAGTTGCTCAACAATACAAGACAACCACCCCTCCCTCCCTCCCTCCCTCCTTCCCTCACCTTTAGCCTCACCTCCCTCAACAGTGCAGAAGATAGGGAGATCAAGCCACAAGAGCTCCACAATGACAAAACTGCAAGAGGCTGCCAAGGACATAAAACTCTATTCACCAACAGCCACTGGAGGCCAAGAACTAAGGTTCCTAGCTTGGGGCACTCAAGAGCTAAAGTCCCAGCTGCAGGAGACAGGAGGGGCCCATGGAAGAATGTGAACTGGGGACACACACTCCTTTTTCCAGTTCCTCAGCCTAGGGCTGTCACCTGTCACCCAGCTGTGGTGCTAAGCCCCTCCTGTCCCCCACACACAAGACAAAGAGAGCAGATGTTGAATCTGAGTTGCAGGGAAGAACCAAAGCAAAACAGGGGAGGGGGGTCAGTGTTGAAAAAAAGTTATTAGGAGAACTCCCACTAGGAAGAGTACTCTTAACCTTTTCCAGAACAAGGCAGGGCAGACTTTAACTTCTGCTGGTGAGATTTCTCAAGGAACTGTGAACTATGGTTTTATATTGAAGATTCAAATCCATATTGGTGAAAATAATAAAGACTAAAAGCCTTCAAGTGCTGGTAGGTTCTCGACTGACACATGGATTCTGGCCTTATGAAGAGGTATCCCTGTTCCCTTTGGAATTCTAGAACAACTAAGTTTTCTCTAGGGCTATGATATCTGAAAAATTATACTTTTTCCTCCCAGTATAAATGTAAAATGTTACTTCTCTGACAGAGAGGCAGAAGGCTTATGCCAAAGTTTGACCCATATCTAACCTTCAGACACAAAAATTCTGAAGACCTGCCTCTGAGCAATACAGATACCCACAAGTAGAAACTTTTACGTGGATGTTAAGTCCCACTGATAAGATTTGTTGGGATACTGGAGACTGGACACAGGGGTGCTTTACCACCTCTACATTCCCAGTTCTTATTTATTTATTTATCTTTTAACTGTAGATAGATATAATATCCTTATTTTATTTATTTATTTATATGTGGTGCTGAGGATCGAACCCAGTGCCTCACACATGCTAGGCAAGCGCTCTACCACTGAGTTACAGTCCCAGCCCCTTTTTTATTTCTTTTTTTTATTGACACAGGGTCTCACCAAGTTGCCAAAGCTGGCCTCAAAGTTGAGATCTCCTGCCTCAGCCTCCCGAGTTGCTGGGATTACAGGTGTGCATCACCATACTGGCTTCCTACTAATAAGATTTAGAAGGAGACCCTAATATCCCTCAGTGGGAGCCTCACCTTCTGCAGTCTGGCCACTTTCTCGTAGCATCCTTCCAACTCCTGCCGCAAGTTCCGGTTCTCATCTGAAAGGATCTCAACCATCTGCTGGGCTCTGGAAACAATGGCAAAAGGATCAGCTGGCATGGGCTGATAAGAAGCTGACTGCTGAGCACGAGGCATAACTGAATAGGCTTCTCCTGACTGCTGCTGCTGTTGCTGCTGCTGCTGCTGCTGCTGCTGACTCAGCCCAGGTTGTGAGAGACGGTAATGATCACCCTGGTGAGCCTGATTAGGAAGGAAATGCTGCTGTGGCCTAGGAAGGTGAGCTGAGTGGTCCCCTTGGTTTGGCACCAAGGGGTGTTGTGCTGGAGACAATCTAGTAGATGGTGGAGACTGCAGCAAGGGCAAGGAACCTCCAGACGTCAGGGAAGAAGTAGGGCTGTGAGGCTGAGAGTTCCTGGCCGACAATGGCAAGGAGATGTCCTGTGGTGGCCTGGAAAACACAAAGGGCAGGCTGTGGTTAATTTCGCTCCTGAAGCACTGAGAGAGAAGGGCACAAGAAAGTAACATGAGGTTGGGTGCGGTGACACACACCTGTAATCCCAGCAACCCAGGAGGCTGAAGCAGGATGAAATCAAGTTCAAGGCCAGCCTGGGAAACTTAGCAAGACCTTGTCTTAAAATAAAAAATAAAAAGGGTTGGGGATGTAACTCAGTGGTAGAGCACCCCTGGGTTCAATCCCCAGTAGGGCCAAAAAAAGTGACAGGAGGAGGCTTCTGGAGCCCCCAGAACACCTGCAAAATGAGAAGCAGGCAAAGTCAGACTATAGGATCCCTGCAAAACTCTATAGTTCTTTTCTGGCACAACCTGTGACTCTGATCCCATGGATAATGGAACCAGATGACCTCCAAGGGTCACTTTGTGAAAAATCTAAGGAATGTACAGTCTAATAAGTATTTTAAATGATTCTTCTACAAGGTAATTTTCAGGTTATTTTAAACTAAACCTAATGTTAGAAATAACATTATGTATGTGGTCCAGCATACGTAAAGATTCAAATTTAGAAAACATGTCTCACCTGCCCAGAAGGAATCAACAAATAGCCACCAAAACTTCCCTTCATCTTCCTACCTGGACCTGGCTTTGAGAATGCATACCCATCAAAAAAAAATCACTCAAAAATGTTAATTCTTTTTACATTAAAAACACCAAATAATTCTTATTTATTCATTCCAGATATTGGTAACTTAATAATGTCCATTAGTAGTAGTAACAGTACCAAGACTTGGAGGGGGTTATAGGCAACATCATCATACTATTTTTGATGTACTGAATCACAAAATATAAGAGCCAGAAATGCCTTAAAGAAATTATTTCATCCAACTCCATCCCTGGACAGAGGGAAAAGAAGGGAAGTGAGCCACTAAGTATTAAAGTGAGTTCGTGGTAGTGCAGGATACAGCACTTCTTTCCTGATTCATATTTTCTGGCTATTTCCACTGCCACAATGAATCAATATCTGTGCACTGATTTCAGATCTCCAGCTTATTACTTATAGAAAGTTTCAGAAAGACAACTTTGGTACATTGCTAAATGTGGCTCTCCCAACTTTTGCATCTAATTGCTAGGTACAAAATACTAATACCTATAATAATACCTAAATAATAATACCTAAACAATTTGTACATAATGACTATTAGGCCACTAAGGGAAACCATGAGAGTTTGTGGATGGATCACTTCCAACCAACAACACTACCAGAAAGAATATCTGTTGGTTTGCACTGAAGACAAAAAGCTTGTTCACCCTCCCCCCAGCACATGCCCAGCTAACCTCATATGCTCCCACGTTCTGTGGACGCTTGTCCTACAGTTGATATTTCTCAATCCAGGGAAGACAGATGGCTAAGAGCATGGGATTTGGATCCCAACAGGGAGAGTTTGGAGACCTTGTCTACTCCTTGTTCAAATTATTTTTTTTTCAAATTACTTAATCTGTCTGAGCCCATTTCTTTCCTGAGATTCCAAATGAATTGCAAAAATACTGGGGACTTCATATTTTTTAGCTCAATAGGAGTGACAGTCTCTTATCTAGCTCCCAATTTTGATGGGGTGACCTTGTTAGCATTGCACTTATAGGCTACCCATTTAATCTTTGCACGACTACACATAAAATTTATGGTGGAATTGAGACAAATCACCAGGAGCAATTAACTTTTATTTCTTTTTTTTTCCAGTACTGGGGATCTAGCCCAGGGCCTGGTGCATGCTAGGCAAGTGCTCTACTACTGAGCTACATCCCAGCCCAGCAATTAACTTTTAACTGGCATTCCAGATGCTAAAGCACATGCCTCCCACACACACTCCAGTTACCACTATTGTTCATATCTATCCCTACAAGAATTCCTCACTATAAGGGCTTTTAACAGCTACCAAATCATTCCAAACACTTGCTCATGGATGTCAAATAACCTTGATGTTCACAAAAGCCCTCAAAACTGCTCAAACCCTGGTTCTTTCTCTCAGTTCCATGTATGCATCTGGTACATCCATATTCTTCCAATTTCCAGCAAGTATAGTGATATCAGCAAGTGTGGTGATATATATATCAGCAAGTGTGGTGATATATAGTTAAGATATATCTTAACTATATATCACCACACTTGCTGAATATTAAAGAGGACACACAAAGTACTTGGGCACAAAATAACTGACCTGGTTGGTTCTCAAGATCACAACTGGAAAGTTTCTGCCACTCAGAATCTTTCTTTCCAAGAGCTGAAAATACACCCTTTTCAAAAGCTGGGGCACCATTTATAAACTTATTTGGTAAAGAGTTCCCATTTTCTATTCCGTGGACCTTCTGTTTCATCGTAGGTAAAATGGACAATGTGCTCTCTTAATTCTTTGAGTAAGAGCTATTATAATGTATATGTTTTCCTAGAATTAAGATACAATGTCCTGGGATTTGTTGGGGGATTTTGCAACTCTTGGGCAAAAAAGAGGGACTAAAATTTTATAATTTCAATTTCATAATTTTCAAAATTTAAGGGAAAAATCACCACATTTACTTTTGTCCTGGTTCCCAGGATTTGGAAGCCCGATGCCTGGGAGGTGTTCTCTTTAAAAGACTTGGACGCCCAGTTCTGAACTGGGTTTCCTCCTCACAGCTCCCCTGGGCACCATCAAGCAAATCAGTCTTTTCTTTCAAATACTCAGCCATTGGTCTCCCTTCTGCCTGGAGGCCGGAAGGCTCTTCCAGGTCCTACACAGTACATAGCCACCCAGGAGCTCAGGAAGGTGGCGGCCAAGAGGTTTCCGGAAGGAGGTCTCCAGGGTCAGATAAGCCCAGGATGAAGATAAACAGAGAAAGGCAGCTGCCCCTCAGTTCCCCAGGCTGGGAAAGGAAGCAGATCTCAGCACACAGTGATGGTGGGAAAACTAAGGTAGTCCATCATTGGAAAACAGGCCAAGTCTTGGGCAGTCTCAAAAGGAAAGAAAGTCCTCCAGCAAAGAAACTCCATCTGTGCACCAGCCATCAACCCACCACCAATAAGCGGGACAGTATTAATACGGGGATGAAGTTTCCCCTGTGAAGAGGAAAAGTCAGGGATCAGGAGATCTATGGGGGATGTCATAGGAAGCAAAATATACTGAAGACTAAATAACAGTAAGAGCAAGAATAATAATAGTAATAATAAAAGTGGCAGCCATGTGAGTGGCACACTCTCCAGGTCCTTCCACCCCACAGCCGCTGGAATCGCTCCCTGTTGACACATTAACCAGGAACAACAAGCCACCCAGCAGACAATAGAATCACATGATCCCGTGGAAGACCTGGCCTGCCTCCCTGCCACTTCCCTCCTCCTTCATACTGCTCCTTCCTAAGACTAGCTGCGCCTCTGGTGCACTGCAGAAAATGGGACATGGCCATTCATGCAGGACAGAGGCCACCAACCAAAATTAGAGATCTCCCCAAAACCAGGGGCAGGGAGTGGTTCACCCACTACCCTCCCCCTGAAGCTTGTGAGGACACAAAGGGAAAGTAAAAGCCACTCCACTCAGCTGACATAGCACCTTCCACCCTGTAACCTCCATGACTGAAGAAAATTCCCCACCCTCCC
Source organism: Sciurus carolinensis (assembly GCF_902686445.1). Classification (NCBI taxonomy): domain Eukaryota; kingdom Metazoa; phylum Chordata; class Mammalia; order Rodentia; family Sciuridae; genus Sciurus; species Sciurus carolinensis. Next base: position 93,760,574 of record NC_062232.1, read on the forward strand.
CAGTCACACATGCATGCAAGTCCACACAACTGCCCACATGTGTGTAGGCCACACACACACACTGTCATCAGAGCAGGTGCCACCAACAGTCTGCAGCACAATTTATTCTCACCACCTGAATGCTGCCTCTCCCAGGCTCTGCAATGGTGAATCTGTGAATCCTGGAGCAAGCTGCAAATTCCGGATGGTTCTTCTTGCACAACCAGCTCCGCTCTGAACTACAGCATTAGGTCACCCTGAGATTCCACTCAACAAGGATTTCAAGAAACCTCAGATCTGGGCATGAATTCAATAATTGAAAGGAGGTGGCTACTTTGTAAACAGAAATGATTTAATTTTTAAAAGCAGTTGATAAATGTAGAAATCCAGGATGCAGAAAAGGCTCAGAGCACTCAGAAAGACAAAGATTCAGAAACTGTAAAAAGCTTCAGATGGGTTGGCTTTGTTTCCCATCTGGAGATTCGGGCATTCAAGATATTTATTTTTTAAATAGGGAGGAGGGCATAGGGAAGATGAAATAATCAAAGGATTGTTTATAACATTTTGTTCATTTTACAGCAAATCTTCAGTATTTCATCACACCTCTAAAGGCAAACAAAAGTTTTGGGTTTTTTTTAACAGCAATTTGTTCAAAAGCTTTGCATCCTGATCTGTAATTTGTAGATTAAGAACAAATAATTTCGTCTTCTAAGCTTTGGTGCTAGCAGCAATTACTTGGAAAGGTACTCACAAACCATAAAGCTAGCTGGTTAAAGGAAATAAAGGAGGAAAAATGTGTCAACACCTAATAGCAGTATGCTTCTGGAAAGCTGTTCAACTACCTCCTCTTGCCAGGAATCCGTCAATAAGTGCCACTCCCTCACACAGGGTCAGTACAGAGCTTGCAGCCAGAACTTGCCTGATGCCCAACCAAACTTTACATAGGGAATCCTCTGACTTGGGTTGTTTTAGGTTTGATTATTTGTCAAGCATATGAATCACTCTGCCCCTGTCCCACTGAGAAATGAATGTTAGAGAAAACTCTGTGCTAAAGTACTGCTCACGATGGACTGTATATTGGGGGTGTGACTCAGTGATAGCATGCTTACTTAGCATGAAGGCTCTGAGTTTCATACTCAGCTGAAAGAAAGGAAGGAAAGAAGGATGGAAAGAAGGAAGGAAAGAAGGAAAATGAACGAAAAGGGAAAGAATGGAAGGAAGGAAGGGAAGGAAGAGAAGAAAAGAGGACAGGTCAGCATGGGCTTTTTGCTTAAGGGATAGTGAGAATCATAGACAATTTAGAAGGCAGGAGAAAAGGTAGACATCATTCTGTAAGATATATGCAACTAAATTTCTCTGGTGGTTTAATCAGTATGGAAAGGAAAAAACCCTCTTTGTCTCATTATTTATTTAGGCAGATCAAAGGGCTTTTCCATCTAGCTTCAAACACTGTGGGAGTCATTTCAGATCACAAACAATACTGGTGAATGAGTTCTGAAAATAGCTTTCCTGGGAAGGCGGGCCATGTGCTGAACGGGGCTTTGGCTTCTGCTCCACACCCACAAGGCAGCAGACGTCAGCCCATCCACAGACCGGAGGGAGTCCCACAGACTCTTCCATATTGATGGGAAAAGCAAAACAAAAACCCTTGGCTTCATGGACATTTTGCTGGTTTGAATGGGTTTCCACTAAGCTATGCAATCCAACAGAACAGCCCCTCCCTGGGTCTTCTGTTTCACTGAGCAGATGAGAATTGGGTTCTGCTCTGATTTCAAGCTGAATGGACCTGTCCTTACCCCATTTCCTGTTCTAAGACACTTATCAGAATGTAGGCTCCTACCCTTTGAAAACTGCAGAGGAGGCTGCCAAGGCTTAGGAAATCAACCTGAGTTAACGGGGGAAAATCCTAAACTGGCAAAGTTAGGGGTAAAGCCCAAAGGAAATTGCCTCTGATTAAAAACCAGGACCCAGAGGGGGAAAAAAGGATATATCAGGAAATGCCAGGTACCTTCTCTTACCTCCACCCTATTCCACCCCCTGAGTATCTTCTCTCCTGAGTAACCCAATGAACTTCAAGCCAAGAGGTTCTTAGGAGGCAAAGAGGTAGACATGAAAGAAATCACAGACCTAGTCTGTTGGCCACCTATGGAAGAAGGCCAGTCTAGGGTCAGAACTTTGAATTTAGGGCCACCCATAATTACCCGTGGTCACAGGGCAGGAATAGGACACAGAACTGCCAATGTTTTTGCCCACGACCTAAACTTCTGTCTGCTGCATATGCTGAAATATGAATATCAATGTCAGTGACATGGCTAATAACAGGGACAATGAACGGAATCATAAAGTCTGGTGAATAAAGACATGGAGCAACTGGCTTCTGAATATGTAAGAGGTGAATTTAAGGAGAACTGAATATACAAAACAGAAGTCATGGGAATATTTCTCTTTGTGCATTTTAGCATCTGGCAAACTTCTACATGATATGACGTGAATTTAACTTAGATGTTTAAAAACACAACAGGCAACTAACAAAACTCTGTACAGAAGAAATACAAAGCAGTTCAAACTAACTTCATGAACTGCAAGGAAGTACATTCTGAACCTGAACACGTATATAGCTCCCCTCACCATAATATCTGACTGTTTATTTAATGTCCAAAAGAATCACAGTAATTCTACAGAAAAAGTACAACTAATAGGAAACAGATAGATTTGTTCACAAAAATAAATGATGAGAGTTTTATGGATGGGATTGTGTGGAAGTGATAGGATGTTGCAGATAAAGTCCAAGATCTTTTGCTTCTGCTTCTCAAAGAAGAGCTTAATAACTCACAAGAAGAGAAGCATTGACCCTTCCTTCAAGATCCTAGGACACAGGACAGCAAAGAGCTATTGAAATCAAGACTTGCACTCCTCTTTATCCACTATGTGATCAAGTCCATGCCCAACCTGTAAGTCAAGGGAATGTCAATACAGTGCTCATTATGGCTGAAGAGGCTAAAATTCTGGTCGATAGGCAATTTTACTGAGCCACAGGCAAGCCATGCATTCCTGTTGGAGTTCCTTACACCTGCCCATTCCTTCCCTTAATATTCCCAACACTCAGCAGAAGGGCTGGCTAGGGATGAGGTCAGGAAATGACAGAAAGGGAACTCTCTTACCTGGCTGCTCCATACTCAGGGGGATGCTGATACCTCATCAGTTGCCCCTCTGTTCTCCCTGGCTGGTTCAGTCGATGCTCACTATAGAAGTGCCCTGGCTCTTGGGGCTTGCACACTACAGACTGGGGTGGCATGCCCTTGAAAGGATATTCTGGTGGGGGGCCTCGGTGTTCCATGCCCTTCAGACTATGCTGGTTGGGAGGTGGCCCTTGGGCTTTGTAGAATTCACTGGAACTTGTGGGATTCTTGTAGAGTTCATTGGGTTGTGGTGGGGAAAGGGGAGTGCTGGTGACAGGTGGATGTGCCTTAACCCCACTGGTGGCTAGTGACATCTGCATTAGTCGTTCACTCAAGGAGCGGACATGTCCTTGCTTAAGGTCTCTGAGTCCTTCATCTTGGTGCATCTTTCCAGGATTGAGCCGCTGGACTGATGGACGTCCCTCCGTCCTCATCTTCTGGTTAGTGACTCCAGTGACATAGAAGGCAGCTCCAACACTAGCATGCTGTTGGCCTCGAAAGTATTGGGACTGGACCTTGGCTTCTTCATAGGTCGGGAGTTCTTCATTATTCTGCATTCGAGGGGATAACTGCTTCTCCATGATGATATTTTCTGATTGGATTTCCTGGCCCTGGGGTTCCTGTCGAGCAGCATGTGCCACAAGCTGTTGGTGGTGGTCTTGGGGACTCAACACATCATTCTGAGGGCCTGGGTTCCCACTGCCAGTGGGGAAAGGAGGGCCATTCCCTGTGGCTTGCTGATGTATGGCAAGCAGGTTGCGATTCTCACTAGGATTGCCATAGCGAAGCTGCTCTTGCAGCAGACGCTGCAATACTGTGGTTCCTCCACTTGGTTGTTCTTCAGAATTTCTCATCTCTATCGCCGGTGGTGCCTTGTGAAGAGAGAGAGAAATTGGGCACCTGGGCTGCCCTTGACCTGGGAAGGGGAAACAGGAAGCTTAACACCCAGTTGATGGATAAATCAGTCCTCTAAAGGGGAAGAAAATGGATATTTGGGAGTGAGGATTCCATTGCAGAAACAAGGTAGAAAAATTGAATTTAAAAATAACAACTTAATTGCTGGGTTTCCTGGCTCTAGCACTGATATGATGAGGAACATGGAGGCAAAAGAGCTCAGTTTCCACTTTTACGTCTAGCATGAGTTAAATATTCAATCTTGACTTAATTCCTGAGAGGATGGGGGAGACCTGGAGTAGTCAAGCAGGGTGATCAGAGGGGGCAATTTTCCAAGGCCCTCATTCACAGGCTTCATCTCTCTGTGTTCTATTTAAATTAAAAATCCAAGTTTTATGGCTGTGGAGGTGGAGGCAGAAGAATGGGAAAAGTTACCCCATAGCCGGGATTTGTAAAGCAGTTCAACATGTGACAGGAGCTATAATATGCTAAATAAGAACTAAAATAAATTAAAGGTGAAGAAAGCTTGGCTTGCACCAGACAGGAATGATCTCTGCCTTGAAGTAAATCTTTTTTCTCAGATCTGTAAGACTTTGCAAAAATCTCTTTTTAAAAAATACTCTTTTTTTACAGTAAGCTGTATTTGTTTCACATATTTCTTTTTTTAAAGATGATCGTTCAGATTTTTAAATTCATTTATTTTTCATTTGATGTATTATAGTTATACATAAAAGTGGAATTCATTGAGAAAAGTTCATGCATGCGCATGGCATAGTTTGATTAATTTCATTCTGCTGTTGTGTCCCTGTCCCCTCTCTCCTCCCCCTCCCCTTCATTCCCATTCCTCTACTCCAAAAAAATATCTTTTTTCTGTATTGTTCAATTTGGATGCTCTGTGGCTTAATGAACGAATAACTCGGGAAAATTATTACTGACAAAATGTATCTTTTAGCCAACCAGGGACAGTCACTGAGATTTCTGTTGTTGTTGAGTTGGGAGTGTAAAAGAGAAGCACCTCTTTGATTTGAAGTGAGCCTCTGACAACATTAAAAAATTGAAAAATAAAAAGGTTATCTTTCTGGAAAGGATATGATTACCATCTCTCTCTCTACCACCACCAATTCTTCTAAGTGAGTATTATGAGTTGAGTAAAATAGGTAACCATAGTAACACAACTTAAGATTCAAATTCTAATCATACTATTGGCCTAGAGGGAAGCCTAAGTAAGTGATTTCCTACTTCCTTTGCCTTTTGTTTCCTCATCTGAAAAATGAGAGGTAGATGACACACATATCCTTTTTTTCTCAGCACTGTTTAGTGTATACAAATGTATTACTTAAAAATTCTTTGGAGAAAATTGGTCTGTCATGTTAAATAATGATGTTAAATAATAAAACTTTCACTCTAAAGATCTGAAATAATTTGTGATAATGGACATAATGTCACATGAAAAGTATTGGTCAACTTAATCAGCCTTGGGTTTCTAGATGAGAACTCTGGAATCCTAGCTCCCAGGCCCTTAATTATAGCAGATTAAGCAACCTCTAATATCTCTGGAAACATCAACCCTTTCCCTTAGTTGGTGGAGGGAATGACCCAGAATATGCGTGTGGCAGTCATCTCTCCCTTACTTCCTGATGATTATCATTACCTAATTTCCAATTGTTCTACAGAGCAATTTGCTCCAAAACCCCCTTTTAAATCCCATTTATTATATTCTTTTGGGACATGCACACCAACCACCAACAGACTGAGCAACCTGCCCTCTAGTTCTTTCCCTCCCTCCCAGTGACCCTCTGGGAGTCATGTCTTTGAATTGTCAAATTGGAATTTTCTGATAGGCTGGCAAGCATAAAACATAAATCTCTTTTGGTGCCTGAAACTGGAGAGATGACTACTGAACTATTTTTCTTCTTGCAAGGAAAAAGAAAAAAGAAAATAAGGCTGGGGATATAGCTCTGTGCTGCAGAGAAATGCAGACATTGAGTTGTCCCAGACCCAGAAGAGTATGCCACCCCCTCCCATGCAACACCCACCCCAACCTGCACATACACGTAGACCCACGCCTGCACACACACACACACACACACACACACACACACACACGCACATCAATATCCATACCTATTTCTGCTTTCTTTTAGGCTTAAAGCCTTGATCAGGATAGGGAATTCTTGCTTATGAGCAGCTCCAGAAACCGCACCGGCAGATTCCCTCTCCCCTAAAACTCAGGTTCAGGGTAAGCGCCGCCAAGAGTCCAACCACTGGTCAGTCTGAAATGTTCAGGAGGGGGAGGGAGGGAGAAATAAAAATGTCGTTTCTATATTGCCACCAACAGCCAGCAGTTAACCAAACCACTCCTTCCAAGGGAATGACTTGTCCTCCCATGGTGCTTGGCTTTTAAATGAGTGGCGAGAGTCCATCTCCACTAGGGCAGAAAAGCAACCTCACTGCCCAACAGCTGTAATTAGGAGGTCATGGTTGTCTCCACGTGACAGAAATGTTCAGGTCTGACACTGAAAAGTATCGCCCGATCCTAGCCCTACAGTCTAGGAAAGTCATCCCAGCTGGGATGCTGGATGATGACAAAACCATAACCACTTTCACCTTAGGATACAAGGTTCAACATCTCAGGTTCATGAAGCTCACGGACCCACATCCCAGAAAGGAAGGTGGTCATCATAAGGCAGATTTGGGAGTCAAAAGAAAGAACATTTGTCATGTTCCTGATTTTACTGCCTCAACCTCAGAATGGGCAGAAGAAAAAAGAAAACTTCTTTTCGGCCAAGTCATTTCATATTTATTGCATATTGACCATTCCAGATATTTGTCAGCCTCTTGCTGGACACAACAAGGGATACAAAGATATAATTCCTGCCCTCATGGAGCTTACAAGCTTTTTTTGTCTGGTTGGTACTGGGGATCTAACCCAGGGTCTTGTACATGCTAAGCAAGTGCTGAGCTATAACCGCAGACACTCATGAAGTTTATAATCAGATCACCTGATCAATGGTTCATCCCTTCTTCTTCTTCTTCCTTTTTGTTGTTGTTGTTGTGGTGGTGGTCATACTAGGGACTGAACCCAGGAATGCTGTACCACTGAGTTATACCCCAGCCCCTTCTTTATTTTTATTTTGAGACAGGGTCTCACTAAATCGTGGAGGTTGGCCCCAAACTTGCGATACTCCTGCCTCAGCCTCCCTAGTAGCTGGGATTACAGGCATGCACCCCCATGCCTGGTGGCCCACCCAGTCTTGCTGCAGTATGAGAGTTGATCGCCCTTCTAGAGCCAGAACAGCAACTCTTCACCAAGCAGAAGATGCCTCCACTTGTTTTCCCAACACTTTCCCAGCCCCACTGTCTCAGCAAATGGACTCACACCAGACTCACATTATAGACATGAGTTGCAAACATCCCACAGATGTGGATTTGAGACAGTCCTCATTTACAATTTCTGATCTGACCTTCTGAAAAGACTGCCAGATCCAATAAAAAACAGTTATAAACCTTAGGAGTTTGTGTTTAGGTGAGATGCATATGAACCACGTACTGACCTAGCCATGATTCATTCATATCACTTAAAGGAAAAGCTTTAATTCATAATACAGGTTCTGTTTGCAGAGCAAAGCAATGCAAAAGAAGCACAAAAGAAACTCTGTATTTTGGGAACATGTCCAAAATTTTACTTTTTTTCCTAAAAATCCACATAAACCACACAGTCCTTAATTCAACATTATTTCCTTGCAATGTTGCCAAAAATAAAGTGAGCAGATACAGAGTGAACAAACATGGAAATTTGTCTTTCCATCTTGTTTTTGCCCAATGTATAATCACGATCAAAAGCAAAATCATCTGCAATCTGCAAAATAATTATTTTAGGGTATCTCCCCAAATTTCAAAGTAGAGAAACAACCTTTAATTTAAATCAAAGCTGGATTGTTAACAGAGTTATGGTAAATAACCACGGAGCCTCTATTGTCCGATCCTGAACAAAACATTTGTCTTTTTTGCAACGGAAACATCAGAAAATAGCCCAAGGCTTTTAAACTTGAGCCCCTGGAGAAAAACCACGACACAATTCTTTTCTAGAACTACATAGGTTCCTCATGCCCATTGTGACTGGCTTTCTTCTAACACTCAGCTCCTCAGTGGGAAAACTTTACTTGTCCACAATCTCACTTTCTTCCCTTAATTTTACCCTCTCTCCTTCACATCCTTTTCAAAACCCAAATCACTTTCTGTCAACTGGACACAGATTGTTCCCTCACCCACACCCCATGCTTTTTTGGTGTCTGTTTAACAGAAAAAGATATCAGCCTGAGAGCAAAAACTTTGCAGAGTCCTCTACGGTTTATCATTTTTTTCTTAAATAATTTATGTTCATCTATATGTCGAGTCACACAGTCACATAAGAAGAAAAACACTACTCCACTTATTTATTAGAGAAAGGAAAGAAAAGATTTGTCGTCCCGTGCACAAGAACTAAAATAGTATGAACTCTGCAACTTCTAATCTGCCCACAGCTTTCATCATGCCACTGCCAGGGTCTGACATCATCTTTAATCAATAAAATAACCTTGTTCCTTCTGGACACAGACTGTACCTGAGGATATTTGATAGGAGAAGAAAGGATATTCATAGTTCTCTCTTTAAAAGTGTAAGATGAATCTATATGTTCAGTTCTTCTGTAACAACAGAATAGCAAAACAAGCTAAATTCTTACTCCATTGGCAGTCACAGGCCCCTCCCAATATACTTGGGAAGCTGAGCCAGAACACCTTAGTGAGAGCCCAGATGTTTCTCAAGCCGAGTCCCAGAAAATTCAACATTACGAGGTGGCCAAATTTTCCCCCTTCACATACATTTTGCAATATGCCTATAAGAACTTCCTTTCTATCCCTTGTTCTACCTCCTCCGCCTGTTCTGGCCCCTTACTCCACCAACCAGGATGGAGAATCTAAATCCAGAAGACCTGTTTCTCTATTAAATCTTGGTCAACTTGTTTTATATAATTTTACTCCCAGCCAAATGGAAATGAGCCAGTTCGAAGTTTTCCCTGTAACTATGTCCATGTATTTGAGCATAAAATATACACTACAGATACACACAGACACACAGACACACACACACACACACATACCAAAAAAACCTCTCACAGAAAGCAAGAGGCACCAGTAAATTCTCATTCTCTCAGATTGGTCCATATTGAGGACTAAAATGTCCTACAGAAATGCCTTTCCCAATGATCTTGAAACCCAGGATACAAATTCATTTCCTTTGAGAGATAAGAAAGAACAGTCCTTTTGCAGATTATCCCTAAACTTTCAACAGGCAGTAGAAGCACCATGGTTAGGTGGTCTAGAGTCACACTGCCCAAGTTCAAATCCTGGATCTATGGCTCACTAACTACCTCTTGATATCCCCGAGTCTCAGTTCCATCACCTGCAAAATAGGCCATAACAGTGCTCACACCTCCAAGGGTTGTCATAAAGATTTTAAAAGGGAATCCATGTAAGTGCCTAGAACACAGTAGTGGCTCAACAGAAGTTAGCTATTCCTATAATTATTATTACAAAGTAGCCTTTTCTAGAAGGCTGTAGCAATTTTATGAAGTTTAGGAAAAAACCTTTACTTGCAATTCAGTCTTTTGTGTAGTGGTCCTTATATCATCAAAGGTCAGAACTGGAAGGACTCTTGGGAGACCAATCAGTGGCCCACCTACCTCCTTTTATGAAATGATGATGCCAAAAAGGTTAGAACCAAAACCAGAATGCAATTTTTATACCTGTTACAGTAAGAGCCCTTCCAGTACAATATATTATCTGCCATTGTTAGCTAGCACAGAGAAGATGCCTAATAAATATTTACTAAATTGAATAGACTCTGGTTTTAAGAGACTATAAACCTGACTTAACACCAACACCAACTTTGCAGTTCTAATGACAAGAGGAAAAAATTCAAAGAGATAAGAGAAAAGTGTTTAGCTAGAATTATGGCAGAAGTTCCTTGCAAAATCTCTCTTCCTGAGACCAAGACGTGTACATAAATCCCCACTGATCAATGTTCCTAGGTCCCTGTTCTAGGTCTTGAGACCATTATACCATATTGGCAATTGCTCTTACTTAACTCTGCACTAGCTTAAGAAAAGGTTTTAGAAAAGAGTTGGCCACAACTCTTTGCTCCTATCTCTACCTTTGCCTAGATTAGGCTGAAATATTATTTTAAAAACCACAGCTAGGGCTTGATATTTCCAAATCTTACTGAGGATCACTGTGAGAGATCTGTTTCTAAGATGGTAACTCAAAAGCTTGGTCAATTTTGGGTCCTGGTTACACTTTACTGTGCTCTGAAGCAGTTAACTTGAACAAGTTAATAGGCAATGAAGGTGGTCAACCCTAAAGTGGATATGAGCCATGAGATACTAGGTTGCAGTGTGAATCCCATTGCCACGCCCCTCTGCCCCCAGCACCCACATCCATTTCAGAGGACTCAACCATGCTATTATATCCCATTCCTTATTGCCTCAGAGAAAGTAAAAGGGACACAAAAAATCAGATTGAGCATAAAATGAGGAAAGTTCAAGAATACACTTAGAAAATGCCTTTTTTATCAATCTCTTGCCTCTGATGGCATATTACCCACTTTTATTCTTATTTATTCTTTCTTTTACAAGTAACATGAGTACATCATGTAAATATAATAGAGAAAATAAATCACTTATTAATCCTAGCACCTCAACCCAAACATCGTTAACGTCACAGAATATTCTCTTCAGTTCTTCTTACATAGTTTTATGAATCTATGAAATATTAATGTACACAAAATCATGGATTCTGTGTTTCACTTTATTGTAAGCATTGTAGCATAGACATCATAACAAACATTGTAATGGCTGTGTAATAATCCATTAAATGAGTGCATCAAATTCACTTACCCATTCTCCAAGTATTAAGGCATTTAAATGACTTCCAGTATTGTGGCAGTCTAAATAATGTTACAAAAACAACTTTGTGATTTGTCCTTTTTTGATGTTTTGGATGCTTTCCTAATGCAGAATCCCAGAAGTGAAATTAATAGGTCAAGATGTATGAATGTTTTTAGACATCCCACTAAAAAAACTACAACCAGCAAAACACCAAAGCTCCATAAAATCTCTCGCTCACTTAATGAAAAGTTCTCTTGCTCCCATTTCTCCAAGAGGGCAGAGCAGGGCTCTGTGGAGGGAGAGAGGCCAAAAGAAGCAGTGTAGTATCCCAGCGCTTGCGAAATGGCAGAGTGGAATGCGGGCTCCCCTGGGAATCCAGCTTGCATGCACTTGCCCCAAATTGCCACTCGGCCAAGAAGCTAATTAGTAAAAGCATCAGGTGGGTGAGAACAGGTTCATGGCCTGTAATGGCTTATATCATCTTTCATTTTTGCCCTTGGAAAGATCTGACAGTCAGCTTGAAGACATTCAGTTCTAGTGAGACAGCCTGCTACATTCTGAGAATTGAATGTTAGTTTTTAGATCCCAATCTTCAACATATCCTAAAGGACATTTTACTGTATAGAACTAAACATACATGAGCCAGGCATGGTGACCCACACCTGTAATCCCAGTGACTCAGGAGGCTGAGGCAGGAGGATCATAAGATCAAGACCAACTGGGCTTGGTTACTTAGTGAGAATCTGTCTCAAAATAAAAAATAAAAAGGGATGAGGGTGCACATCAAGAGTAGAGCATCCCTGGGTTCAATCCCCAGTGCCCCAAAAATAAAAGACAAGGAGAGAGAGAGAGAGAGAGAGAGAGAGAGAGAGAGAGAGAGAGAGAGAGGAAGAGAAGAGAAGAGAAGAGAAGAGAAGAGAAGAGAAGAGAAGAGAAAAGAAAAAAGAAAAGACAAGACTAAACACATGACTGGTAAGTCTATGTGCATACCTCTATTCACAGCTTCAGTGAAGGTGGCACTTTTAAGATCAGTTCTATTTAATATTATATGACTAAATGGCACCTGTCTTAAGTGGTCAATGTGCTATAGACAGAGGTTTATTTACAGACTCAATCATAAAATTCATCCAGTACTGAGGCAGAGGAGGCAACAGGCCAGAGATGCCCCTGGTTTAGAGAGAGCAGCCATAACAGGAATTTTTTTCTTTCACTTTTTTGCCAGGTTTCTCAGAAAAGGGTAGTTTTGATTTCTAGCCTCTCCATGCACTCCCTGACCCAACTCTGCACAATATGGAAAACTGATTACCTCTTCTCTGGGATCCTACTGGTTTTTATATGCATGATCATTACAGCACTGATCACAGTGTTATTTTCCATAGGCATTTAGTGAGCACTTAACCATAGCCAGACCCTGTGCTATATAAGCCCCAGGTAGGGAAAGAGGAGAAAGAAAAGGGAGCCCAGTCCTCAAGGAGCTCCCAACAAGAAGAGGATTCAGAGGGACAAGCAAATAGCTCTGGTAATGTGGAGAACTCTGCTCTCTAAAAAAACTTCCCTGAGGAAAAAAATTCCCTGAACTGGGTAGAAGACATGGAATGTGGTGATTAACTTGATGTCAAAGACAGGTTGAGATATATGGTTGGGAGTCATTCGCATATAGCTAACAGTTAAGGTCCTAAGAAAGAGTTTGAACCATATAGGGTAGAAATGGAACAGATGCAAAGATGAAACTGAGGATGGACCCCTAGAAAAACTGATCATCCAAGGATTAGTACTTTGCAAATGTGCAAGTTAGAGAAAATCCTTTATTTACTCCATATTTTTCCCCTCCAAATTCCTTCTTCCTTGTTTTTTTTTTTTGGCAGTATTGGTTTGCAGAGACTAGGTGAAAAGCCATCAAGTTACACCCCGACCTCTTTTATGTTTTTTAGAAATGGGTCTCGCTAAGTTGCCCTGTTGGTCTTAAACTTGTGGTCCTCCTGCCTCAGCCTCCCAAATAGCTGGGTTATAAGTGTGAGCCACCAAGCCTAGCTCCCATATACTTTCAATCTAAACATTGAAATAACACATTGCTCTAGAGACAGAAGCCCTCAACCACAACACAGGAAGAAAAAGAAAAGCTAATTCTCTCCATTTATGCTTCTAAGTGTCCAGACAGAAATCACAGCAATATATTGAGCTGGAAATGGAAATGGAAATGACTGGACTATGAGATCTTAGAGGGCACGGGCTAGGTGTGTGATTTTTTTTTTCACTGTATGCATACAAACAACTAATACATTAACCAATACATGCAATGTGCTTAATACTTGCACACTGAGTGAATAAAAACTTCCTTCCCAAAGGCTTTGCTACAGGCAACAGCAGGAGAAGAAAAGAAATGAAAGACATGGAATTTATTATTATTACCTTCAGTTTCTCAGTCTTCCTACTAAGAAGTCAAAAGCTCTTTCACTTCTGTTATCCTTCTCAGTGGGTCTGTTCAGAAATAAAGGCAGATATGATTAATTCCATTTTACAACTGGAAAAGCTCAAGTCCAGAACAGATAGATAATGATAACTAATTTGCCCAGAGCTTCACTGTTGTTCACTGGTAGGGCCAGGATGAGAAACCAGGTCTGTGACTTCTGGCCCTATGTTCAATTACAAGACAAAATCCTCCACAGACTGCTTTCTGGTTCTTAAGAGAGTTCACAAGAAAAATTTAATCAAAAAGCAAACTCCTTCAGCACTCCAACAGTATCTTGAGCAAGTGACGGAGCTGTACCTGGCACAAAATATCTAAGATGTCTGTCCAAACCAACACTGGGATGGCTAAATGTTATTTCCAGGGGTACTCCACTAATATAATTGGGAGATTCCTATTTTGCTGTACCCTTTTCGAAGGGAGTCCCCTCCTCCTCTGGTTTGGCTTTGTGTCTGAGTGGGGCTCAGGTGTGTGCTGCAGGTGTGGCATCCAGCAGGTGCATGGACAGGGGCCAGCATTTCATATCTTCATGCCGAAGGGCCTGAGTCACTCTTCCAAGGCAGAAGCAGCCCCTCCTCCTGCTACCTGCAACCACTGGCAACCTGGTTCAACCTGGTTTGACTGAGCTGCCACTGCAAAACTGAATCTAGACCATGCCTTCTCAAGGAGGACTATGGAGAGATCAGTTAAATGACAAATCGCATAAACCAGCCAACTTGCCTATTTGCAAAAACTAGTGCAGACATATACCCTGAGGATAGTATCAGGGAAGGTACATAGAGAATGACTGGCCCCTACAAGTTAGGGGACAAAGGAGAACCACAGTAGATCCAAATTATATATTCTGCTACAGAGCATCTACTCTACTGCAAATGGCCCTGAAACCCGAGAGGCCAGTACTCATTCCCCTAAAAAAGATGGAGTACAGTCGAAAAATTTGCTAGGCTGGGCTGGGGATATAACTCAGTAATAGAGCACATGCCTACCATGGGAGAAGCCCTGGGTTCCATCACCAGAATGGCAGGGGTGGGGGACTGCTAGCAACCCTGCTCTCCTATTGTCACCATAACCCCTCTCCTTCAGGCTACCAAGAGAGGAGTGCTTAGCCTGGTCCCAGAAAGCACCAGGTCAGAAAACTCATCACATTCTCCTAACCAATGTCTAACTGGCAGCCTGAGGCAGACAGAATGCTCTTGGGGGTAAAGGGGGTCATCAATATTTTCTTAACTCCCAAAATTGTTTGCTTTTAAAAAACAATCTGCCTCCCCCATCCCTCCCTCCCTTCTCCCTCTCTCTCTCAACAGACACACACAGCACAGAGAAAGTAATTGTAGAAGGAAAGAAAATCAAATATTACCTTAATAAAATGGTTTATTATGATTCGTTGTCTTTCTCCAATTCACATGGGAAACTCAAATTAATACTCTTTGGTTTACAGACCATGATCCAGAAAGTAAAACTGGCTACTAAACTAAAATGTGATCACTGTGTATAAACAGAGTAAAACAAAAATCTGAACTGAAAACCTAAATGTAATAAAGAGGAAATTCGATTTCTTTAAAATAGGCAATCTAAATAATTTTCCCATCTGTGATTTTTATCTTAGTTTGCTATCACATGGAAAAAAATGTCACTAATTCAATGTAAATCCATGCCCCTTGAAAAGAACCAAAATGAGTAAGGGATGCACTAATTAGCTTCCTAATGGGGAAGATTTTAATTGAACTATTCTATAACAACCTTCATCAAAGTTTCCAGGGCAACTTCATAAAAGGATGTCAAACCTGGCCCATATTTTTATCCCCTTAAAAATAATTCTCAATACACAGAAACACAGAAAGCTGATTTCTCTTCAATGCTGTTAACACTCAGGCCACTACATTTTCTGATGTCAGCAATCCCCTTCCCACAAATATTCCAAGTATGCACCACCGTCATTCTCCTTTCAATTATGTGGTTTCTCTGCTCCTTTACTGATTGAGTCCAGGCCTCTTGGATAATGAGAAGCATGTGCAGGGAAAATATGCTCTTAAAAAACACATACATCGGTTTCATCTGCATTATAAAGGGGGGGAGCAAATCATTTGTCCATATCAAAAGGATCACAATGTGAAGTTTGCTATGGGATATTATAAGGGGAAAATGAATCAGCATCCATGTCTAAGGGGGGGAGTTATTGTGATCTGTACCAACAACAATTAAAAATAAGGGAGAGCCCCCTAAATTCACCCTTTCTAGCTTGGCCACATTTATATTTAATGTTATCTTAATGTTGCCTTGGGGGGTATTTAAGTTCTGACATACACATGGAAATGAGCCACGAATTGTACAGCAAGTATAAATATTCCATCATTAATAAAAACCAGCTGTGCAAAAAACACTACAATGGCTGGATTTCAGTTACTGGCTATCATCAGTATTTGTCACAAGCAAATGTTACTCAAAACTTTCTCCCTTAAAACACAGACATGCAGAGATTTGCTTTACTCTAACATTTTGGAGGAGCTTTGAAGAACTCACAGATCACTATGGCACATTCCACCAAATGTCTCTTTCGAAGGTTATTTTTCATTAGTCTAGCAGTGGCTGGAGTTCTCTTATTGGGTCCTCGATTTACCACAGAGTCTGAAAATGTTTCATTGTTTTACAAAAAGCTGAGAAGGTCAATAATACAAATGTAGGGTCAATCTTAATTATAGTCAGTAAGGCAATGGGGCACCAAAGGGCACTGTATGTTATAAGAGAGCAAAGCTCATTAAAAGTGAACACCTGCTCAGGACCCTATAATAAGCCTGCTCTGCCACCATCATACAAACACCTTTCATCCAATGACCTCAAAGCATGTGCCCAATATGAAGCATGCCTAAACACCTCTGTGAAGTATTAATATCCTTGCTTCCCAGAAGGGTAACTGAAGCTTAGAGCAGCTAATTCATCTACCCTTGGTCACATGGCAAGTCAGAAAGAGACTGGGCAGAGAAACCCAGATCATGGCTTCAAGTCACACAGGCTAATGCCATTTCATGGAGTTGGGGCAAGAGTGAAAGTGACTTTACAAATGTCAAGGCAAGTCCACAGAGTTTTTTTTTTTTTAAAGTAGATTTTTTTAGAGTTGCCTTAGGAATATTAGCAAATAGATCCATCTGCATTTTCCCATGAGTGCATATTACAAAAAATATTCTTGTACTTCACTTGGTACTTCATAAATATGAAAAATCCATACCCCATTTTTCTATTCTAGTTAAGAGAAAGTTCACTATTCATCCCATCAAAATTGGAGATTGCATGTAGGCTATACTTTTGTTATTAAAGGAAAATTAAAGGTCCACAGAACTGAACTTTCACTATACGGTGAAGAAACCATTGTGTGTGAGCCACTTCATTGTACCTACATATCTTTTATTTAAATGTCTGCAGTCCTTAGATTCCTTACTAATTTTTTTTCATATTATTTCCAAGGCTATAAAACTAGTTTATCTCTGCTGGTCTGCTTCTTTCTCTTTTGGGAGATTTCACAGTCTACCCAAATTTGTACTGTTTTAACGGGATATCATGATACAGTGCTTTAAGAATCACTGCCAATGATTTAGACAAAGTAAACTGTGGTTCCTAGCTTTTGTTTTGGGGTTTTGTTTGTTTGTGTTTGTTTTGTTGCTTAAAAAGAATGGGGGAGGGTAACAGGCGGTCAAAAGAATAGAATTAACAGCCTTGTTAGATTCATAAACAACCCCCCAAATCATAGAAAATTGTTTAGCAATTACTTATTAAATCTGTTAGTCTCTCCTGCCATTCATGAAACAAAACATGTATGCTTCATGTGTACTCCGTCAGGTTCTGACTTCATTCCTCCACACAGTTTTTAAAAGCAAGGGCTTAAGTGAACTCTTATTTTAAAACAACAACGTCTGATCCTGTGACTCCTAACTATGTAAAATTCACTTTAGTACAGGGATAAGCACTTGAAAAGAACCAGGAAAAATGAATGCAGGTGATCCGTTAGGATGCTGGGATTCTTGATGAAGTTTAGCTTTTCAATTTGATGTTGTTAAACTATAAAACACAATTAATTTATATTGAGACATCTTTACAGGCTCTCTCTTTTTTTTTTAACAGGATGACTACATGGTTGTATTTCTAACGAAGCACCTCATGTATTTCTAGAAAGCACCTCATTCTAGTAACAATGATTCACATTTACATCAAGTATTGAAGCCTAGAGAGAGAACCAAAAATTTCTGAGAACTGGTTCTCAAAATCACACTGCCTGACCTCCACAATTTACAGTGGAGGATCCTTGCCAAGGGTGGTAAACCGAGTTAGGGTTGGGCCTACTGCCCAGGTCATTCACACCAATAGGCTCACAGGAGAACTTATCATAGATTCTCAGATTTAAAATGGCATCAGTTACCATTAGTTACTAGAAATATTTGTCAGGATCCTTGGTTTAGTCAAATATAATAATCAGAAATAAAATCTATTAATGAAATGAAGTTGACATCCCATCCTTAGACTTATTCAAAATCCATGAAGTCTGATTTATTTCCAGAAAGTAATCCTAGCTCCCTTCTCCAAGCGGTTGTGAGCCAGGGCTAACATGGCCAGCATTATTACAAGTCAGAATGATTTAGACAATTAACTCCATCCAATATAACAAAAAAGACTTTCAAAGCCAAATAATGACCTCGTTTAATCCAAGCAATAATCATTACAACAATTTTTAATGTATTCTTTTATGCAAGGACCAGTTATAGTGAATTTTTATGTGTATATATCAAGTCATACTTTAAAGGCATTAAGTAGGAAAGCTAGTTCTTTCAAAGAAACTTGTTGTGGATTCTTTTTTTCAAAAAAAAGAGCTTCTATTTTCTTTCTCTCTTTTTCTTTCTCTTTTTTGTTAAGATTGTATGTGTGCACACACTCACGCACGTGTGTGTGTGTGTGTGTGTGTGTGTGTGTGTGTGTGTAAGGGGCAAGGTCTCTCCTTTCCCTGGCCTAAAAAGGGTCAGAAGCCCACCATGGAGGAGAGTAATGCAGTATGGCCAGCCTATTTAATGCCCCCTTAGTTCCTGAGACCAAATTCTAACCTTTGACTTGGGGGTGGGACCCTAGATTTTGGACCAAAGTCCACAAAAGGCAGTGAGGAATGAAAAGTAAGAAAGACTAAAGACAACACATCATAGTAAAACACCAACAAAAATTCCTGGGGACAGGAAATCAATGGATCACAATTCTAAACAAATTGGTTTAGTCCCCAGCTAATTAACTTGTCAAGCAGATCTCTAAACCCACTGAATCCATGGGAGAAAGAGGTGATGTAATAGGAGATTTGGAAACATTTACCCATTTACCATCCTAAAAGACTCTGCCACGACCACACACCTCTCTCCACTCCTTTCAGTAGGTTTAAGCTGGGCTTAATGGGTGCAAAGGACAATTTCTACCAGACAGTTCATAAGAATAGACTGTTCTACTGCATTCCAAATGCTCAGTCTCCATGGAGGAGACTACCTGGGCACAAGCACTTCCCAAGAGGGAATATATCCTCTGCTCTTCTTCATTGGTAACATCCCCCACACCCTGCTGCCCCAAACAAAACAACTTCAAACCATCCTGAGAACTTCAGGGGACTTTTCTGGGGTAAAGGAAAAGAAACGTTAAGAGGGGAGCAGGAGGGTGTGAGAAACTCCTCTTGTCTTCAAATGGGGAAAAAGGCCTTAAAAACTGGATCAAAGGAAGAAAGGGGGATGGGGAAGAAGGACTGCTTAATTACAAAGACACCCTTTAAAAGAAAGCGCAGGCCCTGGGAGAGGGCTCTTAGGAGAGGCCCAGAAGCAGATGTACCCACTTAGGATTCTGGCACTCAATGGGACCTCAAAATCAGAGCATCCATCCCTCTGCCTTCCCATTAGAAGGTTCTCAAAACATTCTAGAAAGAATCTGCTTCATTCTTTACAAAACTTCAGAAAAGGAAACTCCACAAAATGCCCTAGTTATGCATCAGTCTAATAAATCCTACTTCATAAACCAGAAATGAGATTTTAAGTTCCAAATCCCAAACGGTATTGAATATGAATTTTTAAAATTCCCTTTCTAAAACCTTTTTAAATAGGTAAGCAGATCCACAACGTTCACGTGAAAGTTACTCTATATACACCCATGGTCCCAGGTTTACTTCACGTCCAGACTGTGAAGTTAAAAAAACTTTTGCAATTTTACAGAGCCACAAACTTTTCCAAAGAAAGAAGTAACCTCAAATGAAGTATGATGTCGTGCCAGAAAGTGTCTGTAAATGACACCGGATAAACCATAGAGAATAGTTGGAACCTGAGTTATCCTCTGTAAATAGATGCAACTATTCTACAACCACCTGGCTATTAAAATGTCCCAGGCCAGTTACAAAATGTAGTTTGGTCAAGCCAACTTTTCCCTCCCAGCTGATCTGAAACTCGATAGCCTTTAAACTGTCGCCATGTAACTTTCCTTCTCTATCTTCCTGCTTTCCTTTCCTCCACTAAATCAACCAAAGGAATTATTTTAAATATAATAGCTTGTTCCCAAATAAGCAATGGCTAGGGATATCTCAGTAACAGGTCTTTAAACATCACCATTCTTAAGACCTTGATGCCTTGGTCCATTTGAAGATAGTGGGAGATGGGTGAAAATTTATCCCATGTCCAAAATGGCATTAAACTATTCATAGTTACTAAACACGGATACTGAAAGATCTAACTGAGGAGGCTTCACAAAAGCTGGCCTGAGAAAGAACTTTTCACAAAGCCTAGCTCAAGGAGACTTAAATGTCCTTAGCCCTTCACCATTGAAGATTATGGTAACTAATTATCTTGCTTTCTGAATGGAGAAGGTTATATTCATAAAGTTTTAATCTGCCTCTCAATGTCCACTCTTCACGGTAGGGACCGGGAGAACTGAACCAACACCTCAAGCTGTGGGAAAACTTGCTAAACATACTAGAGATTGAAAAACGACCTCACATAAACTTTTCTTTTCCTCTACCATTAATTTGTATTCAGTCCCTTGCTGAAAATTATCAGTTTATTGTTATTAGAGGTAATTTATCAGGGATTCCTCATAGTTTTATAAAAACTGTCATTTTCCCTCCACTTTTCCTACTCTTCATTTTCATATACCAAGAAGTCAGGCACCTGCTTGACAGTTCAAAATTACTTACTGCCATCTTCCGATCTGGTAAAAGCAACCCATTCCTCACCATGAACACCAACACCAAAAACACACAAACATACACATGAGGTAGCTCTGTGTTGTAGATTACTCCCAGCCTTTAAAAACTTCAAGAATTCACAGCCTGGAGGTCAGGGAGGGTGAGCCCCCACCCCAAACCTAAGCACTGAAGAGAAGCCATCTAGTTATCTGAGATAAACGCGAACATCATGCTGGATCTTAAGGTAGACCTCAGCTTCCCTGGGTCTTTAGTTCCTACGTGATTAATTACTAGAGACCTATAAGATCCCCAGTAGGCAAGGCAGGTAAAGTACCGTCAAGTAGTGGTACCCTCTAGCATCTCCTAGCCAAAGTAGGACGGGTGAAGAACGCTCACTCTTTAATCAATTTATTTCGCTGTACATCCCAGAAAACTTATGTCCAGCTGCAAACAAAGTAAAACACTCGGGTATCCCCACACACATCTAGACCGATTCACTCACGCCGAGGGCACACCAAGTTCATGCCACCATGGATTTCAGTCCCAGTTCCCCACGAAAAGTAACCACGCATCTCCTACCCCTGAAGGCAATGAAGACAAGGTGACGACTCTTTGCTCGCTGAAGTGGCTTCGGTCCCCGGCCAGTGGCCAGGGATGGGCAGGGGGGAAGCCCCAACTCCCGGCTGCTCCCCTCGTCGCTGCTCCGTCCGGGAATCTCCTTGGTGGCAGAGGACAGGCAGGATACCGGGCCGGAGGGTGGAGCAGCGGATGGTGGGAAGCTAGACAGACTGGAGGTGGTGGCAGTGTGGGGGAGGCAGTGGGAACTAAGAGGAGAGGCGAAAGAGAGCGGAGATGGAGGAGTAATTCGGGGGTCTACCAGTTTAGGCAGCCAGAAAGCTCCTCGGAAGGAAGGGGCGTGACTGCGAGGAAGGCAGCTCCTGGGGAAAGGATGGGAGGTAGGGGAGGGGGAGGAATGGGTGGCTTTTCTTCTTGCAGTGAGGGACTAGGACCGCCCAGGAGCGGGGGGTGGACTATGGAGGAAGGCGGAGTAGAGGGCGGGGAAAGAAGGGCGGGAGCCTGCGGGGACCCTGGAAGGCGGGGGGACGGCACGGAAGAGAGGCGGGGCCAGGGGGCGGGGAAGTTTCAAACAATTGAACGGCGGGGTCCGGGAGCTCGGGTGAACGCGAGGGACCCTTGTTCTCCTCTCAGTAGCCCGACACGACTTGGTTATGGTAGCCCCAGTGTCTACACGCAGACTGACCAGGAGGAAGGAAAGGGGTTTGAGGAGCCTGTAATAAAAATCCACAGCAACAGCGCATCAGAGTCGCGTGGGAGAGTCCGTGCAGCTCCCCGCCCCGCAGCGGGAGGAAGAAAAACACAAATGCTGAAAAGCAAGCTTCTACCAAACCTATTTAAAATAATGCAGGAAGGAGCAATGCTCCCTCGTTTTCCTTTACCTCTTGATTCTTATTACCGCAGGCTCCCACCCGATCACAAACTCTGAGAGACACCCTCCATTCTTCCTTCGCTACCCGCAGCTTTCACTCCACGCCCCCCCCCCCCGGGCCGTGATTCCTCGCGGGGCGGCGGCCTTAGCCCCCCTCCTGGTGGCGGGCCGAGCGGGCGGCTGGGGGAAGGCGTGGGCGGGCCTTTGCGGAGGCTCCACCTGTTGGGCGGGCCACAAGCGCAGGCCTGGGCAGAGCG
This sequence comes from Sciurus carolinensis, assembly GCF_902686445.1. Taxonomy (NCBI): domain Eukaryota; kingdom Metazoa; phylum Chordata; class Mammalia; order Rodentia; family Sciuridae; genus Sciurus; species Sciurus carolinensis. The sequence goes on from NC_062232.1 coordinate 93,782,902, forward strand.
AGACATAATGTGTAAGTCCCACCCATCATTATTTTGCAGCTACCCATTGGCCAGCTCTGGATTGGGATTTGCTTGCGATTGGTCCCTTGAATCGCCAATCTGATTCCCTTGCCCACCCGCCCTCAAAATTAATAAAACTACACAAGAGGCTATTGTCTAGCTCTCTGTTCTCTCGTAGCTACTGCTGGGAATAGAAAGATGAGACGTCTGTTTCTCAGTCTCGTAAAAGAGTGTGACAGTGTGTCAGCTGACTCCAGTATACCTTTATGTTTATGGCACTGTCCAACCCTCTGGGAATAAGTAACTTTCCCTCTTAATTCATTAAACCCAGAGGGAGGGGAGTAAGTTAAGTGTCAATGTGGTGTTCGAAAACTGCGAAAATTTGATATTGCTTAAGGGTTAAGTGCAATAGCATCCGGGGAGATGGAAAAATCTACCATTTTACATCTGGGAAAACGAAAGCACGAAGAAACCGTGTAGGGATAGCAAAATAGCAAGGAATTTAGAACCACAGGAAGAATTCATTGTGGGCTCTAGCATTTAATTAGCTAGTTGTGCGACTTTTAGGTGGCTTGGCTTCTTAACCTTAATTTTCCTATCTAAATAAATGCTATAAGACATGCCCTACTAATTTAATGTCACTGCTGTGAAAATAAAATGAAATATGTGAAAACTCTACACCACAAAGCATGCCACACATGTATGTGTTCTACTTGCCTATGACACATGGTGAAGAGTCTCACATGTGTTTGAGAATCAAATATTCTGCTCATCTGTTTTAAGCATTTACTTCCAAGATTGTGTAGGTTTTGTAGCTTTATGTTAATAAGTCAATTCTTTTCCTACAATTTTGGGAGTGGGTATTAAGTTGACTTCCTGAAGTTAGAATAATAAATTACCCCTTTTTTAACCAAGGTTTAAAAAGTGAGATTTCTTTCTTAAACACTTCTGCAGTTGTGCCACAACCTATATCTATTGTGGTGCTGATACTGTACTGAAAGAGGAAATAATGCTGTGAATCTCTGAATTGAACTTGAGAAAATAAATATGAGGGAACATTTACCATGGAAACCACCATTCTCTACACATCCATATTTCCTAAAAAATGTTTCAAGTAGGAAGGAAATTAAATGTAAAGGCCTTGAAAACACAGTCATGGTAATGAACTCATACCAATGAAAGAGTGGCATCCAATTCAAGTCTGCCTGATGGGAGCCTTCTGAACGACCATGGATCAGGCATGCAAGAGAAGTATACTCAAGGTAAACACTATTTCACCATGAACAGGGTCTCAGACTATCCCTCTGAGTACAGGAAAAGTTGTGGGCAGATGGTGTGTCATAGAGTGTGCAGCCAGGCTTATGAGAGATACTGTTGATTGGACTCGGAAGCAGAAGAATTGGCAAAGTGAATGCTTGGTATGATTCAACATATGTATGAAGTGAGGTTATTTGGATGATTTTTCATGAGGAAGGTGAGTTTTGAGCATTTAAAACATGGAGACATCTGGTTTGTGAAGCAAGGTTATTCTAACCTTGTTATTTAGAGGTATGGACAAGAGAACTAGATAGGGAGGGAATATGCTGGAATACCACTACTGATCACAATGGCAACAGGATACCTGTTAAAATTGCCTATGCTGCTGGGTGTGGTAGTACACACCTGTAATCCCAGTGACTTGGGAAGCTAAGAAAGGAGGATTGCAAGTTCAAAACCAGCCTCAGCAACATAGCTAGGCCCTAAGCAACTTAGCGATACCTTGTCTCAAAATAAAAAAAATAAAAGATGAGCTGGGGTTGTGGCTCAGTGGTTGAGCACCATAGGTTCAATCCTGGGTTCCCCCCCAAAAATGCCTATGGTGTTAAAGTGGAAAAAAATCAAATATACACATGAGAAAATGAAAGTAAAACCATCCTGAAGGAGTACAATGAAAAGTTCCTCTCTACCACTCTGCTTCCCTTTCTATCTCTTACAAGTGGGATCAGCACTTGAAGCACACCTTGTGTTTCTTTACTCAACAATGTATCTTGAATATCCTTCCATCTCAGAATAACTACCTTTACCTCATTCTGTTTCTTGATAACTCAGTATTTTACTACAAAATCGTGCAAAAATTATTTTACTCATTCCCCTATAAAGAGGAGATTTAGACCATTTCCCATCAGGTCACTAGAGAAGTTGCTAGGGAAAGAAAAAAGTTCTGGTAGCAAAGGACTGACAGCCATGTTTGCAATATGCCTGCCCCAAACCTTGAAGTTGCCCTGAAAAGATTTTTCCAACATGTCTTCCGCACAGCTACTGGAGCTTGGAAACCCCTGAAACATGACTGTTTCAACACCCGCTTCTCAACACTGCCTTGGGCATGACTCTTCTTCAAATTCCAATTTTGATGGAGTAGATTCACCATTTGATGGTGAATCAGGCCCTGTGTGAGTCACTTCTTAGCCTGTGGCAAACAACAGGTTTTTGGGTACCTCTGCTCTACCCGGGTCTTCTAAGCGTCTTAGGTGTTCCTTCTCTCCTGCCACGCAAGAGTTCCTCTGTGTTTTTACCAGGAAAACCTTTCAGTTTGTTTAAACTGAGTTTGAATTTAAAGCTATGGGTTGTCTGCTCTACTTAAAAGGGAGGAGGGGGGAGGCCAACATCAACAAACATCAATTGAACTGCTATTATGGACAGGACTGTAAAAACAAAGAGGTATGAGACTTGGCTCCTGCCTTCCAGGATATATACATAAAAAGACAACTAACAAGCATATGCTAAGTGCTAAATGAATGGTATTGACAGTAAAAGCTGTGGAAGTTAAGAACAGGGAGTGAAAACTAGTTCCAGAGAGTGAGTTTATACAGCAAACTGTGCCACACGCATTTAACTAATCCCCACAGCATCCCTATGTCTTCATATCCTGACTATAAAATATGGAAAGCCCTCTGGGGGATACCAGGAGAATTAACCACTAGCTGTAAAACACCTGTGTAAAGACACTGAATTGCCTAAGTACTCCATGTTCACAAAAACCCCATATAGCAATATGAAAAAAGGAGAATCATTTTAAGCTCAAAATTCTCCATCACAAATGATTTGCCCTGTTTGACTTTTTTGGTCCACAAAATGCAGCTCCTTTAATATGCAATGAAAAACAGTATCTATGCGCTAATTAATAGCATCTATTTTTTTTTAAATGTCTGGGACTGGGGCTGTGGCTCAGTGGCAGAGCACTTGCCTAGCATGTGTGAGGCACTGGGTTCGGTCCTCAGCACCACATAAAAATAAATAAATAAAATAAAGGCATTGTGTCCATCCACAACTAAAATAAATTAGAAAAAAAATGTCTGTCTTGAAAACATTAGGTGAATTGAAATCAACCAGGCACAAAGGACAAATGTTTGCTTTCACTTATATGAGGATACCAACATAGGCAAATTCATAGAAACAAAGTAGAGTAGAGGTGATCAGAGACTGGGAGAAGGGGAAAGAGAAGATGGCATTTAATGCAGTCCATTTCTATCTGGGATGATGAAGAGGATTGGAAATAGTGCAGGATGTGGTGGCGCACACCTGTAATCACAGCAACTGGGGAGGGTAAGGTGGAAGGATCGCAAGTTCAAAGCCAGCCTCAGCAGCCTATTTGAGATTGTCTCAAAATAAAACATTAAAAAAGGGCTGGGGATGTGGTGACTCTGTGGTAAAGTGACCCTGAGTTAAATCCCCAGTCCCTTCCCCTTCAAAAAAAAAAGAAATAGATAGTGAAGATGGTCTCACAATATTGTCAAGTCAATACCAGTGATAGGGACTGCCAAGAAACAGAAAATAGGCCTCAAGTGCAGAGGCATCCTAATCACCACCACAGGAAACGTAGGCTCACATAGCCAGGACTTTCGTTTTTTAAAGGGAAACCAGAAGTCAAATGTAAATTATAATGTAAAATCTAGTTTCTTCATTCTGGCAAAATAAGTATCTTAATAAAAAATCCTCTGCTCTTTGCATTCAAAATTTTTGCCCAATATAAATAGCAAAGAGAATGTGGCTTATAGTCTAGTCCCCAATCCCTGACTAGATTCTTCTTGAAGAAAGACCATAAAACCATAGTGCTTTGCATTGCATGACATTCTTCCCCACCCACCAAGTCCACCTTGAGTGTGAAATGAGCACATCTTCGTCTAATTGCCTGGTGAACAACTAAATCATTTAAATGTGTTTAGGAACAAAAGCAGAAGCAAGCACATACACAGGGGAAAATAAATCCCAAGGATTTATATCTCTACACATAACTCTCCCCTTTTCTCCCCCCACAACAAAACACCCTGCATATATATCAGACAAACACTGAAAAGCTGCCTCTCCCAGACAGCTCCTAAAATCAGGCTCCTATTTATTCCTGGCCCTGTACATGCAAGAAGCAGATGATCAGAAAAGAACAGCTTTATCTGAACAGAAAAGGAAAAAAGGGACCCATGCAATATAATCATTGAGTTAAACGTTCTTCCTTTTGGTTCCCCTTCCACCTTTTCCAAGCGCGCGCGCACACACACACACACACACACACACACACACAGTCCAGACACAGAAGTTTGAAGCCTAATCCATGTGTGGAAAACAGTAATGTGGGAATGCAGGAAACAGCATCAGAACTGTGCTCCAAGGCCAAGACCTGCTCCAACTTTTGGGAGCCAAGTTACTCCTGGAGTACTTGTGGGATCTAGCATTTTCGAAGTAAATCGGCTGTAGAAAAATAAAGCTGCCTGCAAGTCTATTCCCTAAGCACCTCTCAGAGTCCTGTTTGAGTAACCTGGGTTTGCCTTTTTATGATTTATGCAGGGTTTCACTTCAGCTTAACTAAATACCATATCTCCTTCAGCAGCTTGAGTTTCTGGAAAGGCCCAGGCTGGTCTTACTTCTCGGTAGGGTTTGTTTGTAAAGTCCTAGTTTAGCTGGACCAAGAGGAAGGTTGAGGAGGCTGAGGAACACACATCAAAGTCTGTGCTCTGAAAGGTGATGGGCTGAGAGGGAGAATAAAATTTAGTCAATGATAAAAACAAATCTCCAAAAGCAAGTCAGAAGAAAATCAAATTCCTAAGCCAGTAAGCACGCTAAATGTACAGAGTTAGCAGGATTTAAAGGAAGTTCATCCCCTGACTTTACCCTTTGCAAATAAACCCTTGATTGATTCGCCGCTCTCTTTGTTTCTGTAGTTGCCAGAGTGTCTGAGAGTTGTTATCCCAGTTGGAGGAGAAGAAGGCTGTGACTGGAGTAGAGATTTATCTTCCTTGGCTCACTGCCCCACTTTCAGAATTCTAGGGAGAAGGCAGGTCAATGCCATTCTGGTGTGATTTAAGGCAGGCCCACCTTGCAGGCCCCTTCTGTTCAGGTCCACCACTGTCCTGTGAAATTTGCACAGGAAAGACCCTCATTAAAGGGCAAATACCTAATCTGGGAAGGGTTAAATAGTAAGCCATCATTAGTGTGCTCTAGTGGAAATGGTATAGACTTTTGGAGACGCTCAAGCCTGAATTCCAGTCGCAACTCTACAATTTACCAACAAGGTAAATTACTTTAGCATCCTCGACAGCCATTCCCTCATCCGTAGAATGGGGAGAAATTCTGTACCGTAAAGGGTTGCTGTGAGGATTAAGTGAAATTAACGGTTTTGGAGATCCTATCATGATGCTTGGCATATAGTAGTCACTTGGCACCATTTATTTCTTTATCCCCTTGCCCCAATCTTCTTAAGGAATATCAGGAGGCACGATGCTGGGTTTGCTTAGTGGCTCACAGAGATTTAAAGCACCAAGAAGTAAAACCTTCCTAGTCACTCTTGTAACTCTGATCAGCTGGGCAGTGTGGTGCTAAGCACATCACCTAAACTTTAGCACCCAAAGGACCTAGATCTCCGATCTTTGTTCTGTTGCTCACTATCTATGTGACTCTGGGCAAATCTTGACTCTCTGTTTCCTTGTTTGTAAAATAAGAATCATAATAGCACCTGAAGCTGAAATGACAACCATATACATGTATCAGCTGGTACTATTTTTTGTAATATGGTGCACCTCAGGATGGCTAGAATTTACTTTTTCTACCAAGCAGTTTCTAATCTAAAGCAGTGAATGGTTTCAGTAACTGTTGAAAATCCTTAAGCAAATGCTAGCTGTGTATTCCTGGCTTCCCGATTTTGGCTACGAAATTTGGGGTGGTGCTGGGACAGCTGTAGAGATCTCCGTTCCCAGCGTTGCAACTCCTCCCCGCAAGATTCTCACAGTGTTTTGGTAGGAGGCAAGAGGATAGATGGACTCATAGGAGGTGCTGCAGGAGATGCTTTCAAAATAGAACATATATAGAATATAATAGAGTGTGGGCTTGGGGCACTTGGGCCTCTGACTCTGAATTCTACACTTTTTCCCTGCCTCAGAACCTCTGTGCAAACTATTCCTTCTGCCTGTGACACTGCCCATGCTCCTCCCCTTTAGCCTCCCCTTGAGCTCACTAGCTCACCATCTTCCCACTTTTTTTTCTTAACCTGATACTGGGGATTGAACTCAGAGGCGTTTAACCACTGAACCACCTCTCCAGTCAGTCCTTCTTTAAAAATTGAGACAGTTTCCCTAAGTTGCTTAGAGCCCTACTAAGTTGCTGAGGCTGGTCTTGAACTTGCAATACTCCTATTTCAGCCTCCGGAGCTGTTGGGATTACAGGTGTGTGCCTGACTCTCCACCTTTTTTTTTTTTGTATCAGGAATTGAACCCAGGGATGCTTAACCACTGAACCACATCCCCAACCCCTTTTTATTTTATATTTTGATACAGGGTCTCTTTAGGTTACTTAAAGATGTGCTATATTCCCACTCTTCATGCCACTAACTCAATCCTCAATCACATTTCTCAGGCCTCAGCTGTTTTGCTGGGCAGGGGTGCTGACAGGAGATTTGTAATGGGGATAAGCCCAGGGCCTCGCCCATGGTAGGTAAGCACTTTACCACTGAGCTACATTCTTAGCCCCTTTTAAAATTTTATTTTGAGACAGAGTCTTGCTGAGCTGCCCAGGCTGGTCTCAAACTCCTTCCTCTCTCTTCCTCTTTTTCTTATTCCTTTTTTTTTTTTTTTTTTTTTTTTGGTACTAGGGATTGAATTCAGGGTCAATCATATCTCCAGCCTTTTTTAAAATTTTTCATTTCAAGACAGGCTCTTGCTAAGTTGCTGAGCCTGGCTTTGAAGTTGCAATCTTCCTGACTCAGCCTCCCGAGTCACTGGGAATGTAGGTATGCACCACCACGCCTGGCTGACCTCGAACTTTTCATCCTGTACTTTAACCTCCTGAGTAGCTGGGATTACAGAAGTAAGGCATCTTGTCTGGCTCAGGTCTCAGTTTAAATATCACTTTTTCAGGAACGTATTCCCTGAGAAGTAACTGTCCTGCCCACCCTCATCTCCTGTCCCTCTTTAAACATTCATGTGAATTATATAATCCAATAAAGCATATTAGAAGAGGTTACAATATAAAATAACATTTAAAATGCTTAATGGGAGATTATTTGTCTTCTGTAACTTTGTGCACCCTCTGGCATCCTCTTGCCCACCCTTGAGATGCCTGTGAGCTAACCCGATTTAGTGACATTTTCAGAGTTATTCCTGCAATAGTAGGTGAGGGCATTGAACTAGATGATCTTTAAGGTTCCTTGCAACTGTTGACTACTGATGGTTGTCAGAAAGCTAACAAATTTTCTGAATTCTGGAGTGAGAAGTTACATCAAAATGTCATCCACATCCTAGTTCTTTGGTCTTGGTGTATAATGGAGAGGTTTTTTGTTTGTTTGTTTGTTTGGTTGGTTGGTTTCGGTACAAGGGATTGAACTCAGGGGTGCTTAACCACTGAGCCACATCCCCAGCCCTTTATATTTTTTAGTTTGAGACAGGATTTCACTAAGCTGCTTAGCACCTTGCTAAGAGAGTTTTGAAGTATACCTAGAAAATGTTAGTGTTACCTCTTGAAGCAGAAGGTAGAATGTATAGTCATGAGTGCTAGGGAGCAAATTAGAGTATGACTGACTGTTCAATGTCTTTGATGGCAAGAAGACAATTTCACATGACTTAATGGTTAGTGTCACTTCCTGTACCACCATCAGAACTGCATAAAAGAAATAGAGAAAAACAGATTTAAAAAAAAAAAAGTTTCCAAGAGGCAGCCTAATATAGTTTAGGAAACAAAGAGGTTTTAAACCTGATATAACTGGATTAAGATCCCCATGTTCAGCTGGTTGTGTGATCTTGAATAAATCATTTAACCTCTCAAGTCTCAATTTGCTAACCTATTGGTTGAACGAATGTATACTGAGAATCCACAGTGTGTTGAACACTGTTCTAAGCACTTAGGACACCTTTGCTGAACACAATAGGCAAAATCCCTGTCTTTATGGAATTTATGTTTTAGAGAGATATGGGAGTGTTGGGTAGTATTTAAGGATATTTGAAGATTCATGTTGTCCTTATAGTTTTATAACATGGTACATACTCAATAAATAGTAGTTATTATGAGTATTAGTAGTGGTATTGTATTTTGGTAAAACAATCAACACTTTGTTAAAACTCAGTTTGCAAAGCCTGGTAATCTCTAGGGTTTGGGGATATAGCTCTGTAGTAGAGCACTTGCCTAGCATGTGGAAGACCCTGGGTTTGATCTCCAGACCTGCCCCCCCCACAAAAAAACAAACCATATACAAAGGACAATAAGTGACTTAAACAAAGTCCTTGAAATTCTTGCAGTGTAGCAATAACAGGGGGTTTGTATGGATTTTTCCATCCTGAAGGCCAGTGTTGTTTTTTTCTACTATAGCTTCCTCAGTAGCAGTTCCTTCTATGGTAAAATTTAGCCCAGGGTGGCCCTGAGCAGTAGGTTTAGCCGCCTCTGTTTGGATAAACTTTCCTCCTTTATTATCTCTAGATCAAAGAGCATGAATGTGGAATCCTGACATTCCCCTAAAATGGCTCCTGTCATGCGCTTAGCCAGGTGACATGAACCAACAGAACATTTAACACAAGTTGGGTGCCCCATCCCTTTAGCTTCATAGTTCCTTTTCAAGAAGCATAGTTGTGTCCAAATGGGAAGAGAGAGAGAGAGATGCAGTTCTTAGTTTTTCATGATTCATAGTTTCTAGTTTGATTTCCTTGGTAGTGATTTTTACCTCATTGCAGAACAACAGAACCATGACTTCTGTTTCACATGTTATGTGGCTAATTTCACCAAGAGTCATATTTCATACACTATCATGTTTCTAGCATTTCAGTTACCTCCAGGGTGGAGCAGGCATTAGGTCAGGCTGTTCAGAGAGGCAGAATATGCTGTGGGCCCTGCACACCTCCTCCCCAGCTTCCTCCCTTTCCCAAGGCTTCAGTTCTCCTTCTAATTTCTGTCTCTGTCAGATTCCTTATCATGTTGCTCTGTAGCAATCTATTTTCTTGATTGCCAACTAGACTGTAGCACATGCTGTAGCTGGCACATAGTAAGTGGTCAGTAGATGTTTTTTGGGTGAAGGAAAACTATTTCATGAAGACACATGTTTTGTGCAAATGAGTCCTTTATAATCCTTCTGAATGCCCCATTGTCCTTTGCATTTAAATCTAAAATCAAAACTATTTTTCTCAGCATCTACACTCAACTGAGTGGATAAGGTTATTGTTCTGGAGTATTCCTGTGCTTTAAATGAAACCCCCTTGAAGCCATCCCAACTCTACCTCAGTGACTTTCCCAGGTTATCCTCAATGTTTTTTAAACTCAGTTCCCTGTTTCCTTGCAACATTGAACCTTTTCAATTAAAAAGTCTTTTTGACTCACAGTCCTTCAGAATTGTTAAGTTTTCCCTGATATCACCATCCTTATCTTCCAGTTGTTCATTTGGATTCCACCCCTCCCAGCCCCAACTGGGTCACCTCCCCAAAGAATGTTTTTCTTTAGCAGTCATTTTCCATCTTGGTGTAATAGTATGGGATTTGTAGTCTAGGTAGAGGATATTCAACAGGTACAGATAGTCAGGAACAATAAATTCAGGTATTCTTTTGCACAGTAGGGTGACAATATTCAGTATTGCATTGAATATTGCAAAATAGAATAGATTTTAAATGTTCTCATCACAATGAAATGACAAATGTATGAGGTACAGATAGGCTAAATACTCTCATTTGATTATTATACAATATATGTATAGAAGCATCATATTGTATCACATAAACACGTATAATTATTATGTGTCAATTTCAAAACAAAATAAAGGTGGGCACAGTGGCACATACCTGTAATCCCAATGGCTCTGGAGGCTGAGGCAGGAGGATTGAGAGTTCAAAGCCAGCCTCAGCAATTTAGTAAGACCCTGTCTCAAAATTGGGGATTGTGATTTGGGGTACAGTGCTTGCCTAATATGTGTGAGGCACTGGGTTTGAACCTCAGCACCACGTAAAAAAATTAACAACAAAAATAAAGTTATAAAAAAATAAAATAAAACAAAAAAGGGCTGCGAATGTGTCTGGGTGGTTAAGTGTCCGTGGGTCCAATCCCTAGTACTAAACAAAAAAGTAAAAGGAGAGATTTGACTGTGGTGCTGCTACTAGCTATGCAAACTTGGGCAAGTAGCTTAACCCTTTGAATCTCAATTTCCTCCCGTGTAAAAATGGAGAGACTAATCACTGTCATGTCTTGGTCCCACACTGATTTGATGTGAGCTTCAGATTGAACAATGGTTATGAAAACACCTTGGAAACAAATATAAGGCTGTTGGCTGTTTTCAGGACACCTGTGGTTACCACCCAAGGTAACCCTCTCTTCCCTCCCCATTAGGCACCAAGCATTGATTCAGTCTTAAACCCTCTAGCCCTGGGCTATTGCTGGGTGGGGAAGCATTGTTCTTCCTATCTTGACAGGTTGATCTTGGCTTAAGACTTGTTGCCCTGGGGTCTTTTCAGTCAACATCTGGGGGGAGCCCCTCCCTTGGTTTCTCAAAAGCTTATTATCAAGTGCTGTTTAGATACTATGTAGCTTCTACCTTCCAGCTTGCTTTGTGACCTCCCTCCCTAGTGCAAAATGCTTCTTCTGGGGGAAAGGGAAAGGGCACATTTCCAACCTTTTCTTCCCAACCCCCGCCGCACCCCCTACCAGAAATCCCAGAGTCCCCAGACTCCAATTTTTCAGGCATAATTTCTTGACATCCATCAGGGTCGGCCCTATGAGGTATTTTAGATGGATCCCAGGCAGGTAAGTTACATTTTGCAGAGATTTCACTTATTCCCAAAGTGCTGTCAGTCTCGGCTCGTAGGTAATTACAAAACCCAGGACTTCCCTTGCCTTTGTGGTCAAAAATCACCCTCAGTGTTCGCCTCTCCTTGACCCCAGCTTCCAGCCTGCATTTGGGTCTGCTCTCAAAGCTCCTGAGGGAGTTACCCAGCTTTAATTTGGCCAGATGCTCAGTGTCTCGCTCAGATCACATGCCCCATTTTTTCCTCCCACTTTGAATAGCTTTTGCACAGACCCTTAGATTCACTAAAGCTTGCCCCCTCTCCAGTAAGTTCTTCCTGCTGGGAGTAGTTGCCTTTTGGCAGCCATGCTTAGTTAGTGCCAAGGTTAGCCTTTTCTTCACTCTGAATCCTTTTAACTTTTGCAGAATTGAATTCACCACTGTAGGCATTCAGCTTTTCTTTTTAGTGGTGCTGGGGATCCAACCTAGAATCTTAGGCATGATAGGCAAGGGCTCTACCACTGAACCACATCCTGAGCCCCTAGCAGCTAAGTTCAGTAAATAGTCTTCAACTTGCAATTGAATTGAAATTGACACACCATCTTCCTAAGCAAAAGTGAACAGAGGATTGTCTACCACTGACTGGTTTTCTGCAAACCCAGCTAAGATTTGTTTATTTATTTATTTTACATTTTAGTAAAGTTCATGTGACAGAGACTATAGAAACAGAGCTAACAAACCTAAAATATGTACTATGTGGCCCTTCACAGAGAAAGTTTGCTCACTCCAAGAGTTCTTAATATCCAAAATGAGGGTTGTAGTTTTGACCCTATCACCTTCTCTTCCTAAGGTTCCAGGAAACTTCTGACTTACTTATCAACCCATCTTACCATCTCATCTATCCCTTCCATTCAATTTCTAGTCTAGCCATGAAGAGTTTAAAAGGTTTCTGTTCTACCTCCTGAACTCACATTTCATTTCTCTCCCAAGGAATAAACTAACTTCCTTCTGCAAGACAGCTCCCTGCTCCCTCCCCTTCTGCCTCTAATTAATATCCCTCTGGCTTTGGTGGACACTTTGGAAAGTGAGAGCTCCTTGCTCATTTTCACAGAGTCTCAGAAAAATGCTCAGGGTAATTTGAAGACAGAGCAGATGGTAAGTATGAGGAGATTTCACAGAGGGCTAAACCATGGAGACACTTAAAATCCCCCTGCAAATGGAGACTAACTCTGTTTCACCCACAAGGTGATTTATTTCCATAGTTCTTTGGAAGAAGGCAGGATCAGTTTACTAGGGTTCAGCTTACTCAGCAGAAGGGCTAATCTCCTCTGTTAAAATGTATTTTCTGCCGAATTTAATCTTAACTCTCATTGGTTTTCCTTGTGCTACTTACATAGTTCCTGAGGGTGGGCCAAACCTAAAGAATGTAGCCAAACTCAAACAAAGGACATTAGCCCTTAGTCCAAAGGCAAATACTTACTGAAGAACTATTAGATACCTAGCATGTGATTGGTGCCATGAAGTCTAAACTTGGACCCAGCCTCCCCTAAACTCCAGTGTAGCTGGAGAGACAAAATACATAACTAACCACATAAGGGGTTCTTTGATACAATTCAGATGAGTGAATAGCCTGGATTTCAAATCTATCTTCTGATTGTCCCACGGCACATATATATTTTCTACACTGTCATTTTTTCCTTATTATATGGTCACTATAACTGTACTAAGAAAGAGAAGGGAGTTATCTGTATGAACTTTTATTAGCAAAGAATGTACATAGTACGTGTTCAGTAAAGATTCCTTGGATAATTACAGATGGAATGGTTATAGGAAGGCATCCCCATCACGTGGAAATGATACCCCCCAAATATGGCACTTTGGTATGCTGTGTGCTTTGAAGTGAAGGAGGCTGGAAGCCAGATCTCTCCCTGACATTCTCTTGCCCTCTTGTCTCCCCAGCCTCTTTCTCTCCCTAAAGTGAGTCATGGAAACTAGACTCCCTATCCTCCAAAGTAAGCCATAAAACCTAGAAATTTGCTTTCTCCTTTCTCCCTTCTCCTTTGTCCCTTGAAGACTCTCATTCCAGAAAGGTCCTGACCCATCCCAGAAGGAAGGAATGCTACACAGAGAAGCCATGAGGAATCTAAACAGACTGGCCTTGGCTGACTTCCCCAATTACCATTTGATCATATACTTTCTTGCAATTGAATTTCTACAGGTCTGCCCATTCTTCATTGAACTGAAGCATAAAAATAGAGAGTTTTCCCTGGGTATTTGTGTGTGTGTGTGTGTGTGTGTGTGTGTGTGTGTGTGTGTGTTTGGTTCCAGGGATTGAACCCAGGGGTGGGTGCTTAACCACTGAGCCACATCCCCAGCCCTTTTCTATATTTTATTTAGAGACAGGGTCTCACTGAATTTCTCAGGGCCTCCCTAAGTTGTTGAGGCTGGCTTTGAACTCGAGATCCTCCTGCCTCACAGCCTCCCCAGTCACCATGCCCAGCCTTCCCTGGGTATTTGGGTCTTTACTTCTGAAGGATCCTGCTTGCATGAAATTTTGATTCAGTCAATTTGTCATGACTTTCTCTCCTTAACCTGTCTTGCTATAGAAATGTCAGCAGGGTATGATGCGTGAGGTAAGGTATCACACCCTTCCACCCCTACAAAAAATAACATTAACAAGCCTTTATAATTGAAACAAATTTGATTCGTTTGCAGTACAACTGAGTGGACTGGCCTGATTGGAGAAGCCAATATGTGTGCAGGTTTGGAAAAGTCAAGTTTGTCTATGTAAGACAGGACCAAATTGGAACTTGTTCTTTTGGAGGTTTTGGAAACTGTGCAGTCCTCCATGGTGCATACATGCTATTTAGCTAGGGAGCAAGACTTACAAATACCAAGTTTGACTTTCCTGGATCTTTGACCTTAACGGCTGCCTACATCACATTTTGCAACCAAAGCCACATACCTATGCTGGCTTAAGAGTGGTTAGACTAAACTGAAAGAACGTATTTAGCCATTGGCCAAGACCATGAAAGTGTTTCAAGGGTATCTCACAGTTGTTTCCCCTTAAAATATGCCTCTTCCAGCTATTCTGGAAGATTCTGAAGCCAAAGAATTTATGTTGACCCAAAGAATGACAAGTGAACACATTGAATGAGGATTCCAAAATCTACCCTCTGTCAGATGTCTTATAAGATCCATGTATCAAATTGCCTGCTGGAACCCCCTGCTGGAACATTAGAATGGATAACACAAAACATCATCTGCCTTCATGTCTAACCATCATTCTCATCTACCTGTGCCTGTTTCCTCCATCTCCATGAATGACACCACCATCTACCCAAGGGCATAATTAGCCAAGCCAGAATCACAGGGAATTTTCAAAAATCTTCCCTCTCCTCACCACCTAGGTCCAATCACTAAAATATCTCTGGTTACTGGTCCATTCCCACTGTTACCGTCTAACTCTGAGGCCCCCATCAGTTCTGGCTTTCTCTATTCTGCATCTTTGTTCCCTCCCACCCTTATGACCCTTATCCATACCACTGAAAGAAGCATCTTGTTAAAAATCTGATCTTGCCACTATAGGGGTGGAAAGGTATCGTACCTTTCCTCACCCATCATAAAGGTCACAACTGTCATTACTATAACAAGACAGGTTAAGGAGAGAAAGGCATAACAGATTGAGTGAATCAAATTTTTATGTGACACATGAACCTTCAGAAATGAAGACCCCTCAGCTGGGGATATAGCTCAGTTGGTAGAGTGCTTGCCTTGTAAGCACAAGGCCCTGGGTTTGATCCCCAGCACCAAAAAAAAAAAAAAAAAAAAAAAAAAAAGGCATTGTAAGAAATGAAGACCCCAATATCCAGGGAAAACTCCCCCAATATCCAGGGAGAACTCTTAGGTTTAGTTTAGATGAAGAATGAACAGCCCTGTGGAAATGTGACTGGATAAAGGGATAAGATCTATGGTTATAGACAGGGGGAAAGTCAGCAAGGCCTGTCTGTTCAGATTCCTCTTGGCCCCTCTGTGTAGCATTCCTTCCTCCTGGTTATAGAGCAGGAACCCTTTGGAATGATCCTTTAAAGGAGAAGGGATAAAATGACCTTCTTAGCTTTTATGTCCTGCTTTGAGGGAGAAAGATTCTATTTTCTATGACCCATCATGAAGCAGAGGAATTCTGATTTCTGTGACTCACTTTGGGGAACGAAGAAGGGAAGGAAACAGGAGGATAGAAAGAGGTCAGAGAGACAACTGGATTTTGAGGCCCTTCCAATCTCCTTAAATTCAAAGTACTCAGAGTGCTAGAGTGCCATATTTTGGGGGTATCATTTTCTGAGCTCCAACACCACTGCTCTATTTGCAAGTCTTCAGTAGTGCCCCGTATTCCTTTTAAGATAAAACCCAAGCTCAGGTTGACCCAAAAACCGAACTTATTTCACTCTCCTCCCCAACTCATCCCTTGTGTTCTATTCACACAAAATAGTTTTTCTTTCCTTAAATGCCTATTTATGCCTCAGTGCCTTTGTGCATATTGGGTTCTCTCACTCTCTGGAAATCCTTCTTATTTTTTTGCTTCTTTATTTAATACTTGTCATTCAAGACAGCTTAGCCATTGCCTCTGAAAACCCTGTCATTCTCCTAGTGTGGATTAGATTTTCCTCTGTGGCCCCTAGGGTACTCTGTTCATAGCTTTAAAAAAAACTAATCGTTTTCTACAATATTGTAATGGTATGGTCTATCCATGTATATCTCATTAGACAATGAACTCCTTGAGGAAAGAGCCTGCATCTTTTTTTCTATCAACAATATCTACATGCAGTAAATCCTTCAAAGTGTGTAAATGAAGTGGATTAGAATATAGTCACAGTGAAGTACAAAGGCCTAATATATGATCCTTTCTGGAGAGTCTGTTGTTTTCTGTTTGGTTTTGGCAGTACTGGGATTGAGCCCAGGAATATTCTACCACTGAGCTACATCCCCAGACCTTTTTATTTTAACTTCTACAAGAGTGTTACTAAGTTGCTAAGGCTGACCTTGATCCTCCTGCCTCAGCCTCCCCAGGTGCTAGGATTATAAGGCATGTGCCATCATGCCCAGTTGGAACTCAGTTAGATACAGAACAAAGAAAACATGAAAGTTGTAGAGGATCTAAAATATGAGGAAGATATTGCTATGTGGAACATTAGGGGATGACATGACCAGAGTAAAAGTCACAGTGAACCTCCTACAGAAACTGTCCATCATTGGAGAGAGCAAGCCCTGGCAATACAGGAATGTCTGTTTCAACAGAGAAATAGTTCACACTAATGAAGAGAAGCAGCTGAGTTTCTGGGAAACCAGGTAAAAAAGATGATAGAGGCTTATGGGAAGCAATACTTACCCAGGGGAAAACAGACATTGCTTATTGAAGGAAAAAGATTTTCAAAATTTTTAATCACAAGAAAACATCTGAATGAAAACATCATCAAGCTCCTTCCCCTTCTCCCCAACTGTGTGGGACTTTCCAACTCAGACATCCATGAGATCTAGGTAAAACAGCCTATATGATAGTCTGGTGATGCAGGTTGGCATTGAGGCACTGGCTGTATGATATGATTTGATAGGAATAGATATTAAGTTCCTAGAGGGTCTCCGCATGCTATATGTTAGTTGCCCCTTTCCTGCAGTTTTGCTTTCCATAGTTTCAGTCGTCCATGGTCAAATAAGTTCCAAAAATATTAGTGGAAACTTTCATTAGTAAACATTTGCAAGTTTTGAATTGTGCAGTTTTGAGTAGTGTGCTTCAATTTCATGTTGTCTTTCTCTGTACTGCCTGGGACATGAATCTTATGCCTTTGACCCACGTATCCATGCTGTATATGCTACCCACTTGTTAGTAACTTTGTGGTCATCTTGGTTATCAGATCAACTGTTGTAGCTCTGCCACTGAGCTCCATCCCCAGCTCTTTTTTTTTAAATTAGAGCTTTATAGTTATACATAGAAGTTGGCATTCCAAAGCCAAAAATTTTTTATTGACCCAAAAAATGACAAGTGAACACATTGAATGAGGATTCCAAAATCTACCCTCTGCCAGATCTCTTATAAGATCCACGTATCAAATTGCCTGCTGGAACCCCCTGCTGGAACATTAGAATGGATAACACAAAACATGTGCTTGTGGTCAAGTAGCCTTTATTTTATTTAATAATGGCTCCAAAGTGTACAAGTAGTGATGTTAGATATTTTATTATAGTATATTGCTATAATTCTTCTATTTTATTAACAATTAACTGTTGTTAGTGTCTTAGTATGCCTGAGTTATAAATTAAATCTTATTATATATGCATATAGAGAAGAAAACATGGAACAGAAAGGGTTTGGTACTATCTGTGCTTTCAGGCAATCACTGGAGATCTTGGAATGTATCTCTGAGGGTAAGAAGGGACTACTATACTTCTGTATCATCCTACAGGACTCAAGGCAGAATCTCACACACAGGAGGCATTCCTTGTATCTATAATATGTCAAATGAGGCAGTGTGATATGCAAGAATGAGTATTAAATTGGGAATCAGAAAAACATAAGACTTAAGACAGATTCTGTCTGTCTTCCCAGGAACAAATTATTACAGTTCTCTGGGCCTCAGTTTCCTTTTCCTTAAAATTAAGATGTAAATATCTACTTTGCAATATTGTGGAGGATACAATGAACTATGTGAAAGAAAATGTGTGACACAATCAGGCAATGAGTACATGGTCAACACGTCAGTTGTAACTGAATAAATGATCTTGAGAGGGCTCAACACCCCTGCCCCAAAGGGTTTACCCACTATATGACAGTCCATCATCAGAGCTAGATACCATTTGGTTTTGAAGATGTTTTGATCTCTGATATATCTCTCCCCACATTTATGCAGTTCTGGGGATTAAACCCACTGGTTTGTCCACATAAGGCAAGTGTTCCACCACTGAGCTCCATCTGCAGCTCTTTTGTAAAAAAAACAGAGCTTTATAGTTATATATAGAAGTTGGCACTCCAAAGCCAAATACTTTTTATTGACCCAAAGAATGACAAGTGAACATGTTGAATAATGACTTCAAAATCTACCTTCTGACAGATCTCTTATAAGATCCATGTATCAAATTGCCTGCTGGAACCCCCTGCTGGAACATTACAGTGAATAACACCAAATGTGGAAGACATGCTTGGGTAACCCTAAGATGGTGGCTGCCATTGAGTCAAGAGGTGGTGCATAGTTAGTGTTAACACAGTGTGATCTACTTTTGCCTGATTAGTTAATGTCTCCTTTGTGCTAGTGGTCAACAGATATTCCTCATTCTTTCTTGATTGGTACCAAGGGGCGTGCTTCAATTGTGCTAATCCTAAGCTGATTGACTGCCTTAGGTATATAAGACACACACCTATAGGAAGCACCTCGTGTAAGCAGCACCTCTGATAGATTGCAGAAGGTAGATGGCAGATCACAGATCGCAGTACGCGGGATGCACCATAGACACGCCTTTAGCACGCACTTCTAGCACGCACCTTTAGGACACAGGATGTGGGATGCACCTTTAAGAAGAAGCAGCATCTCTGAAAGTGTAGCCTCTCCGATAAGCAAAGCCTTTTCTTCCTCTCTCTCTCTCTTCTTCTAAAACTTCCTCTATAAGCTAGGGAACAAGCAAATAAGCAAGAAAGCAGCCCACTAAAGAAAGATAGTAGAAGTAGTTCATTTCCAGTCCACCTCCGATAAATACCCACTCAATTGTTGCTGAAGGCGGTAACAATATCCGCGCGACTGTTGCCACGGGCGGCGACAATCAAACATCGTCTGCCTTCATGTCTACCTATCATTCTTCTCTACCTGTGCCCATATTCTTCACCTCCATGAATGATACCACCATCTACCCAACTGCATAATTAGCCAAGCCAGAATCAACCCTTTTATTTTTTATTTTGAGACAGGATCTCTCTAAACTGCCCAGGCTAAACCGTAATTTGCGATCTTCCTGCCTCAGCCTCCTCCAAGTAGCTGGGATAACAGGTGTGGCTAGTCAAAGCAAGAGTGACAAGATCTGAAGGTAAGAAGCAGCTTACTGGGGGTGGGAAGGTGGAACAAGATAGAGCATGATAGAAAATAGCGTATTGGACTGGGGGTGAGCTTGCCTAGCAGGCAAGGAACTGTGTTCAATCCCCAATACTGGGGAAAAGAAAGGAAAGTAAGAAAGTGGGCTCTTTAATCATGAATATAGGCATGATATAAAGACAAATACTACCTACTTCATCAATTTAACAAGGGCTTACCATGGTGGCAACAAGGACCTAAAGTATAAGACCTAGGATCTGTTACAAAGGTTGACTTTGCATGGAGGGGTAGAAAGAGGGGGTACTGGGGTTGAACCTGGGCATTTGCTCATGCCAGGCAACTGCTCTGCCACTCTGTTATATCCCTAGTTCTGAGTTGACATTAAATTGGCCTTCCATAGGCTTTCCACACACAAACCAGAACTGATCATATTGTGATACAAAATGATCTGTGCATTTTATTCAATTCTAGTAATGAAACAGTGCCACAGTGTGGTCCCTGCTTTGAGTTTCATAAAGTGTGAGAGGAGCTCCTCGTTTTAGAGCAGGGAAGATGTTGACAGGAATACGAAAAGATAAGGCCAGAAAATAGTGAAAGCCATGCAGGATCCTTTCTCTTTTCCCCTCCTGCTCTCCCTCTCTTGGCCATCACAGGAGAGAGCTGTGTGAATGCCTGTGTTCCTGGATAAATGGAAAAGACAGAAGAAATCTGGTCTCCAGAGCATCTACATACTCTACACACATGAGCTAACAGGAAAAAGAACTGATGAGGTTTCCAGGTCACAGGGGAGGGAAAGGATCTGCAGTGACCTAATCCATCATAGAAAACTGAAGTATTCTTTAAACTAAGGAAAGGATCTTACCTATATTTCCCTGGGGCCTAGCATAGTGCCTGATACATAGTGGTTAGTCAGTAAACTTCTTGTGGATACTAAGTAGAGGCCTACATTTGCTTTCCAGGGCTGCCGTAACAAAGTAGTGGAAACTAAGTGACTTAAAACAATAGAAATCTCTTCTCTCATGAGAAGTCCAAAATCAAGGAGTTGGCAGGACCAGACTCCCTTTAAAACTTCTAGGGGAGGATCTTTCCTTGCCTCTTCTGGCTTCCGGTAGCCCCAGGTGTTCTTTGACTTATGACACCATACCACCAATCTCTGACTTCATGTTCACAAGACCATCTTCCTTCTGTGTGCCTCTGTGTCTTCACATGGTATTCTTTTCTCTATGTCTCTGTCTTTTTTTAAGTACTAGGGATGGAACACAGGGGCACTTCACCACTGAGCTATATCCCCAGCCCTTTTTAATTTTTATTTTGAGACAGGGTCTGACTGAATTGCCCAGGCTGGCCTTGAACTTGTGATCCTCCTGCCTCAGCCTCCCAAACTGGTGAGATTACAGTCATGCATCATTGCACCTGGTTTCTCTCTGTCTCTTCTTAGAAGGACACCAGCGATATTTGGATTAGCGCTCATTCCAATTACCTCATCTGAATTCTACTACACTGGCAAAGACCCAAATAAGGTTACATCACAGGTACTGGGGCTTAGGAGTCAAGGTATCATTTTAGGGACACAACATGAACCTGTTTAACAGCATTTCCTGTATTTTAAGTTTGAGGAGCATAAAGTTCTCCAGATCCAAATTGATCTCTACGTGGTCATGCTCTCACTTTTTCTTCTTATGATTTTTTTTTTTTTTGGCAAAGAAAAGATGTTTGTACAATTTTTTTAAAAATGTTCATGTTTTCAATCACTTAATTGACTTAGACAAATGGTATGCCCACCCCCATTGTGTAAGGTCTGCTTACTTTCATTTTTAAAGTGCTCTTTGTCCAAATTCTTTCAGTGTGACTATGTTTATTTTCACTAGTTTGCAAATATCAGGGGTGAGAGGAAGGAGGGTTCTTGAGGAAGTAGGAAGGACTGACTTACAGATGGGGTGTAGGGGGAAAGTTTCAGCCCAATGCCTTGACTTGCTAGATCTAGCTAGTGTGGCTATGTTTCTCAGCCCATATCAGGGTCTTTGGGTTGTCATGGTCGGCCCTTCCACCCCCAATTCAATACCTAGCTGTGAGTTGCCAACCTAAATTTCTGACTCCTGATAAGTAAATGATAAAGTTGGATAAAAGTAAATTTTCTCAACCTGGAATTTACAAACTAACTGAAATCTACAATGTTGTGAGTGAACATGTTTGTTTATATTTGCTCACTGTGGCTCCTATAACAATTTACTACCAAGTTGGTGACTTAAAACAACAGAAATGTATTCTCTGATGGGTCTGGATGCAAGAAATCCTAATCAAGGCATAAACAAGGTCAAGCTCCCTCTGGGGTCTTTAGGGGAACGTTGGTTCCTTGCCCCTTCCAGCTTTTGGTGGCTGCTCGTCTTTATTGACTTGTACCCTCATCTTTCCAATCTCTTTCCATCTTCATTGCTCCTTTTTTGTCTGTGTTTTTCACTTTCTTTTCTTTACTTCTTCTTCTTTTTATTTTTTTTTCCTTTTTGGTACTAGAGATTGAATCCAGGGGTACTCTACCACTGAACTGCATCCTCAATTCTTTTTATTTTTTGTAAAATAAAAGTTGTTGAGACTGGCCTCAAATTTGTGATCCTATTTCCTCAGCTTCCCTGATCACTGGAAATACAGGCATGTGCTGCTGCAACCAGGCACTGTGTGTTTCTTATAAAATACTTGCCATTTATTTAGGGTACACCTACATAATCCAAGATGATCTTCTCATCTCAAGATCCTGAATTTAATCTCATCTGAAAGACTTCTTTAAAAAGATAAGTTCATGTTCTTGGGTTTTGAGGATTAGGACATGAATATATTGTTTTGAAAAGCACCATTCATATTTTTATTTGTGCATTATAATCATGCATAAGTGTTGGGATTTGTTGTTACACACTATACATGGTATAAAAATATAATTTGGCCAATATCATTCCCCAGTATTTCCTTTTCCCTCCCATCCATCTTCCTCCCTGTCCATTTCCTCTACTCTATTTGTCTCTCTTCAATTTTCATCAGATTCCCCTCACTTTCTTTTCCCTCTTTAGCTTCCATATATGACAGAAAACACATGATCCTTGATTTTCTGAGTTTGACTTACTTTGCTTAACATAATATTCTCAAATTCCATCTTTTTTTCCTGAAAATGCCATAATGTCATTCTTCTTCATGGCTGAATAAAACTCCATTATGTATATATACCACGTTTTCTTTATCCATTCTTCCATTGATGGATACCTAGTTTAGTTATTGTGAATTGTGCTGCTATAAACATGGGTAGACATGTATCACTATAGTATGCCAACTTTAGTTCTTTAGGTTAAATATTGAGGAATTGTAAAGCTGGGTCACATGGTAAAGGACCAATGATCTTTAATCCCTTTTTAAGTTCAAAATTCTATGACTCTGTAATTAACTTGGTCTTAATAAATGTACTTTGCACATAAGAGACAATCAGTAAATTTTTGTACTTTTTATTTGGCATTGGAATTATAATAATATGAATGTCTAATATTATTGAGCCCTTACCATATAGTAAGCATTGTTTCAAGTGTTTTGTGTATCAACTCATTTAATCCTTACAACACTCTTATGAAATAGGATTATCAATCCTATTTTGTGTGAGAAAGCTAAGACATAGAGACTCTCAGTAACTTGCTGAAGATCACACAGCTAATTGGTGGTAGGGCTAGGATTCTAATGCAGCCAGCCTGACTTCAGAGCCTATGTTCTTTATTGCTATATTTTGCAAAAGAATCTTTTCCCAATTTTAAAATTGAGGGAGCATCTATTATCATAAGAAACAAAGAACTGCTTGAAAATGTTCCAGATTGAATGAGGCTAAAGAGACATGGCAATTAAATGAACTACCTCATCCTAGCCTAGATCCTGAATGGGAAGGAGACAATATGCTATTGGGCCAATTGACAACACTAGAAAACAGATGGTAGCTTAGATAAAATATTGTACCAATGTTGGCTTTACTGAAGTTAACTGTACTGTGGTATGTAAGGAAATATCCTTCTAGCTAGGAAATACACACCAATGTGTTTAGGGACAATGGACCATGATGCATACAACTTACTCTCAAATGGTTCAAGAATTTAGATAGATGGATTAAAATGATAAAACAAATAGGTTACAATGTTAATAGCAGGATCTGGTTAAGGAGCATGTGGATATTTTTGTGCTGCTTTATTCTTGTAATTATTCTAAGTTTGAAATTATTTCCAAATAAAAAGCTAATTTTTAATTCCATTTTGTTTATGGTCCTGGGGATTGAACACAGGATCTCATATTCTTAAGTACATGCTCTACCACTGGCCTACACTCCCAGCCCATAAAAAACCAATTTCTCTCTTTCTCACCCTGCCTTCCACCTTCTTTTTTTCAGTGCTGGAGATCAATCCTAGTGCTTCCCAACCCAAAACATTAATTTTTTTAAAATGTCTGGAACATTCCTTGAGAAACTGGATAGTTCCCTTTCTTTTAAAGATTTGCATTTTGCATTAAATATGCAAATACTACTTTGACATCGTTATTCAAACCCACTATCATTTATTGTCCACTATGTATTAGAGACAAGTCACATATAAGGTGTTACTTAATAAGCTTCAAACACTATGCTGTTTATTACTGATCCCATTTTACTGGTGAAGAAATGAGTCCACAGAGGCTCAGTGATTTGCTTAATGTTAAAGGACTGTGAAGTGACAGAACCCAGTTCCTCTGACTCCTAGGTCTCTTGCTCTTTAGACAACTCCACAGCTGCCTCCAGTTATAAATGGCCTATTTCAACATTTCTGAACGTAGAAATCTTTATTGGCAGCCTGACTTTCTGATCAGTGGGCAGAAGGTCAGTGGGATGGTTTCTCCCCTTCTCTGGTTGCTCTAGTGATTATAGCCTTGAGCTCTGAGGAGACTAATAGGGAAGATCACACTAAAGGATAATATTTCTGTCTTTGTATGATACATGGAATTAGCATTCACACAAACAGAAAAGGTGGGAATGTTAATATCCTCCTTCATGTTTTTTTTTTTTTTTAATCTTTGGTACTGGGGATTGAAACCAGGGTGCTTAACCACTGACCCACATCCCCAGATCTCTTTATATTTTATTTTAAAACAGGGCTTCACTAAGTTGCTTCAGGTCTTGCTGTTTCTGAGGCTGGCCTCACACTTTCAATCCTCCTGCCTCAGCCTCCCAGTGGATTACAGGCATGCACCATTGTGCCTGGCCCCTGGCATTTATTGTATACTGTATATGTACATACCTTGGCTATACTGAGAAGGTATTCAAGACAAACAGCATTATCTGAAAATTTGTGCCATTTTCTATCAGCCTCATGAAAATAGTAGAGAAGTTTAAGCATGCTGCATAATTTAATTATATTATAACATGACAAACATATAAAGTTTGTTACATGGCAATTGAAACCTCCTTGTGATAGGATGGACAGCAATCAATCAGTATATTTATTGGATGTCCTTTTTTTTCTTTGAAGAGATGGTGTCTCACTATGTTGCCTGGTCTGGCCTTGAACTCCTGGGCTCAAGCAATCATGAGCAGTGTGTGCTGCTATGTCATGCCCTGAATGGCTTTAATGTTCATAGCACTCTACCAGGTACAGTGGGGCATATGATAGATATAGATTCTGTCCCCAAGGACATACAAACTTATTTGGAAATTAATTTGGAAAATGACATAGATGTAAGAGCAGAAAATATTACTATAATACAAGGTGATGGTTAGAAATGATATATGCAAAAAGGGCTATTTGTGCCCAGATGGTAAAAAGTCATTATGGTTTATATTACTTGGGGAAAGCTTCATGAATGAACTAGATCTTGAAGAAGAGTAAGATTTGGATAGCAGGAGAAACGCATTCCAGCAGATGAAGTGGGAAGGCACAGGTTTCATGAGGCAGTATTGAATCAGATTGCAAAGAGTCTTGAAGTTGCTCAGTGGAAGGATATTAAAGGTTTTTGAGCCAGTAAGTTACATAATGAAAGCGGTGTCTGTAGATGTCCCTGTAGTAGTGAGTGGAATAGAATAAACATGCGTTCTCAACCTTGTCTGCACATTAAAATCATCGGGGCAACTTTACCAAATGCTGATGTCTGTCTCCTAACTCTGGAGGTTGTCTTTTAATGGCGTGGGATATAGCCTGGGCCTTAAGATTTTAGAAAGATCCCCAAGTATTCCTAATAGCAAAGTTTGAGAACCACTGCAATGGAAGAAGGAGAAATACTAGCATGGAGACCAGCTCAGAGGCTATACTAACATAAGCCCAAGATCTCCAATACTGGGACTGTTGGAGTGATTGGCAGAGGGAATGGAGAGGATGGTTTTAATGTTTCAAAGGAAGAACTTACTGAACTTCAGGATAGATTGAACACAGAAAATAAGAGGGAAGATTTAACAGTGACAGCAACATTTGTGAACTCAATATCTCATTCGTGGTAGAAATCTGGATGTCAGGGAGGAAAAGTTAGTTTGGGAGTTACAGGAGGATTTTGTTATGTCAAGTACGACATGGCAGCAAATTATGCAAGTGATCAGTCAATTGTAAAAAGTGAGACTGGGATTCAGAGGTAAAATCAGGGTTGGAAGTCATCTTCACAGTTGATGGTTGAAATCTTTTTTTTTTTTTTTTTGGTAGCAAGGATTATACCAGGGTACTTAAACACTGAGCCACATCCCCAGCCCATTTTATTTTTTATTTGAGATGGGGTTTTACTAAGTTGCTGAGGGCCTTGCTAAGTTGCTGAGGCTGGCTTTGAACTTGTGATCATCCTGCCTCAGCCTCCCAAGCCATTGGGTTCACAGGCATGCACCACTGCACCCAGCTGATGGCTGAAATCTTGAGAGTAGATGATACCACCTAGGAAAAGGAACATAGTAAGAAAGTCAATGATGAAACCTTAGGAGAGGCAGAATAATGATTTTGTTTTTATTGTTTTACCTGTCAGAAGGTCCTGAGAGAGTTGAAACATCAAGCAGGAGCAGGAAGAGAAGGGATGCTCAGATAACCCAAGAAATGGAGGACAAAGCTGGGGGTGGTGATGCAGTTTATAATCCCTGCTACTCTGGAGGCTGAGACAGGAGGATAGCAAATTAGAGGCCAACCTGGGAAATTTAGTGAAACCCTGTCTCAAAATAAAAAATGAAAAGGACTGGGGTGTAGTTCAGTGGTGCAGTGCCCCTGGGTTCAATCCCCAGAAACAAGAAAAGAAAAAGAAATAGTGAACAAGGGTCTTTCTTCAAGTAGACTATAATCCAGTTGAACAGACAAGTCACGGTACTAGCTGTGACAATCAGTAGATCTGCATTTGTGCTGAATGTGACAAAAGTGTTCAAAATATTCATGGAAAGGACAGCAAAGTTGAGACAGGCCCCTTAAGGTATGGCTTCCTTTGAACCTGAGTCACCAAACAGAGAAATTCCCTTAATTTGCCATATCCTAAGATACTCATAAGAAAATATTGAGATACTTATAAGAAAATATTGCTGACATTTGAGTGGTTATTTGTTTTAAATGAAGGTGAATCAGATGGTTAATGTAGGAAAAAGATGAATTTAGTCCATCTCAGAAAGACCTGAGAGTCTGTCTTTAGGTTCCATTCATTTAAATATTTAGCACATGAATATGATCAGCATGTTCTACATGGTATATCAAGATTAGTGGGACAATGGCTCAGACAGTTCCTCAACATCCTGGCAGTGCCATGGGGCAAGTCCCACTGTGCCTTTCAGAATAATTTCAAGTTACTAACCTATGGAGTAGGCACAACCTGTGACATGCCACAGCTTACTGAATCAGCTCATTATTTGTTTAGTGCCCTACCATTTGTTTGACATTATGTACACACAAGGCTCTATTGAATGGTGAGAGTGTGTTAGCTGGTAGGGTCATAACTGGGGCCTTGGAATTACAATCCAAACAACCTGTCACATATTTCAGTCACACATAACAGCAATATAATTCTGTTGCTTTGGAAATAGTTAAAAGCTAGTTTTACAATAAGAAGACAAGCTCTTGAAAACAGGGAGGGCTGGGTTTGAGGTGTGATTGACAGACTGTCATTAGTATTTGACAGATATTCATGATTGTTTTTTCTAACAGGAAAATGGGTGATTCTTAAAGTGGTTTTAGATTCTTCTATTTTTTTTTAAAAGAAAGCCTCTTTCTTCAATTTCCCTGGGTAGTGTCAGTAACTGAACTGTTGCCTCTCAAACCATGCATATGGCCTTGCAGCCTTCAACTGCAGTAGTAATATATCACAAACATTTGGATGTGGGAAGGGGAATGGCCAGAAATAATCATTTAGGTCATATGGGTTTTCAGATGCATCTGTTTATGTGTATAGGGTCCTACAGAAGACTGTTTTATTTCAGGGACTATTTTATCCTGATGACAAACTGTAAGCCAGTGAGTCATTTTCATGGTCTGACATTTTGCTGTAAAACTGCTTGAGGGTGCGTCACTTTAACAGGCTACTTATGTCCTGAAGCAAGTTGCAGGCATCTTGTGTGACCCACCATAGGTTATATTGGATGATGGGCCTTTATGAGACTGGGTTAAAATGGAAACTTGGATTTTTCAACTTCACTTCAATTGCTTTGTTATAAAATTTAATGCTAGTCCTAATAATGGGTAATTTGAGCACTGCAGAATGAGATTGGTATAATCTAGTCATAATGCCTGCAAGAGCTAAATATTGCCATAGTCACTTTCCCCTAATCAAAACTCTTTTTTTCATATATCTCTAGATGCCCACTTATAACACTTAATATGCTTCCAAAAAGAATTAGGGAAGTTCTCAGGTTAAGTTCCAAAGGTTTTTTTTTTTTTTTTTTAAACTCAGAAACAATTTTCCCATATAAACAATGTTATAAATAATGGGCATATTCCCAAACCAGTCCACCCAAGGCTACTTAACCCACAATGTGCTAAGTAAAGTATTGCACATCATATATAACATTAGCATGAAAAACAAAGTTCAGTTTTAATATGGGAAGACCAGAATAAATTCCCCTTTCCTATATGATTTTTTTCTAGTGCTGCCTCATACCCCAACACTCAATCTTTTCTCAGGGAGCATGTTAGATTTCAAGACAGAAGTGGGATCTTCAGGGGCAGGAAAAGGAAGGAAGTCAGACATTTTTAGGTATTTAATCCTGATCACCCTGTTTTTTCCCCATGATCAGGTAGTGGCCTGCTTGCTTCCCAGGCAACATAGAGCTTCTTTAAGGATTTTTTTTTTGCATTTTTTAATTTAATCATTTAAACTCATATTAATTGTACAGATTAATGGGTTTCTCTATGATACTTCCTGATATGCATATATCATACTTTGTCCAAATCCACCCTTCCTAATACCTTCACATGCCCCCTCACATCCCCTTTCCTTTCCCTACTAGTCTCTCTTCTACTTTCAGGTCATCATTTTTTGTTTTCTATGTTGTTGATTTTTTAGATTCCACATATGAGAGAAAATATGTGATGCTTGTGTTTCTGGGTCTGGCTTGTTTTGCTTAACATTATTTCATCTATTTTCCTGCAAATTATATTATTTCTTCCATCTTTATGGCCGAATAATATGCCATTGTGTATATACACCTCATGTTCTTTATTCATTTATCTGTTCATGGGCACTGAGGCTGCTAATACCATATCCATCCTAATACCAATCCTTGCACGTACCTCTTTTGTAGGCTGACTTTGTTTCCTTTGAGTATATACCCCAGAGTGGAAACCTTTTAAAAAAGATTAGAAGTTTTATTGATAGCAGTAGTGGAGATAGGGATAACATTTTCTGGCCTGTGCTTCCACCACCACCACCACCACCACCACCACTACTACTACTACTTCTTCTTCTCCTCATCCTCTTCCTCTTCATTCCCGTCCTCTTCCTCTTCTTCTCCTTGTCCTTCTTCGTTTTTTGGTACTGAAGACCTCTGAGCTACATCCCCAGCCATTTTTATTTTTGAAAACAGGGTCTCACTAAGTTTCTGAGACTGGCTTTGAAATTGCAATCCTCCTACCTTTGCCTCCTGAGTTCCTGGGATCACAGGCACAAGCCACTGTGCCCTGCTGCACTTCCACTTCTGTATGTTCATTCACTCATTCAGTAACACCCACTGACCAATTCTTAGGTAGCTGGCACTGTGCTCTGCGCCCTGGAGATATAAACATTACTTAGACTTTGAGGGCTTCCCGGTCTACTGAGGGACACAGGCATAAAACAAACCATTGCAATGCAGAGTGCTACCTGCTGTGATAAGAGTGTTCTACCAGGTGGAGTGGTCAGACAAAAGAGCAGTGTTCTACGTGGCCAAGAAAGCTCCACAGAGCAGATAGTAAGCCTAGTCCTGAAGGATAAGGTGTTCAGCAGGCAGACAAGGGACTCTGAGAGGGCATTTTAGGCAGAGACAAGAATCATGAAATAGAACATTCTGAAAAATAAGAGCAATTTGTTATGAGTCAATCAGAGGTAGGAAATGGGCAATGTTAGGATGTGGGTCTAGGTAGGGATTTTAAGTGAAATCCTTTGCATTTCATCCTTCAGTAATTAATAGGAAATGCTGTGTTCAGAATCATCAGTCTCCTTGCAGTATGGAAAACTGATTGAAAAAGAGACAAAAGGGAGGCAGAGACTTTTCCGAAAGACAAGAAAAAGGGAGAAAATGTTTTCATTTTGTTATTTAATTAAACAAAAAAAAAATGGGTTTCTTGGTGCCGGGAATTGAACCTAGGGACACTTAACTACTGATCCACATCCCCAACCCTTTTTCTTTTAATTTAGAGATGGGGTCTCACTAAATTGCTTAGGATTATAAATTGTGGTAAAATACATATACCATCAAATTTGCCATTTTAAGCATTTTTAAGTATGCACTGCAGTAAAGTTAGGTATATTTACATTGTGGTTCAACCAAACAGAACACTTTTCATCTTGCAAAGCTAAAACTCTGTACCTATTGAATACTAACTTCCTACTTCCTCCTCCCCACGTCCCCTGGCAACCACCATTCTACTTCCTGTCTCTGTGCCTACCTAGGTACCTCATATGAGTGGAATCATACAGTACTGGTTTCTTTGTGGCTGTCTGATTTAGTTACTTTCACCTTTAACATAAAAGCAATTCATGTTTGTGCTTTAAAAATTCCAAATAACACTAAAATGAAAGGTAAGAGCATAGGATGGATGCCAGATTTTGTTAAAGAAGTTTTTGATATCTAATTGGGGACCAGCATTTGTTAAATGTATGCCATATGACACTGAATCCTGTGCTCTGCATATTTAATTTATTGCTTAAAAGATAAATGTGTTCATTAACTCATCACATTTTATCTTTTAATCATCCACAGTCCCCAAGGAGAGGGTCTGACAAGAATTAGAAAAGAGGTCAGGGTTAATGCCATAAACACTAGAATATAGACAAGAGTTCCTGAGTCAGTGAGAAGACAGGAGTGTACTCCAGGAACCAAGGAAGCCCAGCCTTAGCCACCAGAAGGAGCAGAGCAAAGCAGTGGGAGGGCACATAGTCTACATGGACCCAGAGATCACAGAACCCTTCTCAGACACCCTGGTTCCTGAGCTTGAAAGGCTTTGTCAAACATGCTCCCTGGAGAGGAAAGCATTTTTCTCAAACTTTCTCTGGGTTAATTTAGGGATGCGTGGGATGACCACCAGAAACTTCTGACAGTGCCTTGGTTCTCCAGTACAGATACCAATTGACTTGGGTCATACCTATTCCCTGGTCAAATAGATTTGGATCCAGTTCATTCTACAGGCTTCTAAAGATCCACAGCACAGCCAGGCAGTGGTGCATGCCTGCAATTCTAGTGACTGAAGAGGCTGAGGCAGAAGGATCACAAGTCCCAGGACAACCTACCCAACTTAGCGAGACTTTGTCTCAAAATAAAATAGAAAGAACAGGAGATGTAGCTCAGTGGCTCAGTGGTAAAGCATTCCTTGGTTCAACCCCCAGTATCCCCCCAAAAATAAAAATGAAAAAGATTCATAGCACATATGAGCTTAATAAAACCTCTGGGAAGTTCATCATAAATAATAACTGTTGAACATTCAAACCATGTTTCCCCAGATATTTTGAACATTATATATATATACTTTATATGTATATATATAACTTTTATATCACATATATGTATATATATATACATATACATATGTACATATACTTTTTTTCCTTTTCTCCCTAGCAACACATGTATTGGTGTGGTGGGACCCACATGTTCTGTGGAGTAAGAAGTGCCATGAGTAGGCATCTCATCTGTATCAACCATCCAGAAATCAACAAAGGCTGCCCCTGAGGCAACAACCCAGCTATGCAAGATTCAGAACTGGACTTTAATGAGCAAGTAGTCAAGGAGATGTCTTCATCTTTAAGTGCAGTTAGACTATCTCCAAGATGCCTGGAATGGTGATTTCGACCAAAAGGTTTAACTAAATTTGAAAACCATTAATTCAAATTCTTCAAGACCAACTGCACAGAACCAGTTCCATAATTATTATTGAGGGTTCATTGCCATCAATGTCCAGGATAAACAACTGAGCTCTCTCTCTCTCTCTCTTTTATTTGGGGGTGGGGTGCTGAGGATTGAACTCAGAGGTGCTTTACCACTGAGCTACATTTCAAGCCATTTTAATTTTTTCAACTTTGAGATAGGGTCCAGCTAAGTTACTTAGGGCCTCACTAAATTGCAGAGTCTGACCTCGAACTTGCAGTCCTCTTTGACTTAGTTTCCCAAGTGCACCACCACACCCAGGGATGACTGACACTTCTTATCCATTAATTCCTACCCCAGGGGCTGGGGAGATAGCTCAGTTGGTAGAGTGCCTGCCTCACAAGCACAAAGCCCTGGGTTCAATCCCCAGCACCCAAAAAAAAAAAATTCCTACCCCATGTTTTCTCTTTCCTGAGTCTCTGAAACACATATAAATTGATATAAATTTGAGAGGAAGATGAGGAGAATATTACCTTTCAGACCAAGTAGGCACAAGGGGAACACCAGTTCAAACACTTTACTGTTTCTAACAAACCTGAGGTCTTCCATAAATTTTTGAACATTCTATTTCATGAAGGATTAGGATAGCATGGGATTATCAGTGTGGTTAGAAATAATGTGATGTACTGCAATGTTTTTGCTTGGTTAAATAGAACACTTCATTCTGTACAGATCTAGGGTCAGCATCAATTGAATTCAGAAATATCAATTTGAACTTCTTAAAATCAGATTTCTAGTCTTGTAAAGAATTTGGATGTTCACTATGAAGGGTCACACCATGATCACCAAAAATATATCATAGATTGCCTACTCTTTTTAGGCTTCATGGGACATCACCAACATTCAATATGCAACCTGGGACTTAATGGTAAGAACACAAACTTCAGGAACAGATAGACCTAGGTTTAAATTCTATCTCTGGACTTGACCATTTCTGTTATTTTAGCAAATTATTTAAGATCGACTGTCAATATCTATCTAAATATGGTTATTGTCACATAATATATATGAAATACCTGGCATTATATGAGCCCATAGTAATATTAATGATAGAACCATTGACTGAATATTTAATTTGTGCTCATTGTGTTAAGTACCTGATAGGCATTATATAATTCAATATATCCATCACTATTTTGTGCATGAAGCATCAAAATTATGGATTTGATCATGAATGTGTCACAGATTTGGAACTTGAGAATGGATTCTCTAGAAAATTGATTGTGCAAATATGCATTCTTAGGCAATTGTGCCCCAAACTCATCTTCTGAATGTGGAGGGTCTATATTTGGCATTTTGCTCATTACAATACTTCTCTTCTGATTTACAGATTTTTGAGTCATGACTCCATGTCTATACCTGCTATAGCAAAATATGCAAGTAGCTTTACTACTCTCATTGGACATTTCTTATTTGGATACATACTAAATATATCTCAAAATACTGCATTCTACACCAAATATGTTTTTCACCTTTCCACCTTCCAATCCCAACTATCCCTACTGCCTTCGTTGTTGTAGATGACCATGTAACAAAGGTTCTAATAGTATAAATATCCTTTAGTAAGCAATATCCCAGTATAAACTTAGTTCTAATCTATGCCAATCCCTGTAGAACATCTGAAAATAAGTCCAAATATGGACCTTTCTGTTCAGAAAATTAGATCACAAGTGCATGGATCCTATAGTTGATAACATCTTGGTTTTTCTATCTAGCACCCTGATTTCCTTTGGGAACTGCTTTTCCTATCCAGTCATGTGATTCTGATGAAGCAACTGGGAACCAAAGTGCCCCACCTCACTGGCCCAGGGCTTCTGACCCAGGGCCCTTTAAATGTAGAATTTTATTCTGCTAATTATACTGATTATTCTGAATTAAGCATGTGAGCAAGTTTAGCCAATCACAGTCCTCCTTTGAGAATTTTAATTTTGAATTAAAGAAAAATGCCTTGCTTATTCGGTCATAAATCTAGAAGAAGAGCCAGAGTGGTGGTGCATGCCCATAATCCCAGTAACTTGAGAGGCTGAGGCAGGAGGATTGTAAGTTGAAGGCTAGCCTCAACAATTTAGCAAGGTCCTAAGCAAATTAGATTGGCCCTGTTTCCAAATAAAATAAAAAGGACTGGTGTGGCTCAGTGCTAAATTGCTCTTAGGATTAATCCCCAGTACCAAAAGTTAATAATAAATAAATCTAGAAGGAGAAAGAAAGCCACAGGCAGTCATCATTCCTGACATGTGGACAAAACCTGCCTTAGGAGATGAGAATGAGGCCAACAAAGGAAAGTATAGGAAAAAGAGGTACAGAGATACTTTTTTGAAATTTTTATTCATCTATTTATTTTAATTGTGGTGCTGGGGAGGGAAGCCAGGGCCTTGTGCAGGCTAAATAAGCTATCTACCACTGAGTCACACGCCCAGCCCTGGACACATATTTTTAATAGTATCATTTGAATGTTTGGTCTAGATTTTTTAGATTGACCTTGAACTTCCTAGTTATATAATCCAATAATTGCCTTTTTTTTTCTTCAAGAGATTTTTATTTGGGTTTCTGTCATTTGCAAATGTGTTTTTCATAACTTCCATTGTAAAACTGGTCACCTTCCATCCGGTTACCTGGACTTCTCCGTAACTCAGATATAGTCTGTGTTCTAGCAGCTTCTAGTTTTGTGTAAATAAAAGCTCTTTGTGGCCCAGTACCACTGAGCACCAATCTAGCAGTATTAGATCTCAAGTGATATTGGAGCAGAAATTTTGAAAATGGCCTTCCAGTGAAGGAATTGGTCTTCAACATCAGGATAATATGAAGTAAGAACAGAGAGGGTTTACAATGAAACAATGGGGCATCCTGAAAGGAGACATATAATAAGGAAATCTAGAGGTGAATGGTCACAAAATGAGAATAAAGAGTTAAAGTTGAGAGGAAAGCATTTTTCAGCCTTTGGACTTCCTTTAACTTTTTTTAGCTACTTCTAGTTAACCATTCATCAGTTTACCACTAGTTATATCTTGTTATCTCTAGTTATTTAATTAAGAAGTAAGACACTAGTATTAAAGAATGTGTGATTCTAATCCTCTAGGCTTACTCCTATTAATCTTGTTGTCTCTAGTAATCTAGCTATTGGTTAGCTTGATATTAGCTAACTGGTTATATAATTTCTTTAGTTTTCTATAGTTCTCACTTGCTATTCTAACAATAAATAAGAAGTTAGACTTGAAGTTGGGCAAGTTGGCACAAGTTTGTAATCTTAGCTATTTAGGAGGTCAAGGTAGGAGGATTGCAAGTTCAAGTTCCAGACCAGTCTCAGCAATTTAACAAGACCCTGTCTCAAAACAAAAATAAAAATAAGGCTAGAACCCTGCACAGTTGTGCATACCTGTAATCCCAGTGACTCCTGATGCTGGAGTAGGAGGATCCCAAGTTAGAGTCCAGTTTCATCAATTTAGTGAGACCCTGTCTCAAAAATAAAATTAAAAAGACCTGGGATTATAGCTCAGTGGTAAGGGGTCCCTGGGTTCAATCCCTGCACCCCTCAAAAAACACACACAAACAAACAAACAAACAAAAAATAGGGCTGGATACTCTTCACTGGTAGAGTACTTCCCTAGCAGTGCCAGGACCTGGCTCAAACAAGTTAGATTTGACAGGAATGAAATTTTTAGCTGTTTAGTTTATTGTAGCTAGTCTAGTTATCTCTAACTATTTATCTAATCAACTGCAGCTGTACCTAGTTATCAATAGTTATTCAAGTAAGAAATGAAAATTTAGAGTTAAAATACAAGAGTTAATATTATAAGCCTTTTGACTTATGCCAGTTATTCCAATTATCTAGTTAGCTAGTTATTAATTAACTATATCCTCTATTTTTTCTACTTTTCCATAGTTATCACCCATGATTCTAACATAAAAATTTATATTTGACAGAATTTTAACAATTTGCTTCATGGCTTTCTCTAGTTATCGCTAGTTACCTTTGTTACCAAGTTACCTAGTTACCACTGGTTACATATAACTATCAATAGTTGTTTATAGAGGCTGTTTTCTTTTCTTAGGGACATAGCTGAACTAAGTGTCCAGTTTCCCTTTCCTTACGTGGGGTCATCTGAATGGTTCTCCCCTATAGAATGTGAGCAGAAATGATGGGTTTCTTCAGGTTGAGGCAGGTAAGAGGGACTGTGTTTTCTCCACATACTTTCCCCTCCACAGTGATTTTAGAAGTCATGAATTGAAGGCCATGGCATTATAAGAATGAAGGAATTTGGGTTCCTGAATGACTGACTCGA
This sequence comes from Sciurus carolinensis, assembly GCF_902686445.1. Taxonomy (NCBI): domain Eukaryota; kingdom Metazoa; phylum Chordata; class Mammalia; order Rodentia; family Sciuridae; genus Sciurus; species Sciurus carolinensis. The sequence continues at coordinate 93,819,013 of NC_062232.1, forward strand.
GCAGAGACCCCTCTGGCTCCTCCTGACCACATTGGACTTTGACTTGAGTGAAAAACAACAAAAAATTTTACTGGCTTAAGTCACTGAAATCTTGAGGTTTGTTACAGCTTTTAGCCTGTCCTGACAAACACATCCTATCACAGTACTTATCATAATCTGTTGTACATTGCATGTTTTATTTCTCTGTCTCTTGCATTTGACTATGAGATCCTTGAGGTAACTCATATCCCTAGCATTAAGTGCAGTGTTTGGCACACAGTCACTACAGTAATGGATATTTTTGCATGAATACTATAAATGGATTCATATGCACTGAAAGAATCCTCCTTATTGTCTCACCAGTAAGGACCACTCTTCATTAAAGAGACCTTTATTCTTCACTAATGGAGACTTATTCATTGCTTCTTCCTTCAGTTTTGATTGTAGGTAGGGAGAAGAGTTTTATAATGATTTTGACCTAAGTGATAAGGTTCAAAGATCAATTAGTAGCTCACACATAATAGATCAAGGGACTTTAAGTCTACATAGTTGAAATGCATTTTAAGTTGCTTATAAACAGCAAACATAATTTTTCTAAAAAACTGAATTTCTCTTATGGAGTCCATAGATGTCAGTATAACATAGAACAAATATACTAAAAACTAGCTGCATGGGATACAAAGTGTGCATAGCAAAGATGTTTTGAAATTCATATATATGAGATCTATGAAATGGCAGTTTGATTAGTCATTTGGGATAAAAGTCCAACCAACCAAACAAATACAATTAGCCAAACTAGCATTTGGCAATACACAGCCAAAAAGGAATCTGGTTATTCAAGAAATTTTTTTACTCTAGCAGGTTGAGCAATCACATATACAAATGAGCTGGAGTTTTAAAAATGAGTGTTTATAATCATCAAGCAAATTTAACAAAAATCTCAATAGTTTCTAGCATGCATTTTAAAATGTAGCAGGCTTGGTTCTAAGCTGGTAGGAAAGAGAAATTTGCAGTGTTAGGTGGAAACATTTTTCGTTGAGTCAGAAAAAGTCACCGAAGAGATTTCTGAGAAACTTCTAGAACATTCAGGCTGTACCACTTCTTGAATTGGTTTGTCCAGTTCAAAAAGTAACTGAATTCAACAACAACAACAACAACAAAATCCTGGGGTTTTTCTCACAGTCTATTTGATGCCAAATTACCATTTTGTTTTTGTTTGTCATTTTTCAACTGTCCTCTTGGCTTTGTTTGAGGCAACCTGAGTATCTGCAATATTACAGAGTGCTACAGGGCTCTGATGGACTTTGCTGTAATTCAATACACTGAATATACTTGTTGTTGCAATTGTACACATATTCCTATAACAGATCTTCTAAGGAAAGTACAGAGTGACAGGCAGTTATTGTGCTACTAAAAGACAATGAGATAAGGTTGCAATTTTCAAAATGAAAGTTTTTAGTTATAATTGCACGTGGTGCATTCCTTAACCCACTTATATAGGAGACATTCCCAATTACCTCTTAGAGTCAAAAAGGGACAATTAGGTCCATATTCATATGCTAATAAGCATTGCATTATTTAAACCTGTTTTTCTTTTTAAGCTATGAAAATGAGAGTTGAGCAGTGGCAATGGAAACGTATAAAAGTAGTAATTACCTACTTCAGGGTGCAGCTTTTCACATAAACACATTTCAGCTAGCAGGTTTAGTAGTTATTTTTCAATAATAAAATGGTGAATAGATCTTTTTCTCCCATAGAAATAGCCTTTAAAATACTGACTATTAAGTTACCTTAAAAATATCTCTGAGGAATGCAAAGTTTTGCTAAAAATGCTACAAATTCCCATTTCTTGTTTTAGAAAAACCACTTTCATGGAAAATGCTCTAACCTCCATTTCTTTTGTTCTTTTTTTTGCCTCTAAAACAATTCAGTAAGAAGGGGATCTGGAAGTATCCCTGTGCTCTCAATAGTTGGTATTTGTTGTTAGGCTCTAGGGAGATTGGAGAACGTGGCTATTTCAGGTCTTGGAAATCGTTCCTAATAGATATTGCAGGATAGATTATGTTTGAGATGTAGCTCTCACATTGAATATTCAATGGCAGGCTATTCTTCAATATTTGTTAGATGGTCTGGTTGATGGTTAATAAAAAGCTGTAAGAAAATTACTCCCTCGATTACTTAAGAGGCAGAATTTTATTTTATATTTTGTTTTATTTATTGTTTTGAGACAGGGTTTTGGAACACTTGTCTAGGCTGGCCTCAAACTTGAGATCCTTCTGCTTCAGTCTCTCAAGTTGCTGGGTTTACAAATGCACAGCACCAGGCCTGGCTTAAGGGGCAGATTTTAATTTACTAAATTGATCCGGAAAAGCCATGAAATTTAAATGAATTCACACTTTGTGTGTTTTGTGGTTCTTAGGTCACATTGCACATTGATTATGTGGCAGATAATGCTGAGCATTAGTTCATTATTGAACATTACCTGTTACATTTGCATCATGCCAGTTACACTGAGCAACCTGCATGTGTGCTGCTTCTGCAAACACTAGTTGAAATAAAGATGAGAATCCTGCACACTGCTGTGAGATTTTCTTCACAATGAGGACTCATAGAGGACAGAATCGTGAGCTCTTCAGATATCACCATTCTTCATTTATCTGGTGCAAAAGTCAACTGATTCTTATGCATACCAACTCGCAGTGTATCCTGGGGTAAGTCACTTAATGTTTCTGTGCCAGGAATTTCTGCATTTGTCAAATGCCTATATTAATGAACGCCTATCCCACAGGGTTGGTGGCAGTGGCAAATAAGATAATGGTTGTAAAAAGGCTTTGTAAACTATAAGGTGCTATACAAGTGTGATGTGTTATAATAACTGTAACAATCTGTTTAAAAAATAGATGTGGTTTTTGTTTTAGCTACTGCCTTTTTACATTGGAAGCTAGGCATTTGCCCTTTGAAAAACATCATAGATTCTGAATCAGTCTATCTTCCTATTCTGTGTTTACGAAGTTGTTCTAAAGTGAATTGCTGTTTAGCAAATTGCACAAGCAGTAACCTCCGCTTTAGACCAGAAATAAGCTGGAAGGTATGTTGTGCTCTGCAGCATTTGAAGTCTGTTAAAAGTTCTCTCTGTACAAGACAGGATAACACGGTCAGAGAACTACACACACAGGTTTTGTTTCATGGTGTCAAATAAGCAGTAAAACCAAACAACGCAACAGTCACATTTTGAACATAATAAGCAGTGCAAGTAAATGGAAGAGAGCTAATTTTCATCTGTGATTTTCCCCACAATATACTTCTGGATATTTGTTAATTCTGTAATGAAACCCAGAGCTAGGATAGAAATTCTTTCTGGGTTGGGCACAGTGGCATGTACCCATTGTCCCAGCCACTTGGGAGGCTGAGGCATGAGGATTGGAAGTTCGAGGCCAGCTTGGGCAACTTAGAGAGAGCCTATCTCAGAAAATAAAAACCAGAACAAATAAGAACCAAAACAAACAAATGAGAGAGAAAAAAAGAGAAATCCTTTTGATCAACGAAAGAGTGAACAATAAGCATATAAAGTTTTGTAAACCTCAAAACCTCAACGTAAAATATATTTTTAGGTCTCATGAAAATGCTTTGGAAAACTGATCTTATGATTGATTTAAATGCTATGATTTCACAAGTGTCAGGTGAGCTGCTGCCCTTGGCAATGTGTGTCTCTGTGAATTGATTGCAATCGGAATGTTCACTTTTAGTTGGAGTTTTGTTCCAGAAGCTTAAAATATTTATGCTGGGTGCAGTGGTGCATGTCTGTAATTCCAAAGATTCAGGGGACTGAGGCAAGAGAATTGGAAGTTCGAGATCAGTCTGGGCAACTTAGTGAGACTCTGTCTCAAAATAAAAAATAAAAAGGGCTGGGGATGTAGCTCAGTGGTAAAGCACCCTTGAGTTCAATCTTTGGTACAAAAAAGAAAAAGAATTTTCTTCTTCTCATTATTTTTCTCATTAACATATCCCAAGCACTTGTGTTATTTACAATTATAGCAAAACAGACCTGTTGTTATTTACAATTGGAAATATAAAAATAATTGAGATGATTTCTTGACATTCTAAGAAGTGATTCTCTAGATTGTTAAAAGGTTTTGAATCCTTCTTGAGGACAGAGTTGGAAAATGAAAAAGCTTACAGGGAATGCATTGGAGCCTGAGGTTAGTAAGTACCCTGGGGAAGGGGTTAAAGTTGGAGACCTTTTGGAGAGGCCTTACCGGCTTCAGCTTTTTCCCTTTGGAGTCACATTCAAAAGGGACATTTTATGACTGCAGTGACCTTGGAAAGTCAGGATGGTACCACAGATACACACCTGCTACAGTGGCAGTCTTTAGAAGTTGGCTTCTATCTGGCAGCTGACCAGATTGAAAGAATTTTAATCTGGACGAGGTTTATGAAGTAATATCACTCAGATTCTGTCCTCTCTGAAACCCTTTTTCTACCAAGCACAAGGGTGTTCAGTCAATCAGTTGCTTATCAGACCTATCTTAATTAGGCCTCGGAAATCATTATGCAAAGTAAATTGTTGTTAAGCGGTTACTACACTCTTAGCAAGTGTGCACTCTGTTCATTTCTGAAAGGAGATTTTCTTCATTTCGAGAGTCACAGCTGGAATAGAACGAAAACCTAACACCAGCCAGGAAGCTTCCTGCTGGGGGCAGTTTCCTTGCTTTCAGCATAATTATGCAAATCCATCTTTGACATTAGAGAAAGGCCAATGACAATGTCAAGCAAATGTTATCCAATTTTCACTTAGTCCCATTTTAGGTATTCACAGAGCTGATGTTCAAGCACTGAAATATGTGAGTCATTTAAATGTCTAAGGGAATTGCTGCTTGGTTCCTGTTACTGGAGTGGTAAAATTCAAAGAAGAAAATCGTGGTCTACACAGAGACCTCTGCTTCTAGCTACTTGACAGTGGTGGTACTATCAGTTTACTTGTGATTCTTATAATATTCACAGGCCATTTCCATGACACTGAAATTAGCTGTGTCTAAATGTAAAACACAAGCACCTGCAGTCAGTCTTTTATTCTGTTTTGGTTTCATTTATCTGTTTGTTTTCATATAGCTTTACCCAGCACCGCCATTTAGGGAACCATAAACATTATGTGAATGTTCAAGTCAAATAAAACGGGTACAGAAATCTCATTAGTTACAGAGGCTACAGAGATGGACTTGTGGACACTGTGAGCTGGAAACAATCATAGCATGGTCTAGAATGGCCTGTTCATGCATATGAGTTACCTGAAGCCTGTTGGAAATGACTTGTCCAGAGTCCATAAGTAAATCAACAGAGTAGCAAGGAGGGGAACCCCAATTTTCTGATACCCAATCCAGTGTTTGTTCTACTACATTGCATTATCTCCAGGACACGTTTGAGGACCAGGAAGCAGTCTTCCACAGAGGCAATATGGACATCTTCTTATGCCATGACATTTGAGAGATTTTCAAATCCTCTTTGTGAGGACCAAACATTGAAGCCTTATATCTCCCAAAGCAGGAAGCTTGAATGTTTGTCCAAAATCAGTGGCCATCATGAAGAGCAAATGACCCAGAAAACGATCTTTTTAGAAGGCTGAGTACTGAAGAAAATTCCTACATTCCAGAGAAAATGAGTGACTTTGGGAGACTCTGATGACACCGCTGATGTAGGTTTCTCTGGTTAAGCAAGCTGGGCTCTGTGATAGCTGTGATAGCTTTGGGATTCAGGAAATATGGAAAATATGCACAGTTCATTAAGTGCATTATGGGAAGGATAAAATTTTAAAAAAGAAAAGAAAAATATTATGGGGTCTGGGGCTGTAGCTCAGTGGTAGAGTACTTGCCTAGTATGTGTGAGGCCCTGGGTTTCATTCTCAGCCCTGCAAAAAATGTATTATGTGTCTTTAGGCCTTATTGTAGAATGACTTTAGAGATTACCAGGGGGAATTACCAGGGTTTTAAAGGATATAGGCTAATGGACAAAGAAGGGGAGCCAAGAGAGATGGAAGGGGAAAATGAAACCAATATGGAAGAGAGAACAATAGGATAAAAGAGAAAGATGTAAGGGCAGGAATTCAAAGAAAGGAGGCAAGGATCCTATCTTAGTTTCCATAATGGGGCTGTAACCCAGCTGTATTCACTATAGAGGTGGAAATAACAAAGCCAGATGGAGAGGTCCCGTGACTATTAAAGACGGGAAACAACATGCCAAAGACTGAATATACTGTCAAATTAGAGTTGTTGATGAACTAAGCTCTGATAGCCAATTCAAGAAACTGTATTTCCAAGTCTAAGCAATAGCAAACAAAAACCAGAGTTGAAAGGCCAAATCTGATATTAAAAACCAATAAGGTAGAGACAGGACACTTTTCTCCTGATGTTTGTAGTGTTCTGAGTGGTTGTGATAGACTGAAAGTTTGTGTCTCCCCCAAATTCCTCTGTTGAAATTCTAATACCCAATGTGCTGGTATTAAGAGGTGGAGCCTTTGGGAGGTAATTAGGTCATGAAGTTGGTGTCCTCATGATGGGTTTAGTATTCCAGTAAGAAGACACACAAGAGCTTGCTTTCTCTCTCTCTCTCCTTTGTGAGCATACAATGAGAAGAAGATGGTTGCCTATAATCAGTACATGGTCAGAACTTTCAGTAGAATCTGGCTATGCTGGAACTTTGGTTTTTCTGATGCTGGAGATGGAACCCAGGGCCTTGGACATGCTAGGCAAGCACTCTACCACTGATTTTCACTGTCCCTCAGGACCCATGCTGGCACTTTGATCTTGGATTTACAGCCTCTTGAATGTTGAGAAATAAGTGCTTGTTGTTGAAACCATCCAGACTATGGTGTTCTGTTATAGGAGCCTCAACTAATGAAGTAGTGGTGTAGCAAGCCCCAATGAAAGAAGGCACTATATGCTTTTGCAAACAATTGTATATCCAACACCTAGCACAGTGCCTAGCATACATTAGGGGCTTAATAAATGTTTTTTAAAATGAATGGATGAATAATTACAATAGGCACTCTCTTAAAGACTTTCCACATTGGGCGATTAGCCATAAGTACCAGAAAGAAATGTATATATAAAGGATACAGAGAATGAGAAGAAAATGGCAAAAGGATGTAGGGATGGCATTTAAGGATATAAGTTGGGTGGCCTGGCTGGATGCCTAAAGGATAGACTTATTTTGCCAAAGGCAAGCTTTGTGTTTCATTTTGTACAAAATGAAATGATGTCTCTTTGTGAACATACTTTGAAGTCTCAAGTGTCAATGTAAATATGAATTATCATCATTGTACACCTCCATTGAGCCAAGATGGGTTTTTTCTCTCCCTGATCTGTTCCCTTGGGGCTTTTGTTGGTACAGAATGGGTGTGGTAGATACATAGATTGTATAAATCTCAATGTATTTCTTCTCTTTCCCATATGAAAAGGACTAAGGTATTCACATTTCTTGTTAGGCTCATATGTCACTACATGTATAGACATAAAAAGGGAGACTTTAATGCCCTTATGATCAAAGAGTACAAGCAGAGTCAGTGAATTACCATGCTGAGGTATTTATTGGCCATGGAAATTCAAAAGTTCCCATGGAGAGTTCATAAAAGAGTCCCCCACCCCCAATTGTTTGTTTCTCTATGTTTTTATGGTAAAATGCAGATTGACCTCAAATTTAGGCTCATAGTAACTACCTAAACAAATAGGAAGTAAATGACTGAATGAACGGATGAACTCAGAGGTAATTATCTTGTACAATAAAGGAGATGTTTAGATGTCTCACTGGTACCCATTAAAGAAAGAAAACAAGTATAACTTTCCTTCCCCTACTCAACTTCCTATAACCCCAGCTGCTGGGTCATGCTGTCCTTGGCATTTAGCAGAAAGGACTGTTGGAAAAATGAATCAAGCTTTAATTACAAAGCATTAATCTTTGAAAATTTCAAATTTCTGCTGCTTGGATTAGTAGGTCCTTAACTGTTTAACCTAGTGTGTGTTTCAGTTTGAAGCCAGTCCCCCTCATTTACTTGCTGTTAACTTTGTGCAAATTACTTCATAATTTTCGTGTCTCAGTTTTCTGTTCTGTGAAATTTGGATAATACTGGTTGTCCATTCTCTAAGGTCATTTTGAGATATGTGTGATATTAACTGTAAATAATTATATAATAGTACTTGGAACATAGAAATTACTCAATGATTGCTTTTGTTACTACTTAAAATATTTTTTATTAGTGAATAAATGGAAGTCTGGAACAAGAGCTGTTGCTTTGTTGGGTCTGTTTTTTTTTTTTTTTTTTTTTTTGGTCGTCGTTGTTGTTGTTTTTTCTTTTGGTACTGGGAATTGAACTCAGGGACACTCAACCACTGAGCCACATCCCCAGCCCTATTTTGCATTTTATTTTGAGATAGGGTTTCACTGAGTTGCTTAGTGCCTCACTAAGTTGCTGAGATTGACTTTGAATTTGTGATCCTCCTGCCTCAGTCTCCAGAGTCACTGGGATTACAGGCATGCACCACCATGTTTGACTTGTGGGGTCTGTTTTTGACAGGTCAAGTTTAATGATCAGGAAACATATTCTATGATGTTATTTCACAATTTGATTTTAACTTTTTATTGAGACATAATATTTGTATATCCTTATGGGGTATATTATTGTGATTCTATGTATGAATGCAGTGTGCAATAATCAAATCAGGGCAATAAGTATTTCCATCTCTTCCACCATTAATCATTTTTACATACTGGCTATTTTGTACTGTTTTTCTAGTCATTTTGAAATATATCACAGATTGTTTTAACCAATAATTACCCTACTGCGCTATTAAAAAAAAACAGAACTAATTTTTCCTCTCTAATTGCCTTTTGATGTCCCTTACCAGCAATTTGCTTTGAATGTATGATGGTCTCTTAGGATGGTAATTGAATTGTAGAGAAAGAGGCTGAGGAGAAAGCTGAAGCTAGAAGAGGAATGAGACCACTGTGGGAGAGAGTACAGGAAGCAAAAAGAATTTTAGGGCTGAGCCTTGGAGAAAATTCACATTATGGAGTTAGAGGAGGAGTTAGCAATGCCATACAGGGTCAGAGAAATAGAACTGGAATATATCTAAAAGAGGAAAGGAAAGAGATATCTTTTAGAAGGAGTAGCAAGTCAATAGTTTCAAATACATCTGCAGAGAAATCAAGGATGATTAACTTGCGATATCTATTCATTTTTGTCACATTGCTGCTTTATGATAAAGACTTAATTTTATTGATGTTGCATTCATATTCCCAGCACAGTTCCTGGTTCATGGAAGGTGGTCAATGTATATTTGTTAAATGAATGAACAAAAAGGTAATTGGAAAAAGTAATTTCCGTGGACCTTTTGTGACAAAAATCAGATTGCAAAAGGTAAAGAATAAATGTATGATGAGGAGATGGCGGTACCAGTTGATAAATATTTGTACAGAGGTGGGAGTATTAGGATGGCAAATGAAGGAAGATACAGGGTTAATAATAGGTGTTTTTAAAATGTGGGAGTGAGGGAGGAAATGGGCATGTCTATATATATATAGAGAAAAGAGATTGAAGATGCTTTAAGGGAAGGAGCAAATGATAGAACAGGGATGGGTAGTTATACAGGATGGAAAGATGCTGGCACCTCATTCTCTGAGAGGGAGGAAGAGAGGATGGATGGTGTTGAACTGAAATTAATTGGCCCAATACAACCTGTGCACTTGAAACACAGGTTTGGCCCAAAGGGGAATTCTTGTGTAGTAAACTACAACCTAGCTTAATATGCAAGCAAGTTGTAGCCTAATCAAGGTATATATTCTCATAATTAAGCAGCTGAGCCTCAGCCAATCACAGTAGCCTTTCATTTAGCCAATTCCTAGTTGAAGTCTCCCAAATTTTGCCCACATAAAGCAAAGGCAGTTTTACCAATCAGGTTCTTTCTGTTTGTCACTTCCTTTTCTGTGGCTATAAATATAACCTGTACATGTGATGGGGTAGGTAGGTCATTTAGTTCAGAACCATCTTTGATCTGGAATACTACCTGGTTCTAGAAAGTTAATTTTTTTTCTCAAGTAGACTTTATTATATAGAACTGGTCTCAATTTTTCTTTTAATAATGGCAATAGGAAAATACAGTGGTGTAAGGAGGGAAGGTATGGCAAAGGTGAGGTTTAGAGATAGAGAAAAGTGGGATATGAAAGAACTCAATTCACATGTCTGAAAAGGACAAGAGGATTGCCATGGGTGGGGAGCAGCATTTGAACAGGAAAGATTGGGATCAGTTCTAGAGTGCTCTCTCTGTGATCTATGAGGTGGAGGGACTTCCCAATTGATGATGTCTCTTGCATTCTGAAATGATTTCCTAGGAACATTTTATATAATTTTAATAAGTATATTTAAGTCATTAATATTAAAACTTGATAAGTGTTCTAGGATCTAAGCAGTACTTTTATTTTATTTAATTAATTTATTTAATTAATTCATTCAGATTTAAAAAATTATTTGTTCTATTTAGTTATACATGACAGCAGAATACGTTTTGATTCATTGTATACAAATGGAGTACAACTTTTCATTTCTCTAGTTGTACACGATGTAGAGTCACACCATGTGTGTAATCATACATGTACATAGGGTAATGTTTCCCTCAGTCCACCATCTTTCCTTCCCCCTAACCCTCCCCTCACCTAATTTCCCTCTACACAATCCAAAGTTCCTCTATTCTTCCCTTACCTCCCTGCCCCATTATGAATAATCATCCACTTATCAGAGAAAACATTTGGCCTTTTTTTTGAGGGGGGATTGGCTTATCTTGCTTAACATGATTTTCTCCAACTCCATCCATTTACCTGCAAATGCCATAATTTTATTCTTCTTTATGGCTGAATAATATTCCATTGTGTATATATACCACAGTTTCTTGATCCATTCATCTATTGAAGTGCATCTAGGTTGGTTCCACAATCTAGTTATTGTGAATTCAGCTAAGTAGCACTTTTTAAAAATGGTGTAAAATCATGTTCAATTCTAAGAATGTTCATTATCAGTAGTAAGATTGGAAGAACATAATGAATTTTATTACATTATATTTTCTCAACTTTAAGACAAAATTTTAAATCTAGGAGAAAAGATAGACTAGTGTTTTCATGACAATTATTCAAATTATATGTTCTGGTCTGTAAACACACACCTTGCAAATGTCAGTATCATATCTGTAGCACTGTAAAGTCTAAGTTTGGAATTTAATCAGCCTTTGTTAACCACTTCACATTTATAAGGGTTTTGTTGTTGTTGGTGGTTTGCTTGCTTTAACTTTTTGCTTCATCATTGATTTTTTTCCTTTTTATAAGAAGACTCACTATATATTTACATGAGATTAAATGCACTGAAATTGAACCCAAAGTTTCAATTTGACTCATTTTTTTTACAGTTTTGGGATTAGTTTAATAGGAAGAAATTGAGTTGATTGCAACAGTAGAACTCTACTATGCAACCATTTGGCCCCCATTTCTTCTGGTATACAAATAAATTTACTCTAGGCTTCTGAAGTACACATGCTCATCCTACCATGATTAACACAGTTTTGTGACTAGCAAGGATGTGAGGATAGGGGTTGGGGAGTGAAGATGTTTCCCTTAGAAGAGTTTATTCAGAATTTCTAGGTTCTTCCACTTCAGCTGCTATAGTAGCCACATAAGCAATATTACTCTCTCTTCTTTTGTGGCACTGAAGTCTCCTCATAGTACATAATAAATGTTCAATGGCTTTACCATCAAGATTTCATTCTTAAGACCCTTTCCTTTTGCTTTAGTAGAGCAATTTTTGTGAGTACCACCATTTTAGATTTGGATCAAAATTAGCACTTGGTGCTTTCTTCAGTTCAGGGGTAGCCTGTGGCATTTGTCATTGCCAAGTTATACAAAAGCTGATTTTTTCCCCCTTTCAGTTCCTCTTGATTTTTTTCCATGTATTCTACTCTTGGGTAATAAAATAGTTCTTTAAGAATTTCAGTGAGTGCTTTAAGACCTGAATTTTGATTGCTGCTTCCTGATTTCAGGGTTTTTCAATTTTATTTTTTATAAGGCAAGGCATTTAGAATTTTGAAAATTCATTTATCAATTGATTAAGCTTCTTTTTCATAGATTTAAAATTACTTTTTACCATCTTTGTCTTTCGTGTTCAGTACTTTTAGGATAAAAACATTTTTTCTAAAATAGTCATGAATACCTGAGGCTCTGATGCTACTACATTTTATGCCTTGATCTGAAATACAATTTTAACTTTTGTGCCAAAAGATGTAAAGGCTGTATTCTCATAATTCTTCCCTGCCCTCAGTGAAGTTATAACTTATCAAGTTTTATTCTTCATTTTCATCAGTAGATAGCTTTAAATAAAATTCTAAGCACACTTTCATATGATGATAAGTATGCACTTGTAGTCACTGATCTTATTGTTTTCCATTTTTCCTGTTTCTTTAAACTACTTTTTTTTTACCTTTTAAATATGAGCCCATAACCTCAAGTTGTTTGGTTGATAAGTAAATACATATAACTGGTGCCCATATCATTGTACTTCCTATAACCTCCCAATGTTTTGGATGACACTTTGAGAAATATATTATCCCTCCCATGACCAGTATGTCCACAGATGTGAATGTTTTCTGGGTCACTTCCTAAGAAGTCACTACACCACAGTCTTACTGTTAAAAGTGCAAACATCTCAGTGGAGGAGTCACACTGCCTATACCTAGGGAAGCTCTTCAGCCACATGAACTCTTATTATTTTTACTGCTGAAGGGGTAAGAACCTTGCAGGATGGTCCTGTGAAAGAATTGTGCAAAGTGTCTTAACAAGATAAAGTCATGCCACCTTACACTCACAACCACTGTTTCATGCTGCTGTTAAATACTGCAGTATTTAGAAGCATCTTGCTGTCTACTCTCTGAAAATGCTACCACTTTTCTCTATTACCTTGAAGTATAAATGCTTATATAAAGAAAGGTAATGTAATGTGGTACTGCCAGAATATTTTTAAAAAATGAATTTTTGATGGTAAACTCTCTAAGCATTATCCTTTCTCTTTGATGAGATGTACTCTATGACCTTGAGTCAACCAACAAAGTATTAATATACTCTTTCAAAGTCAGAATGGGAATTGGACCTGTAGAGTTTGGGGGAGGTGCCACCTATATTCTGATGACTTGGTCTGGATGGTTTCTCTGCATATTTGGAGTAGGATTAATATTAGCATCTGCTCTTTTGATTTAGTAAACATTGATCCATGCTGTTTCACCATCCAGAACCCTTTCTTGGAGGGGGTATTAAAAATGTTAGACAGAGTTGGACAAAGTGGTACACACCTGTATCCCAGCAACTTGGAAGGCTGAGGCAGAAGGATTGCAAGTTCAAGGCCAACCTCAGCAATTTAGTGAGACCTGTCTCAAAATAAATAAAAGTAAACAGGATTGGGGATGTAACTGACTAGTAAAGTTCCACTAAGTTCAATCCCTAGTACCAAAAAAAAAAAAAATAAATAATAATAATAATAACAATAAAATAATAATAAAAAGAAAGAAAAAAATAATATCAGAATCCAGTCAAGAGTTTCATCATAACCAGATGCGGTGGCGCATGCTTATAATCCTAGTACCTGTGGAGGCCGAGGCAGGAGAATCACAAGTTCAAAGCTAGTCTCATCAATTTAGCGAGGCCATAGGTGACTTAGCCAGACCTTGTTTTAAAATTAAAAAAGGTCAAGGATGTGGCTCAGTGGTTACATGTCCCTGGGTTTAATCTCCCATACAAAAAATCCCCCAGTTTTATCATATCCTCCATATACATATAATATATAATGTGAGAAACCATCTAGCAATACTGACTCTACTGGTGTACCTTGAAGTTGTAAGCACTGAATGAGAGGTGTAGATTAGGATTTTAATACTTTCATCTCTGAACTAAGGATAGAAATGTGTATCTTTAGTGGTTTGACAATTTTGCTCAGTATGTTTGTCCTAGTCTTTCATTGCCGTGACAAAATACCTGAGACAATAAATATAAAGGAGAAAAGGTTATTCTGGCTCATAGTCTCAGAGTTTTTGGTCCATGGTCACTTCGCTTTAATGCTATGGTCTGTGGGGAGGCAGAACATCATGGTGGTAGTATGTGGTAGAGGAAAAAAGCTTATCACATGGTGGGCAGGAAGCAGAGGAGGGGGTACCAGGGACAAGATAATAGCTTTCAAGGGCATGCCCCCAGTGACCTGCTTTCTTTCACTAGGCCTTACATCCTACAGTTTCTATCATCTCCCAGTAGCCCATTAAATTTTTAATCCATCAATGTATTAATTCATTGATGAGGTTAAAGACCTCATGATCCAATCACTTCTCCAAAGTCCCACCTCTGAAAACTGCTCCCCTGGGGACCAAGTCTTCTACATGAGTTTTGAGAGGATATTTTAGACACAAACCATAACAATGTTGATCTTAGGAGAAGTTAGTAAGGTAAGAGAGATTAATGGCACATATTTAGGACCCATACATGGTCAAAAACACTACCACATGAGTCTGTCTGGCATTTAAAATCTCTATTTCAAAGTCAAATGAAATACCTTGATAAACTTGACTTCATTTAGCTTGCAAAGAAACAACACTAACCTAGTACCAGAGTGCCATCCATACACCTTCCTGCCCCTTACTCCCTGCCTTGCTTACTGGAAGAGGAAAATTTAGTAGACCCTGAAGGTAGATGTTTCTTTTTGGCCAGTAGTCTAGACTTGATGCTATGAAGGCCTAAGTGAGGGAGTAGGCTGATGGAGAAACAAGTGTTAATCTGGGCTGGGCTAATAAAGAATGGGTCTAGGTGTCTATGAAGTTTAAACTTTCTCCTGGGGTTTGGGTGGATCTCTCATATTCTGTGCTATTTAATCTGTGTTTCTGACCTCTCTTATTCTTGACCTTTAAATAACAACATTACTCTGATTTCCTGTGTCCCCGACACCTTCACCTCTGGAAAACCACAACTCTACATCTTAAACTCCATTTTTTAAACGGAGGCATAAGAAAATAATATCTACCCCTCACACACTTCCAGACATATGAACACATGTGCCTTTGTTTTTTCCTAAAAGTTTCACTTCTTTGATGCCTGAATACTTTAAAACTTGGGTAAATTCAGTCATTGCTACTCAAAAGGCAGATTTTGTTTAATTTGTTTATTAATTAGGTTATTTGATTTTTTGGCATAAAGTTTTTTGAATTCTTTATATATTCTAGATATTAATCCTCTAGCAAAGATCTTCTCCCATTCTGTAGGTTCTCTTTTCACCTTCTAATTTATTAATGCCATCCCATTTATTAACAGTTGGCATTATTTCCTGAGTTTTAGGGGTTCTATTGAGAAAGTTGTCGCCTGTGCTTGTATGCTGGAGTGTTGAACCTATGTTTTCTTCTAGGAGTCATATAGTTTCTGTTCAAATTCCTAGGTCTTTGAATCATTTGATTTGATTTTTATGCACCCTAAGAAGACATGTTTAAAGTGAACAATATGTAGCTAATTCTCTTAGGCTAATGACATTCTATTTCTAACAGAGATATTAAAACTATTTAACAATGAGAACAAAATGAACACCAACAGTTGAAGGTGACTTAGCAACCCCTGAATCTTGGAAGGCTGAAACTGTGCATATCAGCTGAGTACTGGCGTTGACACCTGTCAGATGATTTCTAAAGCAGTTTACAAACACAGCCCTTCATTTGTTCATTCGTTCATTCATCCAGTATTATTGTAAACCTACTATGTGCTACACACCGTGTAAAATATCCGTTATATAAAGACCTATGATCTAATAGGATTTAAAATCTAGTCTTAGAATTACATAAGGATTGAAAACTACCTTCGATTTATTTTTCAATCTAGAAAGATAATTACTCTGTTCTCATAAGAAACCCTGAGTCTAATGATTTGGACAAACTAAAAATAGCAAGCACTGGGTTGTTCTTTGTACAAGATCAATAGCAGAAGGAATTACTTTATTCTGGAGCCCCAAAGAACTGGACAGGAAGAACTGAGTAAAACAGGAGAGAGAAAATATCATTTTCATCACCATGAGGAAGAGAAGCCTTCTTTTCATCTCTGGATTTGTGTATTTTTCTTAAATTATAAATCACCTATTTCCAATGGCATTATTTTGAATTTCTTTACATGCTTTGATAGTCAGTGAGCAGCTGAAACTAAAGATAGTAGATGAGAAAGAAAGGAGAAAACACATTGAAGGTGAGTTCTGAGGAGATTTTGCATCCTAATGATCAGCAATTATCCAGGAATCGTGTGTGTGTGTGTGTGTGTGTGTGTGTGTGTGTGTGTGTAGAGGGAGGAGAGCTGGCTCCCACCAGGCTGGGGCCAATTATCCAGATGTTGTGGATGGACTGAATGATGTGGGAGAGTTTGCTCTGCAGGAAATGAGCTTGATGAATGTTACTTTTCTTCAACATGTGGCATACTGAACACATATTCCTCTTAGGATTTTATTTTTACAGCAAAGCAAAAAGAAGTATGTGTTTAATGCTTTTTTTCCCCTTCGAATTAGCATTTACTTTGGATGCCTCCTGAATAAATGAAACGTACTAAAATTTCAGACACTAAGGAACTCCTGTGGAAAAAATTGCCTCTAAAAACTTTTGGGTTGTTATAAGGTTTTTGAATATCTTAGAGAACCTGACATTTTCTGGATTCTGATTTGTCTCCAAACCATCTCAAAATCCCAGTTTAAATAGCAGGCAAACAGTAAGCTTCTCAAAAAATGATGCTGGCTGCATGAGAGAACATGTCCATGGGTTGCAGTGATGCAGAAGCATATGGGAGTGGGTAGGAATGTTGCAACATTGTTTTTTGTTCCTCTTACAGACAGAAAATTTGAGAACTGCTGTTTTTAGTAGGATGCTCTACATACACATTGTAATGGTTAAGTTGAACTATCGACTTGATTGGATTAAGAGATGCCGGTGATTAAGAGGTTTCTGGGTGTGTCCATGAGGGCGTGTCTAGGAATCATTGGAATGTGGGATAGTGAACTGAAGTGGAGCCCCTCCCTGAGCATGGGCAGCACTGCCCAATAGGATGTAGTAAACGTTGGAAGAACAAGGAAGCAGATGCAGATGCAAGCTCAGCTCTTCTTGAACTGGTTCTTGATTGCTGCTTGGATCTTCTGAGGACATTGAACTCTCACTTCTTCACTCTTCCAAAGCAGACTCTGCCAGTGATTCTCCAGGTAGTTTCCAGAAGCACTGATCTCAGACTAGGGTAGCACTGTTGATCTCTCTTGCTGTGGAGCCTCTTGTACTGTGAAGCTGCTGGTTCTTCCTGCTCTCTAGCCTGCAGATGAGCATTGTGGACTATCCAGCTTCCGGTCATGTAAGCCAGTCTAATAAATCCCCTTTTATACTCATACTTCCTCTAGAGAACCCTGTCTAATACACACATTAAACTCCATTAAGTTTTCATACATTTAACAGAGTCATCACTTGTTTATTGAAGGCAGAAACAATTGTGGTCATTATTTCTTTTTGTCATAAAAGTCTCTTTCCCTTTAACTTCTCTTCTTCAGTGATGGAAAAAAGTATATGAATTATTTTTTCTGGTTTCCTCTCTGGGTAGGCACCATATTTACCAGTGTTAACACCACTGAAGGCTAGGTCACAGCAGAGGAGAAGGTACAAACAACTCTGCTGATGCAAAGGGAAGATTACTTAATAATTGTTTAGACCTCTTTAGTTGCCTTGATCATGCCTTTACAAGTTTATCCATGGAGGAAATTACCCTTCTTGCTATAGCTGTGGCTCCACAATTCAACTATTGAAGTACTTTGTCTTTTTATTTTTTATTAGTACCAGGAATTGAACCCAGGGGCACTTTACCACTGTGCCACATCCCCAGTCCTTTTCGTATTTTT
This sequence comes from Sciurus carolinensis, assembly GCF_902686445.1. Taxonomy (NCBI): domain Eukaryota; kingdom Metazoa; phylum Chordata; class Mammalia; order Rodentia; family Sciuridae; genus Sciurus; species Sciurus carolinensis. The sequence continues at coordinate 93,836,948 of NC_062232.1, forward strand.
TTGAGACAGTCTTGTTAAATTGCTGAGGCTGGTCTTGAATTTGCAATCTTCCTGCCTCAGCCTCCTGAGCTGCTGGGATTACAGGCATGTGCCACCACATCCAACTATTGAAGTACTTTGTCTTTGTAGTCTCCTCTATCATGGATTAAATGCTTCCTCAAAGAATGAAAATTTTTAGCAAATACTTTAATTATGAATTCTGTGCTTGCTTTGCTGGTAGAAAATCCTTTCAGACATTTAATTAAAAAGAGTAAAATAAATTCAAACATATCTCATTATTAACAACTACATTAGTACTTTTGATGTACTTTATGAATTATACTGAATTATTTACTCGATAATCATACATGGAAATACCATGTATCTTAAAAACATAAATGTTCTGGAAAAGATGCAAATGAAGTGATAATGTTTAGGCTTTTTCTAATTCAAAGCATGTCTATACAACGTTAATCCTGAACAAATTATGTGCTTTAGTCACAGACGAATCTCCTCGAGAAAACTGAAGCACAGGCCCATCTACATATTCAAACTATCATATTGTCCAGGATAATGGATTCCATCTTTACATGTTTGGTATCCACAAAGTGTTTGCAATAATTGTACCTCATCTGAGCCTATGTACCAAATTCTCCCTTTTTTGTCAAACAAGTATTCAGTTGTGACTGCTTTGGAACTTATTTTAAATGCCTAGGAAATCAAAGTGGTTAAACTTTCTTGATTGGGAATCTTCAGGGAAGGGATTCAAATTAATTTAATCACTGTTTTTATTTTTTTATTTTGAGCACCAACTAAATGCTCAGTATTATGCCAGGTACTCCATCTGGAAGGGGAGATAAATGAAGTAGAGTGCTACCCTGTTTATTTGGCACCTGCAGATGTCTACAATATTTGCAAACTGAAGTAAATAAAGAAGCCTCCAAGTGCAACCATTCTTTCCCAAAATAACTGAGAAAATGCAGTGTGTTTGGCTAATTTCCCAAGCAGAATAAAGGAATGTTCTGTTTGACTGGTAATGATATACACAAGTCAAGTCAAACCCTAATAGTGACAATTTCATAAAATGGAAACTAAAAATTATGAAAATAAAATTTAACATGTATCAAAGTTTGGGAAAAACTTATAGTTTTACATTTTTTCAGAATGAAATTTTTAAAAGGCTGAAACACTCGAGGACTTTGTTAATTTCCCCCAAGGACTTCTTTTAGTCCTTTGATAATCAAGTAATTTTTTTTGATGTATCCATCTTGATATAATTCTTGTTCATTTTCTTTTCTTCATTTGTTAGCTGATCTCGCTCTACCAGATCTTCAGTTGTCAATGGCAGTGCATGCAATCAGAGTTGTTGTTCGGCATCATGTTCATCAACTTCATGCAGTTCTAAATGTTTTGCAAGATTTGCAATTTCACTTTGAAACTGGTTTGCGTTGCATTGTCTGACTTTATCAAAAAATCAGTGAGAAACTGGTCAACATGGGCTCATATTAACCAGGAAGAGATGCTTCAGTAGAGACTAATTTTAAAGTGGTCAGTTCATTAGTCTATAATTTGTGTTATGATGACATTTGCTTCCGTTCACATCCTCTTAATTTTCGGGACTTGGATAATGGGTAATTGGATAATAAAGACCACCTGTCCTTGTGTTTCCTAGAAGCCAAAGCAAATTCAGAACTTAAAAATGAGATCAACATTACCTAAGTGTCCTAAATGCAAACATTTTCTGTGTTATTTTAATATTAAAAACACCATACTAATTTCTTAAAATTAAGCTTCCAGTAAATACTTTTATTATACTTACTATTAAACATGAATAAATTCTGTCTCCCCTAAATTCTTGTGAACTTCTTGAGGGTAGTATGTCTCGTGGCAGGCAAACCACAGACAATATCCAGGATTATGGGAGAGTATGTTTCAAGGTAGCACTCAGCCTAGAAGTTGTTCTTTTCCTTCTCAAAACTCAAGCCCCTCCACCCCCCAAATATAATCTGAGGACATCTATAACAGTGTCTCCCAAACTATGTCTTTTGATATTCTTATTTTCCCTGAAATACTGACAAATATTCTAAGAGAAAAAGCTTCCGTGTTCAAAATGAATTTGGGAAAGAAATGTAAAATGGTGGAGTCACTATAGAAGATGGAATGGAGTCTCCACAAACAATTAAAATGGAACTATCAGATGAACCCATAATCCCACTTCTGGGTACTTACCTCAAAGAAGTGAAATATATAATAGAATATTTTTCAGCCTTTATAAACAAGTAAATCCTGTCACATGTTATACATGGATGAATTTTGAGGACTTTATGCTAAACAAAATAAACCATTTATAAAATGATAAATATTGCCTGATTCTACTTATTTGAGGTATCTAAAGTAGTTTAACTCTTACAAATAGAAAGTAGAATGGTGATTTCCAGGTGCTGAGAGGAGGGGGAAATGGGGAGTTGTTGGTCAATAAGTATAGATTTCCAGTCAAGCAAGATGAAAAAGTTCTAGCAATCTGTTGCACAATGATCTGATGTTCTAGTTTACACTATTGTACTTTATGCTTAAAAATGGATAAGATAACAAATTGTATGCTACATGTTTTATATTCACAATTAAAAAGTTAATTTGGAAATACTGTACAATAAATTTTCTTTTGGCATTCATCCTGAATGTTGGCATATTATTAGCACTGAGAGTCACTCCAGTAAGGAAATTTGTTTACCTTTCTTCAACCTACCATTTCTCAAACTCATTTAACTATAGAACATTGGGAACTACTAAGGAAGAACACTTATTAATATTCTGGAGGGCATCAATGTTACATGGACTACATTTTAGGAAAGATCAAGCATCCACAGAGACTCCCCCACCATAGCATAGAGAGAAGAAAATATTTGTAGGCAGCTGTAATGGATTCAGTTCTAGAGATAGCATACTGAACAAAACACATGCTGGAAGAACCTCACCACTTTTAGTGTTAAAAACATTTACAGATACCACAGCAGTAGTAAATACAAAGCAAGAGCTGTAGAAATACATTTGATAAAACTGCACTTATTCCAGTGATTCCCAAATCCAGATGAATATCCTGGGTTGCTTTAAAATACGAGTTTAGGCCTCACTACTTGGAGTTTCCGATTTAGTACTTTGGATGATCTGCAATATTTGAGAAACACTGCTTTAGAAATTTGGATTTTGAATAATTGTATGCAGAGAGATTGAAATTTGCATACCAACTCTAAGAAAACCAGGACACAGATCATGGATGAAGACAAGATAAAAAAAAACAACTCGTGGATGGGGTTGTAGCTCAGTGGTAGAGCATTTGTGAGGCACTGGGTTTGATTCTCAGCACCATATATAAATAAATAAAAATAAAGGTCTATCAACAACTAAAAAAAATTTAAAAAGACAACTTAAGAGTGGTTATGTAGCTCAGTGTTAGAATACTTGTCTAGCATGCATGATATCCTGGGTCCCATCCCCAATACCACAAAAGAAGAAAGAATGACAACATGGGCTACAGCCAGGACAGATCCTTTTGACTAAAGGTCTAATGAAGGGATTGAAAGAAAGCACATCCTAACCCCCTGTTAGTGATACTTGAAATTATTTGCATATTGGTGTAAACATACTCATGCTAAAGTAACATTTAATAGCGCTGGGATGGTAGCCCAGTGGTAGAGCACCTGCCCAAGGTCCTGGGTTCAATGCAAGCACCACAAAAAATAAGTACAATAAAAAAGAAAAAAAGTAACTTGTGAGCTATAGGTCTTGATTTAAGAATGTCTTTTGTCATTACTGATGTATTTGAACTGGATGCTCTTCAAATAGTGTGATCATGATCTTGTCCACGGACTGGGCTATTAAATGAAAGGGTATTCCTTGCACAGTGGTACAGTAGCAGGATTTATTTCTGTCTGAGTTATTGTCTACATGTGGGACAAACACTAGGACAGACAGGCAGGGAATTAAGTTAGAAGAAGAAATTCAAGAAGAATACAAATAAACTTGCACATATGAGAATACAGTACAAAAATAACTGTAGGCAACAAATTTGTTAAATCAGCATGAACTCATATTCAATTGACACAGGTCATTTGATAGGTTCTGTGAGAAGATGAATAACAGCAACATCAACCAAATTAATATAGTCGATTTCCAGAGCTAAATGATCTTGGGGGAAAAAATTACTAAAAAATGATGTCCTTAATCTGGCAGTGTATACCCAACATGGATGGAAAGGTGCTGAAACATTAAGTCGATTATACCCCTCCCCTGAAAAGTGAAATTCATCCTGAAGGATTTTATTTTTTCTTTTCTAAAATTTTATCTCTGATATTAAAAGAAAGCAAAACAAATGTATGAGGGGTATCATAGGATGGTGGGTAAACTAATAGATGTCCAAGGTGGAACACTTGGTGTTATACATTAGGTATAAGGTGTCCCCCTAAAGTTCATGTGTAAGACAATGCAAGAAATCTTAGAGGTGAAATGACTGTGTTTTGACCCAATCAGTGCATTAGTCCCCTGAAAGGGATTAACTGAGTTGTGACTGTAAACAAGTAAGGTGTGGTTGGAAGAGGTGGATCATTGGGGGCATGCCTTTGGAGTATATATTTTGTCTTTGTTGAGTGGAATCTCTCTCTCTGCTTCTTGGTGCCATGACCTCAGCTGCTTTCCTCTGCCACACTCTTCCACCACGATGTTCTGTCTCACCTCAGTCTCTGAAGAATGGAGTCAGCTGTCTATGGACTGAGATCATTGAAACTGTGAGCTCCCAAATAAACTTTCCTCCTCTAAAGTTGTTCTTGTCAGATCTTTTGGTCACAGCAGCAAAAAAGCTGACTGAAACACCTGGGTTCAAATGTAAGTCCTACTCTGTACTGAGTGATATTGAATAAGTTGTATTGCCTCTCCTAATGTTTTATTTCCTCCCATGTAGAATATGGAATGATCATCACATCTATCTCACAAGATTCTATGTATTTAAAAAGGTAATATTTGTAAAGCACTCATAATAGCACCTTGCATATGAAAAGTTATTTTCCCTTTTTAACATTTTTATTTTAAACACTGCATTTTGATTCATTGTACACAAATGGGGTACAACTTTTCATTTCTATGATTGTTCACAATGTAGATTCACACCATTCATGTAATCATACATGTACATAGGGTAATAATGTCTGTCTCAGTCCACTATCTTTCCTTCCCCCACTCCTCCCACCCCATTTCCCTCTATACAATTCAAAGTTCCTCCATTCTTCTCTTGTCCTCCCATCCCCCTCATTATGAATCATCATCCACTTATCAGAGAAAACATTTGGCTTTTGGATTTGGGGCTTGGCTTATTTCACTTAGCTTGATATTCTCCAACTCCATCCATTTACCAGCAAATGCCGTAAATTTATTCTTCTTTATGGCTGAATAATATTCCATGATGTATACATACCAAAGTTTCTTTATCCATTCATTAATCAAAGTGCATCTAGGTTAGTTCCACAATCTAGCTATTGTGAATTCAGCAGCTATGAACATTGATGTGGCTGTGTCACTGTAGTATGCTGGTTTTAAGCAAATTAAAACCACTCTCAGATTTCATCTAAGTTCAATTAGTATGTCTATTATCAAGAACACAAGCAATAATAAATGTTGGCCTGGATGTGGGGAAAAAGGTACACTCATACATTGCTGGTGGGACTGCAAATTGGTGCAGCCACTCTGGAAAGCACTATGGAGATTCCTCAGAAAACTTTGAATGGAACCACCATTTGACCCAGCTATCCCACTCCTCGGTTTATACCCCAAGGACTTAAAATTAGTATACTACAGTGAAAAGTTTTTAGTAAATGATAGCTGTTATTATTATCAAACATTGATACATTGCTGTGAATGAGTTTCTGACATTTTTCTGAACCAGAATTACAAAGGAAAGAGTAAAACAGTTAGGACTAGAAAGTGGGGTTGGGGATTAGAAAATTTACTTGATGAGGATAAGATCTGTTTCATGGAATTCCAATTCACTCTTAACTTTTTCATGGTTTGTAAAGTCTCATTACAGATGAGATTTATTTTATTATTATATCTATGCGTTATTTTAGATTTTTACAGATTAGCTAGCTTCACTGCATTGGAGTAGAAAATGACCTTGGTAAGCTAATTTTAATTTTTATGCAAGTATTGGCTCCTGATAAATGATTTTGTCTGTTATACCACAGCACTCAATATGGCAACTGCAAAAGAATACTGTTAAGGGTGTCAGAGCTCAGTTTCCAAGAAATCACTATCAGAAGAGAAGCAACAATTTAACATAGAGAAAAGCTTTCTCAAGACAAACATATTTCTTGTTCAGAGGAAAAGTCATTGGGGTGAGGGTTTAGAGTCTACTATCTAAGCTGAAAGACTGATTTAGTTACTTTCCAGATGCTAAATTCTTTATTTTAATGTTTTCTGTGATATTTGAGTTTATAAGGCCATCTAGCAATGCTTCTGATCCATGACTTTCTTAATTTGTTTGTTTTGTCAACCAAATGTACATTTGATATGCTGTAGGTCACCATGTCAAATTCCCTGTCTGATTTTATCATGATTATTAGATTGGGGAGGAAAAGAAGGGGTAAGATAAAAGACAAATCTTTCAAGGGACAGCTTCAACCTTCAATCTTCAGCCTGTGCCTTACATTAAGCTCCCACCACTCCTCATCCCATATATTCTTCTTGGCCCTTATGTATCTAAAATGCTCCCTGCTTTCTTGCTTCCATGTCTTTGCTCATTTATTAAGTCATTTCACAAACACGTTATCGAGCACCTGCTATAAGTTGTGAACTGTGCAAAGAACGGGAACTACAGAAGAAAATAAGACCAATGTGCTCCTGGCCTGAAAGACTCTTCCTCTTCCTCTCTATCTTTATAAATGCTCACCATCCTTTAAGACCCAGCTCTACATCATTCTAGTTCAGGTCCCTCTCTCTAAAAAACTCAACCTACAGGATCTCTTCTTGCTCTTAACTAGCACTCAAATGATACATCATTCATTTGACTCTTGTTATCTTTTCAATCCTGCAGTAGTTGTTAAAAATGCTTCTGGTTGCAGATAATAAAATAATTAATAGCAGCTAGTTCATATAGCAGTCAAGAAGGAAGTGGACCCAGGGTTGATCTGCATCTCCACAATGTCATTAAGGAGCCAGACACTTTGGTCCTGTCTTCTTCTGTGAGTTAGTGATAACTTTCCACATGATCTAAAAATGGCTCCTCTGTGTAGCTCCACATACCATGTTGTGACACTATGATGTCCCCAGAAAACCTTCTCCTCCTATGACTTTTTCAGAATATTCAGCTGAGTTTTGCTCATTGGTGAAGGGTTATAGAAACACATTGCTGGATGAAATGGTATGTGGTTTATCCTCTAGGTCTGAACATGTGGTCACCTTGAAAATATTGGGATCTGATAGGAGAGAAAGTGAGAAATGCCTATTGACTGGAACTCCAATCACATGTGTCATACTGTTTATTATTCTGTGTGTATATTAGCTACATTATATTGTACAAATTGTCCAACCTTTCTATTTTCAGTTCATGCATCTGAGAAGTTGGAAATAATAATTTTATTTAGCTTATTAAGTGGCTACAAGCATCAAATGAAATGCTGCTTATAAAAATCCCTTGCATGTAGTATGTGTTCAATAAGCATTTCTTACATAAACAATTAGACAAGGCTCAAGAATAATAAACTTTTAAACATGCTCCCAGATTTTTATCTGTAGTATTTGTCTTGGCTTGTGCAAATAATTTTAGTGAAGATATAAAATATTGGTTCCATGCAGAAGCAGAGTAAGTGATTGTCTATGAATCTAATATAAGGAGTATTAAAGGAGTCTCCTAAGTCTAAAAATGCCTTCTTCACAATTCTTGTGGCTTCCTGATATAATTTAATGACCTAAGAAGGATAACATAGTAAACCATTTGTCAGGCAATAGAGTTTTACTGTGAATTTTGTGATCAGATCTTTCCAATAATAAGTGAGAGTAGGTTAAAGACTGGAGGATAGGTCCCAAATAGAGAACCATTAACCATTTTTCCCCTTCAGTTCCCAGAGCTCAGGATATCATGAATCTATTTATAATAAAGTTGATATCTATCTCTGATATAATGTGCTAAATCGCTTTGCTGTATTTATACTACCATATCTAGTTCAGGGTCCAGAATAGATCACATCTTTAATTTTAAATTTAGTTTTAACTAAAAATTTTTGTAGTGTTGGGGATCAAACCCAGGGTCTTATCCATGCCAGGACCTTGCACTACCACTGAGCTACACCCAGTCCCTGGAACAGATCAAATCTAAGTTTCAATTCCATCTTTCGTTTTACTGTCTGATCTTGAACAAATTACCTAGCCTCTCTGAGCTGGGTTATCCACCTACAATCTAATTGAAAAATAGTGGCACCAATCTCATGCAGTCATAAGTGTTGAATGATTATAAAAAAGGCTTAGCACATGTATGGCACATGATAGGTGTGCCCAAATGTTCACTATTATTGTTGTTACTTACTAACATAAATCTTATCATTCAAAGTATCTTATGGCATCAAAGTAGCAGGAAAGATGATTCTCACCTTGCCTTTGAAAAAATGGTACATAGAGTTTAACTAATTTGCCTTATATCCTGATAGAGCCAGACTAAGGCATAGGCTTCCAGCACACAACCAGATGTTCTACCTAGAGCAAAATATTTCAAAGATGTATGGGTCACACATGGTGGTGCATGCCTGTAATCCCAGTGGCTCAGGAGACTGAGGTGGGAGGATCACAAGTTCAAAGTCAGCTTCAGTAACTTAGTGAGGTCTTAAGCAACTTACCTTAGACCTTGCCTCTAAATAGAATATGAAAAGGGCTGGGGATGTGGTTCAGTGGTTGAGAGTCCCTGGGTCAATCCCTAGTACCAAAAACAAAACAAAACAAAACACTGCACACATACATGCACACACACACACACACACACACACACAAACACACACACTAAAGACTTTTATCATCTTTCTAACCAACTCTGATTACCACTGACACAATTTGTGAATAATTCTGATAAAACAGCTAGTTAAAACATTACTTTTTATCAACAAGCAATGGGTACCACAGACATTCTTGGCACTTATTCCATCCAACACCTTAAACTTCTGATCAAGGCTCAGTAAAGCTCAACCTCATGAAAGGATTGGGAGTCATAAATGGTGCAAGGTGGTTGGTGACAGGATATGACCTTGTTGGCCTTCTTCACTAAAGCTCAGCACTCAGTGCAGAGGCTATCATGTGGCAGGTGCTCAATAAATACTTGCAAAATGAACAAATTATTTGACATTTTTAAGAGCTGAAAATTTAATGTCTTGGGTTTTTTTTAGTGTGTTAAAATATCATGAACCTGATTATTGCAATCAGATCATTTGTGTAGTGTGCATCTTATTCCAAAGACAGAACATAAGAATGAAGTAGGCAGGCTGAGGTTTTTAATTTCCCCAATATAGGCTTGAACTTTAGACAAACTTTTATTTCATATAAGGTTGGAGTTCAGTATTAGTTTTCACAAATCACCTCCTGTAGTGAGAGGTAATTTTCTAAAAGAGTTGCAAAGCCCGATCCTTGGGAGGCAAACTCTGCTAAGCCTTTTTGGCTTCTTTAGAAATGAAACATTTAGAAAATGGGCTCAATTTTTTTTTCTTAAAAAAACATAAACCTGCAGTTGTAGTGTCTTCAAAAGTAAATGAATGCAGCAACACTGGAAGAGAAAGATGACAATTTCCTTGGCAGTGGGCATTCAGCGGTCATGGCTATTGTTATTCAAGAGAGAGTCACCTGTTTTGGAGCCCTGATAATGTTTTTGTTTTTTCCTCCATCCCGTTCCTAAGAAAGTGTTTCTTTTTAGTTTTGCAGAGTTCATGAGAAACAGGTTTGCTCTTTCATCAATCTATTCCTTTGCCATTTTATATACACATTGTTTTCTGCGAGGTTGAAAAGTCACAGGAAAGTGAGACCCAGTCATTGCCCTTAAGGAATCCACAACCTCTTGGGGGTAGACAGACAGGCAAACAGAAAAATTATAAAGTAACATAGTTAAGTGCTTTGCCAGATAAGAGTCAAATACTGTGGGAGTCCAGTTCTCTCTCTCAAGGGTATCTGATTTATCATCTTTATCTCCAACTCTGAGAGGGAATGCAAAGTCCTCATTAAAAGATTTTAAGCCTCAGAGAACAGCCTGGAGAGATATTTTTGGCAAAGGGTGCCTTCCCGTTGTCACTGAAATAACACTAAGAGGCTGCCTACCCCATCTTTGTGTAAGGCCAGTCTTGCTAATAATAGCATGTCTTCCAGCAAATTAACAATACAGCATCTGGCTCAAAAGGAAGTGCTACCATCAATTAGTTTGAAGAAAGACATACCTGTGTGCTGGTAGTCATCTGAGGCAGTTGTGGGGATGAAGGGAGCATGACATGGATGGTGACCTATTTTCTGGGACTAACTGAGGCAATCTTCTTGTCAAAAGAGCAAAACAGTTTCTAAAAGCACTTAGACTCAAGAAGTTGTTGGGTCTTCTATCAGTCCAAATGGGTTCATTCAGAAGTAATATTTTTCATTTTGCAGAAGGGAGATAGGTTGAAGAAGAGTAAAACTTGACTGAGGTCCAGCCATTAACCTGTTCAACAGTATGAAAGGGCTCCTGATATTAGGCCTCTGCCTCTGGGCCTGAGAAGTTTCATACATGCCCTGCATGACACACAGAAACATTTATCAATGTTGTCTATTAACAAAATTTTTTAAAGGAGCAAAAAGTATCTCTGCTTCAGGGAAAATGCGTTACGGAACCAACACATGGTGAATGCTCAGTTTGTCATGGAATCACAGAATGTTTTACTTTTACAGGCTGTTTGATTTTCATTTTGTGCTTCCTAAATGTTTCAGTCAGCTTTTTTGTTGCTGTGATCAAAGGAACTGACAAGAATAATCAGAGGATGAAAAGTTCATTTGGGGGCTCATTGTTTCATTGTTTCAGGGGTCTTAGTCCATAGATAGCTGACTCCATTCCTCAGGGCTGGAGGTGAGGCTGAACATCACAGCAGAAGTGTGTGGTGGAGAAAAGTAGCTCAGGACATTATACCGAGAGAAAAAGAGAGAGAGAGAGAGAGAGAGAGAGAGAGAGAGTCAGTCTACTCTCCAGGGACAAAATATATACCCCTAAGGCTCATCCCCAATGATCCACCTTCTCCAATCACACCCTACCTGCCTACATTCACCACTCAGTTAATCACCAACACACTGTTTGGGTTAAGACTCTTACAACCCAATCATTTCCCCTCTAAACCTCCTTACATTGTCTCACACATGAGCTTTTGGGAGATATCTTATATCTAAACTACAACATTGAATCACATTGTTTCCTTGTGAGTGCTGATATTATGTGTGGACAAAGCCTTTGCAAAACCATTCAACTCTCAGGAATAGTGTAAAGAAGCAGTAGCATGCTCTATGGATTTCAATATCATGTGTTGATATTTATAAGATAAGGTCTTATAAATAAGGTCTATTTACAAGAGTGATGAAAAATTCAGGACTTATGTATACCAGTCCTGCACATAAGGAGTTTGAATGACTCCTCTCAATCCTAACAAGAAGTAAAAAGCTGAACAAACTAAATAAAACCCAGCAACTCTTCTTAGTTCCACCAAAAAAGTGAGGTCATAGAACAAATCGTTGCTCCCCAAATTGGAGAGACAGAAGGGTGGATACAAAGCAGCACAAGTCACCAAAGCAGAATCCCACTGTTCAACTCTGAGAATTAAACTCAAGGGGTACTAGCCATGGCAGGGGTATGCTTACACTTTTGTGAACTTTGCCTCCAGTAGCACAATCGGGTTCTCACAGTGAAGATCAAAGAAAAATTCCTTCAAGCTTCCACTCAGAGGGGCGGGGGAAGTAAGTATTTCAAAATATGTAGGAACATTCTGTTCTTCTTAACAGGCCTGCCTTAAAGAGAAATTATTTTAACAAAACCTAAATTAATGTTTTTTTGCCAGAACCTAATAGACCTGGGAGAAGGGAAATACCCATTTAGAGCACCCTTCAGTTTTACATGTAGAGGAAGGAAAATATACAAGGCTAACCCACTCCAGCCATCCTGTCCCACATAAGGCGGGAAAAATATGAAGCACTTAAGAAGTTGACAGCATGTTAAAAAAAAAGTAGACAGCATAGAGGCACAAGCTCACTTAAAGCATGAGATCAAATCTTATGGCCATAAAACACTTCCCTCCTCCACAATTTTCTGCCATAACACTAAAGGCCTATTTATAGCAGCTTATATTATCCAGAACAACAGATTTGCCTTTCATCAGAAATTACAAGTCACCTGAAAAGTGAAAAATAGTTGAAGAGACAGTGCAAGCATCAGAAACAGATTCATGTATAGTAGGGATTTTCAAATGATCAGAACATGAGTTTGAAGAGAGTTTGATTAACATGCAAATAACTCTAAAGGATAAAATAGACAATATTCAAGAAGAGATGTGCAATGTGAGCAGAGAGAAGGAAATTGTAAGAAAGAATGAAAAAGAATTGCTAGAGATTAAAAACATTGCAAAATAAATGAAGAATGCTTTTCATGGGTGCATTAAATAGACTGGATGCAACTAAGGAAATAATTGCTGAGTTTGAGGATATCATGGTAGAAAATTCCAGAACTGAAACCCAAAGAGAAAAATGAGTGAAAGAAAATCAGAGCAGAATACCAAGAACCATGAAACAACTACAATAAGTGTAATATACACATAATGGGAATGCCAGAAGGAAAAATAGAGAAAGGAATAGAAGAAACATTTGAAGTAATAATGATGGAAAATGTCTCCAAATTAATGTCAAACACTAAACCACAGATAAAGGAAGTTCAGAGAACACCAAGAAGCACTAATGCAACAACCAAAACATCAGAAAACCACGATGACCTACATCTGAGCCTATTATATTTCAAATAAATTACAGAAAATCAAAGGTAAAGAAAAAAACTTGAAAGAAGTTAGGGGATAAAACATCTTGCCTATAGAAGAACAAAGATAAGACTTATATTTGACTTCTCAGAAACCATGCATACAAGTAAAAGAGAAGAGTGAAATATTTAAATATTGAGATACAAAGTCACCAAACCAGAAATCTGTATGCTGGCAGAATTATACTTGAAGAATAGAAAAGAAATAAAACCTTCCTCAGACACACAGAAATTGGGGGAGTATGATGCTGGTAGGCCTGTCTTACAAGAAATTTTACAAGACATTCTTTAGAGAGAAGGAACATAAAATATGCAGAAACTTGGATCTACATGAAGAAATGAAAGTATTAGAGAAGGAATAAATGAAGGTAAAATAGGGTATTTCTCTCCTTTTTTGTTCATGTGTCATATTGCTTATTCTTAATTAATCTAACATAACAGTCTGTTCAACATAATAGCAAAACATATTCAAATATGTATGTTCTTTTATATATGTTTGTTTATGCTTAAATAATATGAATGACAGCAATAATGCAAGACTGAGAGGAGGAATAAGGATTGTTTTGTTATAACAAGGGATGCACACTGCCCATGAAGTATAGTGTTGTTCAAAAGTGGATTTGGGTTAGTTGCAAATTTATATTGCACACTCCGGGGCAATCACTAAAAGTTGGGAGAAAAAGGAAGGATAACTGAAAGGAGAGAAAAAGGAATTTGAAAATGCTCAATTAAAATCACAATAGCAGGAAGAGGGTGAAAGATGAAGATAAGAACAAAGGCAACAAATAGAAAACAGTAAAAAATATGGTAAATATTAGTCTTATTATATCAATAATTATAAAACAATTCACAGATTGGGAACATATTTACATAAGACATCTCTGATAAAGGAGTGTTATTCCAAATATAGAAATAACCCTTAAAACTCAACAATAAGAAAACAAACAGCCTGATCAAGAAATGGGCCTTGGGCTGGGGGTATAGCTTGCTGGTAGAGGACATTCTTAGCATGTAGGGGGCCCTGGGTTCTATCTCTAGCACACACACAAACACACACAAAAAGACAGAAGACTTAATAGACACCTCATCAAAGAAGACATACAGATGGAAAATAAGCATGTCAAATGTGCTCCACATCATATATCATTAGGGAATGATAAATTAAATCAACAATGAGATACCACTACACAACTCTTAGAATTCCCAAATCCAGAACACTGACACCACCAAATACAGGTAAGAATGTGGAACAAGAGGAACTGTCATTCATTACTGGTGGGAATGCAAAATGGTATAGTCACTTGAAGACAGTTTTGTAGTTTCTTACAAAATAAAACATATTCTTACTATATAATCCAGCAATGATGCCTCTTGGTATTTACCTAAAGAAGTTGAAACTTAGCTGGGCACAGTGGCACACGCCTGTAATCCCAGTGTGTGGGAGGCTGAGGCAAGAGGATCGAAAGTTCAAAGCCAGTCTCAGCAACTCAGTGAGGCCCTAAGCAACTGCTTTTGTCAGCTTTTCTGCTGCTGTGACTAAAATATCTGCCCAGAACAACTGTAGAGGAGGAAAAGTTTATTTGGAGGCTTATGGTTTCAGAGGTTTCAATTCATGGACAGCAGACTCCATTCCTCAGGGCTGGAGGTGAGGTTGAACATCATGGTGGGGGAGTGTGGCAGAGGAGAGCAGCTCACATGGTGATCAGGCAGCAGAGATTGAGGTCTCCACTTGTCAGATACAAATATATACCCAAGGTCATACCCCAAATTCACACCTCATCCAGCCACACCCTTCTACTTCAGTTACCACTCAGTTAACCCCTATCAGGGAATTAATTCACTGTTTGGGTTAAGACTCTCACTACACAATCATTTCTCCTCTAAACCTTCTTGCATTATCTCGCATGTGAGCTTTTGGGGGACACCACATCTATATCATAACAGCAACTTAGAGAGACCAACTCAAAATAAAAAATAAAAAGGGCTGGGGATGTTGCTCAGTGGTTAAGTGCCCCTGGGTTCAATCCCCAGTACCAAAAATAATTTTTAAAATAAAAATAAATAAAAAGCTGAAACCTTATGTTTACACAAAATCTTGAACATGAATGTTTGTAGAATATTTATTTATAATTGCTCAAACATGGAAACAATCAAGATATACTTTAGTAGGTAAATAGCTAAACTGGTACAGCCAGACAATAGAATATTTTTTTAGTGCTAAAAATAAATGAGGCATCAAACCATGAAAAGAAATGGACAAAACTTAAATGCATACTGCTAATGATGGAAATCAATCTGAAAAGAATATATACTGTATGATTTCTACTCTATCACATTCTGGAAAAAGTACAACTATAGAGACAGTTAAAAGACCAATGGATGCCATAGGTTGGGAGGAGAGAAGGATGAGTAGGTGGAGCACTGAGGATATTTACATCATTTGATATTTTGTTTGATACTATAAAGGATAGATACACCTGTCATTATACATTTGCCCAAATCCTATAGTATATACACTGCTAGTGTCAACTATGAACTTTGTGTGATAATGATGTGTCAATATTGATCCATTGATTCTAACCACTGCACAGCTATCTTTTCTCCAACGTATGTTTATGGCACCTTTGTCTAGTTTGAGATAACTGTATTTATGTGGGGTTGTCTCTGTGTCTTCTATTGTGTAACATTGTTCTTCATGTCTGTTTTGGTGCCAATACCATGCTGTTTTTGTTAATATAGCTCTGTAGTATAGTTTAAGATGTGGTATTGTGTTGCCTCCTGCTGCACTCTTCTTGCTAAGGATTGCTTTGGCTATTCTGGGTCTCTTATTTTTCCAAAAGAATTTCATGATTTCTTGAGAATTATGTTTAAAAATAAACTTTAAAACTATTTTAGAATAGTTTTAGGTTTCCAGAAAAATTGTGAAGAGGGGTTTGGGTTTTAGCTCAGGGATAGAGCACTTGCCTCACACGTGTGAGGCACTGGGCTCAATCAACACCACACAAAAATAAATTTAAAAAAGTAAAAAAAAAATTGTGAAGATAGTGCAGAGAGTTCCCATATAAGCCCATACCCAGTTCCCTCTATTAAGATCTTATGCCAGGTCAAGCATGGTGGCATACACCTGTAATCCCAGCAGCTTGGGAGGCTGAGGCAGGAGGATCAGGAGTTCAAAGCCAGCCTCAGCAATTTAGTGAGGCCTTAAGCAACTTAGTAAGAGCCTGTCTCTAAATAAAAAATAACAAAGACTGGGGATGTAACTCAGTGGTTAAGTACCCCCCGGGTTCAATCCCCGATATCAAAAGAGAAAAAAAGATCTTATACCAGTATGGTACATTTGTTACAATTAATAAAACAATATTGGTATGTTATATCTAACTACAGTGCATATTTTCTTCAAATTTCCTTTGGTTTTCTCCAATGTGTTTTTTGTTTGTTTGGGCCCAGGATCCCACATAGGATACTATATTGCAATTAGTTGTCCTATATTCTTAGCTTCCACTTGGTTGTGTCAGGTTCTAAGAACTTTCCTTGTTTTTGATACCCTTGAAGGTGTTGAGAAGTAATGGTCATGTATTTTGTAGAATGTCCTTCTATTAAGATTTGTCTGATGTTTTCCTCATGAATAGACTGGGGTTCTGGGTTTGGGGGAAGAAGGTGACAGAAGTATATTGCCATTCTCTTCACTTTATATCAAGGGTACTTAGCATTGACGAGCTTTGACATGATTTATCAGTTGATGTTGACTTTAATTGCCTGGTTTGGATAGTGATTTTTCTCCCTTTTCACACTGTTCTCCTTGGAAGGAAGTCATTCTATATAGTTCATACCATACGATTGGAATGGAATGGGTAGTGGTACTTTACCTCCTTTTTTGGTGGAGTATCTACATAAAGTATTTAAATTTTTTTGCACTGGAGATTTGGCTCTACTCTCTCATTTATTTATTTTTTCAATTGTTCATTTATATCAACATGAACTCATGGATATATATTTTATGCTTGACTTGTGCTATGAGTTGAATATGATTTAAGTGTGTCCTCCAAAGGTTCATTTGTTGGAAGCTTGGCCCTCAGTGTGGTGATGTTGGGAGATGGTTTGGAATCTTTTAATATTTGGGACCAAGTTGGGGATGGTCATTGAGTATGCTGCCCCTCAGAAAGGATTAATGTAGTTATCATGGTGACTCCTGGTAGTTGTTTCAAGAGGATTGTTATAAAAGCCTGAGTCTGGCAACATTACCACTGACTATGGGGTGACACAGCCAAGGGACACATTTGTCACAGCCTTTGCAAACATATTTGGACTTTTGGTCTCCCAAACTGTGAGTTAAATAGACTTCTTTTTAAAGTTAGTTGACTTCAACTATTTTATTATAATGCTGAAAAATAGGTCGTTATAATCCAATACAACATATTTATTTTGTCACTCAAATTGTCCCAACTTTAGTCATCAGGAGCTTTATCAGTTGGCTCCTTTATTCCTTTGACATATCCCATCAGTGTGTGTGAGCATGTGTGCATGCACACATGTGTACTGTCACATACATGCATGAGAGCACAATCTTCCTTTCTGGCACCACAAGATGACCCACGCTCACTTGTACTTTTTCGTTCCCAGTCCTAGAAGCATCCACTTCTTTAAGTATTGCTGCTTCCTTTTATTTGGAATGATAATACAATCCATGATCTAAGCACTGAGTATGCTCTATGGATCTTGTTTTCTTTCTAATTTTTTTTCTTTCTTTCCTCTAAATCAGAGTTTCTTAACCTCTGCACTATTGACATTTTTTTTATGGGGGCAACCAAGGATTGAACTCAGGGGCACTCAACCACTGAGCCACATCCCCAGCCTTATTTTGTATTTTACTTAGTGACAGGGTCTCACTGAGTTGCTTAGGGCCTCACTTTTCCTGAGCCTGGCTTTGAACTCCAGATCCTCCTGCCTCAGCCTCCCAAGCCACTGAGATTACAGGCGTGCGCCACTGTGCCCTGCACTATTGTCATTTTGAGTGAGAATTTTTTCATCGTTGTTGTAGGGAACTCTCTTGTGCATTGTGTGACGTTTAGGAGCATTCCTGGCTTCTACTCACTAGATGCCAGTAGCAACTTCTGCCAGCTGTGACAATCAAAAATGTCTTTAGACATTTCCAAATGTCCCCTGGGAGGCAAAATGATTCCCAGTTGAGAACTACCACTGTAAATGTACTAGTTGATCAGGATTTCACATAATTTCCCTGGTTCTTTTCTTACTATTTATAATTCTTGAACAAACTTAGTCATTCTCTTAGTTTTAAATATCACCCCTCGACTAACATATTTCAAATATATATCTTTACCTCTGATTTTTTTCCTAAGGAAAAGCATGCATATCCTCAATTCAGTGAGTTATAGTTCTATGACTGCCTCAAATTAGATATTTATTTATTTATTTATTTATTTATTTATTTTTCCAGTACTGGTGATTGAATCAAGAGATGCTCTATCACTGAGTGACAGCCATTGTCCTTTTTATTTTTCATTTTCAGACAGAATCCTGCTAAGTTGGTGAGACTAGCCTCAAACTTGCCATCCTCGTATCTCATCCTCCAGAGTAGCTGAGATTACAGGTGTGTACCACCATGCCAGACTTCAAATGAAACATGTTTAAAGCGCCCAGTGTTAAGAAAGAATTCCAAATCTCATAGAGAATACTAAGGAACAACAGAAGCCTTAAAGAGATGAGTAATCAAACAAGCAGCTTCGCTTAGCACAGTTACGCTGATGTCAAAAAGTAGACAACTTAAGTCAGTTTCTCAGAGATGGGTTTGACAAAATATACTCTCTGGCAAAATTCAGTCCAGCAATTGGTTTTAGTATAGAAGGAACATTGTTTTGCATTTTTAATGGTTAAAACAGTCAAAAGAACAATATTTCATGACAGATAAAAACTACATGACAGGTAACTTTCTGTGTCCATAATAAAGTGTTAATGTAACACATCTACACTCACTTGTTTATGCATTGTTTGTGACTGCTTTCATGCTACTGTGACAAAATTGAGCAATTGTTTCAGTTGGCTTGTAAAGCCTAAAATATTTGCTATCTGCTCCTTTCCAGGAAGTTTTTTGACCTCTGGATCGGAGAAAGACAATTACTCACAGCACAGTAAGCAGAAGGAGCATTCACATGTTGTTTCCTTGCTCTAAGTCCCATGCAACACCACAATGGGCCTTGTTGATAATCACACATAGAATAAGTTGCACGCAACTTGAGGAACCCTGAGTACCTTTTAATGCAAGCAGTAAACAACACAGTGTGCCATTACAGGAACGAGAGAGTTGCATGGTGGTTATATGGTAGTCATACCTTGACCTACTTTACTTCATTGTTTATGTGACTAGCTAAAAACAAGGTTTAGGATCAGAGAATGATCAGGATTTGCAGTATGACTTTGCTGGCCAATGACCTGCAGGAGTACTTGGGTCCAGAGCAGATATTTCTCAACTTCCATTATTTTGCTTCCATTTCTACTCCCCCAAAACTTTGCTTACTTTCATGTCAGTTAATGATATCAGCATTCCCCTAGTTCCCCATGACAGAGAATTAGCAGTTATCTTCAAGTTTTCCAACTTTCTAATATCTAATCCATCACCAAGTCTGTTTTTATTTCTAAAATCTCTCTAATTTTCATAGTTTGTATTCTGAAAGTTCCCCCAAAACTAATGTGGTGTTGCCATTTGGAGGTAGTAGAAACTTTAAGAGGTGGGGCCTAGTGGGAGGTCTTAAGGTCCCTAGGGCATGCCCCAGAAGGGATTAGTAGCATCAGCCAATTCCTCTTTTTCTCTTTCGGCTTCCAGGTCATGAGGTGAAGGGGTTTGCTCCACCACATGCTTCCACCATGATGTGCTCTGGGCCACAGGCCTAAAACAAGGGGGACAACTAATTATGAGCTGGAAACTCCAAGAATATGAACCAAAATAAGCTTTTTCTCTTCATAAGTTGATTATTTCAAACATTTTTTTGTAGTGATGGAAAGCTGACAGAAACATATTAATCTCATATTCACTGTTATTGCCTTTACTCTAGTTCAAGTCACCATGATCTCTGACCTCAATTATTGCCATCATTCCCTGGTTAGTCTCTTGTTTCAATCTATGTGTATCTATAGTTCACTGTTCATACAACAATCGCACAAATTACTCAATAAGCAAATTTGATCCTAACACCCAACCTAAAAAAAATTAATGGCACATTGTTAGTTATGTTTCTTTTCAAAGAAAGAGATTTTCTCCAGTAACCCAATTCTCTTTTCAAATTATTTGCTATGAATTAGCAGTATTAGTGTAATATCTAGTTATGGACATTTATTATGTACCAGATACTATCATGATTTACATGCATTCTCCTGTTGAATCCTGATAACCTTTCAAGTAAGTGTTAATATTATAACTATATTATAGATTAGGAAACTGAAGGTAAACCTGCAGATAGGAAATGTGAACCTGAGTCTGGAGCCCAGTGCTCTTTGCCCATTTATTATGCTTTTTCAGATGAATGTTGGACAATAAGAATCACTTGGATAGAAAAAGAACCTGGGTTGATGCTGGGAATAAAGAAGGGTTTCAGTGAAATATTCAATTTCTGCCAGTAGCTTCTATTTAGTCTGAACAGAAATATACTAATGAACCATTTGTAGGCACTCATTTTTACTCTAGGGTTATGATAGGTTTCAAAAAAGCAGTGGCTCTTAGATGCTGTCTGATCCATCCTTAACTAGGCACCTAGTTAAGTTAAAGATAAGAAGACCTATGCTTAAGTCTGTTTACGCTGCTACAACAAAACAATGCAGTCTAGGTAATTCATAAAAAATAGAAATTTCTTACAGTCCTAGAGCGTGGGAAATATAAGATCAACGCCCTGAAATCTGATGAGGGTTGCCCTCTGATTCCAAGATGGTGCTTTGAACACTGAACTCTGGAGAGGAAGAACATTGAATTTTTACATGACAAAAAGCAGAAGGGCAAAAAAAGGACTGATGGCCTCCATCAAGCCCCTTTATGAAGGTATCTAATCCCATTCACAGGGGAGGAGCCCTTATGTCCTAATCATCTCTTAAAGACCCTACTACTCTCACTACTATAACATTATCAATATATGAATTTTGTAGAGGACATGTTCAGACCACAACTTTCCACCCTTGCCCCTCTATTCATGTTTTTATGTTACAAAATACACTCATTCCATCACAATAGCCCCAAGTCTTAAATCATTCCAGAATCTGCTTTAAAAATCTAAGTCCAGAGACTTATCTCAATCAGATATGAGTGAAACTCAAGGCATGATTCAACCCGAGGTCAATTTCCCTCCAGCTACGAGCCTGTGAAATTCAACAGTTCATGTACTTCCAAAACACAGTGGTGGGACAGTCATAGGATAGACATTTCTATTTCAAAAGGGAGAAATAGAAAAAGAGAGTAACAGGCCTCAAGCAAGTCCAAAGCCCAACAGGGCAAACATCATTAAATCTTGCAGCTTGAGAATTATCTTTTTGACTCCATGTCTGCCATCCAGACACACTGGGCTGGAGGTTGGGTCCCCAAGGCCTCAGGCAGCTCTACCCCCATGACTTTGGAGACACAGCTCTCATTTCATCTCTGGGGAACTCTAGTTACATGTCTGCTGCTTTCCCAGGCTGTGTTACATGCTGGTTGTTATATAGTTCTGAGGTTTGGGGGAAGCCCTGCTCCCACAACTCCACTAGGCATTGCCCTAGTAAGGACTCTCAGCAGTGGCCCCATCTGCACAGTTCTGCTGGGTATTGCCCCAGGGAGTGTCTATGGCAACTCCACTCCTGTGGCAGCTCTCTGGGCCCTGCGGCTCTATGAAGCATCCTTTGAAATCTAGACGGAGGCAGTCTTTCATACTTACATTCTGCATGCCTGTAGAGTTAGGATCACAGGCACACCACCAAAGTTTATAGCCTGTGCCCTCTAGAGCAGCAGCTCAAGCTGACACCTGGGCCCATCTGAGCCACAGTTGGGGTGACTAAGAAGCATTTCAATGAAATGCAGGGAGCAGAGACCAGAGGCTACACTGAGCAGTATTGCCCAGTGGGTGTTCTGGGCCTCTCTCCCAAAATCATTCTGTCCTGAAGACCCTACTACTCTGGGCCTGTGACTGATGTGATAGCCCCAGAGATCTCCAAAATGCTTTTGGTGTCACTATCTTATTGTCTTGACGAATAATACCTGGCTTCCTTTTATTGATATTAATCTCCTTATCAAATGATACCTTGCTATACTTATTGTTTTCTCTCCTGAGCATGCTTATTTATTCTTTTATTTAAAAAAAATAACATATTTTTTAGCTGTAGGTGGACACAATATCTTTATTTTATTTACTTATTTTTATGTGGTGCTGAGGATTGAACCCAGTGCCTTACATGTGCCAGGCAAGTGCTCTAACACTGAGCCACAAGACCAGCTCATGCTTGTTTATTCTTTATGTGGCCAGCCTGAGAGTTTTCCAGTTCTTTACATTCTGCTTCTCTTTTAATTATAAATTCCATCTTCAAATCATTTCTCTTTTCTTGCATTTTACTAAAAGAGTTTAAGAGAAACCACACAGCATCCTGGATACTTTGTTGATTTTTTTTCTAACAAGTATCCTAGTTCATCCTTCTTAAATTATGCCTTCCACAAAGTCCTAGCGCATGCACATAATCCAGCCAAGTTCTTTGCTATTTCATAACAAAGATGGCCCTCCTTCCAGTTTCTAATATCTTGTTCTATATTTCCATCTGAGACTTCATTAGAATAATCTTCACTGTCATGACTACTTAAGTAATCTCTTAAGAAGAATGAAGCTTTCCTTATATCTTCTCTCCTGAGTTCTCATCAGGATCACCTTCAATGTCCCACCCTCATGACTCCATCATTTCCCAAAAGCCATACCTCCTAATACTGCTACCTTGGGGAGTTAACTTCAGCATGCATTTTGAGGGGACAAAAACATTCAAAACATAGTATAACAATCTTGGAAAAAGAAAAGTTGTATTTTCAATTCAGTGGATAGAGATGAGAGTTTCAGCATTTGTTACTTCAGTTAGGTTTTAACAGCCAGAGGTTAAGAACACTAGTTTGGGTATCCTTTTTTGATTTTTGATCATTTCTGTTATGTGATGTTTGTTTATCTTAAGTCAAATACTTTGGAAAATGGATGCTGATGTTTATTATTTCCTTTGAGACTATGTTTCTCTAAGTGTGGTTCTGGGATCTGGAGATGTGTCACCCAGGACTTTGTTATAAATGCAAATTCTCAGGCTCCAATCTGAGAAACAGAAACTCTGGTTTCAGAGCCCAGCAGTCTCTGTTTTATCAAGCCCTCCAGGTGATTTTTGGTGCATGCTACAGTTTAAGAACTGCTGATCCAAGCTGTCCTGGGGACAAGGATCTGCATGTTCTCTTCTTGTTCTGCTATGAGGACAACTGTATCGTGTTAGTGAATAGTTAATATGTGATTTGTAGTGGGTGATTGGAAGAAGGAACAGTCTCTCAGTTTCAAAGCCTTGCTCTCAAGAAACTTATAAATTAGCCTTGTCCCCCAAGAACTGAGCAGAAGATAATTTTGTGGTACAACCCTGATGTATGCTAAAATTTGAGAATCACTTTTTTCCAAGATGTTACCAGCAATTCCAATAGCTGTCACAAAGTGGATGGTGCTAAATTAGGTTTACAGGCTTGGTACAATTGTGACATTTATCCAGAAAGGGCCAATTTACAATAGAAAAAAGTAGGAATTTAGGTTCTGATTTTTCTACAAAAATGTAAGTATTAATAAAATTGATGTGTAGATGTGGAAAGACATCAGTTTTGTGGTGGGGAAAAGTGAATTGCAGAAAATCTGTGTAATGCGATATGATCACATTGAAAAACTGCATGTTTGCTTATGAATAGAAATACAAAGGAAATAATTACTGTTAAGAGTAGCTACCTGGGGATAATAGGGTTGGATGTGGCAGCTACAGTTGTTCCCACCTTATGTGGTTTCAGCTACCTCTTGGTCAAACGTGGTTCAAAAATATTAGATGGAAAATTCCAGAAATAATTCATAAGTTTGAAATTGCACACTGTTCTGAGTAGTGTTATGAACTCTTGCACCACACTGGTTCTTCATGACCATGATGTGAATCATTGGGTACATCCACGATGTTATGCACAACCAACCTGTTATTCACTCAATAGCTGTATCAGATCCACTGTGACAATATTGTACCACTTGGGATCAAGTAACATTATTTTACACAATAGTGGCCCCAATGTGCAAGAGCACTGATGTTGGTGACTTGAATATGCCAAAGAGAAGCCTTAAATGTGCTTCCAGTAAGTGAAAAGGTAGATGTTCTCAATTTAGGGGAAAAAAATCATATGCTAAGTTTGCTAAGATCTACAGTAAGAATGAGAAGAAAAAAAGCATAATATATGTAGAATTTGGTGCTATCTGTGCATTCAGGCATTCACTGGGGGTTTAGGAAGTTGTCCCCTGCAGATAAGGGGGGACTAGTGTATTTTCAAACTTCACTTTATCCACTTTTCCATTTTTGAATTTGTCATGATGAATATATATTATTAATAAACTATTTTAATAGAAGAGCTTTTCGTTGAAAAGTAATACCCATATAATAAATAATTCAAGTAGTACAAAAGGTAGCCTGTTTTAATAAATCATCCTAAACTTAGATTTAAACTTTTTAAAATACTTATTTATTTTATAAGCAGTAATAGTTCATATAAAGAGAGAGAAGGAAAACGCTTCAAAATGCCAAAAGGTGTTGTGGAAATGCAATATCTTAAATTAGAATGAATAAATGGGAAAGAAAAAAGAAGGGTAAACATTTAGCATACATTATATCAAGTAGGTATTAGCTTAGATATGCAATATACACAAAACAAAAAGAAATATTACCATGACTTAGGCTAGCCTCTTTATTCATCAAGCTCAACTATTGGTAATCACCCAAAATAAAGCTTTATATTTCTTCTGGTGCCCAAGTAAACTGTTTACCATTCTCAGCTGCAATATTTCCAGGCTCTGAAAAGGTCTGGTGTTCTTATTTTCACAGCATCCTGACAAGGGCTAGCAGTTTTCTCCAATGACACTACCATACCTAAAAATCTTTAGTGGTCAAGTTCTCCTTCCCTCTCCTTTCTACAGGTTTCAAAAGCTGTTAACTATTCTCTTCTCCCCTTTCTGGAAACAACTCCCTTTCTTAAGGCTGCTAATTAGATTTGGAGGAAAGTGGCAGTGCAAAGTCCACTTTTCTTCAATATTCAGGGGGAAAAAAGCTTTTTGGTTCAGTCCTCCTTCCATTTATTTTCTTCTTAAATGCCTGACCTCGAATCAGGGAACAGCTTCTTTTGGCAGCCAAGTTACCACCTCATTCACTTAACTTCACTTCTTCTAGATGAATGGCTCATATCCATAGAAAAAGCTTTCATTATCATACTGCTTCAGGTTGAATATTTTACAACCTGCTACAGACTTCTATAGCCCTACTTTTAATGCAGACTGCTTTGAAAACATGCTTTGACCTTTCCCCTCAAAATGTTTTAAAAGACATTTAAATATGACAGACCAGTTTTAGTTAGAGAATAATGCAGTTCTCTCTTGTGTGGCACATGTCCTAAATTTGGAACAATAAGGAGAAGATTAGAAGAGCAAGAATGACACGTCAATTCACAAAGAAGCCATATATTCTTTTTTCCTTACTGGGCTAGGAAGTGTCTGCCCTAAATCAATCAGTTCCATCATATGCAGTGGTAAAACATTACAGATGTATTCCCATTAAAATCAGGAGCAAGATAAAAAGACCTACTATCACTATTATAATTAATATTTTTATTCCTTAGCCAGTACAATAAAGCAGGAAGCAGAAATACTGGAAATCAAGAGACTCAATTAATATCTACAAATAAGATACTTTCCTAACCCAGGGGAATCAAAATGAAATGCATTTAAAATGTGAGTTTAAAAGTTTACCAGCTCCCCTAAACATTTCAGTAATCAGTTAGAAAACAGTGGAGAACCCATTGACTGTAACACCAAAAATATGGTTAAGATAAAAATTTTTGTTTTGTTAATTCCCTTAAAACAGTTTTAATAAAATTTATAAGAAAAATCACAAAGATGGGGCTGGGAGTATAGTGGGTAACTAAGTAGTAAAGTGCAGGTTTAGCACACATGAGACCCTGGGTTCCATTTTTAGAACCAGAAAGAAAGAAAAAAGAACAAGAAAAGAAAAAGATTCCAAATATTTTGTAATTTGATGAAGTAATTTTAAACTTTATTCTAAAGAATACCTAGCCAGGAACAAATATTTTCTGAAGAAGAAGACTAATGAGGAGGATTCATTGTAACAATAAAATCTGGTTCAAAATTACAATATGGTGACTAAAGCAGTATTGTACTGGCACATGGCTTAAAAAAACAAAACAAAACAAAAAAATCAAAAGCAACAACAAAAACCCAAATAAATGTACCAAATTGTAAAGCTCCAAAATAGTGAAATAGAACTTAATGTGTTTCCCTACAAGTTAAGGCATATGCCATTTTGGACCTGTGTTAGCACAGTGATAAAAGGATTTGTGTTGTGGCAGCTGTTGCTATTCTGCTGAGTTCCTGGATTATTTTGAACAGAACCCTGCCAGATAGAGTCCTTGACAGTCTTCTAGAAGCTCCTAGGGAAAGTTAGTGGGCATGGTTTTCATAGACCAAGGATTTCTTCTAATGTTTCCTTCTCTTTCCTTTTGAACGTGTATGCAACAAGGATTGAATTGCTTGTTTTGGCAGATGGATTTAAATACTTAGAAGGTAGCACTACCTCTGGATTTTCCTTTTGTAGGTGTCAGGTTAAAATAATGACATATCATATTTCTACTCTTTGATCTAAAGAGCAGTTTTAACGTAATTTCAAAATTCTACTTCCCTGAAGTGATTACCTCAGTTTGCACATTTATTAATGTAACATCATAATCTTATCTTTTGGCAAGCTTCATTTTAAAAGCAAAGGAGACAAATGAATCTCAATTGCCTATCCTTAGTGCTACTCTATAGTGTATATGGAACCAAATATGTATGTGTACCTTTTCCTTCTTTCTTTCTTTCCTTCTTCCTTCCTTCCTTCCTTCCTTCCTTCCTTCCTTCCTTCCTTCCTTCCTTCCTTCCTTCCTCTCTCCCTCCCTCCCTCTCTCTCTCTCTCTTTCTTTCTTTTTTTCCTTCTTTCTTTCTGTCTTTCATACTTGGGATTGATCTCAGGGTCTTGCTTTTGTTAGGCAAATGTTCTACCACTGAGCTATAACCTCAGTCCTGTAACTTTTTAAAAATTAACTTAAAATATATGAAATTATATTTGTTTAGGAAAACAAAATTGTTCTCAACCAGTAAGAACTAGATTGAAGAGAAAGCATTTCTTTTCTTTCCACATTTTATTTTGTGTTATAGTTGTATGTAATGATGGGATTTGATGTTACATATTTGTACGTGCACACAATATAACAATATAATTTGGCCAATATTGCTCCCCAGCACTTCCCCTATCCTTTCCCATCCCCAACTCCCTAGTCCCTTTCCTCTACTGATCTCCCTTTGAATTTCATGAGCTCTTACTGAACTTTCTTATCCTTTTTTCCCTTTAGCATCTACATATGAGAGAAAGTTTATGACCCTTGAACTTTTGAGTTTGGCTTATATTACTTAGTATAATGGTCTCTAGTTCCATCCATTTTCCTGCAGATGACATATAAATATGGAACACTTCACAAATTTGCATGTCATCCTTATGCAGGGGCCATGCCAATCTCTTCAGTATCATTCGTATTTTAGTATATGTACTGTTGAAGCAAGTTGAAGAAAACATTTTAAAAATCATTTATGTTTCTTTTTGTAAATTGAAGGTACCAAGAAATATGTTGATACCATCTAATACATTTCTTTCAAAAGCTTGTTGTGCTCAAGTTTATAATTATGAATGAAATCAGGTTCTTCCTTTCAGCTGGCCAATTTTGTCTTATTTTCCTGGTTTAAATAAAACTAATTTTGGCAACGAATTTTCTATTTATCACTCATTTAATAGAGGAATATTTTTTGATTTGTTTCCTATGTACCAGTGTCTATACTAGGCTTTACATTGTTAGAATAAAATAAGTGTATTTTTCCTAGCTCTCATGAAGTCTTTAGTAGAGAGATATTAGATAATTAACTGGTCAAATAGATACATAATTACAAATATTGGTAAATTCTACAGAAGAAACAAATAGATACACAAAGAGAAAACAACTGGAATTGTATACTTTAATTTGGTTGTTTAGCTTAGGTGAAAGGAAAGCTTTCTCCAAGGAGTCAACCATGCAGAGGGTGGGTGGAAGAATGTTCTAGGAAGAAAGAACATTCTCTAGGGGAGATGTAAAGCATTCTAGAGTAGCTGAAAGTTCAGTGTGGCTAAAGATTGGAGTGAGAGCTAGACATTAGCATGAGAAGAGATGGGAATGGCAGGTAGGAACCAGACAATGTAGGGCTTTGAAGTCTTTAAATTTTGCATGTTACTAGAAATGTGAAGGAGAGTCATTATAAGGTCTTAAGCAGGGGAACAATATGATCATATTAATTTTTTTGTTACATTGGGTATTGAACCCAGGGGTGCTCTACCACTGAGGTACATCCCCAGTTCTTTTGTCTTTGAACTTGAGATCCTTATGCTTCAACCTCCCAAGCCACTGGGTTTACAGGTGTGCACCACCATGCCTGGCATGATTTAAATTTTTTTGGTAATCATTTTGGCTTCAATGTGGGCAAGAATAGATCAGGGGAAGAACCAATACTGGCAGAAGTCAGCTATTGTTTCTGAGTAATGAGTCATGCCCAAATTACCAAATGAGCCCTTCTAAGACAAAACATTTTGATCTCAAACTACCATGTTTGTTGCATCCACATTATACCCATAGTGACTCTCTTTAAATACTTATGTATATAGTTTTATAGTATTACACAAACTACTCATCTGTGACAACATGCTACTTTACCTTTGCCTATGAAATACATTAAATGTAACATTCTATTGAAAGTTGCATTTCTTAACTATCTTTTATTTTGAAGGTCAAGTTTGCATGTTATTTCTTTGGTTATGCATAATTGTGAATAAATAATGAAGGATGTCATATCAATTTACTCTAGATTCAGTTCCTCAGATCCTACCCAAGGGAAAAATGCATCAAAGAGTTGAGAAGGAGTTTCTGTGATATCTATTCATACTAAGCAATTCTGGGTGTTGTTTCTTTGCCAGTTTTTTTTTTTTAATCCAGCTGTTTATGTGTTAACAAAGTATTGAGAATAGATAAAAGTCAACGTGATTTTCTAAAATTTTAATAGAATGACAAATGTGGCTATAAAGAAACATTAACTTTGTTAGAAGTTGTTTTACGTAATGGTTGCACAAAGAATTTTTGGCATCAAAAAATTGTGGTCATGGTTTCTACGAGTTTGCCTCCTGGGGACATGGAGAAACCAGCATATCTGGTAACCTGGAATGTCCTGGCTATCCATTGGGCTGAGGGCATGCCAGTGATCTCTACTCTGAGAATGAACCAAGGACAAGTGGAACTTGGTGAGTATTCCTGAAAAGAGCACAGAGCTCTTCAAAAGGAAGAGGTAAGTAGTCTCTGATAAATTTGAGGAAACTAAAATGGCTAGAACATTACGAAAAGAAGTTAAGTTGGGTGGCAGAACCTGTCTGAAATGAATGGAACAGGAATTAGGGTTGATAACCTACAACTGAAAAAAAAAATCTTTGAGACCTAGTATGAATTCCTCTTCCTTTTGAGGCATACCAAGAACTGAGTGAGACCTGAATGAGGTTGGACTTAAGAGAATTAGGGCATTAGCCAAGTGGAAATTTGCAACAGTCAAGGATCAGAGTGGAGGAAATGAAGACTTCATGTTCAGAAAGTTATGAGAAATAAGCTCTAACAGAAACCAAGGGATGTGGTGTCATCTGAAATCTATCACAGATTAAAAGCCTGAATGGGTTATTCTACCAAACCTTTGTTGCCCTAGAAAGAATGAGGTGAAGGAAAGAAACTTGGATTGTTTTGACTGCATTAGTCAAACTGAGCTGAAGTGAACTTTATGTTAGAATAACAAGTTTACTCTGAGATGTTATCACTGTATTTCTGATTGTGTTTTATTGTCTTTTAGTTTTCTTATGAAAGCTCTGGTTACAACGAATCAATCTTATCTTACTGAACCCACAGTAAAGGGACTTTCTAGATATCCGTCAAGATAGATGGGAAGAGACCTTTGTACCCTGTACGACCTGTAGAAGTAGCAGAAGCCATCCAGAATTGGGTAGTGAGGCTGGGTAGATGGGTGTCATAAAACTAACAAAAATTTTCAGACAACTGTGGATATGAAGGTTTTCCTTCCGGGGTCATTTTGTCACCGCACTTCAAAATCAAACTGACCTTTGAAATGCAGAAAATCATGGGTGTTTTGAATAAAAATGAAAGGAAAAGTTCAGAGCAGAAAGGCCATGAACCTCTCTCTCATCTTGCTTTAAAAGAAACCCTAAACGAAAAAGATCAGCTTTTAGGGAGAAGTGACTACTGTGGCTGTGAAATTCCTAACCACAGGACAAGTGAGGAACATTTGGAAGGAATATGTGAGTAGAGGCAAAAGCAAAACCACTCAAATCTATTTGGGGTTTTAAAAGACCATTGATACTTTTGCAGGGCAAAGGGAGGAGAATTTGCTGGATTTGATCAATTGCTGTCTTATACAAACAGTCTGAAATGAAACAGTGAGATTGTTTTGGGTATTAAGATGCCCCATGGCCAGCTTATTCACTTTTTTCCTTCTTGAAACACAGGAACTTGAATGCCAGACTCTGGTGTTAATTGTAAATAAAGACTACAAACTTCACAACTAGTCACATTTATATTTTTTACATAGTTCACAGCTTGGCGTATCCAAATATACTACAAATATTTTGGTAATACTTTTTCTACAAAGACAAATAAGTTCCTAACAATCATCTATTTTATATGTACCTAAAAAGGAAATATTTCAGCTTGCACCTTATGGATCCTTTCTGAAATTGCCACAGAATGCCAATTTATATGCTAATCAGAAAAATGCAAATGTAGTTTATTATTTGAGGAATTACAATGGGTCTGGTATCCAGTTTGGTCAGTATATTAAAAAAAGGTGGCAAATGTCTTATAATTAAGACTGTCATAGTTGGTTTCTAACATTGTGAACACTTCTCTGAAATTAGTGTCCCTTACATTTGTGTACAATGTATATTCCTATATGCCGAAACTGCTCAGTGAATTGACAATAAAGATGTCATGTACTCATATGAGGAAACCAAAGATAGCTACATGACATTGGGATGATAGAGTATTGCTGGGAATTGTGCATAGCTTTAGGAGTCAGGAGATTTTGGGAAAAGTCCAGGTTGACACTAAATTATCACAGGTAAACATGAACAGGATAATTTGGGGCTTAGATAGGTCATTTTCCAAGGATGTGCGGAGAGCCCTGAAATTCCCTGGAGACATCTTAAAGCTAACTGGTGGTTAAGAAAGAATGATTAGGATGTTCTAGATGACCCTTCAATTAAAGTAGCTCTTTTTTATTTGTTTAACAAATTGATCTTCTATGTAAGATTTAATTTGGATCTAGGTTTCTCTGGGCTCTGTTATGGTCTGAATGTTTATGCTCCCCCTAAATTCATGTGTTGAAATCCTATTCCTCAAAGCAATGGGAGTTAGGGAGGGATTAGGGCCCTATAAAAGAGACCCCAGAAAGATTTTTGCCTTTTCAATATGTGAGGACACAGCAAGAAGGCATCAGCTATGAACCAGAAAATGGACCCTCACCAGATACCAAATCTGTCAATGACTCCATTTTAGGCTTCTCAATGTCCAGAATGGTGAGAAATGTCTTTTGTTTATAATGTATCCAGTCTCTGGTCCTTCGTTATATCAGTCTGAAGGGACTAAGACAGGTGCCCCCCAAATCACTGTATGAAGTGTTCCTCCTGCTAAGATGCGTTCATGCTCTACCACTTTTTAACATTCTGATTCAAATTGACATCATATAATCATTTAAAATCGCAATCACTTGAATATTGGAACTATCCATTCCATAAGGCCAGTGGACTATTTTCCTCTTAATCCTTTAAGATACAACTGTGTTCACAATCTCTGTGACAATGGGCAGTTCAGATGTTTCTTGCTTGTTCACTGTCAGGTAGTGAGAGATCCCTTCTACTTCCCCCTTAGTTCTTATGTGGGTTCTTTGGCTGGATCTAGGAACCTAACTAATATAAAAGCCAATTAACAAAAGAAAAATACAAAAGATGTATTATTTTTACATGTGCATGGGCATCTTCTCAAGAAAGTGAAGTCCAAAGAAATGACCCAAGAATGATGCTTTAATACATTTTAGGCAAAGAATAATAAATATATTAAGGAATGACACAACAAATAGATATCTGGACTAGGGTAGTAAATTCTAGGGAGGTTACTAAAAGATACAGGGGATGTAGAAGCTTGTGGAAGATAAGGGTTTCTTCAGTTTGTTTATTCAGGTTCACTATAGCACTGATGACAAGTCTCTGGTGATCAAGACTATTTTCCAGCCTTGGTATGTGAAGGACATCCCTCCCCAAAGAGACTTTATGGCCTGCTGCCTGTAGGAAAACACATTCCTCAAGTGATTTCTTCAGCTTCAAGTAATCAATATACCAATTTGGCATATTTTGAGATGGCAGGTCTTTAACTCCTTCATCACTACACAGTGACTTAACCTTACCATATTCTTTACCAAATCATCTTTGCCTCTTTTCTTTCCTGTTGCCATGATTGACACACCAGCTGACAGTGTTATGAATAGGAAGGTTTGGGCAGAGTGACTGTCAGAAATATTTTTACCGTGTGAAAGGACGTTCGTGGAATGTTATGGCATCATTGCCTCCTGCCCCTCAGAGAATGTGGCATTGAGTATTGGGCTCTTGCCACTGTACCCGGCTTACCAAAGTGTGTTCCTGGCCTCATTGTACATTACAAAGTACTTAAGTAATATCCTCACCTTATCTATTGTAATGTATTTATTTTCATATTCTTCCTTATGCCTCAATTTAGATTTTAATTTTGACTTAGATATTATTTAGCTAAAGTCCTCAAAATACTTTGGTAAATGCTATTACCAGAATTAGAACATCCCCCCTGACTTGCAGTGAGATTTGTGCTAAAGTTCACAATGTGAATTTGATAGCTCTAAACATGAGATATGTGCTTGCTGTGTTTACTGAAATCCCTCAGTCCCCTATCACTTTCCTTAGATTTCAAAGTTATGGAATTGTCCAGTATGTTTGCTCAGAATGACCTGATGTGACTCAAGTGTTATTCTGGGCATGATGCTGTTGCCAATTACATTGGTCCACATGCTTTAATATGATTTGCATTACCAATATAAATGACTTGACTGCATATGATTCCTTTGTATTTTCTATTGTAATTACATTCTATTCCTTTTCAGACATTTCATTAAGTCAGATTATAATATGACATCTTGATACAATGCAGTTTTAAGTGGATCCTCTCTCAGTGCTTTAATTTTAAACATGCCATATCTTAAATTGGGGGCATGCTTTAGTTGCAAATTTATTAACCTCTTACATATCTTGGGTTGTGTTCAAAATTGTTTTTAAGTTCCTACATACCAAGCTAGAGTAAGCATGCCATTAACTGAAAAATATTCCTACTTTTTAAATTCATTCATTTTGGGGAGCAATGTATGTCTTAACATGACTCTGAGTAAGGAATTTCTAGAAAAGGTATTGACATGGTTTAGACACCAGTTTCTAGCTAGTTTTTCTCATAGGTGGCTGTGTATGTTGTGAGATTTGATGACTCTTACCTTTAAAAATATTCCCCTCACTAGCTTATTTAAAATTAGGAAGTTGATCCTCATAGTCTTTGGTCTGTATGAGTAGTTTCTTGAAATGCAAATTGGATAGTATATCAATTATTACCTGTCATTAACATCCTAGTACAGATTTACTTAAAAGATATCTGATAATTAGTTGAAAAGGACCACCAGAGTAACTTTACCACCAGAGTAACTTTCAGACTATTTTAGAGAGTGGGGTGTTCTTGATGTGAGTATCTAGGATACAATACTATAACATCTTCCTCCTTTCACAGTTTCCTTTCATTGCCTAATATTCTCAGTGTTTCCCCCTTTCATCCAGGCAATTCTATTAAACTTTTCCCACAAAAGTGATCTCATTAAAATAGATTTTACCTTGTCGGCCCTCTGGTGGGAGGGAGGGAGCCTAGGACAGATTCTGTAGCTTCTTATGGAAAGTCCTTGAAAACCATTCTCAATATTATTTTCCATACACTCTTTTTTGCTTTAGTCCTTTATCTTGATTGAACACAACCTCTCAAACTTCCTCTGTGCAAGGCTTCTGGAGAGAAAAAAATGTTAATTAAAACCTTTTAAGTCTGAAAAGAACTTTATTCTACCATTAACATTGAATGGGTATAAGCTTCTAAATTGGAAAAAATTGGTCCATATATTTTTTTTGAGGGGGGTTACCAGGCATTGAACTCAGAAATACTCAACCACTGAGTCACATCCCCAGCCCTTTTTTGTATTTTATTTAAAGACAGAGTCTCGCTGAGCTGCTTTGTGCCTTGCTGTTGCTGAGGCTGTCTTTGAACTCACTGTCCTCCTGCCTCAGTCTCCCAAGCTGCTGGGATTACAGGGGTGCACCACCATGCCTGGCATGGTGTATACTTTTAAAAGTATTGGTTCATTGGTTTACAATTTCTAATGCTGCTGTTGAGTCAATGTTGTCATTTTGATTCCATGGTATTCTGAAATTTTACTATAATTTGTTCTGATGAGTCTGGTTTTATTCATTACATTAGGCACTTGAAGGCCCTTCCAGTTTGAGAATTCATACTTTACAGTTCTGGAAAAATTTCTTGCAATCTCGGATAATTGCCCTTTGTCTGTTTCTCTATTCTCTATACATGTTATCATCTAGATGTTGGACATTCTAGACTGAACCTCAGATTATCTCTTCTTATTTTCCATCTTTTTCTCTTTATTCTATCTTCCAAGAGGTTTCTTCCAATTTATATTCCAACACTAATATTTTTATTTCATCTTTAATTTCCAAGACTTTTTTCTTCATTCTCTGAATCTTAATCTCCTCCTCTTCCTCCTCCTCCTTCTCCTTTATAGCCAATTGTGCATGAATGCTGAGTATTCTCATATTAAAGGTAAGATTTAAAAAATATTCTTTGGTTTCTGGCATTGCCTTTGTTTCTGACAAGTTCCCCTTTTCTGTTTTATTGTTTTTCTCTCATTCCTCAATATGTCCCCACAACATTATTATTATTATTTTTTTGTAGTACAGTGGATTGAACCCAGGGACAATTTACCACTGAGCTACATCCCCAACCCTTTTATTTTTTTATTTTGAGACAGGGTCTCACTAAATTACTGGGGTTGACCTCGAACTTGTGACATTCTTGCCTCAGCCTCCTGAGTTACTTGGATTACAGGTGTGTGCCACCACACTAGGCTTGTTTTTCCTTCTTGGTAGAATAACAAGACACTGAGAAGTTGATTAGAAGTTCTGTGTGTATGAAT
This sequence comes from Sciurus carolinensis, assembly GCF_902686445.1. Classification (NCBI taxonomy): domain Eukaryota; kingdom Metazoa; phylum Chordata; class Mammalia; order Rodentia; family Sciuridae; genus Sciurus; species Sciurus carolinensis. Next base: position 93,872,678 of record NC_062232.1, read on the forward strand.
AGGCCCTGTTATATGGTAAATTTCCCTTTAAGTTGAGAAAACTAAACTTTCTCACTGGGATTATCCAAAATGTCATTATATTTAGCTCTTTCTGTTGGACAATTTAATTTCCCCAGATAGAAGTAGTCCAGTTTCCTTAGGATGCTACAATTATGGCTTTCAGTGTTCTGGGGTGCAAGAGAGGAGTGGGTGCAGTCTAAAGATTGAATAACTTAATATGCAGACTTTATATGCCCATTTTCAGTGTGGCAACTCACACCAGTTCTTACATAAAATTTTCCAGCAAAGAAAAATCTCCAGTTTTGTACATGCATTAGCAAAGGGAAGTTACTCAAGGAGTGTGTGAACAAATTTGGGGAATGTGCTCTAAACTCTTTATACCAAATGCCAACCTATCTTTCTGATTTCAGTCCTACCCACTCCCCACCTCAAAAGATTCTTGATGCCTCCAAATCTTCAGACTTTCCGAGGTTCTGCAGCATGAATTGCCTTGATTTTGTTGGCTTCTCCCCAGTTTCAGGCTTAGGTTTCGGTATTATCTGCTCGGCTAAGTCAGTTACCACCTGTCCATCTACTTTTCAACTTATAAAATGTGTGTTGACATTTCTTTTCTACTGTCATCTTTTTTCATGTTCTCTTTGTCCTTTTAGGTTTTGTGACTTGCTTTTCCTTTTCTTTTTTTTTAAAGGTTCCTTTTGCTATTCTAGTGAGGTTTTAGGAGTGAGTGAAGAGAAGTGCATTACTTAATATGCTATGCTTAAATGGAGGTCCCTTTATTAACTTTAGTATGATATTCCATAGTATGTATGGACCAACCAGTGATATACAAAATATTTCATATCCTTTAGGACCTGAGCCCCAACCAATCAGAATGGGCATCAATCATTGTAGTAAATAGAGGCCTTGAATCCCCTGCTGTGCAAGGGTTACACCTTTAGTTGCTAGATTATGTGCAGGTTCAAGGTATCTGGTGGAAAAAACTGAGCTGACAAGAGTGCTAGATGATTTTGCTCAGTGTTGATAATTAAAGCAGAAATATTAATGGATCATTCTGGAAGTATGTCATTATTTTATTAACCAATTTACCTTAATTTGTGCATGCTGGAAAAATGGCAATCAGAGATGTGCAATAATCTATTTAATGAATCCTCTACAGATGAAAAATTTTATTTCCAGTTTTTGTTTAGGTGAGACTGGTGGCTCCTTACTAGAATGATAAGAGACTACTTTGAACAACTTTGAGCTCATAAGTTTGAAGAACTAGAAAATGGACCCATTTTTGAAAATCATAAGCTACAAAATCTAGACCAAGATAAGATCAATTCTATACTATCTTTTTCAGAAAACAGAATACCAATTAGTGCTATGAAGATAGTATTAACCTGTTACCAAAACGAGACCATGACATCACCACAAAAGAAAACAACAGACCAATATCCTTATGAATATAGGTGCAAAAATCCTCAACAAAATACTAACAAACAAATCCAGGAACATATGCAAATGACTACATACCATGATCAAGTGAATTATGTCCCAGGAATACAAGTATGTTCAATATGCAAAAATAAATCAATATAGTATACTATATTCAGAGAATAAAGAACAAAAACCACATGATCGTATCAATAGACACAGAAAGAAACATTGAAAAGAATTCAACACCCATTCATGACAAAAATTCAGAAAAGTACATATAGGGAGGAACATCCTCATCTTGAGGAAGAACATGTATAAAATCCCTACAGCTAACATTATACTTATTAGTGAGAGATTGAATGAGTTTGCTCTAATATCATGAACAAATGTAGAGATGGTTATTCTCACCATGCTTATTCAACATATTTCTGGAAATTCTATGCAACATGATAAGGCCAGAAAAGGAAATAAATATCATGCAGACCAGAAAGGAAGAAGTAAATCTGTCCCTCATTGCAGATGACATGTTTGTCTATGTTGGAGATCTCAGAGAACTCCTAGAACTAATAAGTGAATTCAGCAATGTCTCAAGACATAAGATAAATATATAAAATGTATTTGTATTCCTTTATACTAACAGTGAACATATGGACACCAAAATGAAAAATCTAACAATATATGCAGTCATTGAAAATAAAGAAGCATGCAGGTATAAATCTAACAAAATGTACAAATTTTGTATGCTGAAACACAGAGGAGAGACTCAAAGAAAATCTAAATAAACAGATACATTATCTCGTTCATGGATTGAAAGACTCCACAAAGTTGTTAATTTTCTCCAAGTTAATATACAGGTTTAACTTGATTCCTATCAAAATCCCAGAAAGAATTTTTGTGGATATAGATGAGATTATTCTAAAATTTACATGGGGGAAATAGCTAAAACATTTTTGAAAAGATGAAAAATGTGGGAGGAATCAGTCTACCCAGTTTCAAGGTTTATTATATGGCTACCATAATTAAAACTGTGCAATATTGATGGAGTGATAGATAAATAGAACAATGGACCATAATAGAGAACTCAGAAATAAATTCACACAAATATGTCCAATGATTTTTGACAAAGATGTAAAACCAATTAGATGGAGGAAAGATAATTTGTTCAACAAATGGTGCTGAAGTAATTGGATAGCCATAGAACAAAATAAATAAATAAATAACCTTGAACAAAGCCTAACACCTTACTGTAACTGTTAGCTTAACATAGATCATGGACATTTTACTTATTTATTTGATACTGGGGATTGAACCCAGGGGCACTGACTACTAAGCTACACCCCCAAATCTTTTTTGTAGTTTTTATTTTGAGATAGGGTCACTCTCACTTGTTCAGGTGTCCTCAAACTTTGGATCCTTTGGCCTCAGACTCCCAGGTAGCTGAGATTACAGATGCATACCACTGTACCCAGCTATTAAAATGTAAACTTCAAAACTTTTTGAAAAATAAAAGAGAAAAATCTTTGGTGTGTAAGGATAGGCAGAGTTCTTAGATTTTATATCCAAAGTATAATCCATAAAAGAAAAATTGATAAATTGGGCTTCATCAAATTTCAAACTTTAAATGAAAACTGTAGACTGTGAGAAAAATTTTTCAAACCATATATTTTCAAAGGACTCATACTATCATCTATAAAAAGGCCTCAAAACTCTACAGTAAAAAAAATCCCCAGTAGAAAATGGGCAAAAGACAGGAAAAGACATTTCATGAAAGAAGATATTAGAAATGACAAACAAGAACATGAGAAAATGTTCAATGTCATTAACCATCTGAGAAATGCAAATAAAACCCTGAGATATCACTACATACTTAACAGAAAGGTTAAAAAAAGGGGCCGGTAATGCAACTCAGTGGTAGAGCATTTGCCTAGCATACAGGAGGTCCTGGGCTCAATCCTCAGCACTATAAAAAATAAAAATTTAAAAGATCTAAATATTGAATATTAAAAAAAAGATTTTATCCAATGAAGATTCCATTTATAGCACTTAGACTACCTGAAATAATGTATTTTGTTGATTCAACTTTAAAAGGGCAATAAAATTACTATATTGGAGGTGAGGGACTCAGATGTTCCGGGTGCTTAAAGTTTCTTTCCTACATGAATATTTATACATATGCACATTCAGAGTACCATAATTTAAAATGGGAAAACTGGAAAACTTCATCTTCTAATAATCAGTATTAGTTACAGTACATTACTTGATCAATAGTTTACAACCATACAAAGTCACATTTACGGGAATATTTTATACGAACTAGATAGTGATAATGATTTTTAAAAAATTACATTATAAAGCTATAAAATAAATTCAATTTTTGTAAAATCAAAATGGGAATATAATTATTTAGGTATGTCTGAAAATCTGGTTTAAAAAGCATTAAATTTCTCTTTTTCAAACTTTCTATAATGCTAACATATGAATCCTATAAATGGGACAAAACTAAGTTTAAAAAAATTTTTAAATGAACTCTTCCAATCTACATTAAAAGTGACAAAGCCATCTGTATAATTAAAACCTCAATTATTCAGAAACTTACACTTTCATAATGATGGAGAATAATAAAGCAAAAGTTCTTAAATTTATGAAGATGACAATACAGTTGGCCCTTCTTATCTGTGGTTTCCATATCTGTGCATGCAACCAACAACAGATAAAAAATATTTGGGAAAAAATAATTGCAGCCAAGAGTAGTAGCATTTTCCTGCAATCCCAGCTACTTGGAAGGCTGAGGCAGGAGGATATCTTAAGCTCATGAGTTGGAGACCAGCCAGGATAACATAATGAGAGTTCCATCTCAAAAAAAAAAAATTGTGCCTCCACTGAATATGTGCAGACTTTTTCCTTGCCATTATTCCCTATATAGTATAACAACTATTTACATAGAAATTGTACTAAGTTATTCTATTAAATAATGTAGGGATGATTTAAAGTATATGGAAAGATGTGTATGGGTTATATGCAAACACCACACCATTTCATGTAAGAATTTTTGGTATAGGGGAGGAATGTTGGAACCCATTCAAATGAACACCAAGGAGCAACTATAATGCAATATTAAAGTGCAGTCATAGTCTTATTTGTCTTAGAATAAATTTAATTCTAACAGTTGTATGTCTTATTTTAAATATATATGTCAATTTCTGTGAAACACAAACAGTAGATTTGGGCTTTCTTCTCTCAATTGTATGGCAATCAATTCACTTTATGTTTTTAAGAAAAGAAAAAAAGTGTATTTGTAGCTTGTACCACAGAACATACCACCATTTTAAGTATATAAAAAGTTAACAAAGGTTTTACATTTCCAGAAAATAACTTGGCAGAACAAATTAAAAGCTTTATAGTTTTCATATTAGTTGTCTCATTACTCCTTTTAGGATTGTATAAAAAGAAATATTCAGAAATACAGATATTGATGGGTAAAAATGTTAATTATGGCAATAATACACTTTAAAGAAAAGCAGCCTCTGGGCATGGTGGGACATTCCTGTAATCCCAGTCACTCAGGAGGCTGAGATAGGAGGATCACAAGTTTGAGGCCAGCTTCAGCAATTTAGTGAGGCCCTAAATAATTTAGTGAGGGGCTGGGGAGATAGCTCAGCTGGTAGAGTGCTTGCCTTGAAAGCACAAGGCCCTGAGTTCGATCCCCAGTACTGCAAAAAAAAAAAAATAATAATAATAATAATAATTTAGTGAGAACTTGTCTCACTAAATTAAATTAAAAAATTAAAAAGAGTTGAGTGTGTAGCTCAGTGATAGAGCACCCCTGAGTTTAATAGCCAGTACAAAAAATTTTAAAAATAAATAAAAGAAAAAAGGAAATAACTAAGAGCAATGAGCATGAGCTCTTAGAGAAAGGAGCACTGACTTCTAGTCCCTGGGCCACAACCTATTGGCAGGGTCAATTATTTTTCTCTGACCTCTCATTTTTACTTCTATAAAATGGAGAAATTAGTGATATATTCCTTAAGGGTTCTCAAATTAAATAATGTTCACAAAAGCACTCTACAAATTAATTATCTTATTCACTGTTCTTTAATATTTTATGCCAAATGAGATGAACAGGACCCTTTGCTTTACTTAGTGAATCCTTGGATGCACATTACTGACTGGAGTTCTGCAATCAGACAATGTTCATGTGGGAAATATTTTGTAGAATGTTGCTTATGTTGCAATTAAGTAAATATTCTATAGTGGCTTCTTTTTTCGCATTACAAATATTTTTTCTAAAATAACTCATCAGAAAGCTACTTGTGTGATGACATTGGTTTATTTGGATATCACCACCTTTTCTCCTTTTTATTAGACTCATTTGCAGTTTCACAGACAGAATTGCATTTTTGAGTTACCCCATCTAAGTGCAGTGTTTGTTTCCATCAAAGTTGACTTTCAACTTAAAATCTCACTCAAACCTGATTGATGGCCTCTCCAGTGGCCTTCCAGTTTGGGAAATGAACAGACTTAACAAAACAACCACTATTATTTTTTTACAGGTCTATTGAAGTGAGTTGTGTAAAAATGCTCAGAAAGGACCTCAAATAGATCTAGCAATGAAAACAATTTTTGCAGGTTTGCTTGGGCGAGAGTGCAACTGTTGCCTAATATAAAAACAGAGCTAGATGGAAGGGTTTTGTAAGACTTCTAAAATATCAGCCATTTCACATAATACTTTACAGTGCTGGACTTTCTTTGGTATTGCAGAATTTATGATTTTTCTTTCATTTTTTCTATTTGGATCTAAAAAGGTCTGTGTTCATCTGGATGTAGTGACAGATGAGGCTGTTTATACTTCATATGTCCGAGAGCATACTCTGGATTACAGAGGACATGAAATGCACAGAGAATGGTTCTCTAACAAGTGCCAAACAGTGTGAGGAAGTCCTTCTTTCTTTTGCTCTGAGGTACATTCACTAAGTCACCTCATCATCCTGTGTACCAGTGTCCTCTTGTGAAAGGTGTCCTTATGGATGCACACTTATATACAATTTGCTTATTTCTTCTCAAACAGACATTATTATCTCATGTACATATATGACTGCATGACCTACATAATTCTATAATATATATAATTAGAAAAATGAGAGATTACACTCCATTTATGTATGATCTATCAAAATGTACAAATGCATTCCACTGTCATGTACAACAAATTAGAACAAATAAAAAACTTAAAAAGAAAAAAAAAGAAACAACAAAACAAAATGTATACCAGCCAGGGAGTGAAACATCTTTTTTCCATCCCTTTCTCCTTCTTCCCTTTCTTTTAGTTTTGTTTGGTTTCCTTTTCCATTTCTTCTCTGCTTCATGCACCCACTTTATGTCGAATCATTCTTATCTTCCTTTATGCCATGAAATACATAGAAGCACGAAGTAGCTTATGAAGGATTTGAAAAGTGTTCCTCACCTCCCAACAAGAGTATAGAGATAATGGAAAATATATAATTGTTTGGGTCTTTAGATCTTTTTTAGATTCATTCCCATGACTTGAAGTTATAGCATACTAAGAGTGAGGTATATTATCTGGGAACTAAAATAAAGTTACTGTGTACCTTTAACTTCAAAGTGTATTAGGGCATGCTGAGCCAGAAGTAAATTTGTAAAACTGTTCCACAGGGCAAGTTTTTCTTAACTGAATGAGTCTTAGTTTCCTTGTCTATAAAATGGGGATGGTAATACTAACCATAATTAATATTAATTACAAGAGAAAGGTACTACATGATGGGAGAAGCTTACCTTCCTTAAATTGCAAGACAAGAAATGTAGACTTGGGAGAGCCAGGGAGCCCTCAAGGGTTCAGTGCCTGCCTACCATGCCTGAGCCTCTGGGTTCAAGTCCCAGCACCACAAAAAGAAACATAGACTTGAATGTTACACAATTGGGAGTCACCAGACTTTTTTAGCAGGTCAGTTTTAAGAAAATTATTGTGATGGCAAATATATGACAAGGATTAGAGTGAGGAGAACTAAAGACTGGTTAATTATTTCACATGTCCAAATGATGTATAATGGTAATATTGCCCATATTTATTGAGCATTCACTATAGCTTGAGCTCTGTGCAAATCTTTTATCTGTTTTATCTCACTTCATGCCTTTAGACACTCTATGAGGTATAGAACATTTGTTAACTACATTTTCAGAAGAAGAAACTGAGATGCAAAGCGATTAAAAATTTTGCCTATGTTGCTTTGTATGAGGTCACTGAAGAAGAGATCAGTGACTGGCAGAGGCAGGATTTGACCCTAGACTGTCTGGCTCCAGAACCCTCAAGCTTAACTACTATGGTGTACTGTCTCTCATGTGTCAGTCAAGAGTCCCCTGAAGCACCATCCCTATTCACCCATTAGCACTACTTCAAAGAATACTTGGCAATTTTGGGGGATTTTCTATGTAGAATGATCATTCAGTTGTCTTACATGATGGGAGTATTAAGTGTCTTGAACTTGCAATTACTTTTCAAAGAACTGAAGCTTTATCCTTAAAGTGTTAAAGAACAAAAAGATTGTTTATAATGGAAATTGTGCTAAAATACACTGTAAGCTTCACTGCCTTTGTAAAGAATTTTCTTGAATATGATTGATTCAGGGTTTTATAAACATCAATTATTTTCCCTATTACAGTAAATTTTGGAAACTACTAAGTTTTGAAATGCTGTAGGAATCTACAGTGACTACCTCCAGATTAATTGTTTCTTTCTCTTTTTCTCTAATGACTCTCCAATGCAGTGATTACTTCCATTGTTAGCTAGGGCTTAGTTTCCCCTTGGGCTACAAGTCCCCAGATCACTAACTAGTACCTGCCTCTTGTCTCCTTTCTTGAGTTCTGCTGTCTCAGATCGCTGACATCAGTGCCTGCAGCTTGCTACCTCTCCTGTGCTTTGTAGCACTGATCCCCTTTCCTCTGCTTTCTCTTTATTGTTTTTCTCTGATGTCTCTTCTTCTTACTCTTTTAGGTTTGTTGTTAATGGGCTGGATTTTGCTTTCTAGGTTAATCTATCAGATGATTCTTGGTGTGTGTGTGTGGGGCGGGGGTGGTAATTGGTGTGAAATTTGCCTCCTTTTCTCTGGCCAGTGAAATATCCATAAACCCAGGACCTAGGAACTCTATATCTTTAGCCCTTAGCTAGTTTCATGATTTCCCTTATTTTTGGTTTCATGGTTGCTTTGGGTTGCAAGGTTATTAGACATCTGAATCTAGAAAATCATAGCTGTATTTTATCTCTAGAACAGAAAGTTAATTTGGGCATTTAACTTTGAAAGGTTTAAGTTATGTTACTGTTAAACTTAATTTGTTTCAGTATTAGTGTAATAGGAACATAGCTGATGTATTCATTTTTTATGTTAAATAATGTGGTCTATTAACTGTTTTTAATTTTTAAAATATATTAGTTCCTCATTGTGAGATATTACTTTTTCAAACCGTGTTGTAGTCACTCTAGAAATTTATTAAAAGAGCATCTCAAAGTTCTCAAAAGTGTTTATATAATGGAATGAGCTTCAGTTCATGTTCACTGTAATTGTTTAAAAAACATCTGAATCATGCTCAGGATAGTACTGCATTAAATTTGTAAGGGCCATTAACTTTTGAATAGAGTTCTGTAGTACTCAGGATCTATTTGTAAAGTGGTTAGGTTTCCTTTGAAACAAAACAACAAAGTGAAATAGTAACTCTGATTTTTTGAAACAAGTGTTTCTCCCCCATAAAGCAAAACTACATACATTTGTAAATTCAACTACTTCTTAACAAAATTCTTTTTGAAACTAGCTTTCAAATAATAAAATTCATATTCTATTTGAATTTGTTCTCCTAGATTTAAAGAAAATATATGATGTTTTCCTGAGAACCTGTCTACTTTTGGTTTACTTTTAAATTGACGAATGTTATCAAACTCTATCTAAATTAAAGGTAGGAAAAATAGAGGCTCTTTGTGTTTTAAACTTATTAGAAAACATAAAGCTATTTTATCACTAATGGATTTTCTTCAGCACAATCATGCAAAATGGCCCTATCATTTCTCTATTTAACAAGTTGTTTTCATTTGTAAGAGAATCCTCAAATGAGAAAGGGAGTCTATTCCATTGTGTTTATTTTGCTTGTAAATCAGGTGAGAAGACCAGCAGCAAATCTTTTCCAAAGGAAGAGTTTTATCTGATAGGAGGAAATCTTTCAAAGAAGGTGAACCTCCTGATTTATATATTCAATTGGAAAGGTGCCACTGCAACCAGCCTCTGGAACTATTTTACCTGAAGAATTACCAAGAAGGTAATAACTTTTTCAATAATGATTTTCCCAGGAAATTGGATCACTTTAGAAAAATGGAAAATATTATGAATGGTGTGTGGAATGGTCATGCAGAATTAAAACCTAAGACTATATCTACTGTGGCTGGGTCAGCAGGGCATGGTGCTGCCTGAGTGTTACATTACCTGAAGATCATTGTTATGGGTCATGAGGGGTTAACCACAAAATGCAAGGCAGAGCATGGTTTTGTAGGCTGTGTCAATCATTGCAGATCTATGTAGCAGGCTTACATGAGTAAGATGATTATACCCCTTAATCCCTGAACCCCAGGTAGTGTCTGTGGACTACGGAAAAGCATTGAAGATTGAGGTCATAAAATCAACACAGAAAAGGTACTCTGAGTTTCCAAGACATCTGGGCTACAGTCGCTTTAACAACTAATTGCAGTATAAAAAATACACTTAAACATCATGTACCAACATTGATCTATAATGAGTAGTGACTGTTTAGAACTTTGTGTTAAGAAGGTTTCCCAGGTTCACTGGGAAAGATCAGGTAGTAATGGGTGCCATTAACCTGAGAGTAGAAGTGGGTATGAACTTGTCAAGTGGTCACCATCACTGAACTTGAAGTCACTACTATGTCCTAGGCTTAGTCTTATCAGCTCAGACCTGTCTTGCCTGGTTAGTTCCTCACTGATGTTTAACCAGGTTCCTCACCTTTGGTGAGCTATGACCAGTATGAATGTTCCCCGAGAAAAAGGAAGAGACTCTGGAAGATGTCTAACCATCATAGGACTTTTAGCCTACATTTTTGCTTATTGAGGGCATTTCCCCTTTAGAGTTGTACAGGACTTGTGGTCATATTGGTTGTTTTCTTTTCTTTTCTTTTTTTTTCTTTTCTTTCTTTCTTTCTTTCTTTCTTTCTTTCTTTCTTTCTTTCTTTCTTTCTTTCTTTCTTTCTTTCTTTCTTTCTTTTTTTTGATATGGGGCTCCCTGTATTGTGAAATTGACTCCTAACACCATGGCATCATAACCTTCCATAAGCCAGGTGGACATTTATTCTGTGCCTTAAATTCTTAGTAACTTATAATTCTCCAGACTAGTCAGATGTCCTCACTTGTCTAATTATATGTGTGTGCTCTGAAATATTTTTTTCTTAGCATCAAGTGACTACTTGGATCAGAATCAAGATCTCTTTAATGACCAGAAAACTTGCATCCATTCTTCTATTTGCTTGTCCTGTGTTTTTGCTAGTGGAAGATCTCTTAGGCCATAACTATTAACCTAGAACTTTACCATATGTTTAGTCAGCTTTTTAACTGTTGTGACCAAAAGACCTGACCAATTTTAGAGAAGGAAAAGTTTACTTCAGGGCTCATGGTTTCAGAGGTCTCAGTTCATAGATGGCCAGCTCCATTCCACAGAGTCTGAGATAAGGCAAGACATTATGGCGGGAGTGTGTGGCAGAGGAAAGCAGCTGTAGACATGGTACCAAGAAGGAGAGGAAAGGAGAGGAGAGGAGAGAGACTCCTCTGAGCTCTGGACAAAATACATACCCCAAAGGCATGACTCCAGGGACCTACCTCCTCCAGTCACACACTACCTGCCTACAGTTACCACCCACTTAATCCTTATCAGGAGAATAATGCGTTAATTAGGTTAAGTCTCTCATAACCCAATCATTTCACCTCTAAGCTTCTTGTCTCACACATGAGCTTTTGGGGGTACACCTCATATCTAAACCCTAACACCAGCCATTTTATCATTTGGAAACCAACCACTTCAGATTCTTTTCTCCTTGCTAATATCTTGACTATAAATTATCTTTTCTTGACCATTGTTATATATGCTTTCCAGATTTTTACTCCCATGTCTACCTAGAATATTCTCTTTGATAAACTTGGTAACTAGGAATTCCTCACCTATGACATCTTGCCACCTGAAACCTTCAAGTACTTTTAGACTGTGAATTTTACATCTTATGAAGACTCTTAGTTTCACTTCCTTAACCTCTATCCATAATGCACAAGTTTCCAATGCTGACAACAAAACATTGTCAGGTGAGTTAAGAGGTTGATGTAGGATCATATGCATGCAGGATGTGAACAGTTCCATGGGATCAACATGATGGCATTTACAGAGGAAATCAGGGTCTTCAGATTCTAGTCTGTGGACATTGGGACCAAAGTAGCAATACTATTGCCTCCAGCTCTGACAGTACCATATTTGAATTTGAATCACATGTTTCAAGCATGCAATCATCCCTATAGAAAAAAAGTGGGATGAAGAAGTGAGAATAAATTTACAGGTTTGATCCTAGAGTGAGTCAGTAATTCTTTAAAATATAGGGTTCTATACTATGGTGAAACCTTTTTATATCCATGCTTGGGTGTCCAAGACATAATAAAAGAGCAAAAGGAACTTCAGGGATCATATATCCCAATCTCCTAATTTTACGGATGAAGAAACCAAAGCCTGAAGAGGTTAAGTGGCTTGTCCAAGGTCACATAGTTGGCTGGTGGTACAGCTAGGACTAGAAAGAATCCAGGTCATCTTACATGCATTCCTTTCTAGGCACTACTCTGTCTCTCCACAGTCACATTGTTTTCAAATTATGAGTGACTCAGCTCACTTCAAAGGGCAAAGAACTAATTTCCTTCTGATTGAAATGAGGCAGTCACAGGGTTTCACACAAGAAAATTGAAAAATGATATATGTGGCTTATTTCTTTGTTCCTTTCTGTTTTTGTCTCTGGATCAAGAGGCAAAGGAAGCTAGGAGAACAGTTGGAAGCAAGACAAGGCAATTCAATGGCAGCCATAGAACGGAGGGCATATGCATTAGGAAAAGCAAACAAATATCTTGCTGGAGTGTAAACAGGAAGTTACATTTGTTTCTCTCAGTGGAGATTTGAACCAAGGCTGCAAGTTGTCGGTATCTCTGCTCAGAGCCCAGGAGAAGTAGATGCTAACATTTAAAGGAGTGAACCACTTCTTATTAAGTGCACCTACCTTGGTAGTGAGACAGGACAACTTAGAAGAGACACAAGTCTGGTTGTAAGCTCTTCCGTTTAGAAAGGGAAGATGAAGAATTCTGATGAGACGGAAATTTCCCTGATGCCCTGAAGAATTGTGCAATTATTCATCTCTGATCTTTTACTGAGGATTACATGCAACTGGTCAACGTATTGTTAAATTCGACTTAAGGACTTAATTTGTTTATTTTGTTGTTGTTGTTGTTGCTATGCTTTCATCCATTCATTCTTTTGGCATTTATAAATGCTTACCAGGCATTATTCTAGATGTTAAAGTGTGAAAACCACAATGAGTGGGGAGGAGGGAAGAACAGAAGTTCACTGGATTAGACAAAGGGGAATGAAGGGAAGAAAGCGGGTATGGGAATAGGAAAGACAGTAGAATGAATCAGACATAACTTCCTATGTTCATATATAGTGTAACTTCACATAATGTACAACCACAAGAATAGGAAGTTATAATCCATGTATGTACAATATGTTGAAATATATTCTACTGTCATTTATGACTAAAAAGAACAAATAAGAACATTTTAAAAGTGTAAAAATTAGTTCCAGTTTTTGCTTTGGAGAGGGTGCAGTACAGTGGGAGAGAGGTAAGCAACCAATATAGTCTGATAGAAGATGTGGTAATGCCTCTATAGACTGCAGGTACTAAAGAATAGGAGAGGCAAAGTGTTACTTATTGGAGGTGGACAAGAAAGGCTTTCAGGAAAGTTACATTCTAGTTCCTGGTAAAGGAAAAGTAGGAACTGGGCAGTAGGTAAAGGAAGAAGTCAGAATACACAAAGACAAGGAAGCTGGGATAGCATAATGCATTCTGGGGACCCATGAGATATTCGGTCTTTCTGACCAGTGGAGTTAGAGGGATGGAGCAATGAAAGGTGAATCAGAACTGAGCAGGGGCAAGGGATTTGCATGCTGAAGATGGGTGAAAGTCAGGGAAGGCTACTAAATGTCAGACCTTTCCAAATATTCCTAAACTCCTCATGTATGGAAGAGGCAGTGTGCTGTAGTGGAAAGATCATGGTCTTTGAAATCAAACAGATGTATGTCCAATCATTTCTAAATTTCAAATCTTGGACATGCTACTTAACTACTTTAATTCTTCTACTTTATAAAATTGAGGATGATTATTTTTGTTTCATGGTTGTTGGAAAGAGTTAATATTATATGAACTCAGTGAGCATAGAACTAGTAGATAATCAATGTATGTCCATCTTATATTCCTCTTCCCCTTCTTCCTTCTTTACTTTCTTCCATTTGCATCCGGACTAATCCTTCCTTCCTTCTCTTCCTCTTAAGATTCATTGTGTTTACAGAAATTGTGAGTGTTTTGTGTGACTTGAATTCCTTGTTTATTAAATGAATGGCATTTAGAAAGCAATTCTGTGTAAGTTCTATCCTCATTGTAGTAAACATACCAGGCCTCTGCAATGTCCACAATTGAGTGAATCTGTCTGCTGCTGCTGGGTGACATATTTAAATGATCCTGTCATAGACATGAAATATTTTGCAATTTGCAATGAGAACTTTACCTGCCAAAAACTGTTGCAGCTATGATTGGATTGAATTCTTTCCTGCACCCTCCCTCTTCCAAAATGTATCAAACTGTCAGGAGTCTGCCTTTTGGAAAAAACAGATATTGTTTTGCTTTATTTTTTTCCAGTGTTACCATATGCAATTCTTTTGTGTGTGCTATGAAGATATCTGAACACTTTTATGTATTTAAATGAAAAGGTCATTTCCAATATCTTGTATTTGAATAAAAAAACTCAAGAAGCTATGAAGATTAATAGGCATGAAAAGAATACATTTCCATAATAGACTAGAGTAACTGTCAGATTCTCAGTGGCCCCTTGATTGGTTTAGTATGGAGTTCACATAGATGACTTTGGAGCTCTTTTCTTTATAGTCATCTAATTTGCTTGGTTCCTAGACTAAGAGACTCTCAGTATAGGAAGGAGCTATAGCAATAGTCTAGTTTCCAACCTCCTGTCCGATGCTTGATTCCCCTTTCTAGCATGCAGCCAATTGGTTGTGGAGTCTTGCTTTTACTAGCTTTGATGGCGGGACAGATGCTCTCCAGAGCTTAAGGCAGCACTCTCTATCTTTGGACTGATTCTACCATTTAGAGGGCACTTCCTGATAACAAACTAAATTTTTTTTATAACCTTTGGTTCTAGTCATTTTTTTCACGTCAAGGTTTCTCAAGTGTTTGGAAGCAACAAACTGCAATGAGGTTCCTCTTCCACCAGAATCTTCTTTACTCTTAGCTCAACATTTTAATTTTAATCAATGGTTGGTACAAGACCTGATGTAATATTTCTCTGCCATCTCTGTCAAGTGCCTCTGAATATATTTGTCCATGTACTTCTTAAAGGCTAGCACATAGACTGCTGTGTAGACCTACACTATACAGCTGCCTGTGTGGAAAAGTCTATGCTGTCATTTGCTTTCTTCTATTACTGCAGCCTGCAGTCAAATTGGCTGCTTTTGAGGGTCCCATCACAATGTTCTCATATCAAACCTACTAATGACAAAACCCCTACTTTAAATTTCCTATTAGATACTCTACATTATAACCAGATCTTCTTGTTCTTTTTAAATTTTTTATTATGATTTCTAACATATCTTATATCTCTCTCGCCTTTTGCCATCCCCAAACATGACAGGCCAGTCTTTTCTTTATATACCTAAACAGTTGATAAAATTGTTGAACATTAAAGAACCAGTAAATTTTCCACTGGACATATTCTAGGACAATCTCTCTTAATCTGGAATTCATGAACCAACAGAAGCTTGATGAAGTTTATTCAAAATCTGTGCATATATGTATTTTTCTGAGAAAAAAAGCATAGCTTTCATCATATTCCTTTTTGTGCCTTTATTTAATTTATTTTTTATGGGGGTTCCTCAAAAAATTAAAAATAGAACAACGATATGATCCAGCAATCCCACTAGTGGGTATATCCAAAGGAAATGAGATCAGCATGTTGAAAATATATCTGCATTCCCATGTCTATTGAAGCATCATTCACAGTGGCCAACATATGGAATCAACCTATATGTTTATCAGTGGATGAATGGATAAAGAAAAAGTGGCATACATATAAATAGAATACTACTCAGGCTTAAAAATGAAGGAAATTCTGTCATTTGTGTCAACATGGATGAACCTGGAGGACATTAAGTTAAGTGAAATAAACTAGATACAGAAAGACAAATACAGCATAATCTCACTCATATGTGGAATCTCATAGAAGATGAGAGTAGAATGGTGGTTACCAGAGGTTGAGGTGGTGTGTGTATGGGAATGTTGGTTGAAGGACACAAAATTTCATTTAGAGATAGCAGGAACAAGTTCAAGGGATCCATTGTACAGCATGGTGATTATAGTGAATAGCATGTATCATAGTCTTGAAAATCACCAAGAGAGTAGGTTTCAAGTGATCTCACAACAAAATTGGAACTATGTTAAGTAATGCGTGTTAATGAGCTTGGTTGAGATATTCCACAATGTACACATATTTTATTTTTTATTTTTAAAATTGTTTTAGTTGTAGATGGACACAATACCTTTATTTTATTTATTTATTTTTATGTGGTGCTGAGGATGGAACCCAGTGCCTCACATGTGCTAGGCAAGTGCTCTGCCACTGAGCTACAACCCCAGCTCTCATCATATTCTTAGAGGCATGGGTCATCCAAATAATTTAGGAATTTCTACTCTAGAAGTACATCAAAATACTCTGGCTATGGTAATTCAATCAGTTATAAAGTCTATTTGAATGGTTTCCAGGTAGTGGCTGTTTTGAGTGAACGGATGTTATGAAATATCTGGTCAAATGTCTATGTGTATACCACATATCTTTGATTTTTCAAGACTATTGTCCATAACAGAGAAGGAAATGAAGTTAGCTTACTTGTTTTTAGGTACTCATAGCAGTTATTTTTAATAATCTAATCTAGATTCTTTCTCATGACAAAAAATTTAGTCAATCATTCAGCAAATAGTTATTTACTGTTATGTTTCAGGAACCATTTTAAGCCCTGAGATTAAAATGGTGTGCAAGCCAGTCCTTGTGTGCATGAAGCTTATGTATTAGGCAGAGATTCTGATAAGCACAAGTATAGTAATTTCATATAATAGTAAATTCTCTGAAGAAAATAAGGAAATGGGATAGAAAGGAACTAGGGTTGGGGAAGGGCAGTGACACTAGATAGCCCAGAGAAGGCTTGTATTAGAGAACAAAATTTTGGCTGAGACTTAGATGACAGGGATTTAGTCTGCAAATACTTAGGCAAATATCCAGGCAAAGATAACAGCAATGCAAAGGCCCTGGGGAGTGTTCAAGGAACAGAAAGTAGATCCATGTGAGGATAATGAACAATGGGAGCAATAAAATGTAATGATTTCAAAGAGGGAAGCAGGAAGGTCATAGATGGTAGACTTCATTCTAGTGCAGTCAGGGTCATAGAAAGCTGCAGGGTTTCATGACCTGATTTCTATTATTTGAAGAGTCTATTTTCTGTGTACAGAGAACTAGTTGTAAATAGGTGAGAGTACAATGGAGGCATATTGCCTATATTTAATTATTGAATCTACCTTTCTCTTCTTCAATAATGAGTGAATCTCCAACAGTCTTTCAAGATTTCATCTGTTCTCCATGATTCTTCAAGGATTATTAGTATATATTCATCAACTGCATACCTTCTCGGATTTAATTCATACATTACAAGAGACCAAAAGCCGTTTAAACACTAGAATACTAGGTATATTAGGTTATTTTATTTTTAAACAATCTCTTCAACCATCTTGGGCTTCAGTTACTTCTTAGCAATGGTAGTTTTTCTTATAAATCCTTTTTATCCTGAAAATAATTCTCTTTGACAGGAAAGATAGAAACAAAATAGATTGTACAGGAGTCTACTATCCTTCTGTCATCCATCACCCTGGACAGCTACTCAGACTTATTTAGGTATTCACTTCTATTGTTTTCTGAGACATCAGTATAATTTTCAATTGTTTATTTAAAATTGTCTTTTGAGAGTTTCCTTGAATCATGTCTTAAATTCCAGTTTCCCACTCCAACTCTGCCACTTGTGTAAATTAGGTGTTATTGTTTGGATGTGAGGTGTCCCCCAAAAAGCACCCTTGTGAAAAAAAAGAGTTCTTGTGTGAGAAAATGCAGGAAGGTTTGGAGGAGAAATGATTGGGCTGTAGCTTTAACCCAATCAGTGAATTGACCCCTGATGGGATTAACTGAGTGGTAACTGGAGGCAGGTGGGGTGTGACTGGAGGAAGGGTTCATTGGGGGTGGGGCTATGGGGTATATATTTTGTATCTGGAGAGTGGAGTCTCTCTCTGCTTTCTGATCATCATGTGAGCTGCTTCCCTCTGCCACACTCTTCTGTCATGATGTTCAGCCTCACCTCCAGCCCCAAGGAATAGAGCTGGCCTTCTATGGACTGAGATCTCTGAAACCGTGTGCACTTAAACTTTTCTTCCCTAAAATTGTTCTGCTCAGGTCCTTTCATCCAGCAGCGAAAAAGCTGACTGAAACAGTATTTAACTGCTCTGTGACTGCTTATTCAACTGTAAAATGGGGACAATAATAGTATCTGTTTCATATAGTCATGTGAAAAATTAATGAGTTAAACATGTAAAATGGTTCGAATGATGCCTGGCACTTAGTATGTTCAGTATGTTAGCTGCTATTATCATTACCCTTACCATTATTGTTAAACATCAGGCATGAGCTTCACATTTAATATTTCCTTCATACCACTTCAGTCTGACAGCCTTGCAATTATCTATTCTTGTATTCCAATGTTAGATCCTCTAAACTGCTTTTTCATTTTTCTTTCTTTCCTTTCCCTTTCCTTTTCTCTTTCCTTTTCTCTTTCCCTCTTTCTTTCTTTCTTTCTTTTTTTCTTTCTTTCTTTCTTTCTTTCTTTCAGAGGTGGGGTACTGGGGATTAAATCTGGAGGTGCTTTATTACTGAATCATATCCCCAGCCCTTTTATTTTTTATTTTGAGACAGAGCCTCGCTAAGTTGCTGAGTCTGGCCTGGAACTTGAGATCCTCCTGCCTCAGCCTCAAGAGCTGCTGGGATTACAGATGTGTGCTACCACACCTGGCTTTTTCCATTCACTTTTTAGCATCGATTCCTGTGGTAACATTGGAAGAGAAATTATGCAGACACATGTTTCAGTCTTCGGCTCTGGTATTTTTAGCTCTGTAACATTACAGTAGGAAAATTGATCTTTCTATTCTTTAGCTTTCTCTTTAGTAAAACAGGAATAATAATATCATCCATTGTTGGAAAGATTGGGATAATCTATAATAATATACATATTATTATGTATATAATGCCAGTAAAGAGCCTAACATATAGTAAAGGCTCAAAAATGCAAATCTGCTTTTTAGAAAAAAATTTTCATGCTGCCCCAACCTTGGTGTGTTATTTTTAAGGAAAAGAGGAACATTTCCTGAAGCATGATGCTCAGAACAGGATTTCTCTCCTTGCCTGGCCTTCTGGACAGTTGGACTATCCCTCTCAAATCAGTAACTGGATGCCCATTTTTTGGTAGTTCTTGGCACCTGGCTGCCCTCAGATGGCCACTGGTTACACTGAATTCCATGACATGTGGAATTTTCCCACTGAAGTTTCATCCTGAGATTCAATTCATAATTTATGTCACAATCTACTTGGTTTTCAGGGAATGAATAGGTATTCTAAGCAGACTTTTTTCCATCTACACCATTTGATATTAATTAATATAATTCTGTTAGTTTGATCTATTTTCTCATCTTACTTTATTTGGTTCTACATTAGCCTCAGTTTCCTGATTGATAAAATGGGGATGGCTATAGTACCTATCTCACAAGCTACCAGTGAGATTAAGTAAAATAATTCATTTAAAGTATTTAGCCTGACACGTAGTATAAACTCAATAAATGATAGATATATAGACACAGATATATAGGAGAACATAATTATGGACTACAGAATCATACAGATATGGACCTGAGTTCAAATAAATGGCAGCTATAGCTGGTCATAACTGTGCATGCCTGTAATCCCAGCAGCCTGGAAAACTAAAGCAGGAAGATTGGAAGTTCAAAACCAGACTCAGCAACTTAGCAATGCCCTAAGAAACTTAGTGAGACCCAGCCTCAAAATAAAAAGCTGAGGATATGGCTCAGTCATTAAGCTTCCCTGGGTTCAAATTCCCAGTACCAAAAGAAAAACAAAGTAGATATAGACATTCAATAAGTGGTAGATATATAGACACAGATACATACAAACACATAATTATGAACTACTGAATCTTATGGATGTGGGCCTGGGTTCAAATTTCAATGCCAGTGCTTATTAATTATACCAATGATCCTGGTCTCTTCTGATTGTCTTTGAAATTTTGTTGCTCTTACAGTCCCTCCCCTGAACTCCTTGCTTTTCTGTTGTATGACAATCTCCATAAATGCAAATACTCAAATAGAGAGCTAGCTTTTTGCCTCTGTCCTTTGGTGAAGTAAGTCCCCTCGCCAAACCCCAGTGAAACCGGAAATTCATTGTTCCCTTTTTATACATTAAGAAAACTGAAGCTCAGAGGGGTGCATCCAACATTATCTGGTATACTGTCTAATTATAGTCTCGCCTATTCACCAGAACTGAGCCTTTATCCCAAGGTACCCTGATTCCCTACTAGTCAAAGGTCTCTGTTCTACCTCTGAACTCTGTTGTCCTGAGGCTCTGATGCTCTGCCTGCTTATAGCCAGGCCTTGCTAATTTCTTTCCACAGAGCACCAAATTCTATTCCTTGGACCCACCATTTGCTGACTCAAGAGGCCTGTTATAAATTAATCACCCTAGGTTATGATGCGTCTTCCCTTTGGGTTTTAAATATTGCCTGCTTGGAAATTCCCACTGCTATGTCTCACAGCGACGATTGACTCCATTTGCTATCAGGTATAAGGTGCCCACACGTTGTCTTGGTGTTTATTCCTCATCCTCTCCTTAGGCCCATGCTGCTAAGATGCTATCTCCCTTAAGCAAAGCTCACAGGACATGAAGAAAGGATACTTTCAGTCATCCTGGATGAATCTTCTTTGGATAATTCCTTTCTTGAGCTTTCTAAATCTCACTATACATTTTTCTACTTATTAACTCTCTTATGCTACTTAGTAAAGCATGATATGGAACTCTAACAATTTGCCGAGTTGGAACAATAACTTTTCCGAAAGTAAGTATAATTTTGCAATGCAAATCCCTTCAAAAATCTTTAATAAAGAAGTTGATATGCTAAATCTAGATCCACTTTCTTTTTAGAGTTGTGTTTTTCTGGTGTGGGGGTTTAAAAATAGAATCAAACTGAGCATGGGTAAGGCCCTGGGTTCAATCCCAGCACCACCTCCCCCCAAACAAAAAACAAAACAAAAACCCCATAAAGCTTGTGGCTGTGGTAATGATTAATTGCATGCCTTTTTATTCTTATAAATATCTCCTTATAAGAATAGATCATACTGTTCTCTCCTGTAATTACATTCTTTGTGATGAAAATGAGTTCACCTAATGTGAAAGATGGTGTCAGCTGTTGACATTCCAGGAAATCTCATTCTAGGTATGAGAGTTTCAAAATAGAAGAGAAAGCCAGTTTTGAGTGGCAAAATGAGAGGGAAGATCAATATGAAGGAAAGAGCAAAGCTACCTTTCAGCCTTTGGATATGATAGAATTGAAATAACTTCTAACTTTCAGGGTTTCTGAGACAGCTTTTGCTGTGGCAACTAACACCATAGAATTTATAGAGTCGATGAAAGGAGAAATACACTTTAATGTCTGATCTATTAAATTGATCTAGATTTTGTAAAGATATATATCAAAGGATCAAGATAGTGAAGCTCCCAGTTTCCTTCTTGATGGGTTTTATTTACAGTTTGAAGTTTATTTTGGCACTGAAAAGCTTCAATTCAAAGAATGTTATTTTTTTAAATCTCATAAGCTTAATGGAGATAAATTGTCTTAGTTTTGGGAAATCCTATTCTTGCAGAAGTTGGTGAATTATTGTAAACTATTGGAATAAAGGTAATTAAGGTAGAAAAGTTAGTGACTTTACAAGTGACTGTCTTTAATGTGCCCAGAACTGTATTAGCAGTGATTCTGAGTACAATTTGAAATTTATTTGGGGAGATGAGATTGGGAGGAGGTGCTATTTTATATCACCTGTTACATATCTTTGTATATGTGTTGTCAAAGTTTCTGCTCTAAGTTGACCCTAAAACAGGTGAATGAAAGCAAGTTTGAAAGTAAGCTAGAAATTCGCTTAGTATAAAATAACATGAATTTCAATTCTGTACTAAGAAAGTACCAGGAAATCCAGGGATGGGAGAAATAATCAAGCCAGGGCTCAAACATCCTCTTAATTATGCTCAGACTCCAGTGTTCATTTTTGCTATTATTTTGTCAATCAGGAGACAAAAGGGAGTAGAAAGGATAATGAGAATTAAGATAGAAATATGTTTGCATTTCTTTTGAAGAACTACCCTCCCTTTCCATATACCTGTGAGGTGCTGACATTAAAGGCCTAGTTCCAGTGCATTCTGGTCACAGTGAATTACTCTTCCTCTTAATGGCCTGGACATCATTTATTTTCAAACAGCTAACTGTCTTCAACTCCTACCTATGTTGCTTTGTTTCCCTCACAATGCTTTGCATATGGTAAACATCCTGATATTTTTTTGTTTTCTTTTGCGATGCTGAGAGTGGAACTCAGGGCCTTGCACATGCTAGGCAAATGCTGTATTCTCCCAAATATTTTTTAATTGATGGAATGACCCACTGTGTTTTTGTAGTAGATAAAGAATGTAAGACTGCAGGTAAACTACCCTGATGGTTTCACTCAGGTCTTCTCACTCATGAGAAAAGTTCTATTGTATCTACTGTGTTTTATTTTAAAATTTGTATGTAGCTCATTGTAAACAATCCAAACTGTACAGTTAATACAAAGAAGTATAAATGACATAAAACACAGATATTTATGAGGATCACTGTCTGCATTTATAAATTGGGGATAATCATAGTGCTTATATCATATGGCTGAGGTGGGGATAAAGCAAGGCATCTAGAAAGTGCTAAGTAAATGTTGGTTATAATTCTCATTAGTATTATAATAATCACATCAACAACTAACAGAGGATGGAGAGACCTAGAATTTAGAATCAGAAATGTTTTAGCAGTAGAAAAAGTAAAGTGGTTCCTTTGAGATTTATAGGAGGGGAGAAAGAATAACTACAGAAATAAAAATGATACGTTAAGAGTATACCAGGGAGAGCATTTTAGGGGGATTGCATTTTAAGAAAATAGATCATTTGCTTAGAGAAAGGATGGAGGGGGAGTAGGGGGAATTGGGGTTTTGATGAGAGAAGGTCTAATCACCGAGGTACCATTCAGTAATAAATTCTATGAATCTGTGCTTTGTTGCTGTGGGAAATGAAGCAAAAAAGTACATTTTCCCTTTTCCCAGCTTTTCCAACCATCTAAAACACTGAAGATAAATTAAGACAGTCTTGAGTGAAAATTTAAACTTCTGAAAGAAAGGAAACAGTGTGTGGGGCCAACAGAACAGATAAACAAGTGAATGCCTGAGTTATGACTTCTACCATAATGGCTTTTTGCTGCAGCTATTAGAAAAAAAAAAGCAGGTTTTTTTTCTTTTCTTTTTCTTTCTTTCTTTTTTTTTTTTTTTAGATAAACTGAAGTGTACTGATGATGGGCTCATGAAGAAACAGAAGCTACTGATAAAATTTGAAATTCAGCAAGCACATCAAGGATAAGGAATTGCCAGTGCAGTCAGACTGGTAGGCTGTTACTAGGCCTCTGAGAAGAACACACTGTTAGACCAAAGAATTGCACATTGATACTGCTTCCAAGGTTTAATTAGTGAGAAAAACAGAGATTATTTTTGAAATTTCTATTTGCTCTGCTACAGAGAAACAAGCAAAAGCAAAACGAACTAGTAGCTAGCAAAAGCAAATTTTGAAAAGTTAGTAAGTTGGGCATTGATTCTCATATGTGAAGATGGGACTGAATAAACAGGGAATAATGAAAGGGTCTTTATTAATCTTAGTGTTCTGATCAAGCAATCAATATGTCCTGTATGGGTACTTTTCAGATACCTGAGGCTCATACTTCAGTTGGTTCTTGTGTTTGTCAGTTTCTGCCACTGTAACAAGCACTCAAGATAATAACTTTAAAAGAGAAAAGGTTTATTTTGGCTCACAGTTTCAGAGGTCCCAGTTCATAATCAGTTGGTTCTGTTACTTTGGGCCTGTGGTGAGGCAGTGCATCATGGTGGAGAATAAGTAGGAGAGCAAAGTCACTAAAGTCATGGCCAAGGAGTGAAAAGAGGAAGAGGAAGAGGCTGGGGCAGCACAAGGATACACTCCCAATAACCTAAAGACCTCCTACTAGATCTTACCTCTTTGGGTTCCACTACTTTCCAATAGCATCATGTACTGGGACCCAAGACTCTAACACATGGGCCTTTGGGGACATTTAAGATGCAGGCTATAGCATTGGCATGGTTGGAGATAACGGCATTTTGGCTAGCTCAATTTAATGTTGTTTTGAATGTTATTAACTCATTTATACAGCAAAGTATTCTGCTGCATGGTTACTCTTATAAACTTCTCCAATTTCATTCATGTTTATGCAATTGGTATTAGTGCAATCCAAGATTATTTATATTTTAATAAATAACCAAGATTGCTTATTTTATTTTATTTTTTGCAATACTTGGAATTGAACCCAGGGGCACAGAAATAGTAATAATAAAGTGTTATAGGTTTCACTGTGAATGACACAGTCCTTTCTTATACTCTCTGATTCAGACTTGTTGGTCTCCTTTCAGTTCCTGGACCGTATCATGCTTGTTTATTCCTAAGAGTGTTCAAACATACTGGTACTTTTGCTCTGTCCCCTCCTTGTCTTGGACCTTCCCTCTGCCTACCTAAATTCTTAATTATTTTTTAGGTCCTGATTTAAATGACACTGCCTTGTAAGTCTTCCCTGATACATGTACACCCTTGTTGCATTCTGAACTTGTCTTCTGTAATAGTCTAGTCAGCCCTCCATACCTGCGAGCTCTGCATCCACAGATTCAACTAACCATAGATGAAAAATGAACTTAGGCCTACGGCAGCTGAGTTTGTATTGAACATGTCAGAGTTTAGGGGTCATTATTCCCTAACCAATACATCATAACAACTATTTATATTGTGTTAGGTATTATAAGTCATCTAGAGATTATTTAAAGTATATAGGAGGAAATGCATATGGTATACAAAAATTCTGTCATTTTACATTAGGGACTGAACACCCATGGATTTTTGGTATCCATGGGGTTTCTGAAATCAATGTGAATGCCAAGGGACAGCTGTGTAAGTGTAGTTAATTATTTTTCACTGTTAATTTGAAGTCTGTCTTTCCTTTTTTTAATTGCTTTTTTTAGTCATTGATGGGCCTTTAATTTATTTATATGTGGTGCTGAGAATCGAACCCAGTGCCTCACACATGCTAGGTAAGTGCTCCAGCACTGAGCTACAACCCCAGCCCTGATGTCTGTCTTGTTAGACTGACTTGAGGAGTTGTACATCATTCACCTTCCTCCTTCCTGGGTTCTAACCAGTAGAATACACACACACACATGCACACACACAAACCCAGAGAGTAGTGACCCAAAACTGAAAAATATGGGGGAAATTGTTGGAAAACACAAATGATGCCTGAGGCCAAAATGGGCCTTCCTTTTCCTTCCTCTCCTGGATTTAAGATACCTTGGCCCCTAGTGCTTATCTAACCAATTTAGCCACTGGGTAAGGAGCTGGAAAAAGAGAACAGAGGGTTGACACAGCATGGCTCAGAAACGGCACTATCCTTCTTAACCATGGATGAGGCAGAAAATGGAAAAGACAAAGCAGAGTCTCTTTCCTGGTTTTGGAGGCAAGGGCTATCAGCTGCTAGGATAACTTGGCTCAGTGATTGGTTGAATCCATCAATGAGACTGGGAGAAAAGCAGAAGCACAAAATGTACTCAGAATATACTAGAGAAGAAAGAGATTAATTTTAGGGTATTTTTCCTCCATAAAGCAAACTATGTCTTTTCCTTCTTCTTCTTTTTTTTTTTTTTTTCATTAGTACTGGGGATGAACCCAGAGGCATTTTGCTGCTGAGCTACATCTTCAGATGCCTTTTATTTCGAAACAGGATTTTGCTAAATTGTTGAGGCTGACCTCAAACTTACAGTCCTTCTGCCTCAGCCTCCCCAATTGCTGGGATTAAAGGGGTACACCACATGCCCTGCTGAAGAGAGGGGTTAGTGAAAGTAGGAGTTAGGAGTGTGGTGAGTGAGGGAAGAAATAGATCTCCACTTCCATCAGACTATTAGGCCAGGTACCTCAACTGCTTTATTCATGTACTTTATATATCAAGAAACAGTAGAAAGTTCAAAGTAATAAAACATGCTCTTAGCACATTGTAAACTTTCAATTTATACTTGTTGAATAATAAATCAATTTTTACTGGAATTTCTGAATCATGGCTAAATGACAAACCAAACTTTGAAAATGACACTGCTATTTAGTGGAAAATGAGAGGCAGTATTATGATTTGAATGTGAGGTGTCCCCCAAAAGCCCATATGTGAGACAATGAAGGAAGGTTTAGAGGAGAAATGACTGGGTTATGAGAGTCTTAACCCAATCAGAGAATTAATTACCTATAGGGTTTAACTGAGTGGTAACTGAAGGCAGGTAGGGTGGAGGTGGAGGAGGTGGGAATTTGGGGCATGCCTTGGGGGTTTGTATTTTGTGTCTGGTGAGTGGAGTCTCTCTGCTTCCTGACTATCATGTGAGCTATGTGAGCTGCTTCGCTTTGCCACACTCTCCTGCCATGATGTTCTGCCTCACCCCAAGCCCTGAGGAATGGAGCCAGCTGCCTTCAGACTGAGACCTCTGAGGCTGTGAGCCCCCAAATAAACTTTTCCTCTTTGAAATTGTTCTTGTTAGGTCTTTTGGTCACAGCAGTGAAAAAGTTGACTATAACAGGTAGGGAATCTAGTTCTAACTTGGGTTGTTCAATTTCTAGTTGAACTTGATCAAGATACTTAAGCATCCCTGGGTCTCATTCTTCTCATATGAAATAGAAGGTAGTTGAATGAGCTTGATTATAACTGATCCTGTCGAGCTCTGTAGTCTGATTCTAATATATAAGGCTCAAATGTTCTTTGGCTCTAATTAAACAGGAAAAAAATCCTTAACGCCCCCATAAACTTTCTCCTTAAGAATTATATAATAAGTTTCTAAAGTCCATTAGAAGAGGCAGATTTAGAAAAACAAAGTCTAATTAGAAATGTAAGAAGCTAGAGGTGATTCTAAAAAGAAGACAAAACAAGCGCAAAAACAATTTCTTAGAAAAGGGCAATTAGAAAGCACTTTTAATGTAATTAGGAGAGCAATTTAAATCTCAAGTTTTTGCATCTGGACAGTTTAGTAACCAAGGATAAATATCTGTTTTCTCCTTCAGTCAAAACTGCAGAGGTTAAAAGTAGTAAGATGTAGACATTATTAGAGGACTACAGTTATTGGTCACAATGGTTCTTTTTGCTTAACCTACAACCAGAGTTTACAGTTAATGTACATGACTTACCAATTTTGAATTATTGTCCTTACATAATATACGACACTTTTCCCTGTTATGTGTGTACCTCACACATGATTATAGAGTATGCACATTTAGCTCTTGCCTTGATTTCTCCCTAGTTGCCATCTATAACTTTCCACTTTATAATTGTCAAGCTCTTGTTAACTGAGAAGTCAGTATTCAAGCAGAATTTCCTGAAGTGGTGAATTTGTGTTATTGACAGAAAATATTTTGTTTTAATATCTTCATTATTAAACGTCATTCAGTTATGACCCTAAAGTAACCATTTAACAAAATATTTTAAAGTCCTACTATGTTTCAGGCATAGTGCTGAACATAGGAAGAAAAAAAATGAAAAAGAAAATCCTTGTTTATAAAGAGTGTATAGTCTAATGGAGGCAAAAGTCATGGGGAAAAAATTGCCCCAGGAATGAAACCACTCTGGTCTTCAAATTAGCATACATACAGTATTATGGGAGTACACAGACAGGGATGAATAATTTTCTCAAGAAGTAAAGTAAGTGTGCCTTTTTCCCCGCATCCACGCCAACACCTATTATTGCTTGTGTTCTTGATAATAGCCATTCTAATTGGAGTAAGATGAAATCTTAGCGTTGTTTTCATTTGCATTTCTCTAATTACTAGAGATGATGAGCACTTTTTCATATATTTATTAATCACCTGTATGTCTTCTTCTGTAGTGTCCAGTTCCTCAGCCCATTTATTGATTGGGTTCTTTGTATTTTTGGTGTAAAGTTTTGTAAATTCTTTATAAATTTTGGAGATTAGTGCTCTATCTGAAGTGTGTGTGGAAAAGATTTTCTCACACTCTGTAGGCTAGGCAGACTCATACATTGCTGGTGGAGTTGCGAATTGGTGCAGCCACTCTGGAAAGCAGTGTGGAGATTCCTCAGAAAACTTGGAATGGACCCACATTTTGACCCAGTTATCTCACTCCTCCATTTATACCCAAAGGACTTAAAATCAGCATACTACAGTAACGCAGACACATCCATGTTTATTGCAGCTGAATTCACAATAGCTAGATTGTGGTACCAACTTAGATTCCCTTCAACAGATGAATGGATAAAGAAATTGTGGTATATATACACAATGGAATATTACTCAACCATAAAGAAGAATAATATTATGGCATTTGCAGATAAATGGATGGAATTGGAGAATATCATGCTAAGTGAAATAAGTCAATCTCAAAAAACCAAAGGCCAAATGTTTTCCCTGATAAGTGGATGATGATATATAAAGGGGGTGGGAGGTGGGAGGTGAGAGAAGAATGAAGGAACTTTAGATTACGTAGAGGGAAATGAAAGGGAAGCGGGGGCAAGGGTATGAAAGATGGTGGAATGAGACAGACAACATCACCCTATGTATACATATAATTACACGAATGGTATGAATCTACATTGTGCACAACCATAGAAATGAAAAGTTGTACCCGTTTGTGTACAATGAAACAAAATGCAGTCTGTAAAAATAAAATAATTTAAAAAATAAAAAAGATGAAAAAAATTAAAAAAAGAAGTAAAGTAAGTGTCATGAAGGAAATGCCATTTGAGTGGGTATTAAAAGATGCATAGGAGCTGGGTTTGGTGACATTCACCTGTAATCCCAGCAACCTGGGAGGCTGAGGCAGGAAGATTGCAAGTTCAAAGCCAGGTTCAGCAACTTAGTGAGGCCCTAAGCAGTTTAGTAAGACCTTTTGTTAAAATAAAAAATCAAAAGTTCTGGGGATGAATCTCAATGGTAAAGTACCCCTGGGATTAATTTTTAGTGCAACAACAACAACAAAACCCCAAAAAGAACATTATAGGAGAAATATCTAATCTGTAGTTGGGAAGCCAAGGAAAACTTCCTGAATATTAGTCAGACACAGAAGGGAACCAAAGTTTGAAAGGGTAGATCAGTAGTAGTCTGGTCATAATGGACAACACCTGTGATGGCCTAGAACTGAGAGATGGAATGCATATTGGCAGGAAATTAAGACATTTTAGTAAGTCTAAAGCACAGGATGCAAGAAGAGAAATCAGATCATGTAAGCCTTGCAAAAATGGTGTTAAGTTTATATTTTCACAACGAAGCCACTGAAATGCTCTATGCAGGGAAACAATACCGTGATTAAATTTGAACTTCAGTTAATATGACTGACTGTAACATGGTGAATGGATTGGAGTGGACAAGTCTAGAGGAAAATTTAAGAGGATTTTTCCATGGTTCAGAAAAATAGATGATGTTGGCCTACATAAGGGGAACATTAGTGGGGAGGAAGAGTGATGGAAAAAATTGACATTTATTTAGAAGGTAGAATTGGTAGAAGCTGGGTGTTATAGTGCACACCTGTAATCCCAGCGACTTAGGAGGCTGAGGCACGAGGATCACAAGTTTGAGGCCATATCAGCTACTTAGCAGGACCTTCAGCAAATTAGCAAGACCCTGTATTGAAAATAAAAATTAATAACAATAATAAGGGCTGAGGATGTAGCTCAGTGGTGGAACCCCCCTGGATTTAATCCCCAGTCTAAACAATAAAAGAAAGGAAGGAAGAAGTAAGGAAAGAAGAAAGGAAAGAGGTAAGGAAAGGAAAGGAAAGGAAGGAAGGAATAAATGAAGGAAGGAAGAAAGGAAACATGGTCAATGGCAGAACTTGGCAAGTAATCAATGGAATATACTGGAGTGGTGGCAAAAGAAGTAGAAAAAGCTAAAATGATGAATCATGTTGTAGGTGAATCAACGTGAATCAAGTTGTAGGTGTCTAAGGTGGTAAAAATGGGAATTTCTGGAAAGCATTTGGATCTGAAACTCAAGAGAAAGGATGTGTGGAAATAGAGGTGTGGGAATCATTACTCTATAAAGGGCAATTTGTGTCTGCATCATAAGGTCATGCCAACACAGTGAATACTGCAATAAGAGAAGAGGACTTGGGACAGAATTCTGGTTAGAACTCTGCCATTTAAGGAATGTACAGAGGAATAAATGAAATACCCTCTTAGGGAGAAGGATGACCAGAAGGCAGGTAAGAGAAAAACTAAGGTGTTGTCGTGCCATGAAAGCTAAGGGTAGATTGTACTTAAGAATATGGGAGTGGCTCACTGTAGCAAGGCTACTGAGAGTTGAGTAAGACAGAACTGAAGAGGAACAAGGAGGTTGACCATGGAACAGTTTGGGTAGGGCATTGAAGGCATTATCTGAGGTGTCCACCAGCAGGTGACAAGTGAAGCAATAAAAAGAATGAGATAAAAGGACATAAACATGCAATTCTCAAAACATGAAATGCAAAGGGTCAATAAACATAAAAGTGTTTTACCTCAATAACAAACAAACACAAAATAAAATGAGATACAGTAACTATTGCTTATTCAGTCAAGTTGGAAATATACACAATTAATATATTGTCATCCACACACTGTTGGCTGAAAGTCACTTGATACAACTTTTGAAGGCACTTTGGCAATATCTAAATTTAAAAAAATATGCATGGCCTTTAATATCACAATTCTGCTGCCTGCACAGAGGAAAACGTGTTCCTCTTTATGCCTTTCTTTTTTGTGTTCTTTACTATCAGCCCATAGTAGCTCTTTGAAAGGGAGAATACCCTGAAAATTTCTGAAGCGAGAATTTTTTGTAGTACTTATTCTGCATTTTTGCTATTGCCTTATTTTTTGAAACAGTGGGCCAAACTGTTCCCTTGGTGTCCAGTCAGGTTATTAGGAGTCCCCCCTTCTGGAGAATATGATGCCACAGGCTTAGATAAATTCGGAAGAGAATTGGGGAACTTGTAAGTCAACTAACCTCCAAATAAAGAAGGGGAGATGAAATCTGTCTTTTTTTTCTCTACTGGAAACAGACAAAAAAGGACAAAAAGACCTTTTGGAAGTAGAGAATTCATGTTATTGTATTGGGAAATTAAAACACAAGTCTACTGATTTAAAACAGAGGGAACTAGATGTGGTAGTGTGTGCTTATAATCCCAACAACTCAGGAGGCTGAGACAGGAGGATCACAAATTGGAGGCCAGCCTCAGAAATTTAGTAAGAACTTGTCTCAGAAAAAATAAATCAATAAAAGGGTTTGGGATGTAGCTCAGTGGCAGAGCACCCCTGAATTCAATCCCCAGTACTGCAAACAAACAAATATACAAAGGAAAAATAGAGGAAGGATAAAAGAGATGCAGACAGTCAGGCAACACAAACATTTTCTGCCTCAATTCCTAAAGAGTTCAGGATATATTTTCTAGCAGTGGGGGTAATAAAGGAAAAAGAAGATGGAAGGGTCCTTGGGAATTTATTTGCCTTCCAATTATCCAATTCTCATATAAACAAGTCAGAAAATGATGTTGGCATACTTAGCCTCACAAAACCCAAATAAAGCAACAGATAAGCTCCATTAGGACTGGATTTATTTGTTTTATTGCTTTATTGTTGCCACTAAGAAGAGTACCTGGCACATAGTAGATGCCCAATAAATAATACTTGACAGCAGAATGAAAATCAAATGGGAAATTTGAGTCTAATACTGTCTAAATTGTAACCTGGGTCCTTAATTACTCCCTGTGACTGATGCAGTCTAGAAACAAATATAATAAAGGTTACATTTGATAAAATCAAAATGAACTGTGGGCCACTGGCAAAACATGAATTGATCATTATTATTGTTAATTTAAATTTACTTAACAAAAGCAAAACCTAGAGCCATTTGACAGCGGTTGTTTCTTTTGGTTTTTGGAAGCCATGGTATAACTAGAAATCATACTGACTCTGTTAATAGACACTGACTTTTAAACTGATATTATTATTATTCCTATCTGTGTGGAGAGAGAAGGGAGAACATTACCTGATCACAAAACTTGTGTTAGCATTAATTGGTGATTATTGTAACATGCACAGCAGCTTTTACTTTTTCTAAGATGCAACTATTTGATTAGTTGGCTCCATTTTAAGGGGAGGCAATCACAATTATAGAAATAGGAGAAGGGAAATGCTGCCTCCAAGCTGCATTAAGAATACAATTTCTTAAGTGCATTTTTTTCCCACAGCAAACTTGGAAAAAGAAACCTATACTCAAGTGTACACAGAGGAACTTGCAGTACTTTTTGATTATCTTTTGGCTTCCAACTTCTTTTCCTGTACATTGGAATTCTGGGCTGAAGGAGGAATGAAGGAATTTTCTTAGTCAAAATGTTCAGTGTCATAAAGCCAAAAAAATGCAAAAAGGGGACTTGCTGTAACATTTAGAACTGAGCTTGTGGGATTAAGAGTAGAAAAGAAAAACTATACTGACTTTGTTTTGACCCCACCTCCCAGCATTCTCTACTTTAGACCACTGTCTCCTTGAAATGTTCCATCATCTTGATTTTTCTGAGGTAAAACTCAGAATTTTCTACTTATATCTTTGACTTCCTTCATCCTCTTTTTTTGTTTATAGGTTCATCTTTTATTACCTAACCAGTTTTAGGACTTCTTTTCTCAATTTGTAATCACTTTTTTTCTCAGTTTCTTTCCCAGAAGATCTCATTGATATCTAACACAAATTACCACTTTATTTAGATGACTGTCAAAATTGAATCTCTAGCTGGATGTCGTGGTGCACACCTGTGATCCCAGCAACTTGAGAGACTGAGGCAGGAGGATGGCAAGTTCAAAGCCAGCCTCAGCAATTTAGTGAGGTCCTAAGCAACTCAGCAAGATCCTGTCTCTAAATAAAAAATAAAAAGGATTGGGGATGTGGCTCAGTGGTTAAGTGCCTTGGGTTCAATTCCCAGTAACACACACACACACACACACACACACACACACACATACACATACACACACACCTCTAGTGTAAATTGTGCCTCTGGCTCCAGACTTTTAGAATTGACTGCCTACATGATATATCTTCCTTTCTTGAAGGTGCCTAAATTTACCATGTTCAAAAATAAAATCGTAACTTACCTCTCCATGTAATAGTCTCTACCAGTAGTGCCACCATTTATTCTGGTAGGCAAGCCTAAATCATCTCTCATATTTCTCTCTTTTCCATATTCAATCTATCATTAAGTCTCAATTCCTTTTCCTAAATATCTCTTTATTTTTTTTCTCTCTGACTATGCCACCATGAGTCTAGGGCATTCAAAATCTTTTAAGTCATCTTCCTGTATTGGCCTTTGTCCCGTTTCAATCCATTTTCCACAGTGCAGCCATTTCAAAATACAGATACCAACATGTGGTTGTCCTTGTTGCTGATCCTGGGGGAATTTAGTTTTAACAAAGCCTACAAAGCTTTGAATGATGTGACTCACACTCACCCCTTTCAGTCTCATTTTACCCTGTGTTTTTCTTAGTTCTTTGTGTTCCCCCTGCATTAGCCTTCCTTTAATCTCTGTTCTCTCTAAGCTCCTTTCTGCCACAGGGCATTTGCACAGACTCTTTTCTTGGCTCAGAATGCTTTAATAATACCATTTTCTCGGTTAATTCACCCTCATTATTCAGATCTTAGCTTATTTTTCCTTAAGAAAAACATTTATGTCATTCTCAATTTGGCCAGCTTTCCCTATCTTACCTTCTGATATTCCATTGTGCTTTCTCTCTCTCTCTCTCAATACTGGGAATTGAACCCAGGGGTGCTTAACTACTGAGTCACACCCCCAGTCTTTTTATTTTTATTTTTTTTGAGACAGGATCTTGCAAAGTGACTCAGGCCTCCTACGTTGCTGAGGCTGACTTTGAACTTGCGATTCTCCTATCAGCCTCCCGAGCCACTGAAATTACCCATTGTGCTTCTTCTTTTTATTATGGTTTTCACACTTTAAAATAATGCATCTTTACTGTACTTGTGTCCTATCTGTTTTCTCCAGTGGAATCTAACCTACCTGAGTGTAGAAACTGTAGGCAGAGGCAGATGGCTGCCTCCTTTCCTCAATTTAGAGTGGCTATATAGTCAGGAATTAAATTAATAAGACCAAGTTTCATTCTAAGGAAAAGTACATTTCTAAGTCCACTGCATCAGAAATGCAACCGTGTGATGGCACTGTAGACAACGGAAAAAGAGTAGAAGTGATGTGCCTTACCTATAGAACTCAGCTGTGCTTCTGTGTCTACCATGTCTCCTTTATTTTAAAGGGACCTCCTCCACTCTCTTTTCCTCTTCTTGGTGTCTGGAATACAGATGACCCTCAGAGTGCCCCCTTGACAACCATAAGTGAAAAAAGGGGTGGCCTCTCATGACTGTCACTGACTACATGGAGGAGCACTGCCATCCTAATCTGTTGACCCACTGGTCCTGTTACATAAGAAAGAAATATACAACTGCCATTCATTCCCCATGGCAGTTTCCCTACTCCAACTATTTCTAGGACAATGTCTGCCTTGTTCACCACTGTATCCCTAGGGTTACCAGAGTCCCTTGCACATGGTAGGGTCAAAGGACAAAATTACAACAATTTAGTTTAAAAACCTTAATTTGCTTTATTTTCAATTTGAGAATTGGGCAACACTTCATTACATAAAATTGAATAAGTGTTCCAATATGTTCAGCAGAAGAGGTTGGTTTTATAGACAGAGAAGGGCTGAAAAATAGCAGAAACAAAGAACCAAAGACAGATTGATCATTTCAAAGTTACTTTCCTTGTTAGGCAGGGACAGGGAGATAGTGCAATAGAAAAATAACTGATAGGTTAACATCAGATTATTTCTAGTTACTTTTTGTAAGAATTAAAGGATTAAAGGGTATAAAGATGAAAGCAAAGAAACCTTAGTTATCATGCCAATGGTATGTGTTTGAGAAATTTGGCTATCTCTCATTTTCCTGACTTCTTAGAAGGTCAGAAACCAACTTAATTTCAGTTGACTGACATAGAACTCTAACGTGGGTGACTCCATTTTGATATTTTGTCTGGTCTGTTGGGCTCAGTGCAGAAGACTGCTCCAAATCAATGGCTTCCTGTGATTTTTTTTTCCCAAAGGCCTAGACAGAAGTTTATTTAGGAAAATAGATATATACTCAAGGGACAAAGCAGGCAATCTCAAGAGATAGACACATAGGCTAAAACAAGGAATATGCATTCAGAGGGAATGCAAGCTATGTTCAGAGGGAGATATAACAAACTGTTGGTGTGGGATTGGCCTCCTGTGATTTTTATTTAACTGTGGATACTCATGAACTATAAATTATTATTTGTTGAATAAGTGGATATTAGTTTTTATTAAGTACACATAGAAAGTACCATATAATTGACATGACAGTTGAATTGATAGAAATATTGGACTTTTGCTGGGCATGGTGGTTCACACCTATAATCCCATGAGTTTGGGAAACTGAGGCAGGAGGATCACAAGTTCAAGACTAGCCTGAACACAACTTAGTGAGGCCCTAAACAACTTAGCAAGACTCTGTCTCAAAATAAAAAGTAAAAAGGGTTGGGGATGTGGTTCAGTTTAAGTGCCCCTAGGTTCAATCCCTGGCACCAAAAATAATTAAATAAATAAATAAGGAAAGAAAGGAAGGAAGGAAGGAAGGAAGAAATAAATAAATAAATAAATCCTGGAGTTTTAACAAAAATGAACAACTGATTTGACAATTTTGAATTATTATCTGCTTAATAACAACAGTCAAACAAAATGGATGACAATGCACATGTGTAAAAATGTGACTCAACTAAGGTAAAAGGCTGTGTGGTCATATCAAATAAATACTGTGAAATCTCAGAGTATGCTTCTCAGGTTGTGTCTTATTCAAATTCAAATTTGTTTTACAAGATGCACAATCGTAATATAGTCTTTATAGGATTCTCTGTTATAGAACATGAGAAAAAAGTAAATATTTTCTATGGTGAGATTACTTTATAATCGACTTTATCCATGTCAGGTGAGGTGCCAAATTTGAGCCCATTTGTGACTGTTTGGTCTATTCGTATGCTTGTGAGAGGTCAATGTGCATGTCTGTGTTCGGGTGTGTTTTTGCAATCTCTATTGAGTGGACTCTCAGGCTGACTGAACTCCGTAGTTTAGAGCACAGCTCGTGGGTGAAAGAAGAACCATCCAGAATTCACAGCCCACTCCGGAATTCACAGATTCACTATTGCACCCTGTAAAGGCACCATTTCTGTGGAGAAGATAAATTTATAGAGTCATGGACGTGGAAGGTGCTGTTAGCTGGGTGGGGTGGCTTTTCTTTCCCTTTTTGTCCTCACAGGCTATTTCTGGGGCAGGGTGAACCACTCCCTGCCCCTGGCTTTGGGGAGGTCTCTAATTTTGGTTGGTGGCCTCTGTCCTGCATGAATGGCCATGTCCCATTTTCTGCAGTGCACCAGAGGCCCAGCTAGTCTTAGGAAGGAGCAGGATGAAGGAGGAGGGAAGTGGCAGGGAGGCAGGCCAGGTCTTCCACGGGATCATGTGATTCTATTGTCTGCTGGGTGGCTTGTTGTTCCTGGCTAATGTGTCAGCAGGGAGTGATTCCAGCAGCTGTGGGGTGGAAGGACCTGGAGAGTGTGCCACTCACATGGCTGCCACTTTTATTTATGATTTGACCCTGCTATGCTTTTCCCCGTCTATTGCTTATACTTTCTGAACTAGATGCTCATTCTTCAGCATAGGAAAACCTCTTCCTTTTTTCACTGTAAATACTAATAATTTTCATAAAAATCAGAATATGTTGCAGACTACTTAACTATGTGCATGGTGATGGTCTCTTACCTCTATTGTCCTATTTAAGCCTCAAGATAATCACATTTAGTAATTCTATTATTCTATTTTGCAAATGAGGAAACTGAGTCTCTGAGAGGTTAAGTCAGTATCAGCCAGAAAGCTGGATAATGTCAGAGCTAGAGTTAATGATGAGAAAAGCGACAAACTGGTTTTTTATGCTGTTCTACTTTGTGAAAGTATATTTCCTTCATGAAATCTTTCTTGTTGTGCCTAAATAAGATGTTATCTCTTCTTCTTCCACCTTCCTCTGTATTCCATTATGGCAATTATCATATTCTGTACTTTATTATGAATATGTGTTTTTCTCTGAAGCGGAATATAAACTGAGGGTGAAAACCAGATCTGCTCATCCTGCTCTTCCCTAAAATGATTTCAGTAAAGTCACTTAACTTCTGAGTTAGTCCACTTCTGTAAGCAAGACCAATCAGTGGTTACAAACTCAAATAAGCATAGAGACCAAGCATACAACAGATAATTGTAATGGCATGTTTGACGGCGATGTACGGAAGAACACAGCCCTGTTTAGAGCACGTATCAACTACTCAGTTCCTCTTATTTGTGGTCACACCAGAATGTACGCCCAGTCTTGCAAGATCTTTTGATTTTTCAAGAGAAATCAGAAACCTGAATATTTAAAAAGTGTTCTCTCTTGATTTATAAATGTTAGATCAATTAAAACATAGACCAGAACTTTGTGAGCTAAATCTAGGTCAATGACTAGTAGATGTTCTTCTGTGCTTCTTTTGAACTCTTGTTATACAGAATAATGATTCTACATACATGAATTAATATCTACCAACTTTTTTTTCTAGAAATCAATGCTACTATGAGTACTACCTCCCATGATGTATAAAGGTGAAAAGAATGAGGGAGGAAAGTATCATACCACAAAGGGTTTGTTCATCTTTTAAAAAACAAATATATATTTATGCACAGGAGTCTTTTTCTATAATTATATATGTATATATTTATAAACATAACATGTGATTTTATATATCATTGTATATTGTTATATTTATTTTATGTACAGAATTTACAGATTCACATTACATTTCAAATGTATGCAAATCTACTTTTGAGTTTATAGAATATGTAAATTCGTGTCAGATTTTTGAAAAACTGTAAAAGGCTCTGGATTCAATTTTAACTACAAAAGGTGGAA
Organism: Sciurus carolinensis; assembly: GCF_902686445.1. Lineage (NCBI taxonomy): Eukaryota > Metazoa > Chordata > Mammalia > Rodentia > Sciuridae > Sciurus > Sciurus carolinensis. Next base: position 93,910,992 of record NC_062232.1, read on the forward strand.
AACTGGACAGTGATTTCATTGCTTTGATAATCCAGTTCCCTAAATGAATCAGACTTTGGAGAATTAACAGCTTAAACATTTTTTCTGCTTGTGCTAGAATTTGCAATGACAGTTTAATCTGTTTTGATCATATCCTGTATGCTAAGAATATGTTTGAGAAGTACATGTTGACAAAAATGAAAATGAACTAGTCAATCTCTTGCACTACATGCAAACAGTTTAAAACTCTGTTTAAGCTCATTGTAAGAGCTCTCAATTTCCCAGGTCACCAATGTCTTAAACTGAGTAACAGTCTTGATTAACATCTAAACATAGGTGTAAAGAACTCACTATGGACATGGTGCAGCATAAAGTACTGTAAGGATATTAAAAACAGGTAACACTTTCAGGCAGCCAAAGTTTAGTCATTCTTGAATAAGGATGAAAATATCTGGCACCATTTCATCAACTTCTCAAGATTACCCAGGAGAATATAAGAATTTCCTTCCTGGATTGACTTTAAGAATAGGCTAGACATTAATCTAAGACATGCTCATTTTCTTTCTTAGTTTGTTGGTGCTCTGTGTTAGAACTTTTTCCACAGTAAGAATAATGTCTTAAAAGAAAATAACTTCAAAGTTCCTTGTTTGGGAATTTCTTCTAGGTTGCATTTTTAGAAAAACATATATAGAGATGGTTATATATTAGCTAGAAGAATGACCACAGGCAGAGAATGTAATACAATCTCATTACATTCCATAGATTAGAAAATATTGGCACTGGAAGGAACTTTAGCAGTTCCTTAGCAGTTGTCCTAACCCTCTTAGGGAGTTGACTACTTATCTTCCAGATCCTTCATAGCTTATTTGACAAATGGGGCAGCTGAGAACCAGGGTCAAAGTTTACGTTTACTGTGGATCAATCTCTCATGGGGAAAGGGGTTATTACCAAAAGGAGTTTGGATAACAAAAAAAATTGATGACAATTTACATTGCATTTCAAATAATTGAGCAGAATTGGCTTAGGATTTGAGACTCTAGAGATTACATTTTCTAGTATCTTTTATTTTTAAGCAAATTCTAACCGTATTTCAGGCATTGATGTGGGAAGAAACAAACCAATTAAACCAAGAGCCCCTTGCTGCCCACTTGACTCATTGCAGGTACTCGAAATGTTTCAGCTCCATGGTCACTGTAGGTTTTTTCCTTCATGTTTCTAGTCTAAAGATTCACTAGTGGAAGTTACTTTGTGATATTAACAGTAATTTATTTTATGGTACTGGGGATTAAACCCACGTGTGCTTAACCACTGAGCCACATCCCTAGTCCTTTTTATTTATATTTTATTTAGAGACAGGGTCTCGCTGAGTTATTTAGGGCCTTGCTAAATTGCTGAATTTGGCTTTGAATTCCCAATCCTCCTACCTCAGCCTACCAAGCTGCCGGGATTACAGGCATGTGCCACTATGCCAGAAGTAAATGCTTTTTAAATATATTTTTTCGTTGTCAATGGACCTTTATTTATTTATTTATTTACTTTTATTTATTTTTATGCAGTGCTGAGGCTGGAATCCAGGGTCTCAAACATGCCAGGCAAGTGCTCTACCACTGAGCCACAACCCAGCCCCAGTAAATGTTTTTGGATCTGTGCCTATACCAATTTTTGAGGCAGAAACTAGTTGATAATTCAATTTGATAGTTACTTTATTGTGAAACTTCTGCAAAAGGAATATTTGACATGTTTCTTCCTAGATATATAAAAAGAAAAAAATTGATTCTTTGGCTAGGATTTCATGTTCTAACAAAATTAAATAAATACATAAGACATATATATACATAAAACCTCATCAAATTCTAGACTTCCTTCATCTGTTTAAAGGATAATAATGGCTGTCAGGGAAAAGAATAAAATATGTGTGTATTATTCTCATTGTTCAGCACAACTGGGAATAGGAAACAGGTGGTATTAAATTTAATCTCTCCCCTTTCACATCAGAACATTCATATATCTGATTTGTTTTAATTCAGTGGGGGAAAGGGAATGCACTTTAATATAAATTGCGAGTGAATTAATGGTTACTATTTCATATGTGCCATTAAAAATTATGAACATTGCTTTTATGTTCTTCCTTCACGTGTCAGTTGGTTTAATCTCCTACCAACAGTATTTTTCCATTATAGTTTTCTCTTGCACAAAAGCCTATAGACCATACCTATAACTTCAGTGTTTGTAAGTGGAAGCTCTCTAGACAAAAGGTCCAGGTCTGAGTCTCCACCTTTGGCTAGCTTTGAGACTTTGGGAATGCTATTTATTTCCTCGGAGACTCAGTTGCCTTATAAACAAAGTGGGGTGATACATTAAAACTTCACTTTTAGTATTGTTATAAAGAAGAAACGAGGGCTGGGGATGTGGCTCAGTGGTAAAGTGCTTGCCTAGCATGTGCCAATCCCTGGGTTCAATTCTTAGAACTACAAAAAAAAAAAAAAGAATAAACGAGAAAATTTAGCATAGTGCCTTGCATGAGGGAAGCCCTGGTACATACTAAGTATTCAAAAATATTGATTTTATGAATAAATAGATACCGTACTTGGAAGGGAAAATGGAAGTACTTCAGCCTACCATTCAATAACTCACAGCAACTGGCTCCATATTCATCCCCAAACCCAACACTTTTAGTTTGTTGTGGTCGGTCATGATGGGCCCTCTCTTACAGGTAAATTTTTTCTTGTACCTCTATACACCACCCAGCTTTATTCCCTCACAGAGAAGACCTTTATACTTTACTGCCTTTCAATCACGTTCATGATTGCTCACAACTCACCTTTTCCAGGGAATTGCCTAATTAACCCCCATCTGACTGAGGTCCCACCATTATTCTGGTGCATCTTCTCAGCACTCACAAAACTAATTTGCATAATCCTTAGAACCTGCAGATACACAACTTTGTTTTGTTAAGTCCGTTTCTGCATATTTTGTTCTCTCCCCACAACTAGTTTCAAAGATTTTTGATGGCAGTGAGAACACATCTCCTACTATATTTGTAAGATCCTTCCCATATCACCCTTGTCCTTCAGGTTCAAGAACATCCTTTCAAATGCTTGTCAAATAAATGAATCAATGATATTTAATGAAATTGCATTTTGCAGCTATAAAAAGCAAAACATCAAGTGGATGCTATTTCATACTTACAGTCTAAAGCAGCAGACTGGGTGTTCTCACATTGAACAGATAGTTGTGATTATTTTTATATTTTATAAAATAGAGAGAAAATGCATCATTGTGTGACTGCAATGTCAATGGTTAGTGTAACATATATTACATAACATTTTGTAATATGTTCCACTGTCACAGAATGAATGTTCAATTTAAAACAATGATGTAGCTGTGTGACCTTGGGCATGTCAATTAACCTCTCAAGTGCTCAGTTTCCCCATCTGTAATATAAATGAAAGATTGGATTACATTATCTCTTCATATGCTCTGAATTCTGTCATTGTGTGTGTGTGTATGTGTGTGTGTGTGTGTGTGTGTTTTATCAGACACTTCAGCCTAAGTTGGCAGTGTGGCAGTGTGTGTATAATGTGAATGGTGAGGATGTGTAGTCACCAACTAATGCTTTTTGGAAGGGCTTAAGTTATTAAGTCTATTAAATATATGTGGCTTCTGTCTTAGGTGGATGATGTTTGTGATCTATCTCCAGAGAGACCAAATGGTTCCAGAGCTGAGGATAAACAAGATTTAGCATTTTCTAGGAGGCTAATGATGACAAGAGAAAGAGAAACTGAAGAAAGAGATTTTAGTTCACAAATAGAATGAAACTTAGGTAAAACAAGGTCAGTATTTGCTTTATCAAGAAGCAAAAGGAAGCATTTTTCTCACTTTCTCTCCCCATCACTTATCTCCCTGTATCCAAAGACCCTCCCCACAAAAAGGAATTTATCATTAACTACAATTCATAATGCAAAGTCATTGAAAAAAATCACTAGTCTTAAACACAGAGACTTGACATGAGGAAAATTTTATTAACACATGAAAGTAGAAAGACATGTAAATTTATACCAAGTAATACAAATCACTTGCAAATCTGCTGGTGCCCTAGGTTAATGAGATTAAAGAACCATAAGAGACTGATGAGGAGTTATTTCTCAAACACTGGTTCAGAATAAAAAGACAGATTATATTGATTCATCAGTTTCATAAAAACATTGTTCCTAATGACTGAGTGAAGATTACTTATTCAAAAATATCTCCTTGCCATACCTTTGTAAGAAACAAAAAGTCTACATCCTTACTAGAGTATGTTTTTCATGGAAATAGAAAACATTTAAATGTCTAAATGGGTAATAAGGGTAAAACAAGATCTTCCATAATGAGAACTAGTTTTTGAAAAAATGTAGTTTGGCCATGTAACAATAACCTAAAATGGATTTTTAGAGCTTGGCATTTTATGTAGCAGACTAAGTATATAGATCCCCAACCAAAGAAATTATCTAAAATGGATAACATTTATATATTTCTAGCACATAAAATAACTTAAGAGACATGTTAGAGTACCCATGTAGGTCAATGAATGAACCCCAAAGGCAAAAAAGAGAAGCAACCTGAGAAATTTTTCCAGGATGTTTTACAGCTTCAAAGGAGTTACAAACCTTCTACCAAAAATCTGGGAGATGTAGGGCATGGGGGATCTTACCTGTAATCCCAGCAGTTTTGGAGGATGAGGCAGGGGGATTACAAGTTCAAGTCCAGACTCAGCAATTTAGTGATACCTTCACCAAGTTAGTGAGAACCCATTTCAAAATAAAAAGGGCTGGGGATGGAGCTCATTCATAAAGCTCCCTTGGGTTCTATCTCCAGCACATCCCCCATCCCCCCAAAGAGTATGTATAGTGTATTAGCTTTGTGTTGTTATGGCAAAATACCTGAAATACATAATTTAAAAGGAAGAGAGATTTATTTTGGCTCACTAGTTCAGAAGTTTCAGTCCATGGTCTGCTGCTTCCATTGCTTTTGGGCCAGTGGTAAGGCAAAACATGTCAGGGAGCACCTATGGAGCAAACTACTCACCTCATAGTAGCTGGGAAGTAGAGAGAGAGAAGTGGCTGGGATCCCAATATCCCATTCAAGGGCACACCCCCAATGACTTATCTCTTAGGTCCTACCTCCTGAAGTTTCTACTACCTCCTAGTAGTGCCATTAGCCAGTGACCAAGCCTTTAACACATGAGCTTTTGTGAGACATTTAAGATTCAAACCATCACATATAGTATGAGTGAAGATGAGAAGGGAAGTCAGAAACATTAAAAACATAAGATTTAATGTACCTCCCCTGCAACTCCCCACCATTCCTGGTACTGGGGATTGAATCCAGGGGTGCATAACCACTGAGCAACATTCCCATCCCATTTTATTTTGAGATGGGATCTTGTTAAATTAATATGACTGACCTTGAATTACAATCCTTCTGCCTCAGTCTCCTGAGTCACTGGGATTACAGGTGTGTGTCATTGTGCCCAGCCCTTTGCTAGCTTTGAAAATGGAGTGGATCATGTGCAAGGATCATGTGCAAGACCTGTAGCAGCTGAGATCAACCCTATAGCCAGCAGGGAAATGGGAATCCAGTTCCATAATCCCAATAACTGAATGCTGCCAACCCATGGAATGAACTTGGAATATGATTCTTCTCTAGAGCCTTCTGATAAGAGTGCAACCAGGTCAATAATTCAAATTTGATCACGCAAGACCCTGAACAGAGAGCCCAGTTGAACCCACTTGGACTGTTGACCTAGAACTATGAGTTAATAGGTGAGTGTTGATTTGGGATAATAAATAACAGTGAATATGGAAGGAAAAGAACTTGAGGTTAGAAAGTAGGATATTGGAGTCAAGACTTTCTGTTCCAGAGCAGTTTAGGGGGCGACAAAACTGTTCTAGACTTTATAAAATTTCCAATCTATTGGAGTAGATATATTACAAAGGAGAAGAAAATGTTGATGAGATAACCTGCATCATGGTGATAAATTTCTGTTTCTCTCTCTCTCTCTCTGTACTACTTTGTGACAAGATTGGGTTCCAGTCACATGAGAGTATCATGGTTAAAACCCTAGTAGAAATTTCATCAACTTTTTGGCCAAAGGAATAAGGACCTCAACAAGACAAAAAAGTGTGGGAGGAATAACAGAGGGGAGAAAGGTAAGGAATCCTCTAATTCTGCACAAGCCATTACTGAGCCCCTGAGCTATGCATTCATATGACAGGCTCTAATAAGCAGAGTAAATTTTTTGAGAATTAAAGTGAGATCACAGCTACCCATACAAGTCTCAGATTAATCTTGAATAAAGCCAGCATGGGGCAGATGCAAATAAGCAGAGTAAATTCTTAGAGGAATAAAATTAGAGTTAATATTTTAACTTTATGAGCTATAATTTACATGCTATAAAATTTACTTGTTTTAAATGTATAGTTACATGATTTTTAGGACATTTATTGAGTTGTACAAGCACCATTACAGTTTAGTTTTAAACATTTCCATCACCCCAATAAGATTTCTTTTTCTATTTATAGTTGATCTCTATTCTTGCCCCTGTCACTAAAAATCCACTACTCTACTTTTTGTTTACATAGATTTGTCTTTTCTGGATCTTTGTACAAATGGACTCAGCTAACTTCTATCATTTAGCATAATGGTTTTTGGGTCCATTCATATTGTAGCATATGTGAATATTTTGTCCTTTTTAGGGCTGAAAGGTATTCCACTGTATAACTACTCACTCCACCCATATAAAATTCAAACTGCCAGTCACAGAATATAAGATAAAATTTATAATCTGAAACTAAAAGGATAATTACCTGATATGACAAAAAAAATCAGCATTCTCCAGAGGAATATAACAGGATCTAGAGTCTGAAGCAACGTAATAGCAAAAACTGTCTGGGAGAAGGACTAAACTATATATACTGAACACCAGGAAAATGTGACCAGTTCTCAAGGGAGAAAATAATCAGCAGATGTGAATATTGAGAAAACCCAGATGTTAGAATGAGCAGACAAAGACTAAAGGGAAGCACACTTGAAGTGAATGGATAGACAGATGTTCTCAGCAGAGAAATAGAAAGTATAAAAGAGAACCAAATGGTAAATTTTGAGCTGAAAAACACATTTGAAATGAGAAACTTACCAGATGGACTCAATGGTACACTGGAGATGATAGAGGAAAGAACCAGTGAACTAGAAAATAGGTCAATAAGTATTATCTAATCTGAGGAACACTGAAGCAAAAAGGTTAGGACATTGAATTAATGAACAGAGCTTCAGGAACCTGTGAGACAATATCCAAAAGTATAATATTCATGTTGTTAGAGTTGCAAAAGGAAATAAAAGATTAGTTCGGTAAAAATATTTTAAGGAATGATAGCTGTAAACCTTCCACATTTAGTAAAACATAAATTAACAGATTTCAAGAAGCTCAATGAACCTGAAAGAGAATAACTCAGAGAAAATGATGCCCAGATTAATAATAAACAAACAAAAGATAAATTTAAAAGCCTTGAACACAGTCAAGGAAAAATTATTCATCATATATGGAACAATGATTTGAGCATCTGTGAATTTCTCATCAGAACCCATGACGACGAACAGGTAGAAATCAAAGTTTTAAAAAACAATGCTGTTTACAGTAGTATACATAACATGAACAACATGAACTTCTTAGTTATAAATTCAACTAAATATACAGGCTAAAAATTACTAAATGCTGATGAACAAAAATCAAGGAATACTTAAATGGAACTGTTCATGGATCAGAAGACTCGATATTGTTAAATGTCAGTCTTGTCCAACTTGATCTCCAGATGCAACTAAACCACACTCAAAATCACAAGATATATATAGATATAGAAAAGCTGTTCAAAAATATATGTAGAAATGCAAAGGAACTAGAATAGCCAAAACAATTTTGAAAATGAAGAAGTTGGAATTACACAAGTTGATTTCAAGATTTACTATACAACTACATTTATAAAGACCTGATAGTATTAACGAAAGGATAAATACAAAGATCAATGGTACAGAATCTATGGTACTAAAAATACACCCACAGAAATGAAGCTTTTAAGTAGTTGTATACACTTTATGCCTTTGTCATTTCATGCCTTTTTAAAAATTGTTATTAGGGTGAATATATAATAGTTTACATAGTTCAATAGTGTCACCTATATTCAGATAATCGTGCAATTAATATCTTTCTTTCTTTCCTTTTTTCTTTTCTTCTTTCTTTTTCTTCTTTCTTCCTTCCTTCCCTCACTCCTTCCTTCATTTCCTTTTCTTTTCTTCTTTTTCTCCTTCCTTCCTCCCTTCCTTCTCTTCCTTCCCTTCCCTCCCTCCCTCCTCCCACCCTTCCTCTCTCTCCCTTTCTTTCTGTTTTTCTTTTCCCTTCCTTCCTTCCTTCCTTCCTTCCTTCCTTCCTTCCTTCCTTCCTTCCTTTTTCTATTTGGGTTAAACACAGGGGTGCTCTACCATTGAGCTACATCTACAGCCTTTTTGTTTTGTTTTGTTTTTGGAGACAGGGTCTCACTAAGTTGTTAAGGCTGGCCTCGAAATTGTGATCTTCCTTTCCCAGCATCTGAAGTTGCTGGGGTGTGCCACTAAGCTCAGCTGTAACTTTTCATCTTATAAAATAAACTCTAGTTGGGCGTGGTGGTACATACCTATAATCCCAGAGGCCTGGGAAGCTGAGACAGGAAGATTGCAAATTCAAAGCCAGCCTCAGCAACTGAGCAAGGCCCTAAGCCACTTAGTGAGATCCTGTCTCAAAATAAAAAATAAAAAGGGCTGGGGAGGTGGCTCAGTAGTAAAGTGCCTCTGGGTTCAGTCCTTGGTACCAAAAAAAAAGTATACCCATTTTCTTTAGTCTTTTTCTGATGCTATAACAAAACATCTTAATTATTACAGTCCTTTTATAAGTAATTACTTATCCCATTCATGAGGGCAAATCCCTTATGGCCTAATCACCTTATAAAGGCCCCATTTCTTTAAAAATAAATAAATAAATAAATAAATAAAGGCCCCATTTGTTAATATTGTTGGATTATAGGAATTTTTGAGGGAACATGCACCTAAACCATAGCATTCTACCCTGCTCCCTTCCAAATTCATGTCCTCACATTCAAAAAAAATCCAGTCCCAATAGCCTTAAATTACTCCAGCATCAACTCAAAAGTCTAAATCCCAGAGGTTCATATAAAGATCATCCAAACCAGGTTTGGTTGAGACTCAAGGTATGATTCATCCCGAGGTAAATACTCTATAGTTGTGAACCTGTGAAACCTAACAAGTTCTGTGCCTCCAAAATACAGTGGTCAGGAAAAGAATAGACATTCCCATTACCAAAAGGACAAATAGGCAAGAAGAAAAGGGTAACAGGTCTCAATTCAGTTAACTATACAACAAGGTAAATGACATTACATAATGAGACTTGAGAATAATCTTCTTCAATTCCATGCTCTGCTTTTCTGTATAAGAACCTCAGGGCTTGAGGCCGTCCCTCACAGTTTTGCTGGAAAGAGTCCATGCAACAACTCTCATGTAATGGAGTCCAGTGCTTGTGACTTTCCCAGGCTGGCAATGCATATAGGTGGCCCTACAGTTTTGGGGTATGAAGGAGAGTCCTACTCCCATGGCTCTGCAAGATACTGCTCTTAGTGGAGACTGTAGTATTCCAGTCCTATGGTGTTCTCTTCCTGGGTCACAAGGCTATCTGAGGCCTCCTTGAAATCTAAGTAGAAGGAGCTCTTCTATTCACCTGCAGAATTAGTACCACTTTGACACTGCTAAAGTTTATGGTTTGTGCCTAATAGAGGGGTGCCTTGAGCCCAACTGGGTTAGCATGAGTTATAGCAGGTGTGGCTGAGGGGCACTGCACCCAAATGTGGGAAGAAGAGTCTTGAGGTGGTGCTAGGCAGTGAGCCCTAAAGTCCCTCAACCAACCTAAGTTCCTTCTTTGAACCATTCTTTCCTCAAGTTCCTGGTATTCTGGGCCTATATTGAAAATGATCTCTGAAGTACCTTGAGGTTACTTTTCCATTGTTTTGATGAATAGCACCCAACTTCCCTCTATCTGCTAATTTCTTTATGAAATGGTAACTTGAATATACCCTCAATATTCTCCATAAAACACATCTTTTCATTCTTTACATGGCCAGGCTAAGATTTTTTCCAAATCTTATTCTGTTTCTCTTTTGATTATAAACTTAATCTTTAGTTCATTTCTCTTTTCCTACATCTTACTATGAACAGTTAAGAAAAGTCATGCAGCACCCTCAACACTTTCCTTAAAGATTTCTTGAATTAAATATCCAAGTTCGTTGGTCTTAGATTCTGCCTTCCTTCCATGAAGCTCTCAGGCATGGACACAATTCAGTCAAATTCTTCACCACTTTGTAACATGGATGTCATTTTCTTTCTGTTTCTCATATCATGTTCCTCATTTCCACCTGAGACTTCATCAGAAGAGCCTTTACTGTTCATATTTCTACCAATATTCTGATCATGACTACTTGAATAATCTTCAAAAGGATTGAGGCTTTTTCTGCAACTCTCTTCTGAGTGCTCACCAGAATCACCCTTAACACTCTACTCACAGCAATCTAGCGTGTGTCTCCATATTTGTTTTGGTTTCTATATGAGGTGTCCCCTTAAAGGAATGTTCAGAACTGGAATGATTAGATTATAAGAGATATAACCTAAGCAGTGTATTGCTCCATTTGATGGATTAATAATTTGAATGAAATAACCAGGTGATAATTGTAGGCAGGTAGGGTGTTGCTGGAGGAAGTAAGTCAGTGGAAGCATTCCTCTGGGGTTTATATCTTACCCCAGTGCCTTTCTTGCTCTCTCTGTTTTTCCTCCGCTGCCATGAGCTGAGCAGCTTTCCTCTACCATGTCCTTCCACCATGATGTTCTGCCTTACTTCAGGTCCAGAATGATGATGTCAGTTGAACAAGGACTGAACCTCTGAAACTATGAGCCAAAAAAGAAAATTTGTTCCTCTAAGTTGCTCTTGTAAGATATTTTGGCTACACTGATGAAAATCTGATGAACACAAAACTCTTCCATCCTGTACCCATTACCCAGTTCCATAACCCTTTCTACATTTTTAGGTATTTGCTCTAGCTGTATGCCACTCTTGGTACCAATTTCTGGGCCAATCTACTTCTATTAAAAATTAACTGGATAATTTCTGGAGATTGGGGAGTCTGAAGTTATGAGATCAGCATTCAGTAGCTGGTGAGGGCCCTCCTGTTGCATCCTTTGGTGAAAGAAGTGAAGGGCAAAAGAGTCCTATATTTTCTTACAGACCTTTTATTATGTACTAATCCCATTCGTAAAGACACTACCTAATCACCTATTAAAAGCCCCACCTCCTAATATTGTTGTATTGGGAATTAAATATCAACATTAATTTTGAAGGGGACACAAATAGACCAATCACAATGGCTATTAAACATCAACATCTCATTTCCAGGGACACTGCTGCTCTACTATTTCTATGAATCTGACTGCTCCAGGCACCTTATATAAGTAGAATCATACAGTATTTGTCTTTTTGTGACTGATTTGTTTTTATTTAGCATGATATACTCAAGATTCATCTATATTATACCAGAATTCATCTATATTGTATCATAATTTCCTTCCTCTCGAACCATTGACTTCTGGCACAGTTCCAAAGGCAATTCAATAGAGAAAAAAGTCTTTAAATTAAAGCCCCAAATTAAACATTTATATAACAAAAAAAATGCATCTGCCCAGTGCTCATACCATGGTTTCTAATACCTTTCTTCAATGGGAAGAATCAAGGCTCTGTGGATAAATGACTAATTTTAAGCCTGGAGAAAGAAATATACAAGATGAACATGGAGCATTTTATAGTGCCAGAAAGAAAGAGCTTTCAAACAAGCAAGCAGACAAGAGCGGTCTCAGTGGCCAAAGTTGGAACTATTTAAGAAACAAAATAAATAGTGTCAGATAATAATCCAAAGTATAGAATAAGTACTCATGAATTCATACTGATATAAATAATCAATAAAAAAGGAATGAACTAAAGGTACTGAAAACAACATGGATGGATTCAAAACAAGCGTGGTAAGTGAAAGAAGTCATACATCAAAGAATATATACTATAGGATTCCATTTATATAAAATTCTGAAAAAGGCAACCCAAACTGTAGTGACAGAAGTTGTCTAGGATTGGAGGTTGAAGGAAGGATGGATTATAAAGGTGCATGAGGAATCTCTTTGGAATGATTGAAATGTTTGCTATCTTAATTGTGGTGTGTTTTCATGGTTATATACATATGTCAAAACCAATCAAATTTTATGCTTTAAATATGTGCAGTTTGTTTTAATTCAAATAGAACTCAATAAAGTTTCAAGAAACAATCTGTCTGACTGCCGGGAGTTCTTTTCAATTGCCTCTCTGACATAGGGATGGAGCCTCTAAGAACAGTGAGCAGAGAGAAACTAAATTTATGAAGTGACCTATTGGGAGTTAGGGTCTTCCAGACCTTGAATCACAGTATTAGATCAGACTCCAAATACTAGCTGAAACATATAAATTTTCCCTTTTTGTAGGACCCAACTGGTTGAATATTGGAAATTTATAGATTTCAATCTGTAGTAATTTGGATTTTTCCACTTGGGGGTGTGACCAGGGAGAGAGTATGTAATATATGCATTGCATTTAGACTTAGATGCAAATCCTCAGAGTGGTGAAAAATGACATCTGTGTTCTGATGGAAGAAGGATGCTGGCTTCTCATGTTTAGTGCAATTCATGAAGGCTCAAGAGAGCATGTGAATTTTTTTTCTTAAAATGGAAATAAGTTCACACTATAGAAAATTCAGAGAAGTAAAAGTCACCCAAAGAAAAGCACCCTTAATTTGGTGCAAATTCTTTAAGGGTGTTTTCTATGTATGTGTAACTCCGCAAAAATCATAGCTTTTTCTTAAAAACGTAAGATTGCACTATAGATATTGATTCAAAATGCACACACCTGTATTATTATGTCATTTCCCCTGTGGGCATCATTTCAAAGCAAGACATAAAAAATCATTCTTTTTATTTTTAGATCTTATGCTGTTTTGTCATGCATAGTATGAAGGAATCCTGAATATTACTGATTTTTATTTTATTGTAGTGAGAACACTTGAAATGAGTTCATTCCTCTTAACAGATTTTTAAATGTACATACAATACATTATTGTTACCTAAGGGGCAGTGTTGCACAGCAGATCTCTAGAACTTACTCACCTTGACATTTTATACCCACTGATTATCAGCTCTGTCTTCCTACCCCACAGTCCCTGACAGCCATCACTTTTTTTGCTTCTATGAGTTTAGCTATTTTAGTTAATTCATATAAGTGGAAACATGCATTATTTGTCTTTTTGTGACTGACTTACTTCAAGGTTCATTCATGTTTTTGCATACTGCAGTATTTTCTTCCTTTTTAAAGATTGAATAATATTCTGTATTGTTATGGTCTGGTTATGAGATGTCCTCCAAAGGCTCCTGTTAGGGCAGGAATATTCAAAAGTGAAATAATTAGATTGTGAGAGCTGTAACCTAATCTGTCCATCCTGGTTTGAATGGGTGGTAACCATAGGCAAGGGGGAGCTGTGGTTGGGGAAGGTGGGTCACTGGGAACGCATCCTAGAAGAGTTGGAGTTGTTCTTCCTGTGACCCTTTCCCCCCACCTCTCTCTCTTTCTGCTTCATGACTGGGTCATGAGCTGAGCAGTTTTCCTCTACTGGACCCTTCTGCCATGATGTGCTGCCTCAGTTTGGGCCCAGAGCAATGGAGTTGGCCATCTATGGAATGAGACCTCTGAAACCGTAAGCCCCACATAAACTTTTCCTTTTTAAAGTTGTTCTTGTCAGGTATTTTGATCACAGTGATGAAAAAGCTGACTGACACACACACTGTTATCCATTCATTTGTCAACGGACATTTAAGTTGTTTCTACATCTTAGCTATACTGAATAGTGCTGCAATTAATATTTGATTGCTAGTATTTCTTCAAGATCCTGATTTCAATTTTTTGGGATAAATGCCTAGAAGTGGGATTGCTGGATTGGTAGTTCTATATTTTAATTTTTCCAGGAATCTCTATACTGTTTTCCATAGCATCTTTACCATTTACATTCCTATAAATAGAATACAGGAGTTCCATTTTCTCTATAACACTTGTCTCTGTTTCCTTTGTTTTTATAATAGCCATTCCAATAGGTTTGAGATATTACTTTAATTGTCATTTTAATTGCATTTACACAATGATTAATGATGTTAAACATCTTTTCAAATGTATGCAGGCTGGCTGGTTGTGATCTTCTTTGTAGAGATGGGTATTCAAGTCCTTAGCCAATTGTTATTTATGTTACTCACTTTTTGCTCTTTTTATTACTTATTTATTTATGGTGTGTGGTACTGGGGATTAAACCCAGGACCACAGGAAATGCTCTACCTGAAAATGCCTGGTGTCTTCGTCTGTTTGGGCCACTACAATAAAATACCATAAACTGGGTATTTTATAAACAAAAGAAATGTATTTCTCATAGTTGTGGAGACCGGAAGTCCAAGATAAAGGTATCAGCAGATTTGGTGTCTGGTGAGGGCCCATTCCCCATAAATAGCACCTTCTCACTGCATCCTCAAATGGTGGAAGGGATGAATGCGCTCCCTCGGGCATTTTTGTGTTTGTGTGTGTGTGTGGTGGTGGGGATTGAACCCAGCAAACACATGCTAGGCAAGTGCTCTACTACTGGGCTACATCCTCAGTTCATTTTTAAGATTTTATTTTGAGATGGACTCACTACATTCCCCAGGCTGACCTAGAACTTATGTTCCTCCTGCCTGAGTCTCCTGAGTAGCTGCAATTACAGGTATGGGTCACTGTGTCCAGCTTGAGTTTATTTTGTGAAAACAAAAAAAAATTCTGTCTTGGGGTTGGGGATGAGTGCAATGGTGGAGTGCTTGCCTAGCACATATGAAGTCATGGGTTTAACCCCCATTAAAACAATAGCAACAACAACAAAAACCTGTGCTGTTGACATTTTGGTATTTTACAATTGCACTACTCTAAATATCAGTCTAATGACTGTTCCTGTAGCTATATTTTTGTACCCACATGTGAGTATTTCTGCAGCATAAATTGCTAGGGGAGAGTTAATTTGAGGGTTTTGGATAAAAAATTGGCAATTTAGTAAATCCTTCTTGCAAATTTTGTTTCCTTGGATATTATTATTATTATTATTATTATTATTATTATTATTATTATTTTGGTTTTCCATTGACCTCATTGACTATTCTTATCTTCTTTGCTGGATCCTCTTCCTCTTCCCAATCTCCAAATGCTGGAGAATGTCCCAAAGCTCAGTCCTTGGGCCTCTTCTTTATCTTCCTATATAATTTCAGTGGATATCATGACTTCCAAATTTGTGTCTCTAGTCTGGGTCTTTCCTTATATTCCTTTCCCAGCAATTCACCTTTCCCTGAATTTCCACTTCCATTTGAACTTTGAATAGCTGTGAATTTATTTTTTATTTTTATGTTTTTGGTACTGGTGATTGAATCTAGGGACATGTTACCACTGAGCCATATCCACAGCCCTTTTAAATTTTTGTTTTGAGGCAAGGTCTCTTTTAGTCTCTGAGGGTCTCACTAAGTTGCTGAGGCAGGCCTTGAACTTGAGATCCTCCTGCCTCAGCCTCCAGAGTCATTGGGTTTACAGGCATGTGCCACCCCTCCTGACTTGAACAGGTATTTAATCTTATCATCTCAAATCAATCTATTTTTCCTACTCTGCCCCAGTCTGCTCTTCCCTTATTTGCCCCTTAGTTGATAAAGCCAAAAACTGAGAAATATCTTTGATTATTCTTGTTTTCCACAACCCATATCAAATTCCTCAGCAAATTCATTTGAACTTACCTTCAAAATATATTCCAAACCTGACAATACTCCTTTGTATTTACATGGTATTTTACACTCTTCCAAATGCATTCCCATATATCATCTCACTTAAAATTTATCACATTCCCATGAGTTAGGCAAGTCATCTTGTACTACCCTCATTTTACTAGTGGGAGATATGTGTCTGAGTTATGAGAGACAGATGATTAGTTAAAATATAATCTATGGCAAAGCCAGAATTCACAAAAGAAAAATCAAGGTTAGTATTCTGATTCCAGTAGAACACAATTTGTGAACTGTGGACTCTTTTATAAATAGGCAAACTTAATTAATTTCTAAGACACAGTTCTCTTAAATAATTTTGTATTTAAGTTTTCCTTCCAACCATATTTATCTACAATTCAAATATAATCATTGTATTGCTTTGTTTCTACACCTAAAAGTTTCTAGCTCAGAGTTTTGTCCCCTGCAATGTCTTGAAAAACAAAATAACACAATCAGATTGTAATGTGCTATAAATTGATCTTTTTCCAGAAGTAGTCATGAGATGCTTCAACCAGATTGCAAAAAATGATTTTTAATAGTCTTTTATTACAGAATCATAAGGTAACTGAGGAGGAGACTGGATTTAGCTGACTGAATCTGGCAGCTTAACAATAATCAGTGTGCCAGACACAATTACTCTGTGCCAGACACATTACCCAAATCATTTCATTTGATTCCTCACAACAACGCTATTTCATGAGATGATTGATAGATTGTGAGTTGACTTCCCTCAGCACTACCACCCACTCCCTCCCTGGGGATGTTACACAGGAGATCAACCTTGAAGAAAAATCCCGATGTTTGTTTTTTCATCTACAGTGTACAATTTCTAAGAGACATTTGTATTCCTTAATATTACACTCTAGCTTTTACTGTCACTTAGTCTTTAAAATCAGACATGTATAGCCAAGATGCAGAGATTCTTCATCTCACCAGTAAGTGAATTACTTCTAGAAACTATAAATTTAACTCTAGGGTGCAGTTTTTGATGGAATAAACTAAAGATTGATCTACTTCAAAAGGCAAGTTCTCAGGGATAAAAAGAGACTTAAGACTTGCAGCCCAATTTTATTGATGTAAGAATGGGCTCAGGGCAGATGAAGAGCTATGGGACTTTCTCGGACCTCACAGGAACCCTCTCTCCCAGAGAACATGAAATTGGATTTTATCCAGTAAGAATCTGCCCCATATTCTGCTTCTGCATTCACCAGCCCCATAAGTGACACTGCTTTACCTTGCCTCAAATTCTGAGATGAATTCTGCTTTTATACAAGAGAAATGCAAGAAAAATAATGACATCTGTTGAGCTCTTTCTCTGTGCCAGACACATTACCCAAATCATTTCAATTGATTCCTCACAGCAATGCTAATTGTTGCCAGTGCACAAGAGTTAAGACACTAAACTCAGTAATTGTTGACTGATTGAACAAATATACAGAGTAGTTCTTAATATTCTCATTTTATAATTGAGGTAATAATGTTCAAATCAGTTAGATCTATTGCCTAAAGTTATACAGGGAGTAAATTTCCTCTTTTCTCTCTCCTTCCCTTCCTTATCTTTTCTTTCAGTTTTGAAAATTTTCTTAAAAGTTATGTATAATTGGCATTACAAACCAAAATATTGCCAAAGAAAAAAGCATTCAGGTGAAAATCTTCCTCCTCCTCCTCCTCCTCTTCCTTCCACTCCCCAGAGATAACCACTGCGAGTAATTTGATGTGTTCATATCCCTTTCATTGGATCAGGCAAATCTTATCACTCTGGCTGTGTAACTCCTAAATTTATTTAACTGAGTTTAGTCTTTATCTTTGGTTCCAAGCCCCCATTCTGTACCCCTAAGAGTGCAACTGAGTATTTTTATTATTGAATCCCCATGCTTTTGTTTCTGCCACCATCAGCAAGAATATGCTGGTGTTGTTTATAATAAGGGTATTGCTCTAGCTGAGTTGCACAAAATTAAATCTTTTCTATTTAAGTTGCAAGTGTACACTTGGGGAATGTGACAGACGGTTGAAATGTACTATGCAGCAACTGTTTTATGACTGTGGTGGCAATTGAAAGGGTAAGTATGGCAGCGGCATGCACTAAAACTGATAAATGGATCGTAAAGAGGAGCAGTACACATTCAAAGAACAGGTACCTGCTTGTGTCTGCTCTCTGATTTGATGTGGTACGGGTGCTACTGCCTCAGTTTTTCTGGAGGCAATCTGTGTTGCAGAGAAAGGTAAACCTATCTTAATAGATCTGGAGCTTATCATCACATTTCTTCTCTCACTGTGTCTTGCAGTAGTTTATCTTTTACAAGGGATCTGTGGTAATTTCATTTCCAGCAGATGGCTCACCAACATGTCCTTTATTCATACTGTTTAAATGTTTCTTCAGTAAGTCACTTCGAAGCACCAGCCACCATTGCTCTGTGACTACAGCATTTCCTTCCTCATCCTCCTTTATACCTACTGAGCTGTCTCCTTTTGTGCCTCCCCCAACCCAGAACCTCCAGTCTCCAGCTCTCCTGATGAATTTTTCTTTTATTTCTCTTTATTTGCTTGCCTACCTATCCTGGGACTGATGATATCTCCTCATTAAATCAAATAATGTCTCATTTCTTTGATCATTTAAGCCTGCAAAAGCACATTCTTAACCCAGAGAGAAAAATCTATCATTCTGTTCCTCTGCTTTTACTCCTAGGCTTTGAAACATTTCTGAGAAAAGTCAAAAAACCACAATGACCAAGTTCATAAGAAATTTGGACTGTGGAACTTTGGCTGGATTTTGTGCTTTGCTTGTTTGTTCTTTCATTGCTTCTTGACCTTTGTTGATAATTCTCTATGGTGCATGCCCAAACATTATACAGTTTGAAGAATATGTGTTTACTTGATTCCTTCTGGAAGATTGAGGCCATCAGCTATAGGATTTTTTTTTTTTTTTTTTGGTACTGGGGATTAAACCCAGGAGTGCTTAACCCTGAGTCATATCCCCAGCCCCTTTTACTTTTTATTTTGACACAGGGTCTTGCTGAGTTGCTGAGGGCCTCGTTAAGTTGCTGAGGCTGGCCTTGAACTCGGGATCCTCCTGCCTCATCCTCCCAAGTCTCTGGGATCATAGGCATGTGCCACTGCGTCTAGCATCTATGGGTTTCTTGACCTTCCCTGTTTTTTCTCTAAGTAGATATTCATTGCCAAGTTGCCAAGTTCTCCTTTCCACAAATATGCAGTCATCTAACATCCCATCTTTGTCCTGGAAAAGACATTTTTTTTTCAAGGCAAGTGCATCTTGTTTTCAGCATTTCCATGTCTCTCTGGTTCCTTACTGCATCAATAAGCCTCCACTGGCACCCCTACAATATCAATCTCTCTTCCGTTCCCACAAATAAGATAGCCTCCCGCAGAATCCTCTACTCTTCCTTGAAATTGGATATCACCTAGAATTGCCATTTCACTTCTCTCCCACATCAATTACTGCTAGTATTTTTAAAAGAGTAGGCTATACTTGCCATTTTCATTCCTTACTGCTCTGTTTGTATTGGTTTGAATCTGACTTCTATTTTATAATTGTACTGAAATTCTTTCCCAATCTTCCAGTGTTCTGATAACAATTTTGTATAGTGATTATGCTCTACTACTAAGCTACATTTCCAGGTTGGGATTGAATTTGCAATCTCCTGTCTCAGACTCCCAAGCTGCTGGGATTACAAGCATGTGTTACCATGCCCATCTAGACCTATCCTTTTGAAATAACTTATTTAGTGTCTATTTTTTTAGTGTCTAATTTTTACAAGTATATTGGATTTATTCCTCAAAAAACAGAATCACTATTCACAATTAGGATTCTACAATTCTCCACATAAGCTTTGATGCTGAAAACAAATTCTGACAAACTTCTCTAATATCCTACTGCTTGAAGGTGAAATCTGATTCAAGTAAACAGCTCTTATAAAGTTTTTTTGGTTGATATATTGTTTATGGTTGCTTTCCTATTGAAACGGCAGACTTGTATTCTTGTTATAGAGACTGTAAGACCCATGAAGCCTAGAATACTTACCCTTAGATAAAAAGCTCACTTATCAACTGGTCTAGATTATAATTGTTCTTTGGGGGGCATATTATTAGGCATACACTAATAATTCAAATATACCATTTAAATTTTCAAATTGTCTATCTTTATGTAGTTTTCTTCCTTCCTGTCTTAAAAACTAAGTGAAATGATACATCAGTTCCTCACTATGATTATGTTTTTCTCCATGTTTTTTTGAATTTGTAGCAGATATTCTGAGGTAAGGGCACTTGGTATTTGGTAATAGTTTATTACTATTTTAGTTTCATCATAAATGGTACATTTTAATCCAAACAAATTATTCTAAGCTGCAAACAATGTTTCCTTTCTTTGAATTCCTTCAATTCTACTTTAGTATTAATATGGATTGTCCTGGTTATTTTATTTTTCATCTACATAATTTCTCATTCTTTTGTTTGCTATTTTATATCATTGGGAAGGAAACACATGAGATGTTAGCCATGTATATACCTTATGTGTAAATCCCCCTTATTTATCTTTTTGCCAACCATTTGAGATTACTTGAGTCTTGTGATGCTGAAAAGGACAGAATAAGCCCACTACAGTCTATTTCCTCCATTAATTACAACTGAAAACTATAGATGAAATATAAAAAAGTAACAAAAGACTGTGAAAAACAACAGTAGGTAGATGGGGGGAGAAGAGAGGTAAAAACTTAAAGAATGATCAATAAGGTGATGAATTCACTGTTTTACTGTTTTTGTTTTGTTTGGATTTGACTCAAGGGCGACAAATGTCCAAGAACTATGCAGTGGGTACAGACAGCAAAAAATCTTGAGTAATCCCACTTCCTCACCAGTGGCCTGAGAAAAGGGCTATAGAATGTGAAGTAAATCCTCATTTCTTTTCTTTTTCTCTCCAGGCCTTGCCTGAAATTGTCACTAATTACAAAAGCTTCACTCCTATAAGGATGTGACACTCACCTAAAGCCCTGAGACTTAAAAACAACCACTCCTATTTCTTTCTCAAGAAGCCAAGAAAAGTGTTCTTGGTGGACCAAAGTATGTGTCAGTAATCCCCATTTTCTCTCTCTCTCTCTCTCTCTCTCTCACTTTATCCAAGGTTTGGTCTCTGTTGTTTATAACTGCACAAAAGCACACAATTCTAAAACTACAAGAGATCCTTTTGTGCTGTAGTAAGAGGAACACAGAAAAGGGGATTGTGTGAGTTAGAGAGTAGGGTAAATCCCAGATGATAAGGATTTTAAAAAGGGAGTTCCTTTATTCTGAATATGGACTCACACAAGTTCTGGGCTTACACTCAAGTTGTGCATGTAGGGAACAGACAAAAAAACAGCACAGAAACTTCTCTGAAAACTGAAATGTGACATAAACTACTACCCAAGACTCAAAGTAAGCCCTGAGTAGTAAGTATGTGGAGTAGATCTAAACAGTACAGCAATGATTTTGAAGTCAGATTTTAGAACCACTACTTACAGAAGTCAAGAACTTGTAATATGAACCCAATTGAATTGACTGTTTCTGAAACAAACAAAATCATATTATACAGATATTACTCAGAATATCAAGGACAAAATGTTTAAGTTAAAAGATAATAAGCAAATGCTACACATAAGAGGACCCAGATATTATAATCATCAAAAACTTCAAAACTGCTCTTTTACCCATGTTATGTGAAGCAAGGGTGGGTACTCTTTAAATGAGTGGAAAGATAGAGGTTCTCAGCCAAGTAAAACAATCTATATAAAAAAAGGCTAAATGAAAAGTTAGAACAGAAAACTAGATTAAATTGTACTATAATTCATTGGAAAGGCTTTAGAGTAGAATGAGAGTGACAGAGAAAAGAGACAGTGAATTCAAAAATATACCAATCCAAATTATCATGTCTGAAGAATAGAACAGAGACTGAGCCTGGTTTGGTGGCATACACCTGTAATCCCAGGGACTTGAGAGACTGACAGGAGGTTCCCAAGTTCAAGACCAGTCTCAGAAACTTAGTGAGGCCCTAAGCAACTTAGCAAGATCCTGTCTCAAAATAAAAAAAAAATAAAAGGGCTGGGGAGGTTGTTCAGTGGTTAAGTGTCCCTGGGTTCAATCTCTGGTACCAAAATAAATAAATAAATAAATAAATAAATAAGACAAAAGATACTCAGAGGCCTGTGTGAAATAATGTCAAAATTTAAATATTTGAATCAAATAGACCACAACACAATAATACTAGGCGATTTTAACACACCTCTCTCACCACTGGATAGATCGTCCAAACAAAAATTGAATAAAGAAACTATAGATCTCAACAACAAAATCAGCAATTTAGACTTAACGGACATATATAGAATATACCATCCAACAAAGAACGAATACACTTTCTTCTCAGCAGCACATGGATCCTTCTCTAAAATAGACCATATTTTATGCCACAAAGCTACTGTTAGCAAATACAAGAAGATAGAGATACTACCTTGTACTCTATCAGATCATAATGGATTGAAATTAGAAATAAATGACAGAATAAAAAACAGAAACTTCTCCAATACCTGGAGACTAAATAATACACTATTATATGATGAATGGATAACAGAAGACATCAGGAGGGAAATAAAAAAATTCTTAGAAGTAAACGAGAACAAAGACACATCATATCAAAATCTCTGGGACACTATGAAAGCAGTACTTAGAGGAAGATTTATTTCATGGGGTGCATTCAAAAAAAGAAGTAGAAATCAACAAATAAACGACTTAACACTACAGCTCAAAGTGCTAGAAAAAGAAGAACAGACCAATACCAAAAGTAGTAGAAGACAGGAAATAGTTAAAATCAGAGCCGAAATCAACGAAATCGAAACAAAAGAAACAATTGGAAAAATTAACAAAATAAATAGTTGGTTCTTTGAAAAAATAAATAAAATTGATAAACCCTTAGCCACACTAACAAAGAGAAAGAGGGAGAAAACTCAAATTACTAAAATTCGGAATGAACAAGGAAACATCACAACAGACACGAGTGAAATACAAAACATAATTAGAAGCTATTTCAAAAATCTATACTCCAACAAAAAAGAAAACCTCGAAGACATCAACAAATTTCTAGAGACATATGAATTACCTAAACTGAACGAGGAGGACATACACAACTTAAATAAACCAATTTCAAGCAATGAAATAGAAGAGGTCATCAAAAGCCTACCAACAAAGAAAAGTCCAGGACCAGATGGGTTCTCAGCCGAGTTCTACAAAACCTTTAAAGAAGAGCTCATTCCAATACTCCTCAAACTATTCCATGAAATAGAAGAGGAGGGAACCCTCCCAAACTCATTCTATGAAGCCAATATCACCCTGATACCTAAACCAGACAGAGACACATCGAGGAAAGAAAATTTCAGACCAATATCCTTAATGAACATCGACGCAAAAATTCTCAACAAAATTTTAGCAAATCACATACAAATATATATTAAAAAGATAGTGCACCACGATCAAGTGGGTTTTATCCCAGGGATGCAAGGTTGGTTCAACATTGGGAAATCAATAAATGTCATTCACCATATCAACAGACTTAAAGTTAAGAATCACATGATTATTTCAATAGATGCAGAAAAAGCATTCGATAAAATACAGCATCCCTTCATGCTCAAAACACTAGAAAAAATTGGGGTAGTGGGAACATTCCTAAACATTATAAAGGCAATCTACGCTAAGCCCATGGCTAATATCATTCTAAATGGTGAAAAACTGAAAGCGTTCCCCCTAAAAACTGGAACAAGGCAGGGATGCCCTCTTTCACCGCTTCTATTCAACATCGTCCTTGAGACTCTAGCCAGAGCGATCAGACAAACCAAAGAAATTAAAGGGATACGAATAGGAAAAGAAGAACTCAAACTATCCCTGTTCGCTGATGACATGATTATATATTTAGAGGAACCTGGAAATTCCACCAGAAAACTTTTAGAACTCATAAGTGAATTCAGTAAAGTAGCAGGTTACAAGATCAATGCTCATAAATCCAATGCATTTTTATACATAAGTGATGAATCTTCAGAAAGAGAAATTAGGAAAACTACCCCATTCACAATAGCATCGAAAAAAATAAAATACTTGGGAATCAATCTCACAAAAGAGGTGAAAGACCTCTACAATGAGAACTACAGAACACTAAAGAAAGAAATTAAAGAAAACCTTAGAAGATGGAAAGATCTCCCATGTTCCTGGATAGGCAGAATTAATATTGTCAAAATGGCTATACTACCTAAAGTGCTATACAGATTCAATGCAATTCCAATTAAAATCCCAATGATGTACCTTGCAGAAATAGAGCAAGCAATTATGAAATTCATCTGGAAGAATAAAAACCTAGAATAGCTAAAGCAATCCTCAGTAGCAAGAGCGAAGCAGGGGGTATTGCAATACCAGATCTTCAACTCTACTACAAAGCAATAGTAACAAAAACGGCATGGTATTGGTACCAAAATAGACAGGTAGATCAATGGTACAGAATAGAGGACATGGACACAAACCCAAATAAATACAATTTTCTCATACTAGACAAAGGTTCCAAAAATAAGCAATGGAGAAAAGATAGCCTCTTCAACAAATGGTTCTGGGAAAACTGGAAAACCATATGCAATAGAATGAAATTAAACCCCTATCTCTCACCCTACACAAAACTCAACTCAAAATGGATCAAGGACCTCGGAATCAGACCAGAGACCCTGCAGATTATAGAAGAAAAAGTAGGTCCAAATCTTCAACTTGTTGGCTTAGGATCAGACTTCCTTAACAGGACTCCCATAGCACAAGAAATAAAAGCAAGAATCAACAACTGGGATAGATTCAAACTAAAAAGCTTTCTCTCAGCAAAGGAAACTATCAGAAATGTGAAGAGAGAGCCTACAGAGTGGGAGAATATTTTTGCCAACCATACCTCAGATAGAGCGCTAATTTCCAGAATCTATAAAGAACTCAAAAAACTCTACATGAAGAATACAAATAATCCAATCAACAAATGGGCTAAGGAAATGAACAGACACTTCACAGAAGAAGATGTACAAGTAATCAACAGATATATGAAAAAATGTTCAACATCCCTAGTAATAAGGGAAATGCAAATCAAAACTACCCTAAGATTTCATCTCACCCCAATTAGAATGGCGATTATCAAGAACACAAGCAACAATAGGTGTTGGCGAGGATGTGGTGAAAAAGGAACACTCATACATTGCTGGTGGGGTTGCAAATTAGTGCAACCACTCTGGAAAGCAGTGTGGAGATTCCTCAGAAAGCTTGGAATGGAAACACCATTTGACCCAGCTATCCCACTCCTTGGCCTATACCCAAAGGACTTAAAATCAGCATACTACAGAGATACAGCCACATCAATGTTCATTGCTGCTCAATTCACCATAGCCAGATTGTGGAACCAACCTAGATGCCCTTCAGTTGATGAATGGATAAAGAAACTGTGGCATATTTATACAATGGAATATTACTCCGCAATGAAGAATGATAAAATTATGGCATTTGTAGGCAAATGGACGAAATTGGAGAATATCATGCTAAGTGAGATAAGCCAATCTCAAAAAACTAAAGGACGAATGATCTCGCTGATAAGTGGATGAGGACATATAATGGGGGTTGGGAGGGGTTAGCATTAGGTTTAGGGTTAGGTTTAGAGTTAGGCTAAGGAGAGCGGTAAGAATGAAGGAAAGAAGGACTGTATAGAGGGAAAAGAGGGGTGGGAGGGGTGGGGGGGAAGGGAAAAAAATAAAATAAACATCATTACCCTATGTAAACGTTAAAAATAAATAAACAAAACAAAAAAAAATTTAAATATTTGAATTGTACAAACTATGATTTGGATCTTAAATGTTCCTCAGAGACCATGTGGTAAAGGCTTGGCTGCCAATCTGCACAGCTACTGGGAGGTGGTGGAACCTTTAGGAGGTGGAGCTTATTTGGAGGAAATGAGGTCATTGGGGGTGTGCCCTTAAAGGTGATACTGGGACCCTGGCACCTTCTCATTCTCTCTTTCTCTTTCTGCTTCTTGGTTGCCATCATGTGAGCAGCCTCCTTTAATGCATTCTTTCACCATCATATATTGTGCTACCATAGACCCAAAGTGACAGGGCCAAGTGATCATGGACTGAAACCTCTGTAATCATGAGCCAAAATAGACCTTTTCTCCTCCTTCAAACTGATTGATCTCAGGTATTTTGTCACAGTGACATAAAGCTAATGCAGCATACTTTAAATGAGTGAATTGTATATGTGAATTATGTCTCAGTAAACCTGAGGCAAATAGCTAATCAGAACTACTAATTATTTTAAAAATAGTATTATCACCATCAAAAAATTAACATTGCATCATTCAAATCTCAGAAGGGAATCCCAGAAGTTGAGAGCTGAATGGTGGTAACCAGAAGCTGGGTAGAACAGGGAGTAGAGAGGAATGGGGAAAGATTGGTCAATTGGTACAAAATTACGGTTAGACAGGAGCAAGAAGTTCTGGTGCTCAGTAGGGTGAATATAGATAACAATTATGCATTAAACATTTCAAAAAGCTAGAAGGGGGATCTTTGAATGTTTTCAAAATAAAGAAATAATAAGTATTTGAGTAAATAGATATATGCTTACCCTGATTTTAACATCATGTATGTACATGTTTTGAAACATCATATGGTAAAATATGCATAATTTGTTATGTATCAGCTGAACAATAAATTAAAAGGGTGGGGGATGTAGCTCAGTGGTAGAACATCCCTGGGTTTTCAGTACTAGAGAAGAATTAGACATAATTGTGATTTTTGAAGCAGACCAAAAGAACATATTTTCTACATACAGGTCTATATATGTATATGCACACACACACACACACACACACACACACACACATACACACGTGTGTGTATTTGTGGAAATGGAAAAATATCTTGAAATGTATGTATCCATCTCTTAACTGTGGTTAACTTTGGAGTTAAGATTTATAATGCTTATTAAGAGTGGAAGAATTTTCTCTACTTCCTGTAATTCCTGTAAGTTGTTTAAATGAGATAATAGGCTTTGAAAAAAAATTCTGTTCTCAGTTTTGTAAAACAAAAATTGTGCAACATTAAAAAATTGAAAATATAGAGGAAAAGCCTATCTTTAACTTCTTTGTTTACTTTCTCCTCAGTTGTCCCTATTGATATATACCACATCCCTGCCTCCTCACCCTTGCGGTGAAGCAACTTGCTGAATTTTTGACTCATAAGAAGCTCCTGGCTCTGCTTTATAGCCAAGGAGCATCCATACTTGCATTACTTACACATACAGACCTCCTTTTGGTGATGAGTTCCTCTATTGTTGGTCCCCTTGGGAGTAGTGCTGTGAAAGGCAGAGGAATGGACGATTTGAACACAGACTACATTAGAATGGAATCTCAATTCTTGAATCTACCAGCTGTAAATTTTTCTAACTGTAAAGTAGCAAAAGTAACAGAACTTTCTTATATGTAATCTCATGCATTACACTAGATAATCGAGAGTTGGATCCAGGTTTATCTGTTTGTCCAGGTCAAACTATTACAACACCTTACTCTTTCTCAAGTGCCAAGTGCGTTATCCATGGAAGCAATGCTGTGAAAAGTGATTAAATTCCCTGATCAACCCATGAATGTAATCTGATCAATCCCATTGGTAAATTGAGCAAAGAAAAGCAGTGGCCAAATTTTTTAAGATTGGAGATGGGATGATATAAAAATATAAAATCAGCGCGACACATTGTAAAGTACTATCTTAAAACAATTTTCAGATTTTGTTTCTGTGTACCCAAGTGCTTCTATTCCTAGAGAATTATTTTCTACTCACTTGGAGTCCGAAGTCAAATATTCAAAACAAGAAGACTCCCTTGGAGACCCAATTTAAAAATTGTGTCATGCATTTTCATATACATATAAAGACTAGGCTTATAACTCTCACTTTGGATTTAACCATCTAATTTCTGAAGACTTCCAGATCATTTCACAAGCAGGCAGATAATTGGGACTCTCTGACAAAGTAGAGGATTGGGAGATTCTTGAGCCATACCCTTGTCTTTAGGGCACATTCTTTGGGATGATAGCAAGGCATAGGCAATTGATGATTTAAAATGGATGTAGTTAGCTGGGAACAGTGGTATACACCTGAGATCCAAGCTGCTTGGGAGGCTGAGGCAGGAAGATCGCAAGTTTTTGAGGTCAGCCTTAGCTGAGCTCAGCAACTTATAGAGGTCCTGTCTCAAAATGAAATATAAAAAGGGCTGGGAATGTGGCTCAGTGGGTAAGTAACCCTGGGTTCAATCTCTAGTAGCATAGATGGATAGATAGATAGATAGAGTTACATTTCTCCAGCAACTCTTATTATTCCTAATGCAGATTTTCACAAACTAGGACACTAGCATTCTACAGACTGACGTCTAAATGAATAAGTAGTTCATGCACACACAAAAAGATTTCTGTGGTGAAAATAAGGTTGGGAAACATTGCATTAAACGTTGTAAACAATTTAAAACAGATTACTGTAGGACATTTCAGAATGATTTGATATATGAACATGCATTGAATAAAAATCTCCAAGTGGGTAATAAAAGCCAAACTTCTCAAACTTATTTGATCCTGTGACATATTTTTATTGTACATGTAATAATTTCTCTGAGGATTGCTAATATGTAAGACAGCTTAAGAAATGTTATCCTAATATTCATAGACCCATGACTTCAGTAACTCAGTTTTCAGGTCTTGAGTTTTCTACTTTTTCTTCTTTTCATATACATACATGCATATGAAAATGCATGACACAATTCTGAGTAGGGGTAGGGACAAGTATTAAGCCAGAAAAATTAATTGGGCAAGGGGATAAATCATGTGAGCAAAAGCAAGTGAAAGCTTTTTAGGCAGATCCTGTACTTTCTTATCAGCAAAATATTTATAAGCTGTTTCTTCGTGTGAGTTACTAGGAAAATTTCTAAAGATGGAAACCCTGATCATGTACTTTTTCATCATAGCCTAATGCCAGGTTTTCCTTTTTAGGCAAATTTCTAGTTATCTGCCTTCATATCTTTTTAAATTAATTTATTCATCCAGATTTTACTGATTATCTAGCAGATATATTTCATTGAAGTAGGTGTTTTAAAAACATGAAAAATATGTAATACACATGGTCCCTGTTGTTTGAGGAGCAATCTTGTGTGTGGAATAAAGCATAGCTCATGCAGTCTTCTTTATCACTGCTGGAAAATAACCATTAGAAGTTGGGTGCCGTGGTGCACACCTGTAATCCCAGTGACTCAGGAGGCTGAGGCAGGAGGATTGAAAGTTCAAACCCAGCCTCAGCAACTTAGTGAGGCCCTAAGAAACTTGGTGAGAACCTGTATCTAAATAAAAAATACAAAAAAGGACTGGGGATGTGGCTCAGTCACCCCTGGGTTCAATCTCTAGTATAAAACAATAAAAACAAACAAAAAAACAAGCATTAAAGTCATACCAGGCTTATTGTTCTTCTCCTCTCCCTTCCAATACATTTCATAACAAATTTGTTCTCAGTTCTTTTGCTTAGATCATTCTTTTGCTCTAGAATGACTTCTTCCTCCTATCAATATCTGGTTTTTCCTTCAAGGATGGTAGCCAAGGGTACCATCCTTTCTCTAAAGCTTTCCCTTATTGCCTTTCTGCCATCTCCTGTTATTTTTTGTTTCCTATAAGGTTTATTGCTTATGTGTATTTTTCTTGCCTCCTCAGATAAGTTTCAAGTTCCTTGAAGGTTAGAAATATTTTATATGGGTATTTCTTACAGTACTTAGCACAGTCCTAGACCCAGCAGTTAATAATAAATATTTACTAATTGATGTATTAAATATACTTCTGTATTTTCATAGTAATTTGTGGGTGGGGCTGGGTATGGGCTACAAGAGTGGGGGAAATAACAATACTTAAGCAATAACAATAACATGACCTTAAGATTTTAATGCTTTGGTTTGGTGATTAATTATATCTCTGGTCAAAATAACATATTAGAAATGATATTTTAATGTAGTTCCAATGACTACAAATTAGAACCCCAGAAAGTTTTGTCCACATTCGATAATGTCCCCATATTGTACCCTAGGAATTAGTGTCTGTTCTCAAAATATTATTGCATTCTAGTCCAAAGAACCACTTTCCCCCAAAATATTACAGCAAATAAAAGTGTAATTTTGGAATAATCAAGATTAAAAAGACTTGACTTTGTCTCCTTTTATTATGCTAGTTTTCCATTTGAAATCATTTCATCTTGTGATGTATAAAAGGACATACATATGTTAAATGAAGTAAAATTTAAACATTAATATAC
Source organism: Sciurus carolinensis (assembly GCF_902686445.1). Lineage (NCBI taxonomy): Eukaryota > Metazoa > Chordata > Mammalia > Rodentia > Sciuridae > Sciurus > Sciurus carolinensis. The sequence continues at coordinate 93,941,354 of NC_062232.1, forward strand.
ATTCAAAATGGAGTTCATAAAAGCCAATTCTAAATTTTTAATAAAATAAAATTTGTAATTTTAATAAAACAAGCTATATTGCCTATGTTGGCAGAAGGATGTAGGACACATTATTTTCACTATCAGCTGCTCTTGTAAACAACACAGTTTAGTTCAATTAGTGTGACTCATTCAAACAGGTCATTAAATCAATATTACAGGCTAACAACTGATTAGTCAAAATTTTTTTCACAGCTGAAAGTCACCACATTATGTAAATTCTATTAGAGTAAAACCTTGATTGACCTGAATCTAACTAACCTGAACTCAGAATTAACACGATTTTTTTTCTGCACTTGAATTTTAAAACAAGGCAAAAGACAGGAAAATTTTAGAGCCAGTGTGGTATGTCGTTGTTAATCATTGGCTGTGCCAATGAGTAGGTATCTTTTTCATGTTTTAAGAAACAGTGGGAAGGACTGTAACTCCCCAGAAGTCATTCAGTTGATGATTGAAAATATACCTTTGTTATTAGTCTTTGATTTAAGTGGGAAAATACAAGTGTCCTTGAAAGGTGAATTAAATAATATAGTGAGTTACACCTTATCAATATGGAGTATATTAGATTTTCCAACATGCAAGTTCATTGAGAAGCCCATAAAGTGTCAATATTGATGGGGCAAGGATGAATCGAAAACCAAGGACAAGACAGTGTCCAAGGAAGTCAGATCTCTTATGGCTGACACATAAAAGACACCCAGTTATGTGGCAGGGCAGCATGGGAAGAAGCATTTTTGGACATATGACAATGAAGGAAAGCTAGAAGTCACCACAGCAAACTTGATTTATTTCAGTTTTTCTAATTTCAGCCTTATATGGACTCCCAGCGTTCTAAAAGGGTCCTACTACACTGTTTTCTGTTATTTCTTAATGATTTTATTTTGCTAAGTATAAATGACTGAATTTTACTGCCAAGTGATGGGCATCGTGAGAGTAAATTTCAAACTGGTATTTTTCTGTCCTTGGTGAGTTCTCATGCACAGTCATTAAAGGAGCAAGTCCTGTCAACAAAAATTTTAAAATGAACTCTTGGAGATAACATAGACACAGAGCCAGGCTGCATATTAGCTTTTGGTTCTGAAGCCTTCTTTAGCTGTCAATCTCCTTCTAAAGAAAATAAAATACCAGATAACATCAGTAATAGTGAAGTCAGAGAGATCAGTTCCAGCCACCTTCAGTTAACTTATAAATTATTTCTCCCTCTATTGTACTAGCATATTGGCTTGTACTTTTCATTGAAACTACTCATGGCTTTGGTAGTTTATCTAGAATCTCCCTTTGGGGAGAAGTAAACATATGATTAGGTCAGACTGTGTCAGAGTAGAAGTGTTAACTAGAAATCAACATACTAGTACCTTAGATTCAACATAAAACTTTTCACAGAATCCAAGTATTATTTTTCTTTTTAAAAAATAAGGTCTGAGTTCCAAGTAGAAAAGATAGAAGTAGAAATTAGAGAATCAACTACTTATAACAAAAAAAGGCATTCAGAGGAAAGATGATTAGGTAGAACCAGCTTTGAAAAACACTGAATTAATTCATCCATTAGCACGCAACCATCAAGCACCTGCAGCTATGCTAAATTGGTGATTTGTCTTTGACCTTTTAATTCTCTTCTTTGTTAGAAGAACCCAGGAATAAAGGACCTTAGGTTCTAAGTACCTTAGAGATTATTCTGAGGGAAACAACAAATTTTTAAGCATGTAAATGATATGATTTCTATAGGACAACAGACTTCATGTGAGGTGGAGAAAGGAATGGAAATGGGAGTAAATAGCCTGTTGTAGTATTCTAGGGGAGATTGCTGGGGGCCTGCAGTATATGAGTGGTGGGGGAATGGAGAAAAGTGGAAGATGGTAGAATGATAGGATGCAATGACTGACTGGAAGTGGAGGGAGGGCAGCGTGAGTGAGAGGGCAATTAGGGATGATGTCCAAATATTTGCTTTGAAGAACTAAGCAATGTTGATAATATTGGCCCTCATGTTTCCCTCTGAAGCATCCACATTGTGCCAGGCACTCAGGCACTGCTGTGGTGCAGGGAGGATTATGGACATCAGTGAAAAACTATGCATCATCCATAGCACACCTTCAGGGTTATCTAATCCAGCCAGATGGTGGCTATTTTGCAACTCTGTAAATTGAAGATAACTGTTATCTTGATGGTACAAAATAATTCCTGTCTTAATGCTTGTCTAAAGACAGGCAAATCTAATTCTGGAAGATGGAGAGACAGCTCTGTTCTTCTTCTGGAAAAACTGGTTTTGCCTGCCATTTCAATATTCTCTATCTGTGTCTGTTTTTTTGCTTCTCTGTCTCTCTGTCTCTGTCTGTCTGTCTCTCTCTCTGTCTCTGTCTCTCTCTCTCTCTCCCAGTATCATGGGAGTGAGAACTCAGTACCTTGCACACACTAGGCAAACACTCTACCACTAAGCTACATCCCTAAACTTTTAAAATTTTATTTTCAGATAGAGTCTCACTAAGTTGCTGAGGCTGGCCTGGAGATTGCAATCCTCCTGTCATAGCCTCCCAAGTAGCTGGGATTACAGGCATGCACCATTGTGCCCAGCATGGCTTCTCCTTTTAACTAGTTGTAACATTTTACCAATTTCCTCATTAATAAGTGAAATAAATTATGTATATATATATATATATATATGTATATATATATGGTTGTAAATGGACACAATACCTTTATTTCATTTGTTCATTTACTTTTATGTGGTGCTAAGGATCAAACCCTGTGCCTCAAATGCGCTAGGCAAGTGCTGTATCACTGAGTCACAACCCCAGTCCAAGTTAAATAAAATTTTCAACATGTGTTTATATTTATATATGTATGATAGTCATGATTTTGCTACTTTTTGAAAATTATCTTTTCACAATGGTGAAGTTGGCAAATGTTGTCCTCATGGAACTTATATTCTAGTGGGGCAGATAATCAAACAAATCAGAATGGTTTTATAGCAAAGTTTGTATTGGTAAGTGCTATGGAAGAAAATAAAGCAAGGAAATGGCTTAGAGTGCGGGGGTGGGTGGGATGAGATGAAGTTGCAATTAAATAGGGAACATAGGAAGGCCATGATGAGAAAGTTCTCTATAACTAACATAAAATAACATATCCTTGACTTTAGACAGTATCAGGAGCACTCCATCATTTGAAAGTATAAGCTACATGTATAATCCTGTAGGTTCTTGTCATATCATATGTCTCTTTACCACCTTATCCAGGGTGAAAGGGAGGCTATGCTACCCCATCTCATCTTTTTCTTTTTCCCTTGTTTTTCTCCTGCAGAGAAACCTACTCTAACCTGATCCCCTCTGTTCTGATGGATATCTTATCTTCATCTAATGGGAACTGGTGGTTTGCATTCAACAAATCTCTGAGTGAGCATGTCACAGCCTGGTTCAGAGATAGGATTATAAGCTTTCTGAAATAGAGTTTAGACTTAGGAAAATTTCAGTTTACAGCTGAAACTTTTCTAAAAGGTTGGGATCTCTCTCAGATCAAACCAATCAATGAAAAAGCATGGGTTGAATTTCTGTTTCTATGGTATGGTGAAGAGAAAGGCACTATGGCAATAAATATGTAAGCTAGCCTGGACAGGAATTCAGGTTATTTGAAAATCTAAAATTAGAATGATTTCACCATTGCTCCCATGTTTGGGGGATGCCCACAGCTTTCCTTTTATGTCTTGTTTATGTAGTTTGGAGAAATAAAGAAAAATGTATGTATGCCCTTCAGCAACAGCCTCCAACCTCATTTGGTCCTGGTTGAGAATCACTGCTCTCGATAGTGTTTCAGAGTATGTTTATGAAAATTTGATTCCTGAGTCGTGATTTCAGAGCTACAGCCTAAGGAAATTGTTTTCTGTAATTGTTGAACTTACCATCTGGATATTAGACACAGTTAATTAAAAAGCCATCAATTTTTTTAAAAAGCCATCAATTTTGCTTCCAATGTATTCACAGGGAAATGATGGAGGCCAGTTTTGAGGAAGTGTTTAACAGTGGCTTATCCATATATTCTCCCCAGTTTTGAGACCAGTTTTGAGGAAATGTTTAACAGACAATGGTTTATCCATATATTCTTCCTAGTTTGCATCCTTACTGTTGGAGCAAATTTACCACACACTGGGATTCATGGGCGCACATGGCATAGCTATGGGCTTGTTTTGACAGTGTATTTGTGACTCTGTCACTGTCTCATCCACTCTCCACCATTTAGTCATTGATGTCATAAACCTTGAAGATACTACTTTTGGATTTCCCCCTGAGCCCTCCTGCTTCTGCTAAATGAGTGCCAGATCACTCCAGTCAGCTGGTTTTCTTAATAATTAATACAAACGATCCACTACATTTGGGTTCTGTTGTTTGACTTTCCCTGTTTTTGTCTCCCCAGCTGAATTCCTGACTCCTTCAAACTGGGAAGTTCCCAAGCTTACAAGCAATCTTCCATTCATGTTTATAAACAACTGCCATATTTCTTATGCCCATTGGTTCCTTCTCTTTCACAGTCCAAACTTACTTGTTTGTCTTGGAGAAAACACTATGATGACTAGACATGTGGCACACACTTGTAATCCTGGCTACTCAGGAGACTGAGGCAGGAGGATTGCAAGTTTGAAGCCAGCCGCAGCAATTTAATGAGGCCCTCAGCAACTCAGTGAGACCCTGTCTGAAAATAAACATTTTATAAGTAGGGTTGAGGATATAGCTCAGGGGTAAAGTGCCACTGGTTTCAATCTCCAGTATTAAAACAAAACAAAAATCAACATGCAAAACAAAGGGCTAGAGATGTAGCTCAGTGATAGAATGCTTGCTAAATATGCAGGAGACCTTGGGTTCAATCCCCAATACCACACAACAACAAACCCAAAACACTGCTATGATGGAATTTATGAATTCACAAATGAGAGTAGGGGAAGAGAGTTTAGATGGAAAGACAGGCCAAAAATTTTGAAAGCCCTATTGAAATGCAAATGTGTAATCTTATAGGGGTCCTAAATAAAATCATTACTAATCATTAACATCTTTGCTTGATAAATTGATCAAGTGAGTTTAATTAGAGTTCCTAAGTGGGAATCAGTTATAGGGAGGAGCAAGTTTTTGTGTGTGTTTTTATTTTTATGTTTTTGGTACCAGGGATTGAACCCAGAGACACTCAACCACTGAGTCACATCCCCAGCCCTTTTTAATATTTTATTTAGAGACCAGATCTCCCTGGGATGCTTAGGTTCTCACTAAATTGCTGAGGCTGGCCTTGAACTGGTGATCCTCAGCATCCTGAGCTGCTAGGTTTTTAGGTGAGTGCCACCACACCTGGCTGAAGGAATAAGTTTTGACCTGGGAATGGAGGATGCTATGGAACATGAAACATGTTGAGGGCATGCCAAAGAAGAGCCAGCCTCATGCTAGGAGAGTTGGCTATACATTAATTCAATAAGTAGTTCCGGGACTACTTAGGGTGGAGGAGTAGAGTGACAGGGAGAGAGGTGAGTTCAGATGGAGCAAGAGAGAAAATAGATAACCTCCTTCACGATTGTGTCAAAGTCTAGCCCTTTGGACATCCAAAGGTTATGTTTTCTGCAAACATCTTATCTCTTCTTTGTTAGTTTGTTTTAGACCATACTGGAAATTCCCTTATCTGCTTGTTCTTTATCTGTTCTTGATTCCTCTGCTTGTTCATTGACAGCAGGGCCCAAAGCAGCCGGTGAGATCTCTGACTTCCTGGAAACTTTTCATCCTTACATTCATAGAAGACATTTGTTTTGCCCTCAAAGTTGTCTTGACTGGGCTCTGGGGATTTACATAAGGAGATACTTGGGGATTAAAAAAAACCGAGGCCCATCTCATCTTGTGTTTAACTGAGTTGATCAGGAGGTTAACTTCTTTTCCCGCCATGGTCAAGAGGAAGAAAGCTATCCCATAAGACATACTAACATTAATCTGAGAACTAAAGATTATAGATGTAAAGAGACCTTTGAGTTACAAGGAAAAACTGCACTAAATCAGGAAAAAAAATTAAAATATGGAGAAAGGCCACTGAAAGGGAAAAACCCCAAATAATGTATTCTTGAAGAAGAAATGCATTGTTCTTCCTTTCAGCACCAGCACAAACTCTCAGATGACTTGTCTGCAGCAAGCCAGTGTTTTGAAGGTGGCCACACATGAGTGCTAAAAGACTTGTGTTTGAAACCTGGTGCACCCGTTAGCAGTTGGGTGGCTTTGATCAAAGACACATAACCATTGTCTAGTTTCCCAATCTCTAAAATAGAGACATCAATGTCTATTTCATAGGGTTTTTAGAATTACAAATAACAGCCAGGCACAGTGACACACACCTGTCATCCTGAGGAATAGAGTACCCTGGTTCCTCTACAGTGGTTAGATAATTTTCAGAAAGGAAGGAGATATTCTGATATACCCAAGAAACAATAAAACAAAAATGTTTCAGATAAATGAGAAGAGCCCACAGAATAAACAAAGTTATATTGCATAATTAACAGCCCTAAATTCTGAAACTGATGGAAAATTCAAATGTGAGACAATCATTTATAATTAGCAATATGCATTTTCTTGTAGACCATAATTGTGTTGAGGAACTTATAAATTGCTTTGTCACAAAACAAAATTACAACAAATTCCATTTAAAGATCTTGATTAACTTCACTTAGGATTTTAGAATTGGGCAACTCTTCATTCCATAAAATAGAATAAATGTTCCCATAGGCTAAGCAGAAGAGCTTGGCTTTGTAGACCGTGAAGGACTGAAAAAAAAATAATAATAAAAAAGAAGCAATAAAAAAAGAATCGGTCATTTCAAAGTTACTGTTCCTTGTAAAGCAGGGACTAGGAGATAGAACAATAGAAAAATAACAGGTCACATCAGGTTACTTCAGGTTAAATTTGTGTAAGGATTAAAGCTCAGAGAGTTTTATTATTTTGCTGAGTAAATCTGGCCTGTTTTGGAAATTTGTTTGTTAGTATTCCCCTGATTTCAGAGAAGGTCAGATTAACAATTTAGTTTTAGTTTGGTGACATGGAGCCTTAGTATGAGTGACTCCATTTTGATTTTTAGTCTGGCCCTGCACAGGAATCCAGCCCAAAACCATAGTCTCCAGTATGTTTCATTTAACAGCTTATTCTGTTAAATCAATTAATTCTGCCTCTTGTACTTTGAAGAGAAGAAATGGTTTGCTAGACCATCAAACTTCAACATTGAACTGAATTACCACATGTTCTGAATAGATAGGTTTGTGATATAGCCAGGTAAAGCTGTTTTTCCTTCATTCCAAATCACCTGCTTAATGACATAGTCCTTTAGATTGAGGCAATTTCTATTTAGGTTTTCATTATCAGCATAATGGCCCATGGGCACTTTTTAAAAATTGTGTTAAATACACATAGCAAAGTTTACTATTGTAACCTTTCTTATTTCTTTTCTTCTTTGAACTGGGGATTGAATCCAGGGGCTCTTAATCACTGAGCCATATCCCCAGACCTTCTTATTTTGGTGGGGGGTAATACTGGGGATTGAACTCAGGGGCACTCAACCACTGAGCCACAGCCTCAGCCCTATTTTGTATTGTATTTAGAGACAGGGTCTCACTGAGTTGCTTAGTGCGCCACTGTGCCCAGCTTCTTTTTATGTTTTATTTGGAGACAGGGTCCCAATAAGTTACTGAGGCTGGCCTCGAACTTGTGATCCTCCCACTTCAGTCTCCCAAGTTGCTGAGATTACAGGCATGTGCCACTGTGTCTGGGTTCCTCTAGATATACAAGTGTAGTTATACAATATTTGTCCTTTTATGCCAAGCTTATTTTATTTATCATAGCACCTTTAAGATTTGTTCACATTAGCAACATGTATTAGAATTTCATTCCTTTTTAAGGCTCAATAATACTCCATTGTATACACCACACTTTGTTTATCCATACATCTCTTGATGGAAACTTGAGTTATGTCACCTGCAGGTTATTGTGAATAGCACAACTATGAACACATGTGTACAAGTATTGTTTTGAGTCCCTGCTTCCATTTTTTTTGTACACCTAGGAGTAGCCTTGATGGATCATATGTTAATTTTATATTTAACTGTTTGAGGAATCACCAAACCGTTTTTTTAAAACAGGCAAAGTACAGATTTATTGAAAGTGAAGATGAAAATATCTTTCTATGTGGTACAGCAGAGTGGGCTGAGCAAGAGAGACTCAAGGCGACCCACTCTTTTTTACAGAAGTTGAAATATTCTACACAGTCACCAGCAATGCACAAAGCTTCCAATTTTTTGCATCCTCACCAACATTTGTTTTCCATTTTTTCGATTATAGTTATCCCAATGGGTGTAAAGAAGAATCTCCTTATGGTTTTGATTTGCATTTTCGTAATGACTAATGATGTTGAGCATCTTTTCATATGCTTAGTGGTCATTTGCATATCTTCTTTAGAGAAAAAACCATTTGAGTTTTTTGCTCATTTTTGAATTGAGTTGTTTATGCACATTTTTCAATTACTATTTTCATTAAGCTTCAGTCAGATCCAGGAATGAAGCAGTGTAAATTCTTCTTCACAAGAAAAACAAAACTAATTTAAAAACTCAGATACGAACTTGAAGGAAAAAACCTTGCAGGGATTATGGAAAGTAAATTATGATCTCTAACTGAAGGGGGAAAAAGGGAGAAAACTGGAAGAACTAGAAAGCTGTGGGGAGATGAAGAGAGTATAGAAAATGCCATTCCTTTAGTTTAGATAGTTGGGCAGGGTGGCTATGGCATGCTTGACTAAGTTAAGGGCAGGTGTAGAGTAATGGTATGCGGAACAAGACTATAAATTGAGGACAAAAAAGTCAAGAACAGTTAAGTCCAAGTTATCATAGATATGAAGATTAGCATTCTAATGAAACACTGGAATATGGTTGGGGTAAGAGAGATTGTGTGATAACGTTTGAGCATTGATGAATAAAATTCATTCTAGAGTTCAGTCATTTGACACTTGCTCTAAACTATTTTCAGATTTAGTTATTATTTGTTTATAATATGCTTTTCTTATGAGTAAAGTAAAAAAGAATGTCACATCTCAATTGAACACAGCTCATGCCTTTAGGCTCAAACTCTGGGGGTTGTGGCCTGCAACTGCCATCTGGTGACAGTATGTTGGTATGGCAGGGGGAGGTATTACATTAAGAAAAAAAAAGTACTTGGGGGCAAATTTTGCAAAACTAAATATATGAAGTGATAAGAGGAGACTCAGGGGTGTAAATTAATAAGAGATTTAAACAAAAAAACATGTAGAGGCTAAAAAAGCAATCTCTGAGAATACTTCCTTAATGGAATTCAGAGTGATGCGGAGATAGTTACAATTTATAATTGGCAAAATGTGATTCTTTCACGGTATAGACAATCAATGAATGTGAATGGTTTCATTGTCTTGGTGATCTGATTTAACAGTGGAATATGCTGAAATGTACATAGCTGAGAAAGTTATTAAATAAAAAAAGAAGTCTATCTGAGAAGAGACATTTTGTAAGCTCTAAATCTCTCATTTTATAGTCTATAACCCTTTAAAAAACAAAACATTCTTTTTCTATTGTATAATTCAATCTTTTGCTGTCATGCAAAAGTGCTTGGGGGTATAGCTCAGTGGTAGAGTGTGAACTTGGTATGCATAAGGCCCGGGGTTCCATCCCCAGCACCACCACCAACAGAAGAGTGCTTAATGCTTATAGAATTCATTTTACTTGAAACAATAAGTTTGATACACCAAGTCCCATGATTATTTTAGATTTAGAAGAGCTTCTCTTGAAAACAAGTATACCAGGGCATGGAGTGAGCTCAGTGGTAGAATATTTGCCTAGCATGCAAAAGACCCTAGGTTCCATCTCCAGCACTGAAAAAATTAAACAGCTAAACTGGTAGCACAAATGTAAGTGATCTCTTCCAGTTACCCAAAGTCAGTTAGGTTGGTGGGGATAGATGACCCAGTCTCCAGCTGTTCTCTCATGGGAGTCCAGATGTAGAAAGCTTATCCTTCCCCAGCCTCATTTTAGTTAGATGAGCTGGGAAGTGACCAGTGATGAAGTGAGCTGAAGGAAATGACTGAGCTACTCAAATGAACATAACAAGACTAACTCTGTGGTCTAAGAAAAACTGAAGCATTGCTCAGCTTTATTGATTTTGTATTATTTATTTATCCATTTATTTGTAGGCGGGCTTGAACCCAGAGTGCTTTACCACTGAGCTACATCTTTTTTCTTTTTTATTTTGAGACAGAGTCTTGCTGAGTTGCTTAGGGCCTCACCAAGTTGCTCAGGCTGGTTTGAACTAGTGATCCTCCTGCCTCAGACTCCCAGAATTTGAGGCATGCACCACTGCACCCAGCTGGAATGAGTGTTTTAAATGAATTCCTTATTGCTCAGGTATGAGGAAGTTTGCTTAACAAATTTTAATTTTATAAAGAATGCTACTTCCCTGAGGAAAACAGTCCTATGTCCCTCAACTTATGAATGGGTTCCATCCCAATAAACCCATTGTAAATTGAAATAGTACCAAAAATCTGCCTGGCATGTAATCTGGATTACTTTACATCTGTAATTCCAGGGACTTGAGAGGCTGAGGTGGAGGATCACAAATTTAAGGACAGCCTCAGCAATTAAGCAGAGCTCCATCTTAAAAACAAACAGCAACAAACCCCCCACAAACCTAAAACCCACAAAATTCTTAGCATATTTATTATAGAGTCAATCCAAATTCATTTTCTGACCTTCAAAGCTCTTCTCCCTACTGTTCCCCAAAATGTATCTTAGTTCCCAGAATGTACTCTGCTGTAAACAAGTTTAGTAGATTATCTTCTCAATGACTTTATGACATAATCTTGTTTATTCTTATTCTCAGATGAGTAAACTGAGGTTCATTAGATTAGATTTGATACAAAGGTAATGCAATTGGTGGCAAATCTAGGATTCAAATCATTGAGGGAATACCTGGTAGGTCAGCTGATAGTGTGTTGTGATTGAAGCAAAACCATAAGTAGCATTTTTAAGCATTTGGGGGACATTATGTATCGCGCCCCCTCTGGCCACAGAGAGAGACACGACAAATGTCTGAAGCTTTGGAAGTTTATTGTGCACAGTCCCTCTCCTACGCTTCTCTTACTCCTAGCTTCCGTGCACTCCCAGCTTCCCTTCTCCCAGCTTCTTCCAGCTTCCGCGTACTCCCAGCTTCCAGCTTGGCTTCAACCTCCGCCTTCGCCGCTTCTTCCGCTTCTTCCTCTTCTTCAGCCCCCGCCGCTTCTGCCTCTTCCTCAGCTTCTGCTCCCTACTCTCCCACCCACCAGGCTTATATACACTTCAACCAATCAGGGGAGAGTACACGAGATAAACGCGGACAGCTGCAAGCATAGGATGGGTACACGAGGGGGGCATGCTCTAGTCACATCGTTAACTAGCCAATTATTGGAATTCGCTGGTTGTTTACTGTATAGCTGGCCGCTTTTGGCTCAGCGTCAGGCGCCATCTTGACCATGCCTAAGGCTGGGGGTCTCAGAAACCCCGACAATTATGGAAAATAATCAGAACTTTCTTTTTTCTTTTTGGTATTGAGGATTGAACACCTAGGGATACTCTACCACTGAGCTACATCCCTAGTCCTTTTTATTTTTTATTTTGAGACAGGATCTCCCTAAGCTGCTGAGGCTGGTCTCCAACTTGTGATCCTCCTGCCTCAGCCTTCTGAATCACTGGGATTATGGGGGAGCATCGCTGGACCTGGATAGAACTTTCTTAATCTTTGTTATATTACTTTGTTTTCTTTTTTCTCATCTGACAATACTGAGCTGAGTTGGTCTCTTAAGAGTAAAAAGGTTGGTGAGAAAAATGATAGGTGCATTAAATATTTTATCTTTTTAAAACTTAGAGAATTTAGAATGTACACAAAATAGAATAGTATAATGTATCCCTATGTATTCAATATCCAGCCTCAGTAGTAACCAATCCATCATACTTCATTACCAGCTTCCATTTTTAAATATGTATCTCTAAAAGAACAGGCTTCTTTTAAAATAGTATAATAATAAAACGATTTCATGTATAGCATGAATAATAATTGCCTTAATGGCATCAAATATCTTGTAACTGTGAAAATTTTCAGTTGTCTCATAAATGTTAAATATACTTTATATACCGTATTCAAAATAAGATCCAAATAAAGTTTGGACATTTTGATTGATGGCCTGTCTTTTAATTTGTCAACTACCGCTCCATCTCTTTTCTTTCTTTTTTTGCAAGTATCAAAGAAATTAGGTCATTTGTCTTGTAGCATTTCCCACAGTATGGATTTTGCTGATTGCATTCTCATGGGGCAGTTTAACCAGTTCCTTTGTGCTCTGTGTTTCCCATAAAATGGCAATTGGATCTAGACACTTGATTGGATCTAGAGATTTGGTTTTTCTTTTTCAGGCTACTTTATATCTAGTGTTGTCTGCTTCTATTAGAAAGTATACGATGTCTGCTTGTCTCTAAACATGTTTGTATTAGCTGAGGCTATTGTGTATTTATTTATCCACTGTTTGATAAATGGTTCTATTTATTGTAGTTCAGCTTCATCTTTCTTGCATGAATCACGTTCATAATTGTATTGTCTAAGATTTTTCAGTTTCAGATTCTTTAAAATGGAGTAAATAAAGACTCTTGAATTGAGTTCAGCGTAAAATTTTAGATGTTTTTCTTCCGATATCTTTTTTCATTTAAAATATTTAACTGTGAAATAAAAATTGAATATACTCAACATATATAATGGGTGATTTGACATGCAGGCATGTCATATAATGATTACCACAATTACCTTAATTAACGTGTCTAACACCATGCTGTATGTTAGATTCCCCAGAACTTGTTCATCTTATCACTGAAAGTTTATATCCTTTGACCATCATCTCCTCATTCCCTCTAACCTCCTACCCAGTGGCAACCATATTATACTCTCTGCCTTTATGAGTTCAACTACTTCTTTTTTTTTTCTGGTACCAGGGATTGAACCCAGGGCACATAACCACTGAGCCACATCCCCAGCCCTTGCTTGTATTTTATTTAGAGATAGGATCTCGCTGAGTTGCTCAAGATCTTGTTAAGTTGCTTTGAACTTGTGATCCTCCCGACAGCCTCCAGAGATTCTTTGGAGTTTGACTTCTTTAGATGCCACATAAAAGTGAGATCAAACAATATCTGATTATTCTCTATCCTATGTCTAATTCTATAACATACAACTTTTAGCAATTTATTTATTTATTGTGATACTGGGGATGGACCACAGGGGTTCTCTACCCCTGAGCTACATCCCCAGTTCTTTTAATTTTTTGAAACAGGGTCTCATTAGGTTGCCCAGGGTTGCCTCAATTGGTGATCCTCCTGCCTCAGCCTCCCAAGTAGCTGACATGACAGGTGTCAGCCACCTCACCCTGGCTGTCTTCATTAATTCTTAATAAGACATTCAAGCTAATTTGTATAGAAGTAAAACTTTTCTCATCTGTACTTTGTTGACAAATTTAACTATGTTACATAATTACAACATAAGTAAACTGGAATATCCAGGTTTGGCAACAAAACAACACCATTTTTATTAGTGCATATTAAGTATACAAAATGGTGGGTTTCATTATGGCATATTTTAACATACATAAAACATAATTTGATCAGTTTCACTCTCTAATACATTTCCTACCCTTTTCTCCCCCACCCCCCCATTCCCTTCCTCTCTGCTATTGATTTCTATCTTAATTTCATGGAATCTCCTTTTTGTTGTTCCTTTTCCTTCTAATGTCCACCAATGAGAGAAAACATGATACTTTTCTCTCTGAGTCTAACTTATTTTACTCAAAATTATGGTCTCCAGTTCAATCTGTTTTCCTGAAAACATCGTAATTTTGTTCTTCTTTATGACTGAGTAAAACTCTATTGTGTATATATTCCACATTTTCTTTATCCATTTATCTGTCAATGGACACCTAGGCTCGTTCCATAACTTGGCTCTTGGGAATTGTGCTACAATAAATATGGGTATGCTTGTATCCCTAAAATATGCTGACTTCAATTCTTCTGAATAAATTCCACAGGACAGATCTAGCTTAATCATATGGTAGTTCTATTTTTAGGTTTTGAGGAACCTTCATATTGATTTCCATAGTGGCTATACTAATTTACATTCCCACCAATAGTGTATAATCGTTCCTTTTCCCTCACATCCTCACTAGTATTTACTGTTATTTGTGTTCTTGAAGATTGCCATTCTAACTGAAATGAGATGGAATGACAGTGTAGTTTTGATTTGCAGTTCTCTGATGGCTAGTAATGTTGAACATTTTTTCATATAATTGTTGGTTGTACTTCTGTTCAGTTGTGTTGGTTGTGTCTGTTCAGTTCATTTGCTTATGTATTGATTGGGTTATCTGTTTTTTAATGTTGAGAGTTTTTAGTTTTTTATATATTTTGAATATTAGTCCTCTGTCAGAGGAGTAACTGGCAAAGACTTTCTCCCATTCTGTTGGTTGTCTCTTTGCTCTGTTGCTTTTCAAATTCTTCCATGAATGCACACTCCTTGCTTTCCTAAATCTCTCTCTCTCTCTCTCTCTCTCTCTCTCTCTCTCTCTCTCTCTATATATATATATATATATATATATATATATATATACATACACACCCTAAATTAATCTCTCTCTGTGTATATATATATTTAATATATAATTACATATATACTTAATTTCTTTTGCTGTGCAGAAATTTTATAACTTGATGTCATCTCATTTATTGATTCTTTCTCTTATTTCCTGAACTATTGGGGTCTTATTCAAAAAGTCTCTGCCTGTACCTATATGTTGAAGTGTCTCCCTATTTTTTTTATTCTAAGAGATGCAAAGTTTCTGGTATTATACTTAGGTCTTTGATACATTTTGAATTTACTTTTCAAGAGAGGCGAGAGAGAGAGAGAGAGAGAGAGAGAGAGAGAGAGAGAGAGAGAGAGAGAGAGAGAGAAAATCTGGTTTACTTCTTTTACATATGGATATCCATTTTTCCCAGTACCAGTTGTTGAAGAGGCAATATTTCTTCCAATATATGTTTATGGCACCTTTGTCAAGAATCAGATATTTCTGTGTGGGTTTGTCTCTGGGTCTTCTATTCTGTTCCATTGGTCTATGTATCTGCTTTTACACAAGTACCATGCTGTTTTAAGTTATTGTGGTTCTGTAGTATAATTCGAGGTCAGCTATTGTGATACCTCCCCTAGCACACTTATTGCTCAGGATTGCTTTGTCTATTCTGGGTCTTTGGTTCTTCCTTATAAATTTTAGGACTATTTTTCTAATTCTGTGGAGAATATCAGTGTTATTTTGATGGGAATTCAATTGAATTTGCTTTTGGCAATATGGTCATTTTAATATTAGTTCTGTCTATCCATGAACATGGGTGGTCTTTCCATTTTAAAGTGTCATGTTCAGTTTCTTTCTTCAATGTTCTATAATTTTCATTATAGAGATCTTTTACCTCCTTGGTTAGACTTATTCTAGATTTTTTTAAGCTATTGTGAATGGGATTTTTTTTCTTTATTTCTTTCTCAGTGGAGTCATTATTGATATATAGAAAAGTTATGGATTTTTGAATGTTGATTTTATATCCTGATACTTTGCTGAATTTGTTGATTAATTCTAGAAGTCTTCTGATGGAACTTTTAGGGTCTTCTAAATTTTGAAACATATCATCTGAAAATAGGGATAATTTGACTTCTTCCTTTCCAATTTGTATCTTTTTTATTGCTTTCTCTTAATTATTCTGGTTAAAATTTCAAATAAAATATCAAATTAGAGTGACAACCAACTTTTGATAAGCAAAATGTTAAACTGGTAGATGAAGAAATGCATAGTTTTATTATCCATGGGTTTCAGTAAGTGCTGGGCATCAATTGATCTGATTTCAGAGTTAATTAGGCAAATTAGTTAAGTGATGATTTATTAAAAGAGTTTCTTTCACACTGCTATCCAGTTGAAGGTTCTGTGGTGATGGAAATGTTATATAACTGTGTTGTCCAATATGATAGTCATTAGCCAAGTGTGGCTATTGAGCATTTGAAATGTGGCTGATATGATTGAAGTGAAACTGAGGAACTGAATTTTAAGTTTTATTTAATTAAATTATATTTGTATAACCTTAGTAGACAGTTCATATCTAGAATGCAAAATCTGTAGTGGGAAAGAGCTGATTCCAGATTCTGTTTCCAGAGTCTCTACTTTTATGCACAATATAATATTACTTCCTGGTTTGGTGTTTTTCTGAATTTATTCTTATATGCCTTATTGCCTTTATGTGTGGTATTCCCTCTACTTGAATAACAGTAGTTCCCAATCTCCCAAACTTCTTAGACCAATGTGATAACCAGACTCCATGATGGCCTCCAATAAACCATACCTCCTTAATATTTTCATATTTGTGATCCCTCCCACATTGATCTCTATGTGAATCAATAAATTGTGTTGGAAGTGATATTGTTTGACTTCTAAGCCTAAGTTGTAAGAATCACTGTGGTCTCCACCTTGATTCTTTGGAGAACTTCTTCTTGAAGCCCTGAGCCATCATGTAAGAATCCACTTACTCTGCTGAAAAGATCACAGAAGCCCTGAACTCTGATATGCAATGCTAATTTCACAATGTGGGGGGGGGGTTTAGGAAAGAATAGAAGTAACTTGGATTAGAAAAAGGGGAATGAAGGGAAGGGAGGAGAATGGGAAAAGGAAAGATAGTGAAAGAATTGGACATTATTACCCTATATGCATATATGATTACATGACCAAGGTAATTCTACATCATGTACAACCAGAAGAATGAGAAGTTATGCTCCATATATGTAAAATATGTCAAAATACATTCTACTATCATGTATTGCTAATTAGAACTAATTTTAAAAACTGTGTTATAGAAAGTTCTGCTTATGTGTGAGGTATGCAAAGTATGGAGAGCATGTATAAAGAGAAGGTGTTTCTTGTAGGGCTTTAGAGAGACTTTATCTCATGGATTCCCCTCCATCATTATTTTGTCTGGGTCTGATAAGAACAATTTCATCTTAGTATCAGCAACTTTCATGGACATTGTGAAATATTTATTGTTTTACATTGCAATATCATCTTACATTACAATTGATAAAGGAAAAACAGACAATTTTGTTCTTCCTTTAAGAATTAATTTAGGTATCACATCCAGGAAACCTTTCAGTTTCCTTTTTAAACTCCCCTTGACCTGGTCGGATTAGTTGCAGATCTTTGCTCCCATGCCATGTGAGTACTTGCTAACCTAGGCTACTTTCCCAAGTTTATTTTATCTTCTCCCTCCATACTGTGGGATCCATGAGGGTATTCCCTTCTATGAGAGCAGCTTACCCAGTATTTAGCACGTTACTGGCTAGTCAAAATCAACTGACTAAATCATAGAAACTTCGGTTGGAGGAATGTTAGATGTCATTTTAAACCATCAAATTTGATATATCAAGTGTTTGCTCATTCAGCCCATGTGCGAAGTTCCTTCCATGATAGGAAATTACTGCCTCCAAAGGCAGCTTATCCCATCTTTAAACAGCTCAGACTTGTTAGACTGCTTGTCAGCTTAACTATCTCCCCCTCTGATCACTTTTTCATTTCAGTTTATCTGAGACTCATGTACTTGTTAATATGTTCGTTTGTAGTCACTTATGTTCCATAAACATTCTTAAGCCTTTTAAATATTGTGTCTTGTGTACTGAAAGTATTACAAGCTGGAAAATAAGGTAGCTGTCTTAGATGTATTTTATTTTCTCCTGTTGGAATGTGTTGCACCCACAAGTAACTCAATTTATGCTCTTAGCTGACAGACCAGAAGAATGAACAAGTTAAGGATATGGGCTCTGGAGTCAGATGTCTTGGATTCAAATCTTGATGCTACCATGTCCTAGTTATTATGTGAAAAAAGAGAAATAACTTCCTTGTACAAGCATTTGCATAGTACTTTGTATATGTGGTACTATACATAAACTTAATGGAGCAACAAAAATGTATTAAAGGCTCAATGTGTTTATGACTCTAATCAATATTATAGAAACAGAGTGCCAATTGACCAAATTAAGTTTTCTTATATTGAGCATTAGATACCTGCCCAGTTTTATTTTTTCTTTCTTATCTGTTTGTCTCACCTTTGCCTGGCTGCTTTCCCTACAAAACTTTACTATGGTGACATTCAATTTTTTAAAGCTTATTTGCTTTTGCTTTTTTCTTAAGAAAACTTTCATTTCTAACTCTTAAAGAGAGGTAGAAGATGTGAATGTGCAGATAATCCCAAGTATACACAAGATGATAGATGCTCTTGTCACAACTTTAATCACAAAACCATTTAGAATCAAAGCCTGTTTAACTTGCCAAAAAAAAAAGGGGGGGCACTGTATAGAATAATTTATCATCTAATTCATTGGTTAAAACAATCCAACTTCATATCATAAAGAATTGAGATATTATTCTGTCTTGGTTTCAGCATAGTTATGTTAGTCCTAGATTTCAACTTCTTTTAAAGCAGCTAAAATAACAACTCTTTATTTACCTCTCAAGATTGCTGTGAACATCAATGAGATAAGGTCTTGGAGGGTCAGGGTTGAGGTAGGAAATGCTTCTTTTCTTTCATTTTTTTTTTTTTTTGTCCTGAGGATCAAACCCAGGGATACTTTACCACTGAGTTACACCCCTAGACCCTTTTTATTTTGTTTTTTTTGTGACAGGATCTCACTACACTGTTGAGGCTCACCTCAAACTTGTAATCCTCCTGCCTCAGCCTCCCAAGTTACTGGGATTATAGGAGTGTACCATCGTGTCCAGATTTCTTTTCCACTTTTGATGTTTTTCTAGGAAGAATGGCATCCATTAGTGTAACACTCCTTGTCTTGGTCTATTCCTTATTTGTCTTAAACCAGGAATGGGAGAAGTGTGCATTACTTGACTAGTGACTTTAGGTGGAGAAATTAAGTATGCCTAGTACAGTGCTCTCTTTTCTTCTGCCTCCTTGGGATTAACTGCCTGCATGGAGCATGTGTAGTGCTTTATTTTCCAGGGACTGACTGTTTTTTCAGATCTAATTCTGCTAAATGTTTGAGTCTGTAATTCTGGAGTTCATTTTAATAAATCCACAGGTTTTTAGATGTATCATATTCTTTAATGTTGGTTTTATGAGCAATGAAGTTTGTATTTTTGTATCTATCTACCCTACTATTATGTCCTACATTTCAATTGGTTCAGAACTTGAACAGGAAAGGAACATTGCATTTACTTGGCTTCCTCAAAGACCCTTAAAGCAAAGGACTGGGTTTTTCATCATCTTTATTGTCCTAGCACCTAGTACAGTGTCTGGTACAGAGCAGATACTCAATAAGAGCCTTGTTTTTTGAAACCTTTTTGAATAATATAAAGTACTATGCAAATGCCATGATAATATTTAGTGCTTGTTAAGAAAAACAGAGCTATATTGGTAGATTTATATAAATCAAATTTTGAGGACATGCTATTACCATGACATAGTTGGTGCCCCAGAAAAATTTACAGCCATGAGCTATGTTCTAAAAGATTTGTAAAATAGGATGGAAAACCCAGTCCTCCTGCATATATTAGAGATTGGAAATCTCAGTTACAAGACTATAGCACAATTTACCTAGGTACTCAGAGCAGGTCAATAATCATATTTGGGGTGGAATAACATCAGACCTTTATTAGCTAGTCTAGGTTCTTATTCTGTGGTTTAGTGGGAAATGCTGAAATCACATCTGTAAACTTCCAAATAGCTAAATGTAGATGATAGACTTCTTTCTGCTTTCAGAAGATCAGAATAGTTGGAGATATTTTGGAATCTTTGGATTACAAACAAAGTCATTAAGGTAGTTTGAATGGAGGATATAAGGGACTATCACAATAAAAAGAGGAAGTTTTTGATTATTATCAGAAGAGTAATTACCAGCAAACTGCCACATTTGTTGAGACAGCAACAGATGTGCAGCAGCTGGGTTAATTGAACATTGAGTTGGCCTTTTATTATATAAGAAAATTCCATGCACATGCTTTGGAGATGAAAGTAATGTGACCAGTCAATTGTCACATGAAGAGAATAAATATCACCCAGAGAATGTACTGATCTACTAAACGTAATGGTTTGTTTTTCTTAGCTTGCAAGATAATCTGGCAATCAAATTTTGATGGTGTGGTAAATAAATTTTAAGCCTAGAAAGCACATACTATTATAAAATTAGACGACAAAAAGTTTGCTATAGCATTTCCTGTCTTTAGCTTGTTTTGTAAAGGGTTTGCAAAATGTACACTGCTGTGAATTTTGGAAGCCACACCCCCATGCCAGCACCACTATATGTAAATGTAAATGGCACTGAAATCAGTGAGTATGATGTTTTCACTGACTTAGACTACTAAAATATTTACTAAGTCCTGGCATGTGTAAGAAAGATAATCTGACTGTCAGGAAGGAGACTGGTGATCTAGTCACTGGCTGTGTCAATCTATAGTGTAGGGACTTAAATTAAAGTTCACTTCTCTAGGCTTCGCTCAGTTCTATGTCATTAAAATTCAATGGTTGGCCCAAGAATGGGAAGTTACACTCCATATATGTATGATATGTCAAAATACATTCTACTGTCACACTAATTAAAAAGAACAAATAAAAATATAAAAATTCTATGGTTGGAGTAGATAGTCTTTAATTCCCTTCTATTATTCTGTCATATTGCAGGAAAAAGCTCCACCATTTTGGTGATCTTTTTTTTCTAATTGTAAGAGAAATTTAAGACAACAAATTATAAACTCCATTATTCGCTGATAGCAAATATGTCAAAAGCATAAAGTAAGTACTTGCTGATGGGTTGATTGATAATTTTATATAGACTGTTGAGGTTACAAAGCAGAAGAAACTATCTGATTTCAGTCATGAGGGTCCCTTTTGTCCTTCCAGATGTGTACCATCTGATCTCTGTATGTCATTGGTCTGTGCAATTTCTAGTAGCTTCTTAAAGAACGGCCACTGTGAGGAGTTGTCCAGGTATAGATAATCACCACACACATATTTCTAGTATAGTGGATCAGTAGTTCTTAAACTTATTCTTCATCAAAATCACTCAGAAAATTTGCTAGAAATGCAAATTCTGATTAGTAGAATAGATACCAAACTTAGAAATCCTACTGTAGACATTAAACAAGTTCCTGTGTTTAACTTTTAACTGTCACTTATTAGCTCCATGCATAGCTCTTGATTCTCTTGGATGTCATCATCGACCTGATCTCTAAATACTCCATGTCCTTCATCCCCTCATCATAAGCAAAGGTCAATTCAGTATGATAGCTGCCTGTTTTTTTCTGTTTGTATTAGGATGTACCCCTGAATGTGTGTTACTAGCCATTTCCCTTACCACTAATTTTGAAGTTATCTAAAATTCAGCCATTTTGTCTCCTCTTCTCCATGTCTCTTCTCCTGTGCAGACACGGCTATCCCAATACAGTTACTTTGACCAAGCGTTCCAGTGTTAGTTACATTTTGAATTTACTCTCTTGAAAACTTTTATAGTTTTCCCATTCATGCACATAAACTCTAATGTAGAACTTCATGTGCAAACTATAGCTCCATTCTGGCTATTTCAATTTGCCCAATACCACCACATTCAACATTTGCCTGTACCCATCTATTGTACGTGGGAATCATGACATCAGTGGAGACTTCTTAGAGAAAGTTGTATTTGGGCTGAGTTTCAAAAAAAGGATCAACATTTCCAAAGAGTTGAAGAGAAAGGACATTCCAGAAAGAAGCAATAGTGTAAGCAAATGTGTGTGAGGATACAGCATTTGTTCTGAAACCTTAGTGTACACATGGAATACCTGGGACTTTTGTTTAAATGCAAATTCTTGAGTCACACCAACAGATATTCTGATTAGATTAGTCTGAAATGGAACTGAGGAACCCAGGAATATGCCTGTTTAACAAGTAATATGGCACATGCCTGTAATCTCAGCCACATGGGAGCCTGAGACAGGAGGACTGCAAGTTTGAGGCCAGCCTCAGCAACTTAGCCATATACTATCTCAAAATAAAAAAAGGACTAAGGATGTACCTCAGTGGTAGATCATCCCTGGGTTCAATGTCCAGTATCAAAAAACAAAACAAAACAAAAAGAAGCGCTTGGAGTGATTTTTCCATATAGTGATTTATGGATAAGTAATTTATGAAAAATAGTAATCTATTAAAATAAAGTCTATATTTATGTTGAAATGTATTGTATACTCCAAAATGTACCACTTTGACTCCAGAAAATCCATCAAGTATTTATCAAAACACTTATTATGAGTTGTTAATCTATGTAGAACAATGATTCTCAAAGTCAGTTTTCTTGACTAATGTCACTGGCATGACATGAGAATCATTCAGAAATCCAATGTATGGGGTTTCATCCAAGACCCACTGAGTCAGAAACTCTGGATTTGGGGTTCAGAAACCTGGGTTTGGACAAGCCTTCCAGGGGATTCTGATGCCTGAGGAGTTTGAGAACAACTCCTCTAGATGGGTGAGGGTTTTTTGTAATACAGTGTACCTCTACATTTTCAATTAGATTATTCTAGTCCAAATCACTATTTTAAAACAGATTTGAAGAGATACTAACCTAATAATATAGCAAAATTAAAATATAGGGATGAATTCTTTCTTCTTTTTGTGGTACTTGGGATTGAGCCCAGGGGTGCTCTGCCACTGAGCTATATCCTCATTCCTATTTGTTTTATTTTGAGACCAAATCTCACTAAGTTACCAAGACTAGCTTCACACTTGTGGTCTTCTTTTTCAGTCTCCTGAGTCACTGGAATTTCAAGCATGTACCAGTGTGCCTGACTGGAAACTGATTTCTTTATCATGAAGAACTTTGAAATAATTTCCTTAGAAGACATTACCTATTTTTTTCTTTAAACAATGCATATAATAGAATTGTCTTATTTTCATTTGAATGTGTAGATAATATATATTTGTTACTATTTTCTCAAGGTAAATATAACTAATATGTGGAAATACAATTTTATTTTAGCCTAGAGAAGTAGTTTTTCAACCTTTCCTGCATGTTAAAATCACCCAGAGATCTACAGAGTAGATATCTAGATGAGCCCCAGGCTTCTGATTTAATTGGTCTTTATTAGGGCATGAGCATTGGGTATCTTTCAGAGCTTCCCAGGGATTGATAAGTGCTGCCAGGTTTATTGTGTTTTGAGGTTTGTTAGTTTTTAGCAGGGGATAGATGTTACAAAAATATCACTTAAGATATATTATTCTTGTGATAGAATGGCTATCAACAGGTAGAGGGAGGTTGGCTAGGAAAAGGATAGGTATTGAAGATGCAGACCATTGAAACTCATGTGTGGAATTGTGTCATGATGACAGTGGGAACAGGAAAGGAGAATTTAAGAATTTGGAAAACACTACAACAATGAAAACATTTTATTGAATGTGTACTATGTGACAGGCAAAGGCATTGGGGGTGCAGCCAATGGTGACCTACAAGATATTTAACAATGGATACAATATGAGCTTCCTAGCCTTCCATCAGTCAGAATTCATGAAGTCCAGTAAAGCGTAACACTGTTTATTGACTATTTGTCCTGGATAAAGTAGTGAAGAAAGCAGTCTATTTCTTCATGGAGTTTGCATTTGTAAAATGAATATGTTTGAAGCCAAAGTATCATGAGGGAAATAACAGCCCACATAAAGTTATGGCACTACAAATGATCTCCTGGACAATAAATATGTAGGATTTGTTTGACCAGCCCTTGATTATCTTCTGTCTTTTCCCTTGAATTTTGCAGTAAATTTCCACTTCTGGCTCTTCCTTCAGGCTTTAGTGGCTTTCTGTCATTGACTTTGGCCAACATAAAATCCCATTCCCTACATAGACTAGACCTGTTTACTTCTTGTTACTTTCCATTGCAGACTTTGCATGAGTCAGTTTTAAACACTTTCCAAATTTAAGTTGCACCACACATGACAGATCTATCAAGACTGAGTGATGTTTGAAGCCATGTCATGGTATTTGGTACATCAAGGTTTTGAGCTTGGTTTTAGAAAGAGGGTAGTAGAGAGCGAGAAATAGTGAAAGAAAGATCCAAAATGGAAGCGAACACACACAGAGAGAAAAAGAGGAAATGGAGCATGGTAAGAGCTTGTAAAATTGGTTCAAGTTTATTGATAGCTAAAAAAGAGAGTCGTTTAGGTCAAGTTGTTTTTTTTCCGTAACTTCTTAGTGTTTGCACTTTTGCATAATCAATGGGATCACCTTTGTAGTAAATCCTTTCTGCTTGTTAAAATGTCTGAAAACACCAGACTGACTATTTTTCAGGCTGTTTCTTAATCACCTTTAATCAGGTATAATTTTTCACATCATTCATTAAAAGCGCTATCTTTTACACAAAGAACATTCTTAATCATTAAATACTGGCAAAATGAATTGTGTTCTTGAAACACTAAGGAAG
Organism: Sciurus carolinensis; assembly: GCF_902686445.1. Taxonomy (NCBI): domain Eukaryota; kingdom Metazoa; phylum Chordata; class Mammalia; order Rodentia; family Sciuridae; genus Sciurus; species Sciurus carolinensis. The sequence goes on from NC_062232.1 coordinate 93,965,939, forward strand.
GTCAATTTTTCAGAGTAAAAGCAGAATAAAACCATTTTATTGTCTAAGACTTCTGTTTAAAAACAAAGAAAACATTATTCTTTATTTTTTAAAAAATAATAGCTTATTGCTAAAAGTACATTGAAGCTGCAGAGAATTTTGAAAACGTCAACTAAAAGCACCCTTATTTTCATAACAAAGTTGCACAAAATATTGAGTAATTACTTGGTATTTTTCAATGTATAAGATGATAATTTGTATATAATTTTGTATCTTAATTTTTAATCTAACATTGTATATTGAGCATTTCACACGTCACCAAGCATTTTTATGAAATATAATCATAGTTGCTATATATATAAAATCTTATGCCAGATGGATGCACCATTCTTTATTTTATACTTTCTCCACAGTGTTTTCATGTATGAGATTTTAACCATACTGCCATAAAGGAAATTTGCTTTCCTACATTTCTGATTACATCCCTAGGTCATAAACTTATATTGCAATTATTAGCCCCACATATATGAACATTTATAAAGTTGTTTATGTATTTTGTTATCCCAGAAAGATTATACCTATCTACATAGCCACCAATGTAATATGTGAGAGTACTGATCTCACTGTATTCTCACCAGAATAAATTATTGTCATAAGGGAAAAATTGGCAATCACTTTTGTTTTTAGTAAACTGACAGACCAGGTGTCAGGTGACCCTTCCATTGAAAACAACAACGAAAAGGTAAAATAAAAGTACTTTATATATCTTTTTAAATGCAACCACAAGCTGATGAGAAATAATCGTCCAGCAACCAAAATGAAGGCAGAGAAAGGACTAAGTAGCTCCAGAGGGCTAAGCAGCTCCCCAAAGTCAACTTTTCATTTAGGAGTATTTACTGAACCTACTAAACTTGAACTTTGCTTTACATAGTCCTGTGGTTTAAGGAATTGAAGACACAGCTTATGGTCCACCTAGGGTGGAGGATCTAACTGTAGAAGCTTCCAGAAAACTTCCAAAGAGTCACCACAATTTAAAGATTGCCTAGAAATAAATCCATTGCTTGTCCAAAAGACAGTAAGGAAAACTGTACTACCTACCTCAAACCTAGACACTGATTAGAAGTATGATGCAATCTGCTCTTCAGGTTTTATGATTGCAAGCTAATTCTAACATGGGTTTATAGCTAAAATTAATACTAACTGAGTGGTGATAACAACAACAAAACACCTAAAGGTGACTATTTAGTTTAAAGCAAACCTGGAGTATTGGTTCTTTCAAGTGCCTTCTAGAACCGAACTCATCCATTTTTGAGGAAACTCGTGTTTATCCCAAGACCAAGATAATTCCCACTGATAGAGATCAAAGACAAATGAGAGGAAAAAATAATTAAAGTAGCACAGAGGAAAGACACCATCAGTGACAGTCAAAACTTAGATTTTAGGAAGAAAAACTTGGCAAATCACTGGCAAAAATAAGTAAAGAATAAAAAGGTAAGAGATATGATACAGATGCATGATATTAGGAATAAAAAAGGAACCCATAACAAAAAATGTAGTTGTTATTAAGAAGATTATAAAAGAATAGAATGAAGAAATTTGTGCCAGAATATGTGGTACCTGAAAGGACATGAAAAGATTCCTAGAAAAAGAGAACATGCCAAGTGTCTCAAGAAGACATATAACATGAGTTAGAGGAAAAGACTAATTCGAAATGTAACTGGTGTGCTTATTAGAAGAGCAGACATACCAAGAATAAGCATGCACATAGAAAAAAGCCATATGAGGACACAGTGAGAAGGTAGCTGTCCTCAAGTCAAGTAGAGAGGCCTCAGGAGAAAACAGCCCTGCTTGTATCTAGATCTTAAACTTCTAGTCTCTAGAATTGTGAGATTATATATTTCTATTGTTTATGGTGCCCCATTTGTGGGATTTTGTTATGGCAACCCTAGCAGACTAATGCATGTGATTTCATCTAAGACTTCTAAAATACATGAAACAGCTGGATGCAGCCTATAATCCCAGTGACTTGGGAGGCTGAGACAGGAGGATAGTGAGTTTAAAGTCAGCCTCAGCATCTTAGTGAGGCCCTAAGCGACTTAGCAACTTCTCTCAAAATAAAAAAAATAAAATGGGCTGGTGGTGTTGCTCAGTGGTTAAGTACCCCTGAGTTCAATCCCTGGTACATGAAGCAAATACTGACAGAATTGAAGGGAGAAGTAGATAAGTCACTAATAGTAGTTGTGAACTATAGTACTTTATTTTCCACAATGGAGAGAATAGTTATGCAGAAGATCAAGAAGGAAATAAAGTACATGAACAATACTATAAATCAACCATTCCTAAGAAGCATATATGAAATACTCTGAAGAGTGGAATACACATTCTTTTGCAGTGCCTGTTGAAGATATCCAGGAGATATCTTAAAATAAGCATCAGCAGATTAAAAGGATTTCAATAATACAATGCATATCTGCTTATCACAATGAATAAGCATTATGAATAAATAAGAAATAACACATTACTAAACAATCAGCAGGTCAGGTCAAAGAAAAAATCACAAAGGTAATTAGAAAATGCTTTGTAAGAAGTGAAAATAAAAACACAACATACAGGGCTGGGGAGATAGCTCAGTTGGTAGAGTGCTTGCCTTAAAAGCATAAGGCCCTGGGTTCAATCCCCAGCACCACCAAAAAAAAAAAAAAAAAAAAAAAGGAAAGAAATACCCATATTGAAAAGCAAGAATTCTGTTATAGTTCAGATATGAGATGTACCCCCAAAAGCTCATGTGGCAATGCAGGAATGTTCAGAGGTGAAATGATTAGATTATAAGAGTTGTAACCTAAACTTTAGACTAATCTATTTGATGGATTAATCATTTGAATGGATTACTGGGTGATTACTGTAGGCAGGTGGAGTATGGCTGGAGGAGATGGGTCACTGGGGGCATGCCGTTGGGGATTATATTTTGTTCCTGTCTCCTCTCTTTCTCTCTCACTGCTTCCTGGTTTGTCTTGAGCTGAGCAGCTTTCCTCTGTTATGCCCTTCTGCCATGATGTTCTGCCTCACCTCAGGCCCAGGGCAATGAAGTCATACTGACAATGACTGAACTTCTGAAACTGTGAGCCCCAAATAAACTTCCTCCTCTAAATTCTTCCTGTCAGGTATTTTCAACACATTGCCAAAAAGTTAGCACAAATTTCAAATCAATAATTGTATCTTCCATCTAAGACTGTAAAAATGAGAGCAAACTAAACTCAAAGTAAAAAAAAATGATTATAGCAGAAGTTAATGAAATAGCAAATAGAAAAACAATAGAGTTAATTGAGAAAACAAAAACTTGGTCCTTTGAAAAACTTTACAAAACTGACAAACTCATATCTATCCTGAGTCACTGGGATCACAGGTGTGTGCCACCACACCCAGCCTCCTATTCTTAACAAGACTTACCTTCCAGGGAAACTATTTTGAGAGCTTAAGATAATAGATTATTACCAGAGCCTAAACTAACCTGGAGGAAGGAAAATGCCAATTCTGGCCTCCTCTAGCCTCCTCTCTCATCTAAGTGGGGAAAGACTGAGACGCACTTGTGATGGTCAAGCCCATAAGGCACAGGTTTACTAAAAGATCCAGATCTAGTCACAGGAATATAGAATGCTTTGCTTTCCTCTAAATCTTATCATCAGATCAATAGGGCTTTAGTATAATAGCAGGGGAATATAATGAAAATAATTGAACATTTCAGACATTATTTATAAGAAGTCTCTCTGGAAATCCAAAGACAATAGGGAAGACAAAAATAAGACATTAGAAGAAATTTCAGTCACTGACATATAGCTACAGCAAATAGTAGACATAACCTAGTTCCCAGCTAAACATGATCCATATCCAAAGGACAGAGAATTGGAAGAACTGATAGTTTAAATACCAGTCTAAGAGTAGATCAGTGTTTGAGCTCCTGTAACCAGGCAGGAAGCAAAAGGAGGCAATTCCTCCTTACTCAGACTTTTTGTTTTAATTAGACCCTGGATAGATTGGATGGTGATCACTTACACTGGGTAGAGCAATCTAATTTATTCAGTCCTCTAATTTTAAACCTAATGTCTTCTGGAAACATCCTCATAACTATCCAGAAATAACGCTTAATCTGGACATTCCAGGGGGCAATCTAATACACGTATAAAATTTGCCATTACAAATAATTGACATGTTGAAGGGACAAAAAATGGAATCATATACTAATGCTCAAATAAAACCTTAGAAGGTAGAAAAGAGTAGAAGGTAAAAAGAAAAGAGACAATGAAGAAGGACAAAGAATATAAACAGTAACAAATATGGTAACTATTAATCCAACTATATCAGTAAAAATTCAATTGTCTAAATACAAAAATGAGAAGAAAGATATTGTCTGAGTAGGTATAAAAACAAGACCCAACTTTGGTCATCCCTTGATATCCATGGAGGATTGGTTCCCTGTCCCTATGAATACTAAAATTCTCAGATCCCTTGTGGAAGGTGGTGTGATGTTTACATATAACCTATGTACATCCTCCCATATACTTTAAATCATCTCTAGATTACTTATAATACCTAATACACTGTAAATACTATGCAAATACTTGTTATACTGCATTATTTAGGAAATGACAAGAAAAAGTACATATTCAGCTCAGATGCAATTTTTAAAAAATCTTTTTGATCCTTGATTGGTTGAATCCATGGGTGTGGAACTCACAGATATAGAGGGCTGACTCTATGTGTTGTTTATAAGAAACCCTGCTTAAAGACTCAGATAAAAAGTAAAGGGATGGAGATAGATAAACCATGTTAATATAATAAAAAGAAAGTTAGCGGGGCTAAGGTTGTGGCTTAGTGGTAGAGTACTTGCTTAGTATGTGTGAGGCACTGGGTTCCATCCTCAGCACCACATAAAAATAAATAAATAAAATAAAGGTATTGTATCCATCTACAACTAATATATGTGTGCGTGTGTGTGTATATAAAGCTAGAATAGCTACATTCATTAATATGTACATTTCATTATATTCCATATTATATTCAAACTTCAGGACAGGTATGAGGGATAAAGAAGGGGATAATAAAATGAGTTTAATTCTCCATGAAATTGTACCAGTCCAGAAGGTATATGTGCCTACAACAATATGTTAACACATGTGAGGAAAAACTATTACAACTTCAAAGAGAAACCAGTGAATCCACTATTGTAGTTGAGGACTTCAACATTCCTCTACCAGTAATTGGCAGATTCAAGTCACAAAAAAATCAGGTAAGGGCATAGTTGAACTGACTAACACCATCAAGCAACTGGATCTAATTGACATGTACAGAATACTTCATCCAACAGCAGCAGAATTCATGTTCTTCTTGAGCTCACACAGAGTATTCTGAGTCATAAAACATGATAATTTTTAAAAGAATAGAAATCATACAAAGTATCAGATGACAATGAAATTAAACAAGAAATCACTAAGAGAAAGATAGCTGGAAAATCCCAAACCTGGAAATTAAACAATATACGACTATACAACATATGTGTCAAGTAAGAAGTCCCAAGATAAATTTTAAAAATATTTTGAGCTTGGGGTTGGGGATATAGCTCTGTGATAGAGTGCTTGCCTGGCATGCTTGAGGCCCTGGGTTCAGTCCTCAGCATATGCAAAAGTATTTTGAGCTAAATAAAAATACAATCTTTCAAATGTTGTGGTTCTTGTTTTTTTTTTCCTTTTCTTTTTTTTTTTTGGGGGGGGGGGTGACATGGAGGACTTTACCTAGGGCTTCATGCATGGTAGGCAAGTATTCTACCACTGAGCTATATATCCTCAGCCCTGTTAAATCTTTACTTTGAGATAGGATCTTGTTAAATTGCTCAGACTGACCTTGAACTTGTCATCCTCCTGTTTCAACCTTCCAATTGTCTGCAATTACAGGTGTATGCCACCATACCTGGTTCTATTTATCAGATTTCTGAGGTACAATGAAAGTCATATTTAGGGGAATATTTGTAGCATTGATTGCATATATTAGAAAGCAAGCAAGACCTAATAATCTAAGCTTCCACTTAAAGAAACTGTAAAAATAAGCTTCCTAAATAAGATGAGGTAAATAAATACTAAAAATCAGAGCGGATTTTTCTTTCTTCCAAATGATAGAATCAGAGGGGGAATATTTTCTAACTCATTCTACGAGGTCAACTTTGCCTTAATACCAAAACCAAAAAATATACTAAGAAATAAAAACTATACACCAACATTTCTCATGAACATAAAAATTCCTCAACAAAATAATAGTACATAAGATCAAATGATGTATGAAAAGAATTATACATCATAACCAAGTGAGATTTATTCCAGGTATGGAAGGGTGGTTCAACATTTGAAAATTAATTAATGTAATCCATCACATTAGTTAAAGAAGGAAAGTCATATTATCATATCAAAGGATGTGAAAAAGCATCTGACAAAATCCACCACCCATTCATGATAAAAACTCTCAGCAAACTAGAAACAGAGAGGAAGTTTTTCAAACTGATGAAGAACATTTACAGAAAATCTACAACCTACATCATTTTTAATGGTCAGAAACTAATTTTCTGTGAAGGTCAGGAACAAAGCAAAGATTTCACCTCTCAGATTTCTCACTGTTTTTGAAGTCCTCATGAATGCAGTAAGAAAAGGAAATAAAAGGTATACAGATTGGAAAGGAAAAGATGAAGCAGAATTTTGTTTTTGTTTTTCTTTTTTTTTTTTACAGTGTATATGATAGTTCATGTATAAAATCCCAAGGAATCCACAAAACACTGGGAACTAACTATGAATTATAGTAAAGTTGTAGAATACAAGGTTAATATTTAATACTCGATTACTTTCCTATATAGTAATAATGGAAATTGGGATTTGAAATTAAAAACATGACAATATTTTCATGTTGCTGAATTTAACTTGCTTTAATTTTGTTGAGGATTTGTGTGTCTATATTCATAAGAGGTATTGGTCAGTAGTTCATTTTCTTAGCAAGACTTTCGTCTAGTTTTGATATTAAGACCTCACATATTGAAGTATAAAGGGTTTTCTTCTATTTTTGGAAGAGTTTGCAAATGACTGATGTTAATTCTTCTTAAATATTAGGTAGAATTCACCACTAAAGCCACTGAGCCTGGAATTTTCTTTGTGCAAAAGTTTTTCAATTTATAATTTCATCTCGGTACTGGGATTGTAGCTCAGTGGTAGAGCGCTTGCCTAGCATGTGTGAGGCACTGGGTTTGATTCTCATCACTGCATATAAATAAATAAAATAAAGATCCATTGATAACTAAAACATATTTTTAAAAATAATTTTGTCTCTTTATTTGCTGTAAATATATTCAGGTTTTCTATTTTTTTTTCTGGATCGGTTTCAGAAATTTGTGAGTTTTTAAATTTTAATATACAAATTTTAGAAGAGTTTTAATTTTACAAAAAAATTGAGTTGGAAGATGCTACATATATCTATTTCCCTCCAATGAAAGTTTCCTCTATTATTAGCATTTTGCATTAATATATTTTTTACAATTAATGAGGCAATATAAATGCATTGATGTTAACTAAATTCCAGGATTTACATTAGTGTTCCCTCTTCACATTGCAGATTATATAAGATTTGAAAAATGTACAATGAAATTCATCTACCATTAAAGTATCATACAAAATAATTTTACTATTAGTGCCCTAAAAATCCAAAGTTTCATCTATTTATTCCTTCTTTCTGAGTCTCTTGTAACCACTGATCTTTTTACTGTTTCCATAGTTGTACTCTTTCCAGAATGTCACATAGTAGGAATTATACACTATGAAGCCTTTTTGGATTAACTTTTTTCACTTAGATTTATGCATTTAATGTTCCATTATGTTTTAATAACTTGATATTTCTGATTTTTTTTAACCACTTGATGTCTCATTGTATGGATGTACCACTGTTTATCTATCTGTTGGTTGATTGATGGATGGATACAGGGAATTTAATCCAGGGGTGCTTTACTGCTGAGCTACACCCCTGACTCTTTTAACTTTTTTTAAATTTTGAGGCAGGATCTTGCTAAGTTGTTCTGGGTCCTCCTGAGTTGCTGAGACTGATTTCGAACTTGTGATCCACCCACATCAGACTCCCAAGTTGCTGGGATTATAAGTGTGTGCCTCTGTGCCTGGTCCATTCATCTGTTGAAGTTATGTTTACATCTTGATGCCTTCCCATTTTGACGGTTAGGAATAAAACTCCTATAAATATTCTTGCATGCAGGTTTTTATGTGGACACATTCTCAATTCATCTGGGCAAATCCAAGAAACAAAAATTGCAGTATGTATGACAAAACTATAAATGTACTTTTGTAGTTTGTAAGAAACTAAAAAGTGGCTGTACCATTTTTCCATTCCCACCAGTAATGAATGAGTCCTTGTTACTCCATACCCTTGCTAGCATTTGGTGCTGTCAGTTTTTTGGATCTTAGCCATTGTAATAGATGTGTCATAATGTTTAAATTTCTTTTTTACTCATGTCTTTCTTAGTCATTAAAATTTATTATTTGGTGAATCATCTAGCCAGAAGCTAAAATTTCATGGGAGAGACACATAAAACCTAGATGTCTTACAATAAGTAAAACTCCTTAATAGGGTTTTAGTTTGTTTATGAGAACAGACAAATGTCACCACGATTTTTTAATAAAATTCATGTGAGGTGGAAAAGATGATCTGCATAGTAAATTTGCAACTAAAGGAATGAATTTTGCCAGCAAAAATACTACTCACCTTTTTAGAAAATGATGGGCTTTTATTTAAGTTAGTTTTATTTGAGTAATTCATCTGGTGTTTTGTCTCCCAGTAAGAGGACATCCAACTATAAATGCATTATATGACCTTATGGCTGTAAGTTTCATCCTTAGTATATGAGCAAAGGAATCTGGTTTTATGTCTAACCTCAACTGTGTTACACTGACCCAAACAATTGATTTGACTGTCATTTAATAAAAAAACAGATTTTCTTTTCTTTTTTATTAAGAAATTTTGTCAACTCTATTATCATTCCTGGGAATTGCATATACATTTAGGAGTCAAAAGGAGTCACTCCACACTTGGCAGCATCTCATTATGAGCAATTACCAGGAATAGAATCCCCAGTTATTTTCATTAGTTCTCTTCTTTCTCTGCACACCACTGCCCAGTCTTTCATTTCCTTCTACTATTGAACCTCCCTATTTTTTTTAATGTGAGGTACACCTCATGAACACTTCCAAGCACAAAGAGATCTATGAAAGTGAACTACAGTGTTAATTGGCATCTCTGTGAAAACCATTGGTTTGCACAAAGGATAGTAAAGTTTCCTGAAAGCTGAAAATGATCTGTAGACAATCTAGCCTACACCTCCCGGCAGGATTACCTTTGAATAATTCCTCCCCTAGCAGCCCTAAATCATTACCCATCATGTTTTATAGATCTCCAGAGAAGGCTTTTGAGACAACCTTGCACTGTTAATGTTTAATGTTCCATAAACTATTGTCAGGATGAAATTCTCTTTTCTTTCTTGCCTACTGTTTTAGCCCATTTCCATTTAATTTTTTTCTGAAGTTTGCTACTGTTCATCAAGTTCACTCACATTCTGAGAACTGTTATTAGAAAAGGGCATGAAGCTTACATTTTTAACTTCAATGGTCAATTTTCAATCGCCACTTACTATGACCTCTCAGCAGTATTGGCATATGGCCACTCTTACCAATTTGATATATTTTCTTCACTTGGTTTCCAGTATACTACACTGCCCTAAGTTTCTGGTTTTTGTTTTGACTTTCAAATGGAGGTTATTTTTGTTTTATTTTTAACTGGCACACAAGAACTATAAGATTCGTGAGGTACAGTGTGGTGTTTTAATACATATGTATATAGAATGTGTAAGATAATCTTACAGTACTAAGCACATCCATAACCTTATACATTTATCACTTGTTTGTGTTGAGCACATTCAAAATCCTCTCTTCTAGTGATTTTGTGATATTCAATTAAGTGTAGTTAACTGTAATCTCCCTACTGTGCAATAGACCACTAATTCTTATTCTTTCTAACTTTGTACTCCTTGACCAATCTCCTCCTATCCTCTTTTCCCACTTCCCCTCCCTAGTCTCTGTAACCACTCTTATACTCTTTACTTCTCTTAATTCAACTTGTTCACGTTCCACATATGAATAAGGTCATGTAGTATTTGTCTTTCTGTGTCTGGCTGTTTCGTTTTTGCCTGTTGCCTCATGGCCTTTTCCTTATTGGCCTTGTTTTCTAAATTCTCCTTTTCTTATACCTCCCCTACATGTTGAAGTGAACTTATTAGACCTATTTTTTTCTTTATCAACATTTGTTCCATAGGCAATATCTCTACTTGACCATAAAGATCATTCACACTCCACTGGTTTCCAAATTCCTAGCTCAATCATAGAGCTGTTCCATGATCTCCAGGCTGATATATACAACTACCTACTTTACAGTTCATATTTACCATGCTCAACATTGAGCTCCTGAATTCACCTTGTCCTAACCATACTGCTCTTTTCCAAGTGTTTCCCATTGTTCATAAATGGAACAATCTTCTACCAGTTGATCAGTACAGCATCCTTGGAGTTATTCTTGGGTATTTTCTCTCATAACCCACTTACAGTATATTAAAAATTCCTGTGGGTTCTCTTTTCAGAATGTGCCCAAAATAGCAACACCCATTATCGCTGCCCTTCTTTAAGCTACTATCATATTTCACCTGGATTATTGTAGATTTCTTTGTAGTTCTCTTATTTCCATTCCTGTCTCTTGATAGTGTATTCTCTACATAATATCCAAATTAAGTTTTCCATTGTGGATTGAATTGTCTCCCCCAATGTCTCAAATTCATATTTTAAAGGTTTGTCCCAATGTGACAGTATTTAGAAATGAGGCCTTTGGGAGGTATCGGAGTTAGGTGAGTCCATAAGGATGGGGCCCTTTTAATGGGATTAGTACTCTAATAAGAGGAGAAACTGGAGAGGTTAGTCTCTCTCTTTTTGCCCACCTGTGTGAACACAGCAAGAAGGTGGCTATTTGTAACCCAAGAAAAGAGCTCTCACCTATTATTGACCCTGTTGGCACCTTGATCTTTTACTTCTAGTCTCCAGAACTGTGAGAAATAAATTCCCATTATTTAAAATAGTCTGTGACATTTTGTTATGGTAGTCCAAGCTGACAAAGGCAGTTCATAAAAATATATAAATCAAATTATTTAAATGTTTAGTTTAATGTTCTCAAATGACATTCTACCATATCTAGAATAAAGTCCAAAGAACTTTTTATGACCTACAAGATTCTATGTGATCTGGATTCCTACTATTTCTCTGATTTCATATTTTCCCAGGCTCCCAATCCCCTACTCCATTCTAGCCACTCTGGGAATTTCCATTAGCTGACCCTGCCTCTCTTCCCCCTGATAGTGACATAATTTACTCTCTACCTCTTACTCTCTACTCATGCTTTCAAGAAGCCTTTATATCTACAATACTTGTATTTCTGCTCATTACTTTTTATTGTCTAACCCTGCTAAGTTTTTCCTTGTGTATTTATTGCTAGCTGATATTTTTTCTCTGTGTCTAATTTATTATCCACCCCACTAGATAGTAAGTTTCATATTGGCAGTGACTATGTCTCTTTTGCTCACTATGCTAGTCTTTTAGATGGTGTTTGATAAATATTTGTTCTGCAAGTAAGTGGATGAGTTTGATCTCACAATCACTGCTTTGCATCTGGCTGTTTTGTTTAGCTCTGAAAATTCAGGTAAGGAAAGGATGACCTGGAGTGACTTCAAAAGTCAAACAGGGCAAGTTTATTTATAAACTCACTTTCAGTGTAATAAAGCACAAAATTTTTTTAAGAATTGATATTTACCACACAGTTACTGCTCTGTCTTTTACTCTGATAAAGCTGGTGATTAAGTAGGATTCACGGTTTAAGATGGAGTAACTATCTGATTCATGCAGAAGTGAATCAGGATCTTATTTAACTTTGTATTTAGGTTCATTTGTGGTTCTTCCATTCAGAAAATATTGAATATTTGGAGAAACAAATATGTTGAGAAACAAAGCTGGACATGCCACTGGGTAACTCATGGTCCTAAGGGACAGGTATAAAATGAGAAAAATTTAATATAATGTGATCAATGCTAGGGCTGAATTCAAGGTCTAGTGTGGAAGTCTAAAGGAAAAAATGTCTACAGCAACCTGAATAAGTCAGAAAATATGCCGTAAAGGTGGTAGCACTTGAACTAAGAGCTAGAAGGAGGAAAGAGGTGTGCTACCAGGAAAACATGAAGAGAAGTCATCCTGAGGACTGTGGTACATGAGTGGGGCCATGGAAAAGGATATGATGGCATCAAATGTAATGTATAGAGAAGAAAACAGCATAGACAAAGGCACAGAATCACGTGATTTTTTAAAAGTCATGATTTGTTTGTACGGTCACAAATAATGCGAATGTATTGGGAGATATGGAAGATAAGGGAAATATAGCTAATCAGAGCTGATTCTAAGATTCTCTGAGGCATTAGTTAAGAGAATATATTATTAAAGATTTCATTTCCATAATGGGCAGCTGGTTATCAGTTCAGGGGGAAATTTAATAAACCAATCTAACCTACAATGTACATGACTGATTTGTTATTCCTATCAAGGACATTTAAATTATACAGGGTGATGCCTGGAGAGGAGTTAGAGAGTAGAACTTCTGTAACAGGCAAGTAGATTAGATTTAAACTGAGAAGTTTCTAGAATGTTTTTCCTCCCTAAAGAAAAAAAATACCATCATTTTCTCTGTCTGCCATGTAAACTCATTGCCAATTCAGATTTTAATTCTTCCTACAGTACCCTCTCTAAAAGGAACCAGAAAATGAATGTAGTTTTTCAGAATATAAAATAATCATTCCTCTGGATTGGAACTCTAAGTACTCAGAAGAGATAAAAAGAAGTAGTGTGGTTTAGAAAACACTTGGTTTAAAAGGGAATTAAAGTAGCTGTTCTTTACCTGTCAAAGTAAAGAATAATATATAAAGGGGAAAAAATCCATCTGTTTTGAGTCATGAAATCATCCTCTGGGCTCCACAGAGAGCTTATATCCAAGTGGGAGAGAAAGTGACTCTGACTGTGAAACTCAATTCTAAAGAACAGACACTTTTCCTTGAGGCCTCCTGGTGGGACAGATCTTCCCCTTTCATCAATCCAGGTTACTGAGCTACAGATACATGTAAAGGTTAAATTGCAGTACCTCAATTGGAACATTTAAGGCTTGTTGGTTGTTCATGGCCTCAGCACAAAACTAAAAAACAGGGCTTTAAAAATAGAGCATGAAAAACAATTTCTTTTTAACTCATTCTGTCACATCATCCTGTACATAGGACACTTATAAAACTTAAACTGAGCAATTTTATAGGTGTCTTATGAAATTTTATAGCTTTTCATGGTGTCCTATATATATGATGATGAGACAGATTGGGTTAAAAAGAAAATAAAATGAAAATAAATTCAATGTAGAAAAATTCAGTCAGTAAAGGGCTTTGGATATTTAAAATGGCTGTGTAACAATATACAGAAGACAAAGTTCTAATGTGCTTTCATTTCCACATCAAATTAACTCCAGATTGTCTTCAAACTAACATAGGCTTCTATTTATATTGACTATCAATATTAAGATACACATGCTTATTTGTTTATATTGCAATAAATATTTTTAAATGGTGATGACAAAATGATTCTTTGTCCATTTCTTAGAATTTAGTTATAAAACAAATTATACATTTGAGGACATTAAGATATATGTGGAAGTCTTTTGGTATAGATATACATGTTTGTGCTGTAGGCATTTCAAAAAAGGGAATGGTCACTGTGGAATGAAGTTAGACTGGGCAGCCTTTAAGGAGAAGATGAGTCTTGAGCCCTGAATTTCAAGGAGAAAATTTTGGATTTTGAATGGTGGAGAAGGAGGAAAGAAAATATTTTAGATATAGGGAAGAGGAATGAGTGAAGGTATAAAGACAGAAATGTGGTATGTGACTCTAAGGAGGCCTATTTGAAAGAATCAGGGCCAGTGATCATGTTGGGGATTAGTGGAAATTTAGGAGGGATAGGTAGAGTGGGGCAGTTGACTGAAGACCTGGAATGCCACGTTGATCAGTTTTGACTTGATCCTACAAGCAAATGGATGTCCTTGTAGGGGAGTGTCATGCTGAAAACCATGTCTTTAGAAGATTAATCTAGCAGTGTTTTAAGGAAGGATTTGCTTGTCTGTGTGTGGTAAGTGATGGATGACTGTGGAATCTGAGAAAGAGTTAACTCTCACTTGTTCCATTAAGGTTTATCAGGAACAAATCTTTAAATTCTCTCAGCACAGGAACAAAGCCATGCTGGGTTTTCTTTTTCCTTTTTTTTTCAGTTCCTTTGTCAACATAATCATAATTTATTTTACCTTTCTTTTCTTTCTAATTCAATATGCTGCTCAAGAGGAGCCACAGAGGAGGGAACTTTTAGGGTATGTTTGCTACTCTCTAAACCCTGAGCCCCCTAGCTCTCAGACATCTATGCTTAGTGGTAGGAGAGGTCTTTTTAAACAGGCTTGTGATTCATTCTTCCCTTCCCTGGGGAAGATGTGAGTCATTCAGCCTGTAATTGTCAAAGACCCTAAGTCTGGGCTTGGTGCCTTGCTTCAGTCCTTAGCATGAGTATATACCAGGTTGTTTTCCATTTTCTTCAAAATCACCTCTTCCCAGGGTGACTTCATTATCTAAAATTATGTAAAGTCCTAATATCTCAGACAGATATCTATTGAAATGGAAATAAAACATACATCAAAATGCCAAATAAGGGATGAGTTGGGGATTATCCATGTTATCATTCCCCCTCATTCAATTTAGGTCACCTCAATAATTTCTTATTGAAAACCCTCACCAGGAATCTATGAACTACATAAAGGCAAAGCCTTATTCATATAACAAATGTATTAGCACACAAAAATGAACAAGCCACACAATTTAATAGCAATGTGGAATGTATATGATTACGTGCTGAAGTAAGTGACACAGACAATGGTAAAAGTTGACTGCATTAGTTATTTATTAAAAAAAAAAAAAGAAAACCCCAAGACCCCAGTAGTATGCATGTTATGGATGTTAAATTGCTTTTTGTATCTCACATTTGAATCTTTCAAATCTGATGTGAGCACAGATGAAAATTGGCAGCTATTCAACTCATTACTGGACATCATTTCCAAATGAGCTTTTTCTTCTTGTTTTTGAATTTTGCCTTTACAGCATTCTTTCCAAGTAGCCGAGTTGTCCTTTCATTGAGTGTCTTTTTTTCCCCTTTGCAAGTAAAGAGATCAGTTTCTCACTTGAAAAATATGTCTGGGTGTTTGTATGCAGCAATCTCATTTTGATATGTAGATTAGATGATAGGATTATGCAGGAAGAGAATGTGCTCCCTCCATATGTAGATTAATGAGACAGAACTGAGATCTCTCATGGTGCCACAGTCACCTCTGGAGACGACCTTTGCTTTTTTGTACCAATAACTATGTGCTTATTCTCACAGAAATATCTTGAGAATGCTGAGTTTTTTTGGCAGGTTTGAGAATGAGTGGTATAAATTGGAGTAAGTTTCTAAAGAAAGTGGGTTGGAATCATTGTGACAAGGAAGGAATGAACCAGAGTAGAAAGAGGAGCTGGTTCTTAAATAGCATTGAAGTACATTAGGTTTCCGGACCTTTCCTCATCCAAGAACATACAAAGTTTAGCTCTTTGTATTCTGTGGATATCATGTGGTTGAGAGCAAGTGCCTATGGAAAGAAGATCTAGAAAATAACAAGAATTTTGAGGGAAAAGAAAAAAAAATGGAGAGAGATTGAGTGAGAATGAAGGAGTTGCTCATGCTTAGGTTTAGGCTATTGACAAGGTGATAGAGCAACATAGAGTTTCATAGAATTTCTTGGTGTTCCAGGGGAATGGTTATTTAAAGGACAATGTATGAGTAGAGGACATAGATGACAAACAAACAAAAAAATAGGCAGCTAAAATATTGTTTGATTCTCCAAAATTCCTTTTTCCTTTTACATGTATGGCATATAAAATGCATTCAGATTACATGAAAGGAGAATGTTCCAGAGCTGTATTCACCTTGGTTGTTGTAAAGCTGGCATAGTTGGAGCTACTTGAGATATCGAAACAGTATAATTCAAAAAGAATTGAACACTTCTGAACATTTACTGCTCAGTGATGACATTATATATGATAAAGTAAGCAGGTCCTCCATTTCCCCAGTATTTCTCTCAAACAAAACATTGTAAAGGATGACTAGGCAATTTCATTGATATGATGCATAATATACATTCATATATAAACTAGATTCTGGATAGTATTTTGAAAATATTCCAGGTTTCTTTTCCTTCCCTCCCTCCCTCCCTCCCTTCCTTCCTTCCTTCCTTCCTTCTTTCCTTCCTTCCTTTCTGTTTTGCTGTTAGGGATGAACCCAGAGCCTTCTGCATACTAGGAAATGCTCTATCAGTGAGCTGAATCCCAGCCTGAAAATATTCTAGGTTTAAGTAATCCTGAATCACTGTGTCCTAAACTCTCTTTTTCTACCATTACAAGGCAAGTCTACTTCCTTACCCTAGCTATAAAACCCTTTTTCTGCTCTTCCAACTAAACTCTTATGTGTTGAGCAGACATAAAAAGGCAGAGAAGGTGGAGAGAGTGGGGAAAGTGGGGTAACTCAACCAAGTCTGAATTTTCCTACCACTTGCTGCTAGGAATGTTCTTACTGGAAAGACCCTGGTCAATTTGTGAGGGTTTCCAGAAAGTCAACATAAAAGCCTAGACATAAATAGTATTTTCTTATTTGGTATAAGCAATTCATTATTTTATTAGTTTAGTCCAACTCAAACAAATGCTGAAATATGACTATGATAGTAGGTATTTGAGACAGAGGTTCCGCTGAGAGTGAATGATGGGGATACCTCCCAGTAAACACAGACATTGGAGACCAGGCTCGGAAGGCACAGATCTAATTTTACTTATGATTGTACAAGACAAATATAGGCACGTTATCCAATCAGGTTAAGATGCTTGTTAAAACATAACAGAACCAACCTATAGGTAAGCTATATGCTGTACTAATGTAAACAAACCAAGTATTCCTAAGTGATTCTGTCCAGCAACAAGTCTGAGACAAAGGACTGGGGGAGGGGCAAGCTCCAGCACACAACATGAGGCGAGGCAGCAGGGAAAACTCACATCACAGTTTGCTGGGATGCCTGCTGAGCGAGGCTTTCCCTCAGCTCATAGCTCAGATTCAGTAACTGCAAAGGCCTACAATTCATGGCAAGTCTTTACCACTTCCTCAGTTTCCCCATCCAGACTGTTAGGTTTATTTAAACCATGATTTCAGTGACTGCTGTCAAATAAGCTTGAGGAATGTTCCCTACATGTGATTCCTTTTCCAAACATGGACTTTATATCTTTAGACTAGCCATCTGGGTCTACCTCCACCCTTCCTAGCTGTGGTATCATCCCAGGTCATTATGTGAAAGCCTCAAATCAAAAACTCTTAGAATTTCATCACTGTAGAATGAGGCCTAGAAGGTTATACAAGGCATCTAAGATATATGCAAGGTTAGGTTGTTAGAACTGAAAATAATTCACTTGAATAAATGTAGTAAATCTAACACATTTTCTAAGTCAGCATTAAAAATGTTCATTTTTCAGAGTTCAAAACACTGGAAAAGAGCTTTCTGTGTCTTCACGTTTTCCCTCCTGTATTTATAGCTCTAATAGGGTTGCCAGAATTCACATAGAACTCTGAAACCTCCAGGGACTCTAGAGGGCAACCTGGTTTTCTATTTCTCTGCTTTCATAAGAAACCTTCTACACAGACCTGAATGTAATGATTTTTATTACTTCCAAGATGATTTTTTTCGAAGGGCTTAATGAGACGAATGGGAAAAATAAGTTTTCAGAGTAGCAGGGTAAGGGGCTATTTCTTACATAACTGTCTCAACAAGACTCAAAATGAAAG
Source organism: Sciurus carolinensis (assembly GCF_902686445.1). Lineage (NCBI taxonomy): Eukaryota > Metazoa > Chordata > Mammalia > Rodentia > Sciuridae > Sciurus > Sciurus carolinensis. The sequence continues at coordinate 93,984,022 of NC_062232.1, forward strand.
AGAAGTTCTGATTTAACCCCAGAAGGAACAATGTGTGTCACATTGTGTTGATGAAATTTTATCAACTGTAATTCTCCTTTTTTTACTCCTCACAGTCAAAGCAGCATTTGTTAAGGAAGTGTAATTGGTATTCCTTTTGTGGCCATGGAGCAAATGTAGGAAGGACTCTGTTTTGAAGACAGAGGCAGTGTTTCCAGAATTTCAAAGGAATAAGTTCATGTCAGGAGCTCTAGGAAACCTTTTATTCATGTGTCAAGAAAATTCTTTTTTTTTTTTTTTTTTTTTTGGTGCTGGGAAGAAAATTCTATAGTAAAGATTATAAAATTCATAAAAGTGCAATGTAAACTACTCTGCCAGCCATGGTGAATAATCTCTCACATAGTCTTAGTGGAATAATCTTAAACCAGATTTTCTGTTAGTGGAAATATTCTTTGAAAAGTTAAAAGAGCTGAAAGAGTGTAAAGCATTTTTGTTTTCCACTATCCCTTGAAGAACTCAGTAGGACACTTAGTTTAACCTATTTTTCCTAATGTACCAAAACACACTGGTATTATGTTCTACTAAATAATAGTTCCGTGACCTGGAAGTGTTAAGGCAGTTTAGCATTAGCTCTCCTCAGTCACATGGGTGAGATCAGCATTATCTTTGGAATTTCCTCACCTTCCCTTTCAATGCTTTCCTTCCACACTGTGATATTTTATACTTAAAGTATGATTAATATGCATACGCTATCTTCAAAATCAATTTAAAATGTGCAACTAGAAGAATTTTGATAATTGTAGGCAATCATTAAACACTACCATAATCAATATACAGGAAATTATTCCATCACCATAAAAAGCTTCTTTATGACCTTTTAATTTGATCCCCACCCCCCACACACCCATTTTATATCATTGAAGTTTTGCCTTTTCTAGCATTTTATTTAAATGGAATCATACTATATGTAATATTTTGTTTGACTTTTTCCATTTAGTATAGGGTTTTTCAATCTTGACACTATTGACATTTGGGCAGGAAAATTCTTTGTTGTGTGTGTGGGGTTATTCTATGCTCTGTAGGATGTTGAGCAGTACTGCTGACCTCTACCTAGTAGATACTAGTAGCATCTCTAGTTATGACAATCAAAAATATCTCCAGGTATTTTCAAATACTCCCCAGTAGACAAATCATTCCTTGTTGAGAACTCTAGAATTACCACAATGTTTTTGAGCCTTGTCTATGTTGTTAGATATACTTATAGCTTACTCTTTTTTATTGCTGACTGGTATTCTAATTTATGCATATATCACAATTTACTTATTCATATGTGGATGGACATTTGGGCTATTTTCAGTTTTACAGTCTTATAGATAAAGCTGCTATGAACAGTTACATATACAGTTTTTTTGTGTGTATATGATTCACTTTCTCTTGGGTAAATACCTAGGAGTCAAAATTCTGAGTCACAGGGTGACTCAATGCTTAACCTTTTGAGGAACTTCCAGAATGTTCTCCAAAATGGATACACCATTTTGCATTCCCATCATCCTGGCCAAAGCTTGTTGTCTTTCACTTTGACTTGAGTCATCCCATGTGTGCATAGTGATATCTCATTGTAGTTGTGATTTGCATTTCCCTAATGACTAATAATGTTGAACATTTTTTTCTTGTGCTAATTGGCCTTTTCTATATCTCATTTGAAAAAAATGTTTATTCAAATTCTTTACTCATTTTGTAGTTGAATTGTCCTTTAGTTGTTGAACTGTAAAAGTTCTTTATATGTTCTTGATATGTCTTCCACACAACAAATTTTCTTAATTGATATAAAGTCCATTTCATCACTTTTTTCTTTTGCGTTTTGTGTCTTTGGTGTCCTATTTAAAAATTTTGATCTGACCCAATGTTACAAAATTGCTCTCCTATTTTATTCTCTGAGTTTAATATAGTCCTAGCCCTTACATTTACATGTTTGATACATTTAAAATTAATCTTTGTGTATGGTGTGCAATTGGCTAAGGTCATTTTTTCTATACAGTTATAATTGTTGTCCTAGAATCATTTGTAGAGAAGACTATCTTTTCTCCATGAAATTGCCTTAAAACATTTGTCATGTATGGGTTGACTACATGATTATGAAAGATACTAGATTCCCTTAAAAATGTATGTTCGGTCATTGTTGTGTACGTTATACAAATATGAATTATATCAAAGTGGTTCATGGTTTTGTTGAGATCTAAGATTTGCTGGTTTTGTTGAGATCTAAGATTTGCTGATTTTTATCTGCTTGTTCTGTCAATTTCTGAGACATTAAAATCCTCAGTGCAATTGAGGAATTGTCTGTTTTTTCACTTTAGTTTTGTCAGTTTCACTTCATACATTTTGAAGTCTTGTTATGGAACAAATATATATTTATGAGTGTTATGTCCTATTGAATTGACCTCTTCATTATTATAATAGTAATGACATCATCTTTGGTAATATATTATGTTTTAAAATGTAATTTATTTGACATTACTGCAGGTACTCTAGGTTTCTTATGCTCATGATTGTTGGTTGAGTCTTTGGGTACTCACTATGTGGGCATCTCCATAGGACTGTTTGTGATATGCCAGCTGGCATCCCCCAAAGTAAGTGATCCAAGAGAGAAAAAGTATGAGCATCCAAGACAGATTTCATTACCCAATCTCAGATGTGACATAACTATCATTTTGGGTTATAGTCTATTGGTCACACAGACAAATCAATAGGGACTATTGGTTCGAGACAATTTAAGAGTATGAATACTAGGAGGCAGAGATCATTGGGGCTAACTTGGAGGCTGGATCCAAAAATGGTCTTAAGATAATCACCTTGGAAATGGAATTTATACTTAGAGTTTTTTTTTTAAAATGTAATTATTTATTTTTTAATTTTTTGCAGACTGTATTTTGATTCATTTTAAACAAATAGGGTACATTATTTCATTTCTACAGTTGTACACAATGTACAACTGTGTAATCATTTGTGTAATCATACCTGTACATAGGGTAATGATGTCTGCCTCATTCCACCATTTTTCATACCCCCCTCCCTCTCATTGATTTAAAGAACAATTAATTTTCTTCTTATTATTCCTCAGGAACCCACAGTTACTTCTCAGAAGATATCTAATGTGTGTACACTTTAAAAAGTTGTCATTTACGACATCATCAGCATTGTGGTAGATCCTCTGTTTGGGGGAAGAGGGTATAAGAACTATAGCATTTGTTTATGGTTTGGATCGGAAATGTTCCCCAAAGGCTCATGTGTTGAAGACTTGGTCCCCAATGTATGAATGTTCAGAGGTGGGGATTTTAGGCAATGATCGGATCATAAGTACTCTGACCTTATCAATGGATCAATAATTTCATGACATTATTTGGAGGTGGTAGAGGCTATAGAAGGTGGAGCCTAGACAGAGGATGGGTCCTTTGGGGCATTTCATTTGGACTACATCTTTATAGCTTGTCCCTGGGTCTTTCCTCTCTCTTGTTCTGTTTCTTGGCTACCATAAGCTAAGAAACTTTCTTCCACCATGCCCTTCCACCATGATATTTCTGCCTTGGAGCTAGCCAACCATGGACTCAGACCTCTGAAGTCATGAGCCAAAATAAATCTTTACTTTTTTAAGTTGTTCATGTCAGATATTTTGAACACAGCAACCAAAAGCTAACTAACAGCATTGAACATAGTTTTAGCATTCAAATAAATTGATATTCCCTTGAGACTACACTAATAGTTCTCTAATTACAGTTATTCTAATGCAGGCCCTCAACTTATTTTCCATACAGTAGCATCCAAACTAATATCCTTGGTTCCAGAAACTATTTCCTTAAATTCATCTTTTATTTTGCTGCCTAATGTCTCTTTACATAGTAGATCTGATTATAAATCTTCCTTATATAAAATAGTCAATGTTATCCTTTTGCCTTTACAAAAAATAAATTTAATATCTTTGGAAAGTTATTTAAAATCCTTTAAAATCTGATCTTGACCTCTATTTCTAACTATATCATTGCCATCCCATCCACAATGCAAATTAGATTGTAGTCTAATTTTTTTCTCTGACATATTTTCTATAGAATGTTAATTTCATTTGCTCCAGGGAAAAAATTTTCATGATCATATAAGTTGGAAAGTATTGAATACTGTATTCCCTTCTTAGAACTGCATACAATATATTAGTATTCTAAAAGTTCTAAAGATTTTTTCAGTGAGGAAGTATATTATTAATCAATTGTTTCCCAATTTATTTCAATTAGGTTTATGAAACCTACTTAAGAAGAACAGTTGTTAATGCCCTATATAAAACTCTTACTGAACACGGTTTAGTTAAATGTTGTTCTTTCACATTCAAGTATTTTGCATTTTCTAGAATATTGATATTTTACAGTTGCTTTTTGCATGAGAAAGGGAAGGGACTCATCTGGAAGGTTATACTTAGAAGTAGAATCCCGAAAAGACTCTTTTCCCTTCTTACCAACTCAGAAAGTTGACTTAGCCTTCACAGTTCAGCTCATGTTTAATCTACTGTAAAACCTGCTCTTCCATACCATACACTTCTCTGTAAGATAGAATTAATTGAATTTTTTCTCTATGCTGTCACAGAACTTTGCATATAGTCCTTTAATATTACTTCTCATATTTTGTGTGTGTACAGATGGTAGATTTCTTGAGGAAAGAGGCCATATTTTTATGCATTTTTATCTTGAGTACTTAGCACAGTAACAGGTAGTTCAGCAGCAAATCCAGTAAATGACAATTGAGTTTACTTGAAATTGTTATCCCAATATAAATTCACATCAAACTAAAGATGAAATATATATATGTAAAGTGTTATAAAATTAAAAGTGAAATTAATGAGGACTAGAATAATTAAGTAAAGTTTCATAGAGGAGGTAGGTCTTGAATTAGAATCTGAAAGATGAGAAGGATCGAGACAGGCTTATGCTGCATGTTAATGGAATGGCCAAGGAAAATCATGGATGCAAGGAGGAGATGGTGGTGAAGTGGTATCAGATTATAAAAAACTTTGAATGCCAAACATAAAACTTCAAAGGCAGTTGATTAAAGGATTAAATAAGGATGAAAGCAAAATGTAGCAGATATTAGTCAAAAACATGTATTGATTTAAATTAAGGTCTTTGTTCATTATTAGAGTTACCAATGCCACTAGTCAGCATTTTTAAACTGACCTGCACAATTCACATATAAAGCTTCTGTTTAAATTGGATAGATTTTGTATTTCCTAACAGAAACAGTGATTTATAGATATAGCATTATCATGAAAACATAATCTTCTTCCCTTTCCAAAATATTTTTTTCTGATAAAATGTTTCTCTATAGAACTATAAACATAGTCCTCGTAAATTCAAGCACTAGAGGTGAACCCTGTTCCTGGGCATTAATCCAAGTTCTCTGGTTCTTACACCTTAAAATTTAGATGAAGTCTTTTGAACTCACTGGAAAAAGGGAATTCCTCAATAGGGAAGAAAAGTTTATTTCTTAAATTAGCATTCATCTTTCTTTAGCTCCAACTCATTAAATACTATGAAATTAGTCTGTAGGCCAATCATATTGAATTTTTAATATACCCATTGTCAAAAAATGTTTTTTTCCTCTTAATGAGATTGTATGTTCCAGGAGATTATTTTAAATCCAATAATTGCATTTTGATTGCTTTATTTATATTTTCCAAGTTTTTCTGAGTTTCATTAAATCAAGTCTCTTAAACTTTTTCAGTCTAAGTTCTACTTTATTAGAACTGATGAATCCAAATCTGCTTGCTTATTTTTAAATCAAACCTCTACTTTTGATATATCTATAAAGAATATTTTATATGCTGCAAATGAACAGGATGGTCACTGAAAATAACTTTACAGCATGCTTGTTATAATTTTAAATTGTTATATTTATCAGAAATATAAGTAAAACCTGTAGTTGTGATGCTTTTTCTTTGTAATTGTATCTTTGACTTATTCAAGGTATCAATAGTATGTAAATATATTTGCATTATGGTACTAATTCTGTTCAGTGTTGGAGATTAAATTATGCATAATGCTTGAGAGAGCAGGTAGAAGGTCATGTACTTACCAATACATCCTTTAAAACATTTCCTTTATAAGCAATTGAGATAGCTTCATTGACTTTTTTTTCTTTTTTAAAATGTATTTTTATTTTCAATTGACACATAATATTTATTTATGGAGTATAGTGTGGCATTTCAATACAAGTGTTCAATGTGTGGAGATTGGATCGGGGTAATTGGCGTATCTACCATTTCCAACATTTATCATTTCTTTGTGCTAGGAGTATTTAAAATTCTACTGTACTATTTTGAAATATTCAATTAATTGTTTTTAACCATTTTTATCCTGCTGTGATACAGAACATTAGATGTTATTCATCCTTTCCATCTGTACCCCGTACCTCTTACCCATCCTTTCTCCAGCCTCATCCCCCACACCATTCTGAGGTTCTGGTAATCACTAGGTCTCTACTTCTATGAGATCAACTTTTTAGCTTCCACAGGTAAGTGAGACAAAATTTCTAAGCAAATGAATTTTTAAATGTACTGTTTTGAACATCAGTGAATAACAAATCACCAACCTCTGGCCAGGTACTGCTATAGTCACATATATTGATTTATGTAGGCATATATTTCTCTTTTATTGTGACCAACATGTTATTAACATCAATAGCATATTAGTGAATACATCACAGCTCTAAGGGAATGAATGTAAGCATGTTATAATAATTACCAAATTTAAGTAAATTAAACCTTAAGTGGAGATAATAAGGCACATTAAATACACTTTTAAAAATGTTATATTAGGAACCTATGAGCTCTGTTAAGGCACTATGTAGGTTCTTTTTTATACAATGGACTTATTCAATATCTCAGTGTAGCTGAAACTTCCTGTCTGGCCTAGAAAAGGGTTATTCCCTTCTAATTATTATGAATTTGGAACAACATTGCTATTCTGAAATTTTCCAACTACTGTATTTTTTTTAATTGAAAATTTTATGATGCTACAATGGATAATTTCAAGAGAGGTTTTGTTGTGTTTCAAAGAAAGTTTTCATATGCAAATGCTACAGTTTCATCACGTCTGAACCCTCATTGCTTTGTTAATTCCTTATCAAAGAAAATAAACTTACTACATGTACTAAATTTTTTAAAAAATGTGTCAGGAACCTGACATGTTGCCAACAAGAAAGACCCTTCTGAACTCTCATAGTGAAAATGATTACTTTAGAGGGAAAATGTTGGAAAGAATCTGAACCCTCTTATCAATCTTGCTCATAAAAGGGGGAATTTATTCATTTTGGTGTTAAAATGATTCTGGAGATGCTGAGTAAGTTTCTTTCCCAATGTTAAATGTGCAACTAAGGTTTCTCATTCAGTCAAAATAATGAAAGATCAGGGCGATGTTCAACCTCAAGAACAGCACTTGGAGTAGTAACATTCCAAAGTTCCCGTCTGATATTATTCTTTAAATCAAAATGGCAAATGTAATCTTCATTTTTAAGTGATTGTTTTAAAACACTTTACTACCTATTACTTAGAAGAAATATTGAAGATAAGCTATTATTAAATACACTTACTGACTAGTCTCATGACCTGTAGTCTCAGCTACTCCTGAGGTTGAGCTGGCAGGGTGGCATGAGCCCAGGACTTCAAGACTAGGCTGGGTAACATAGAATACCCCCACTTCAAAGAAATAAAAAATGAAAATAAATAAACAGACTCAACTATGTAGGTGTTAATTTAAGGTATAGCAAATAGGTGTAAAATTGCCAGAGAAAAAAAAGGATTTTAACAAAAGTATCAAAAAATGTTCCCTTTCCATTACTGTTTCAGTTATACTCTAAATTATTTAAAACAAGTTCATCATTTTAAGCACATTTAAAAACTATTATCAGGTTAAAAAAGAAGTAAAAGTCATTCAAATTAGGAGGAAGTAAAACTATTTATATTTACACATGAGATAATCTTACATAGAGAAAATCCTTAAGAATCCACATACATAAAACCAGCTTATTAGCATTAACAAATGAGTTCAGCAAAGTCACAAAATCCAAGATCAATATACAAAATCATTTGTATTTGTACACATTAGTAATGAATAATCCAAAAATAAAATTAGGGAAATTATTTGGTTTACAATAACATCAAAAATAATAAAATACTAAGGAATAAATTTAAATAGGATGTTGTGAGATATGTACACTGCAAACTATAAAATATTACTGAGAAGAAATAAAGAACACCTAAATAAATGAAAATAAATCCCAAAATTGATAGATTAAATGAAATATGTATAAAAATTATAATTTTTAAAGAAATGGGTAAGTTGACCCCAAATTCATGTGTAAATGTTTAAGTCCCTGAATAGCCAAAGCAATCTTGAAAAAGAACAAAATTGGAGAACCCAATCACAGTTATCAAAATGGAGTGGTGTAGCACTAAGAATAAACATATGTATTAATGGAACAGAACTGAGAATCCAAAACTAAACTAGTAAAGTCACATATCTATGATCAGTTGATTTTTGACAAGTGTTAAGACCATTCAGTGGGGACAAGAATAACCTTACCTACAAAATGATGCCAAGAAACTGGGTATCTATATGAAAAAGAGTGAAACTGGATCCTCACCTCATACCATATATAAAAATTAACTCAAAATGGATCACAGACCTAAATATATAGATGAAAATATCAAACTCTTAGATGAAAGCATAAATATAAATATGTGTTACTTTGAATTAGGTAATGTTTTCTTAGATATAACATGAAAAGCAAAATTAAAGAAAAAATTGATGTTGTTCACTTCATCAAGGTTGAAGACCTTTGCATATCACTGAACAATTACAAGCATGTTTGAAACAAATGAAGTAATAAAAACCTCAGGAAAGGAACAGAAATTAGTGGCAAAGAAATAGAATATATAGAGAGGAAACCAAATGGAAATTTTAGAACTAAAAGCACTAATAACTGTATTTTTAAAAGCTCAGTGGATGGTATCAATAGCAGAACAGAGGGGGCAGAAGATAGAATCAGTAAACAGTAAGATAATGTAATAGAAATTATCCCATCTGTAGCCAGGTATGGTGGTACATGACTGAATCTCAGAGACTCTGGATTTTGAGACAGGAGGATAACAAGTTCAAGGCCAGCATTTGCAACTTAGTGAGAGCCTGTCTCAAAATAAAATGAAAAGGGCTAGGGATATAGCTCAGTGGCAAAGCATATCTAGGTTCAATCCCCAGTACCAAAAAAAAAAATTGAATATATTCACAGAAACCTGTGAAACTATAAATTAAGATATAATGTTTGTGTCATTAGAGTACCAGACGGAAGGGAGAAAAAGGATGGGTCTGAAAAAGTACTTGTTTTAGTCTATTTTCTGCTATGTGACTGAACTCCACAGATTGATTAATTTATAAAGTTTTATTCAGCTCATGATTCTGGAGGCTGGAAGGTACGAGATCAAGGGGCCGTATCTGGTGAAGACCTTGTTGGTAGGACTCTCTACAGAGCCCTGAGACAATGTAGGGCATCACATGGTGAGAAAGCTACAGGCCAAAGACAGAGCCAAACCTGATTTTATAATGGACCCATGCTTAAGATAACTCATGAACCTATCAATATTAATCCATGAGTGAATTAGTACTTTATGAAGGCAAAGTCTTCATGATTTTGTTACCTCTTAAAGATCCTATCTGTTTCTACTTCTTATAAGTTGTTTCCATGTATAAGATACTTTACTAGACATCTGGGACATACAAAATAAATTATATAGAGCCATGTCATATTAGTCTTTAAGGAGTCATTTAGTAGGCCAGGTAATGTATGCATAGAAATATTTTTATGTGGTACTGGACATTAAACCCAGGGCTTATACATGCTAGGCAAGTATTCTATCATTGAACTGCACCCCCATCCCCCCCCTTTTTGAAATTTTTAATTTTGAGATGGGGTCTAGTTAAGTTGCCCAGGATGACATTGAACTTGGAATCCTCCCTCCTCAACCTCCCATGTAGGTGGGATTACAGGCATGTACCATCATGTCCAGCCTTCGAAATAATTTCACAAGGTAACAAACAAATTTTCAGAAAGAAAGGATGCAGGTAAATTGCTATGGGAATTAAAAGAGGCAGAGCCCATAATTGGTAGATGGAATCAGAATGTACACTGAAGGCAAGCATTTGAAATATGCTGGGTCAATACTTTAACATGGTTTTAAGGTAAATATATTTTAAATAGATGAAAGAGGAGAAATAAAACAGAAGCATGAAAATACAGGATATGAATGCATTGCTATTTTATTTCAATTTGTATAGAGCTGACATTTGATAGAATATGGGGAATTATCAGTGAGAAAATACTGGGTTGGTAATGTGTAAAGCTATTACCTTTTACTGTTACCTTGACCACAAATAGGCTAAATCATCTCATTTAGTAGTATTATTGGTAGATAGGAGATGACTAACGACAGTTGTAACTGTGACCCAAGGTCCTATACAACTGAAATTTAGCTTTATACTTTCTCAGCATTGACAGTTGCACAGAATTTGTGTGATGGCTCTCCTATTCTTGCAGAATTAAATGTTTTATTTTTTCCTCAGTGAATAATTACCATGATTCAACTAAAACATCTGCTATGTGTGAGGCACTGAGCCAGGCACTGTGGGATAAAACATGATTAACATGTTCTTTTTATCAAACATGTTTAAAATCTGGTAGAGAAAATAAGGCATCTCTCTAAAATGTTATAATACTTTAATTAGATAATATAAGTGCCAAAAGACCGTCAAATCACACAGAAACTGCAGAGGAAGAGGAATGCATACCCACTGGTGGAAAGAATTTTGAGATGATCACACTGATCCTGGCACTTGAAAGATGAATAGGATTCAATCTGAAAAATGAGGAGGGAAATTTCATGGAGTTGATGTATCAGAGCTAAAGAGATGAGAAGGTAAGGAGGGTTTTTGTTGTTGTTTTTTTGTTCGTTTGTTTATACCAGGAATTGAACCCAGGGTACTTAAGCACTGAGCCACATCCCCAGCCCTTTTAATATTTTAGTTAGAGACAGGGTCTCACTGAGTTGCTTAGGGCCTCCCCAAGTTGCTGAGGCTGGCTTTGAACTCAAGATCCTCCTGCATCAGCCTCCTGAGCTACTGGGATTACATGTGTATATCACAGCACCCAGCTAGAGTCTTTTTTGTTATTTTTTTCATCCTTTCTAACCAATCTGTGTAATGGTAAGTGCATTCAGTAATTAGAAGACAAATGCTTGGTATAAATGTGTCCATAGCTAAAAATATTAAATGAGATTGTCATTTTAATTTTATTAAAAAGGTCCAATAAAATCACCTCATGAGTTCCTTATGTAAATTTACTCTTAGTATAGTAATCATACATAATAGCAGAGCATTCAACTGTAAATGAAGGCTGTGAATTGAGAAAAGCGAAATGGCTTGTTTCAGACTGTCTGATGGACTATATGAAGACAAATAACTGGCTTGACAAAATTTGAACTTGTCAGTTGACGGTTTGTTATTGTGTGTGTGTAGATATGGACAAAGAGTAAATGCATGTTTTAAGTACATCTTTTGGGTTTTCATAGTGATACCACATTCTTGTTGTCATGACTACCTCTTTTAGGCATAAAATAGAGCAGATGTTCCTTTATTTGAGTACCTACATTAGCTTTCCACACATAATGTGTACTATTTATTAAATCAAGAGAAGTAGTAGGGATAACTGAATTTGCATTATTAAGAACTGCCGTTTCCTGTCCAGATTCATTCTTTTCTTCTGAAAACTGTTATTACTCTGATGAAGACCAACTTTTGTACTAATTTTGAATGTGTCACTTCTAATCGTGTGGACACTAGTACTACAATGAATGTGAGTCCATCTAAGTAGCTAAATTTAAGATTATTTTAACTCTAAGTCCATATTAATAGAATTGTCATATGATGAAGTTTACATGCACTGGTAAATCAGTTTGAGGAAGAATTGAAAAGGTTTTATGCTTAACTTAAAGGGGAAAATAAAATTTATGACAGCTAAGTTCCCTCTCTTTCATTTAAGTATTTCCCATGTTTTAATGTAATATCCTAAAATTATAGCTATATTAAAATAATACACATTGATTTGTTTTTGAGTCAGTAGTTGATTCTAGTGGCGTTTTATGATGTGGGGCTAAATGAGACAATGTAGATAAACATATAGATGACTCACTCAATACTTCACTTGGCTTTATAGTTACTATCTCTACTACATTCTAGAAACCCAATTTTTAAAAATTAATTTATATTTTTGATTGGTACATATTGTTTGCACATTTTTATGAGGTAAAGTTTGACATACTGATTTATGTCTACATGTGTGTGATGATCAAATCAGGGTAATTTAAGGTAATCCATCACCTTAAACTTTTATCATTTCTTAATAAGAAGTAAATTTAAAATCTTTTTAAAAACTATTTTGAGATATAAATACATTATTATTAACTGTTTTCCCACTGTGTTGTGGAACACCAGAATTAATGTCGCCTATGCGAGTGTAACATTGTATCTTGACCAACTACTTTCCATCTCACATCCCCTGCCTCCTGTCTTTGGTATCCAATATTCTATTCTCAATTTTCATGAGATCAACTTTTTTAGGTTCCACCTATGAGTGAGGTCTAGTGGTGTTTGTCATTCTGTGCCTGATTTATTTCAATTAACATAATATCCTCCAGGTCCAACCAGGTTGTTGCAAATGTCAGAATTTCATATCATTTTTAATGACTGAAGAGAATTCCATTATGTATATGTACCACATTTTCCATTTTTCCACTGATGAACATTTAGGTTGATGCCATATCCTGGCCATTATGAATTGTGCTAAAATAAATGTGACAGTACAGGTATCTGTTCAACAGGCTGATTTAATTTCTTTGAGCCACAATTCAGTAGTAGGATTGTGTAGCACTTCAATTTAAATGTTACATCCCAGTATTTGCCTTTCATAATAAAACTTAAAATAATAATTTATCAATTCAACACGTATAATAATTTCATAATAAGACTGTGTGTCTGTGTCAAGCATTTTATTGCCAGTCATATACTATTTACTATTTGGACTAAACAATACTGTCATCCACACTTTAAAGGTAAGGTTAGAGAAGCCAAGTAAATTTATTTGAAAGCAGCACAGACATGCAGATGAAGAAGCTAAAGATGTGAACCAGTATTTGACTGATTCTATGTCTCTACCATTTAACTAACAACTCCAACTCAATTTTCTGTGCTTTTCTTGTTCTTTTTAAAAACGTTCTATTTGTTCTTTTTAGATATATATGACAGTAGAGTATATTTTGATATATCATACATACATGGAGTATAACTTCCCTTTCTTGTGGTTGTACAACTCAAATTTTATACTGTGACTTCTTCAAGTTTTCCACCTTTCTCTAGCTCCTTAACCTGATGAGAAGACCAGTCCTTGACATTCTACATTCTGCCAGAAGATCAGTCACTTTTAATTTCACCTTCTTCTCTACCAAGTGTGAACATTCCATGAGCACTCCACCTATGTGTCTTCTTATTCACCTCAGCTCTGTACACATTTCCACACTGAGATCAGTTGAATTATGCAGTGATTTTGTCTCTCTTCTCAAGCAGTCCATCTTGGTGAATTGCTTGTGATTACATTGTGTAGTTATTTGACACCACAAAATATGTATTTTCTTCACTTTGATTCTGCTGTAAATACTGGTCTACAATCCTTTTATTGTCCCTACTGGCTTTTCCCAGTTTTCAAGTTCACTCTTTCAAAACTTATCACTTTTTTCAGATGACACCCCCATCTTTTTTGCTAATTAAAGAAAATTACACATCTTTTATTATCAGATGCTACTGACACTAATAAATAATCACTATTAATTTTTTGGCAATGCTAATGATATTGTTGTTACATATCTTACAGTTATCAAGTCTTTACAGTTTATAAGGGAATCAAATGGAATACTTATTACATGGAAAACTTCTATGCCTCCATATTGTTCTTTTGTGGAAAAGCAAGCTTTTGTTCAAAGTAACCCAAGAAAAGCAATCAGAGGAACCACATTTACAAACTGGAAGGGAGCACACAGATAATGGATCCATTTGGCAAAGGCTCAAAAATCTCACCAATTCTGGCCAATGGCCCAACACCTCTATTTCCTCTTCAGGTTGAAACTAAACAGTAGTCTTGAAGATGCCCATAATGCTTTTTTATCCAAACACACTTCCATTTCAGGAAAGGGGACACCTGGGGTCAACTTTTTGGTAGATACTATTAATTATTAAAATAAATATTTACATCAAGAATACAATTAATTAGTAGCTTTCTTCACATTTTTATATTTTAAAAAGATCCCCAGAGATTTCATTCATGTTTTAAGCTGTTGAGTTGGTAAAAATCCTGTCTCCATTTCATAGGAGATGAATTACATTTAATTCCTCCTCACAAACAAAAGATCATCCCATTGCTTTCGAAGAACTGGTTGTGCTGGCATCTGCAATGGTGGCTAAAAATATGAGATTTCTATGTAACACAAACTGGTACTGAATGCCCTCATTTGCTAGGTCCTTGTTCTGATACTCCTCGATACAGCAGATCAGCTGGTATTTTCCTCTAGGTGCTGCTAGATAGTTTCTTTTAAAATTCTTTTTATTTGTTCTTTTTAGTTATACATGACAGTAGAATGTATCTTAACATACTATATATACATAGAGTATAACTTTTCATTCTTGTGATTGTACATAATGTGGAGTTATACTGGTTGTGTATTCATATATGAACATAGGAAAGTTGTCTGATTCATTCTACAGTCTTTCCTATTCCCATTCCCCCTCCCTTCCCTTCATTCCCCTTTGTCTGATCCAAAGAATTTCTATTCTTCCCTACCCATCCTCCATTGTGTTAGCATCCTCAAATCAGAGAGAACATTTGATCTTTGGTTTTATGGGGACTGGCTTATTTCACTTAGCATGATAGTCTTCAGTTCCATCCATTTACCAGCAAATGCCAAAATTTTATTCTTATTTATGGCTGAGTAATATTCCATTGTCTATTGTACCACTTTTTCTTTATCCATTCATCTGTTGAAGAGCACCTAGGTTGGTTCCATAGCTTAGCTTTGTGAATTGAGCTGCTATGAACATTGATGTGGCCACATCACCATAGTATGCTGATTTTAAGTACTTTGGGTATTTTCTGAGGAGTTGGATAACTGGGTTAAATGGTGGATCCATTCCTAGTTTTCTGAGGAGTTTGATAGTTTTTTGATTGACTTCTGCCTTGCTCCTCAGTCAGTCTCATATGAAGGCCACTGATATCTTGGGGACCCCAGTCAGCTCCCAGTCTCCTTGGTGATGAGATGTTTATTGGAGCACTTAGAGTGCAATCCAAGGGCACAGAATCCCTATTTGGTGGCTAGAAAGGATTATCAAGAACTAGACAGGGGCAAATAAAGGTAGATGGGAAGGCCTTAAAGAAAAGTTGTTCTTATGTAATGGCTTATCTCAACTTTACACCAAAGTTTACACCAAGTGAGCTTATCTTACTTTACACTGAAACCAGTGCAGTACCACAAGGTAAGAGGTACTAGGTTTTTGTAAATGTTGTGAGATATTTTCACCCTGATTTCTAGTACACTTAAGTGTATCAGAGAGGTAAATGATCATTAATGATAGTGGAATAGTTGACCTGATTCTGCACTTCTGCTCAGGGATCATGGACATTGGATAATTTTTCTCAAGTAAGTTATGAAGCACTAGAGATTAATATGAAAGAATTTTCTGGAGACTCTTTTTAGAAAAGTCACCCAAAATAGAGATTTAATACACTGAGATATAAATATTGAATCTTTGCATTGGTAAGTACTTAATTGGATTAATACTACTGGAAGAAAAATCTTTTCCAGTATCTTCTTAGGTTCAATATTGGGGGGATAAAATTAAATTATCAAAAGACAGATTAATATGAAAAAAGCACATAATTTTTATTAATATATACATGCACAGAAGTTCACAGAAAGGCGGTAAGACTCAAAGAAGTGACTAGACTTGGGGTTTTATATACCCTTTTCACAAAAGGAAGGGAGTTAGAACTCAAGGGGTAATTAATTATAGGAAAGTGACTAGAAAATATGGGAGAACTAATAGAAGATAAGGGCTAGTTTAGTAAAGTCTGTCTGTGCAAACTGATCTTGGTGTTGATTCCCTGTCTTTGATGAAGTCTTTTTTTCCTTTATTGTACAAGGGGAAGGAACCTTCACAAAGGGAACTTTCTGCATTGTTTTTAGGTAGAGGCAGGAGGGTAGGGTAGAGGACTTTTCTGGCATCTGTTGATTCTCAGTTGCTTTTATCTTAAAATAATCCTTATGCCAAAGTGGCATATTTTGGGGTGGAGTGTCTCAATTCCCTTCTATACCAAATCTTATTATTTATGACAAATACTTGACAGTTTATAAAATTTTTTAAAAAATCTTAAAATGTGTAATTCAGCATGAAAATAAAAAGATTAAAGCAAGAAAATTTAGTTCACCCGTTTGAAATTATTAAAGTTCAGGCAAAAGTTTGGATTTCCCTCAATATTTTTTGACATGGTGAATGGGAATAGGAGTAAGAGAGAATGAAGATAATGGATAAATAGTTAGAAATCATGTTGGGTGTATAGAGACAAGTTCAATTATCTCTTTGTGATAGGTGAATGTCAGAGTGCCAATGCCAAAGTTCTAGAATATCAGGCCACTGGGCAGAGCCTGGGAGTACAGAAATTCCTAAGACATAAATCAAAGAAAGGACTTTTCTTAGGTGACACTTTAAAATGAATTCTTCCATCCCTTTAGAAATTCATTTTAGAGTAATGTCTTGAGGACTCCCAAAAGATTTTGTTTATATAGGTTATATTTATCAATATTTGCTGTTTGAGATTAAAACAGACATTTAAATAATATTTATCTATTTAAAATATTATTACATACATATTAACATACACATTTTATGAAAAAATAAGTGCCTTCTCCAAAACAAAGATAAATTTAGTGAGAAGAGTATCATTATTTTACACTTTTACAAATCTTTACAATGTCTGACTTAATAGAAGATATACCAGGCAGTCACTGGAAAACTCCATCACACTCACATGAAAGAATAAGGGAAAAAATGGTAAATAATGCCTTCATATTTTTAAAATTACCATATTTATCTCATAAATCCCCTGCAAGGGCATCAACAACCTCTAGTGGTTCTCAGGGCACATATCAAGAACTGTTGCTTTAACCCAATTGGTATATGACACAAGATGCTGGTTTTCTGAGTAACTTGTCTCCCTGTATAGAGACTCGTTCCCTTGCCCTACTCCAGATTTGAAATGTTACCATTATTATTTGCTTACTATAAAATGAATAACTCTACTTTGTCTGTTTCTGAGCTTTCTGTTCTCTTTCATATTTATCTTTTGGTCCTAGCACCACTCTTCTAGCTATTTTATATTATTTTATTATCTGCAATATAATATCCACTTCCTATTCTCTTTTCAAGTCATCCTTGAAGGATTTTTATCTCTAGGGCTCTACATAAACAGCTCTTATCAAGGGCATCAATGGCCTGCCAACTGCCAGAGCTAATGGCCTATTGTCTATTATTATTGTCTACAACCATACCACCATGAAACTGCCCGATCTATCTATCAATATCTTAATCTTTCAGATTCATTTGTCATGATGGACTATTTCCTTCTTTTTAAAGAATTTTCTTCTCTTGGATTCCACTTCCACTTACCTGGGTTCTTCCTACATCATTGATAGCACATTTTGAGTGATTTTCTGGATCATCCTTCCTGTAAGATTTCTAATAGTCACAATAGTCCAGCTGTATCCTTGTCCTCTTTTCAAGCTGCATTCTCTCCGTGGGCATTGGAAGTAGGCACATAACTTCAAATATCATATAAGGGTCAGTGATTCCCAAATTTATATTATAAAGAATAACAATGATAATCATAAAGAAATAAAATAGCAGCAACTTTAGAGGCTAAGGCAGGAGGATCACAAATTTGATGCCAACCTTCACAACTTGGTGAGACCCTTTCTCAAGTTTTCAAAAGGACTGGGAAGTACCCCTGGGTTCAATTCTGAGTACAGGGGGAAAAAAACTGGAGAAATACATTACTAGATATTAAGATCTATTATAAAACTATAGTACTTAAAACAGGTACAGGGATAAAAAAAACTGACTAATGGAACAGAATGGAGTAAAAAAAACTATACATCTATATATCATTAGTAGATATCTATAAACATCTATTTTCTATAGATTTTCAGTCCTATATGGGAGCACATCTGAATAGAGGGTACAGGAAAGCTCAAACTCAAGGGTTAAAAAGAGCACAATCAGAAGGTCAGGGCCAAACCAATATAATCCTTTTCCAATACCTGCTTAGCATAGATTTTTGACCAAGGACTCTACCTGGTAGCCATATTAACCCCTAAAGAAGCATGCCTAAATGGAAAACCTGTTATCAGGCCCCCTCTCATTCTAGGAGAGTTCTGCTTCTTTTCTTCTCACTGGAATAAATCCTGCTCTTTTGCATTTGCCCTTCATTGTCCATGGATTTCATTCTTAAATTCAGGAGACAAGAACCTGGAAAGAAAGAAATCAGTGAGGCCTGTAACTTATGCAGAATTTACCTACCAGCAGAAGCAGAGAATCTGGTTTAATCCTAAACTCTGGTTTTAATACTCTTTCTCTACCCTACTAATCTCCCTTCTAATTTCATAGAGTCCCTTTATTATTTTTTGCAGGGGAGGTGATTGTATCTTAACCCTCCTCTCACATCATACACAAAAATCAATTCCAAATATATTATATGTGAAAAGTATGTCAATAAAAACTTTTAGAGGAAAACATGGGAAATAACTTTGTTACTGTAGAGTAGGTTAAGATTTCTTAAAAGAATAATAATTGCCCCTATATTAAATTTTATAACTTGTTTTCATTGAAAGAGTCCATTAAGAGAATTGAGAAGTAAATCACCAAGTAGGAGAAATTTGTGAGGCATATTAGCAAAATGACTAGTATTTATTATGTATGCAGAACTCTCACAGATCAATAAAAGATTGGTAACAAAATAGAAAAATGAGCAAAAATTTAAGCAGCTACTTCACAAAGTGGTTATCCAATGACCAATAAAAGTAAGAAAAATTGTTCAAATTCATTAGCCATCAAGGAATGCAAATCAAACCCACAATGCAATACCACATACACATTACAATGACCTAACCAAACTAACAAAACCCAAGAGAATAAATAGAAAAAATGATTAGTGAGAATATAGAGCACCAATTTTTCAAACTATTCTAGTGTGTTAACAGTTGGGAAAACTGGCGGGTAGTAGTAATGAAATTGAGTAATACTCTGAGTCTCAGTAATTTCATTCCTAAGGAATAACAATAGAAATCATAAAAATATTCAAGAGAAAACCCATCCTGAAATATTTGTAGCAGAATAAAGTATCCAAAGACTGAAAATTACTCAAATTCTCATGAATAGTAGAATGAATAAATTGTGGAACATATACCACTGAAATACTACACAGTAATAAAAGTTAATGATGATATATATGAATCTCTCACAAATATAATATTAAACAAAGAAACCTGACACAAAATATATTCTCAATTATTTCATTAATATAAAGGAACATAAACATCAGTTCCTGGCTGGCTTGTTGGGACTGGTACTCTTTTATTTCCAGGTGTGGTGGTACATGCCTCTAATCCCAGTGATTCCTTGGAGGCTGAGCTAGTGAGACCCTGTCTGAAAATGAAAATAGAAAGGGTTAGAGATACAGTTCAGTGATAGAGCACCCTGGGTTCATTCCCCATACTAAAAGAACAAATCAGGTAGAATCAAAATATGCTGTTAGATTTTGAGATGATAGTTACTACCTGGGAATGAGAAAACAGGTTTGGAGTGTGTTCCCATACTGCTGGTCAATTTCTGCTTTTTGATCTTTGGTGATGGCTATCCAGATATATTTCTGTTTTTTACAATCAATACTTACTTATAATATGTGCACATTCTCTGATATATATGTTACTACAATAAAAATTAATAAAAATGTGTATCTCTACTCTTGATGAACTTCAGATATCACTGTTTAATACTTCCACTTAGTTATCTAATGGACATAACAAAGAGAATATGATAAAAAACCTATGGAATTCTGTCTTACTTTCAAATCTATTCTTCCCAAATATTACTCATTTTAGTAAATGGTACCCACTGGCTTAAGCCAAAAACCTAGTAGATTTTCTTGATTTTTTTTCTGTCCATCACAGCTCAAATCCACAAGTCTTCTTGGGTTTTACCTTCAAAATATATACTAATTATGACCACTTTTCACATTTCCAGTGTTAAAATATTATTCAAGAATATTCTCACTTGAACCTTGCTGAAGCCTTCTGTTTTTCCTGCATTTACCTGCCCAGTCCACAGTGCATCATTTTGTTTTTATTGCTTTATAGTTTGTGTATGTGTGTGTGTGTGTGTGTGTGTGTGTGTGGTGGTACTGGGTATTCAAAGTGTGTGTATGGTGGTTGTGGGGCTTACTGGGTATTGAAACCACTGAAGCTCTATCACTGAGTTACATCCCTAGTCCTTTGTATGTTTTTGTACTTAGGTTCTCACTAGGTTACTGAGGTTGGTATTGAATTTGTGATCCTCTTGCCTTAGCCCCTGAGTTGCTGGATTGCAGGTATGTACCACAGGGCCTGGCTCACAGTGCATCTTTTTAAAGAATTATCATATCATATCACGCTTATGAGATATGTAGTTTACGAGTAATTTCTCCTTTTCAGAAGAACTCCAGCTAATAAGTGGGAAAGGAATGAACAACTAAAAAGCTATTATTGTGCAATATTTAACGAGATCATTGACTTGGCCAAAACAGTCATGCGATTAATCGATGGATGAACTGAGTGAAGGATTTATGGGGACTTTACAATGCTGGGATCAGGCTGAAACCACATTAACCCATTGATTAATCATTTAAAATGACACTCAGAAATTAGATGTCTCCTCAAAATAAAACACACAGCACAGCCTATGAAGTATTTTTGCCTAAAAGTTGAACCTGAATCTAATTAAGGATTGGCTTCCTTTTAAATGTGTGAGTTCGAGGAACAAGTTAAATAGTATTACAATGAAATAAAACCACTATGTCAGGACCTTCTTCAGGAAAATAGACTTGTATTCTTTTTTGAATCAATGACAGGAAAATGGGAGGGCATTATTGCTTCAGAGTGAAAAAGAAACAATAACAAATGTATTGTGGTGAACTTGTTCAGATCCTGTTTTTGATAAAGCAATGGTGAACAGACACTTGTAGCATAGTTGGATAAACGGATAAATTTAATGATAGACTACTTATTAGATGACTCCAAAGGACTAATTTCTATATAGGGTAGTTATGATAATGGTATTGTGCCTATATAAGAAAATATTCATTACTTTCCAGAGATGCATTCTGAATTATGTTTATAAATTCAAAATAAAATGAAGTCTGGGATTGCTTTAAATATTTAAAAGAAAAAAGAGGACAGATGAAGCAAATATGACAAAAGATTGGTAATTTTAAATTAGGGTGATGGCTCTTTGGAGCTTACTATACAATTCTCTCTATTGTATTCATGTTTGGAATTTTTATTAAAAATAAATCTAATGGCTTTCTATATCACTTACAGTAAAATCCAAAAGTCTTATTATGTAAATCTTAAGAGATTTTCTCTGCTGACCTTTTTGTTTTGGAACACACCTGGTTATTTTCTGTCTCAAGATATTTGAATTTGTTTCCTTTGCTTGGAGTTCTCTTTCTTCAAATAGTTCCATGGTTACTCTCGTCTCTTCCTTGGGGTTCAACTCAAATGACACTTCCTGTGAAACTCTTGGAATGTCAGTATTATATGAATGCAGACCTGAGTTGGGGGGTAACAATAAGAGAAAACATAGCATATTTTAGAATGACTTACAAAACTTATGAGTATGTAGGTAACTTCCACGGGATCTACCACTGAACTTGGCTGTGAACCTATGCCATGAAGTGTTTCATGGTATCTTAGCATTGGCAGAAGATCATCCTTAATTAGTATTAAGATTTTCAGAGTTTTGAAAAACTTATAGCCACTGACAAGGCCTGGGAGAATAATGGTTGTACTTTGTAGGTTGCCAACAATTCTACTCTTTGCAATTTAATCTCCCTTATTAAATAATAATAATAGTAATAATAATAATAATGGTAAAGGAAAATAAATTCCATTCCTGACTCTGTCAAGAGCTAGTTATCCATATGTGTTAGTCCAATTCTGTCACCAATAACACAATACTGTGATTGAACCCATGGGTGGTTAACCACTGAGTCACATCTCCAGAGTTTTTTATTTTTTCATTTTGAAGACAGGGTCTCACTAAATTGCTGAGACTGGCATTGAGCTTCTGATTCTCCTGCTTCAGACTCCTTAGTTGTTGGATTACTGAGTCATATGTGCCACTGAGCCTGGCTAGTGATGGTCTTTTTGCTAGCAGAGTCCCCAAGTGGTACAGGACATCACATGGTGAGAGACAGAGAGCATCTCTGTGTGTGAATCCTGTGGTTGATCTCTCTCCTCCTCCTCCCGCCTCTTCCTTGTTTCCTCCTCCTTCTCCTCCCCACTTCCCCTCCTCCTTCTTCTCCTCCTCTTCCTCCTCCTTCTTCTTCCTTTTCTGCTAGGAATTGAACCCACAGCCTTCCTTACACATGTTAGCCAAGTGCTCTACCACTGAGCTAAGTTGTTAACCCTTTCTTCTTTTTTATTAAGCCACCAGTATTCAATCATGAAGCCTCTACTCTGAAGCCCATATCTAATCCTAATCTTTAAATTTCTAGTCTCTTAATACCTGATGATGGGGATTAGATTTCAACAAGGGGACCCTTGGGGGACACACTTAAACCATATCTAAATCATAGCACTACTCTTTGGCTATCTCTTCTGTAAAGCAGGGACGATTTCTATCTTGCTTTGAAACTGATATTTTCAGTTTCTGTGAGTATATAGGGGACATTAGAAAGATACTAGTCTTGTATAGATTTATGTAGAATTTACAATTAGAGCTAAAGAACACTGAAAATGGAAACCCATGACTGAAAAAAGTGGGACATAAAAGAAATTCATCATTGTACTTTGTAGTTATTTAAATAAATGATTTCTATCTCCAAACATGCACAGCTCTTTAAACAACTGCTCAATAATCAAGCATAAATGCCCTGTAGTAATTAGGAAGCATTTCTCCTACAGCAAAGTCATAAAATATGACAATTAGGAGGGTTAATTATTACTAAAGTAATTCAAGAATGGAATACCCTGATCATCCTTTTCAAATTGTGTTTTATTCCTCTTTAAGAAAATAGAGAATAAGAACTTTTATTACAGATAAAAGAGAATGCATATTGAATTTTCAAACCATTCCAAAAGCTTTTATTAAAGGAGTTATATAACCTCAGAAATGACCAAAAAGACATGGCACAAAGAAATGGAGAATCTGAATGCTCTAATTACTGAAAATATTCAGCCATAATGAAGCAGAAAGGATCTAAAGTCTGAATGACCAGGCAAAGTGGTAGCTAGGATTGTCTCCTTCAACAAAACAAACCAGCCTTATGTGCCAATAGCAGAGGCCTTGTCCTGCCCTTCTTTCCTCAACAAAGCATGTGAGGGCTAGAAACACATTAGTGTTCTGTAGAAGTGAAAGCCCTGCATTGACATTCAGTTTACACTGGAAAAAAGACATTTTTCTATGGGATTTTTGTGCTACCAAAAGGCTTACAGCACAGGAGAGTTCAGTTTATCCAACTGATTCTCTAAGGCTCAATTTGAGTCTGCTCTTCTCTGTGATGGAGCCTTTCCCATTAACTTCTCCCATCTTCACTGTGTTTTTGTATTTATTTTATATATTGTGCAAATAGGGACATGTTTACTTTTAAAGATTGTTCTTATTAGTTATACATGATAGTATAATGTATTTTGACTTATTTCACATTTACAGAGGTAACTTCTCATTCTTCTGGCTGTACATGATGTAGATTATAGACTTTAGCACTTTAATGCGTGCTTCCACCTTTTATATAGTTTATGTGTGTGTCTCTCAGTTGGTTTTCAAGTGACTCCATTACAAGTTTACCTTTTTCTACTTCCTGTGATTCCTCAAAGAATCTAGCATGCTTCTGGGCACATAGAGGACACTTGGTTAAGTAACCAACTGATTCATCAATGTGGTTTGATGAAAAATGATTTAGAATGACATGAACTATATGCTAATCTGAGAAAACAAATGTGACACTTGGATGCCTTCAAGGACTGTCATAGGATGTCTCATTAATGGAGGAAATTTATTAAATTTATCATCTTCTCATCACTGACCAGCAGGCACACAACATCAACATTAGTGCTGCATAAAATTTTATTTTAGGAGCATAGCAGTGTCAGTACTATGATAAAATTAAAAATGAGATCAAACCTGGTGGAACTGCCTGATTTTGGTGGTCATGTTAGGCTCTCTTGATTTCCGTTGTTATATAATTTCAATATGTAGACAGTCTTAGATGGATAGTCTTAGATGGACCACTTTAATCATTTCTATGCAAATAACTGAACTATCTTCTTATAGTGGTATATATACAATGGAATATTGCTCAGCCAAAAGAATAAGAAAGTTATTAGAGATTTCTGATACAGTCTGTGATGGTTCATTTTATGTGTCAACCCAGACTAATACAGGGTCTTAAAGTGTACTTGACTTTGTAAAGAAGAACCACCCTTGTCTTACCCCTGCTTTGAGCTGACATCAGAAGCAGGGAACCCTTCTATAGCCTAATTAGAGCTAAATTTAATATGTCAGCAGTCAAAATCCCAGCTTTTCCTTTTTCTGGGCCCAACGTAAACTACTATCTATGTGGTAGTACAAATTGTTCACTCTAAGCACAGGGATGAGGGGGAAGTGGAATCTGGTACAGGCCTCTATTGCCTAGAAGAACAAGAGACTTCTGATAAATTACACAAAGGCACCAGATAACTGACTAACAGTGGTCCTGGTCTGATGATGGCTTTGCTTTCATTTAGTTGTATCCTTGATCACTACAAATGACTTGAAACCTCCCATTCCTTTTCTACCTGGCCACTTGGTACACTCTGTACTTCTTTCATTTACTGTGCCCACTTAAATATACTCCTAAGTCCACCCTTACTGCACACTATGGTAAGTGGCAGCACAGCACACTCCCAAGTGAAGGAATTACTCTCATTGTTGTTTACTATTTTCTCTGCATAACCATTTTGGTGGAGTGTCACGCACTTCATACTGGAGGTCAGTCTCTTCAGTTTCAACTATAAAGAAGTTTATGCCAGTTTTCACAAGCTGTTCTTGTGATTTGGTTCTTGCCATCAGTGATATTAGTGAACTGTGGTCTGTAATTTCCTTGAAACTAAAAATAATAGCTCTACATTTGTAGTCTCAAGTGCTGATTTTTCACATTCATTATATGTAAAAAGTATGTATTTTCAACCAAAGAAGTTTTACAAACATTAAATATATGTTCAAAACCACAATACATAAAGCTTTCTTTTTTCTTTTTTTTTTTTTTTGGGTGCTGGGGATCGAACCCAGGGCCTTATGCTTACAGGGCAAGCACTCTACCTGACTGAGCTATCCCCAGCCCCTAAAGCTTTTCTTAAAAACAATAAAATCCTTAGATAAAGGTGTATATCTGCAGAAAAGAGGGAAAAAAACTTTTTTAATTACTATTATCAGAGATTATTAGTTTTTACTAATTTTAACAAAAAAAAAATGCATGCTCCTTGAAGCAAAATTCAAACTATGCCTAAGTGTAGAGAATAACAAATTGGAATCTCTCTCATCCCACCCACCTCATCATTCTCATTTCTGGGCAGTAACCACTGTAAAAAGATTGATGTGCTTTCTTCCAGACTTTTTCTGTACACATTCAAATATATAATTTTTATATTTTTCCCTTTTAATTTAAAATTGTGCTATATGTAGTTTTCTTCCAATAACTTTTTTTGCATAACTTACTATTAAAGACATACTTCCATATTCATATGTAAACAATATTTTTAGTGGTATCATGGCATTCTTTAATCCAAATATACTTTGATTTATTTAACAAATTATTTGTTTTTAGAGACTTGATTATTTCTTATCCTTTACTGTTACAGATAATTTTGTCATTAGCATTTTCTTGCAAATATCTTGTGTTAGTTTTCTATTGCTGAGAAATAGATTACAACAAACTTAGCAGCTGAGAGCAAAGCAAAAGTTTTGTTGC
Source organism: Sciurus carolinensis (assembly GCF_902686445.1). Classification (NCBI taxonomy): domain Eukaryota; kingdom Metazoa; phylum Chordata; class Mammalia; order Rodentia; family Sciuridae; genus Sciurus; species Sciurus carolinensis. Next base: position 94,010,449 of record NC_062232.1, read on the forward strand.
CCAAATTCCTGCTACCTTAACTAGGGAAGGATATGCTTCTATGCTCCCTCAGGTTAATGGAAGAAGCATTTTTCTTGTGGTTGTAAGATTGAGTTCCTTGCTTTCTTATTGGCTGTTAGCCAGACCACAATACTAAAGGCCACTCCCAGGTCCTTGCTGCATGGTGCCTTCTATAGGCACTCTCACCTTCTGAATCCCTCTGAAGGGCTCAATCTCTATGTAAGGTTCACCTAATAAAGTCAGTCCCATGTGGATAATCTTCCTTTAAATTAACTCCAAAGTTAACTGGTTAATAGCATAATAATGAGAGTGAGTCCCATTATAGTAGTCCCCCTTATTCATCATTTCACTTTCCATGGTTTCAATTGCCCATGGTCAATCATGGTCCAAAATATGAGATGCAAAATTCCAGAAATAAACAATTCATAAGTATCGCGTTCCCTCTGCCCGCCAGAGAGAGACACGACAAACGTCTGAAGCTTTGGAAGTTTATTGTGCACAGTTCCTTTCTTTCCCTCTTTTCTATCCCCTTCTCTTTTCTTTCTCTCGCTCTCTTTCCCTCTGCTTAACTCTCTCCTGCTTCGGCCGCTCCGCTTCTCCCACTCGGCTCTCGCCCTCGCTCGCACTCTTCTTCCTCGCTTCTACTCTCCCTCCCAGGAAGTTACCAAGCTTATATACACTTCAACCAATCAAGGGAGAGTACACAAGGTAAATGGCGAACAGCTGTAGGTATAGAATAGGCACACGAGAAAGGCATGCACTAATCACATTGTTAACTAGCTAATACTGTATAGCCAACCGCTTTTGGCTCAGCGCCAGGCACCATCTTGACCGTGCCCAAGGCTGGGAGTTCCGGGTACCCCGACACATAAGTTTTAAATTATGCACTGAGTAGTGTGATGAAATCTTGCATTGTCCTTTTCTGTTCTGCATGGGATGTGAATCATGCCTTTGCCCGTGGTATGCACTGTTTTCACTTCCTGACCCTTAGTCACTTAGTGGTTTATCAGATCATTGGTTGCAGTATCACAATGCTTATGTTAAAGTAACCTTTACGAGGTAGCCTAATGCTACATCACAATGCCTATCTCATTCTTCTCTTTCATCTCATATAAGTATTGGATCATCTCACATCATCACCAGTATGAGAAATGTGAGTGCAGTATAACAACATTTTGAGAGAGAGACCACTTCCATATAACATTCCTTCCCTCCTTCCTTTCTTTCTTGGTACTAGGGATTGAACTCAGGGGCACTCAGTCACTGAGCCTCATCCCCAGTCCTTTTTGGTATTTTATTTAAAGACAGGATTTCACTGAGTTACTTAGCACCTTGCTTTTGCTGAAGCTGGCTTTGAACTCACGACCCTCCTGCCTCAGCCTCCCGAGCCACTGCAATTACAGGCATGTGCCACCATGCCTGGCTCATATAACTTTTCTTAGAGCATATTGTCATAATTGTTTTATTTTATATTATTTATTATTGTTTATCTCTTTCTATGCCTAATATATAAATAGGCACAGAATTGAGTTTACCATAGGTATGTATGTATAGGAAAAAATATAGAAAGAGTGGTATTATCTGTGGTTTCTGGTATCCACTAGGGATTTTGGAACAAATTCCACATGAGTAAGAGAGAACTACTAATATTATTCATGGAAATATTTCATGGTTTACAATAGCTCTTGGTACTTCAACAGCTCTTGGTACTTAATAGTTAGTAGGTACTTAATTGTTACTAATGGAATGAATAAACATGTACAACATAGCTTGATTAGAATTGTAACCTTGGCCATTCACTTTGAAACAATGTGGCATCAGGATCCCCAGTGATTTGTCCCTTAGCTGCAATCTTTATGAGCATCAGTATTTCATCATTATGTTCTTTAAAGAATCCTGGTTAAGAACATTCATAATAATCTTTTACAACTTTACAGTAATTTCATTGTCCTATAAAATATCCGTCTTTCTCTGAACTAAAAGCTGATCTTCTATTTAGTCTTTAGAGGAAAACTCCAAAATCTATTTCAGGAAGTATTAAAGTACTGCAGTCAGTCCTCTGTAATGTGACTACCATATCTACAGATTCAACCAATTGTGGATGGAAAGTATTCAGAAAAAAATGTATCTGCACTGAACATGCACAGACTTTTTTGTTATTATTCACTAAACAATACAATATATGGACTATATATAGCAGTTACATTGTATTAAGTTTTATAAGTAATCTAGAGATGATTTAAATAATATGGGAGGATGTGCACAGATTATGCAAATACTGTGCCGTTTTGTATGAGGGAATTTTATATAAGGAATTTTGGCATTTGTAGGGGTCCTAGAACCAATCCCTCATATATATTGAGAGAGGAGAGCAGGATGATTGTATTTGTTTTGTTGAGCAATTTATATTTACTTCTGTCATTGGAGAAGGGGTGGAAGTACTTTGGTATCCTCTTTTTTTTTTTTTGTTTTTTGTTTTTAGTACTAGGGATTGAACCCAGGTCCTCAGATATGCTAGGCAAGTGCTCTATCACTGAACTGCATCCTCAGCCCTTGTTAACGTTTTATTTGAGACAGTATCTCACTAAATGAATCAGGCTGGCCTTTAACTTGTAATCCTTCTGCCTTGGACTGAGTGTGGTTGTCATTCTAGACTTTCTTCACTAAAATTTTGGAGATGTATGCCCTTTCCTCAGTTAGGTGATTCCATTAGTAATTCCTGAAATATGACTAAAAAGGTTAACTCTTTTCATGTATTAAGAGGTTATTTCTCTAGCAACAGAACTTGAACACAAAATTAAAAAGAAATGTTTTCCCCAATTTAAGCAAGGCAAGAAGGTGAGCAGAAATAAGCTAGAAGTACCTAGGATATAATGGATGATATGAAGAACATTTTGAGTAAGGGGTTAGCTATTCAAACATGTTGAAGGATAGAAGCCACATGGCTTGGTAGGCAGCAAATGTAATCCAGATGAATTTCAATGAAAGTTAGATAACTTGGGAGCAAAGTAGGAAAATAATGTCACATTTGATAAAGTACATTTCAAGTCCCTGATTAGCAATTTATAATACTAAAATTACATTTTTTAATTTTAATAGGTCATGTTTCTTTATTTTAAAAACTATACTTACCAATGTATTTGTTATCACAAAATGCCCAACAACTATACTATTTCATTTGGAAGTTGCAAGAATAAAATCAAGAATATTCATAAAGTTTTCAAAATCAAGATAATATTTAAAGTTTTCTGAGATTCTTATTGTAGAGATCTTAGATAAATATTTTATTATAATTACAAATTAAAGCAATCTGTTAAATCTCCATGAAATTATTTTTTAATTGTGAACGATTAAAAGCTATTTGGTTTCTGTTTTGATTTTAGTACTTAGATTTAACATACAAAATATAGAGATAAATTAATTAAAGTTTATTTCTTAATGTTTGCATTTTGCATTAGATGGTAAAATTGCATTTTATATTATCAAATAATGCTTTTTTAATCATTTAATATATGATATATAAATAAAAACAGCAAAAAGTTTGATATACTCAGACTACCTGAACAAAAATCATGTTAAAACCTTGATTTATTTCCTTTCAGCATGTATTCAATGCATACATACATTACCCTTATTTCTTTAACAAAAAAAATAATAATAATATTATTTTGTAATTTACCTAAAAAGTTAAAATTTTTTGAATTGCTATCTTTCAATATTCACCTAAGATTATAATTTTTCATGAATGCAAAGTAGTCTATTCTTATAATACACTTTGGCTTATAAAACTAATTCCTTATTAATGAACATTTAGGCCTTTTTTACGTACATATTTTTTATTTTGAATATTATCATAAAGCAAAGTCCCATTTTTACCCCATTGGTTTACACTTTTATGGGGTTTCACACAAACATGCATAGGTTTGTAACAACAACCACAATCAGGGTACGAATTGTTTTCTCAACTCAAAAACTCCTCTGTACTATCCCCTCTATAGTTACATCTTTATCCTATCCATATCCCCTGGCAATGAACGATCTTTGTATCATCATGCTTGTTTATTTGCAAAACTGTTAAATATATGGAACCATCGATATGTAACCTTGTGGCATTGTCTTTTCTCTCTCAACATGATGCCTATGGGATTCATGTAAATTGTGTTTGCACCATGCCTTTTTATTACTGAATCATATTCCGTGGTATTCCAAACAACGGTTTGGTTAAGCATTCACCCATAGGAAGGCAACTCAACTGTTTCCAGTTCTGGGCCAGCATGAAAAATGCTGCCATGAGTATTGATATAAAGGTTTTCTGTAGGCATATGTTTTGTTTCTCTTGGGCATATGCCCAAGAGTGAAACTGTTGCCTCATATGTTAGTAACCTTTTGTCTGACTTGCCAGGTAATTTTCCAAAGCACTTGAATCATTTCACTTTCCCACAAGCAGTATATTGTGAGAACTCCAATTTCTCCATATCCTTGCCAACATTTATTATTGTCTCTTTTATCATTATTATTATAGCTATCCTAGTGGATGTGAAGTAGTATCTCATTATGGTATTAATTTGCATTTCCCTGGTGACTAACAATGTCACCATTTTTATGTGTTTGCTGTACATTTGTATATCTTCTTTGAAGAAATAAGTATTAGATCCTTTGCCCATTTTAGTTGTTTTATTGTTCTTATAATAATTCCTTTTATATTCTAGATACAAACTCGTACCAGATGTATGATTGTAAACATTACTCTTATTTCTATTGTCTGGGAGTATAAGCATTATACTGGTCATTGGAGACAAAGGAATGAAAAAAATGCCCTCTTTTTTCTAGGAACTGGGAGTGTATGAATAGTAGAACTTGAGGAATCTTTTGAATGGAAAAGGCAGTGAACAAGGAGTCAACATTTATAAGACTGAGAAAATTAGAGGCCAGTAGTCTATATAACTGTAATGACTAAGTAGGGAAATAAGACTTAAGGTAGAAAAATTTTCAGCATTTTTTCTACCTTATTGAAGTCAAGAATTGTCTCCAAGGCCATTTATCAGTGGATTAATGTCTGGAGAAATTGTAACAAATATTCTATGTAAGAATCATACTTGGGTTAAACTGCATAATATTTCTTGTAATTTTCTAGGTCAGTGGTTAGAGAAATGGGTTTGGGGATAAGTGCCTCATTGGATACATTATATTACCTACTTAAAACATACTTTCCAGGCCCCATATTTAGATTTATTAAAATAGAAATTTGGAGAACAATACTTGAGAATATGCATTTTAAATCCATTTTTCAGCAATTTAGATGTACGACTAGATTTAAGATCTACTCTGCATGATGAGTAGATGCCATCAAAGTGGAAGGAACAGTCTTCTCCATGCAAATAAACTTGTTCTGCAACATGTCCTTCCCAATAAAGAATTAGTCAAATTAGTGAAGGTAGCATATCTATCACCTCAAACATTTATAATTCCTTTGTGATAGGAACATTTAAAATGCTCTCTACTAGCTGTTTTGAAATAGTAACTGATTGTTATCAACCATATACCCTACTGTGCTATAGTATATTAAAAGTTATTCCACCTACCCAACAGCACTCCTGGACCCACTAACCATTCTTTCTACATCTCCCAGTAAATAAAATTTTATTGGAGCACAGTCACTCATTTGCATAGGTATTGTCTTAGGAACTTTTGTGCTGTGATAGTAGAGTATTTACAATAAAGACCCCATGTGGACCTTGAAACCTAAAATATTTACTATCTGCCTTTTTCCATAAAGTTTGCCCACTTCTACCCAAGAGAATTGCCCTTATTAGCATAGTTAAAACTGGATCTCACATCTCTTACGTTCAATAGATGATCAACCTAACAAATCCTTAGGTGATTTTAAGGGAAAGGGGAAGGACCAGGGTTTGTTTTATGTTGGAGATCACACAGAATTTACACATATCATATTAATTCACTTCTTATTAACAGACCAGAATTAGTCAATGACAAATGGCTTCAGTTAGTTACAAGGGAAGCTTGAAAATGCAATGTCAAGCTATTCCTGTTCCTGTTCTCTGGAAATTGGGATAACTAATTTAATTGGACAACTAGCAGACTCTGTCACATTGCATTTCTGTAGACTTTCTTGGGTAAGAAAGGAAGGCATAGACTGGATGTGGTGAGGCACGCCTGTAATCCCAGTGACTCAGGGAGCTGAGACAGGAAGATCACAAGTTCAAGGACAGCCTGGGCAACTTAGTGAGATCCCCAGCAATTTAATGAGATTCTGTCTCAAAAAAGGGACTGGGGATGCTGGGGATGCAGCTCAGAGGTAAATCACCTCTGTGTTCAATTCCCAGTACCAAAAGAAAGAAAGAAAGAAGGTCTTAAAATTGTGGATCCTGAATCATGTTGCCAATGTGAAGATTTTGTCATTTGTGAGCTTGATATTGAATAATTTGCAATAGAAAACAAAATGGTTGAAAATGGTGTACAGTATGTATTACTTTGATGTGTGTCTGTAGCTATACTTGCTCTTATGTGGTGTTATGATGAATTTGCACACTAGTAGTGGATGGGGAGGTGAAAAGGGTCAAAGAATGAACAAAGCTCTCAAATAACCCTGGTAGGTGTTCTCTGAATAGCTGGATAAAGGACAGAGGATTAGAAAAGGGATCCAAGAATCAAGAAAACCTCATCTTGATTCTGGATTCACTAGTTATTGACTGTGACAAGGTTTGAGTTTTAGTTTCCTCAACTGGAAAGCAAGGATAATAAAAGGACTTAGTTTGCATGGTTGTTGTGATGATTAAATTAGGCAATGCCAACTAACCATTTAGAAGGGGACTGTCAAAAAGTTAGCATTCTTTAAAAGTGTGAGTTACTATTATTAGTAGCTTTGACTTAAAAGAACAGTGAAAACAAAGGTGTAGAAAATGAAAATGCAGTTATTAATCAATTACTGGGTGTGAATTAAGATAGGCGGTTTATGTATGTCATCCAATAGGAGGCACACATGTGGGTAGGACTTTTGAATTGTTATAGTCACTTAGGTGTGTGAGTGATAGAAAATATCTTAATGGGAAAGATGTGGAAACAGAGTAAGACAGCAAGCATTGGGGGAGAGAAGGATAGAAATCATATTGACCAAAGACCAGAACCAATCTATTACTTTAAAAATATAAACGAATGCAGGAGCAAATTTGCAATATACAATGACTAATATTGAGGACAAAATAAACTTTATTTAAAGTTAAATTTAAAAATAGGTACAAGTATTTGCTTAAATAGATGACACCTTGGAAATAATTGTTTTTCTTAGTGTCTTTTAAGATTGGAGTATTGATTCTCCAATTTGATTTTGGTTATTTACTCTCATTAACATTATCTAAATAAGGAACTTCATTTTTACATTATGAAAGTCCTCTTTGCAATTATTTTAATGTATTGTAGTTCATCAAATTTTTGGCATTAAGATTATTGACATTTCACATTCTACTTGCATCATCTCCAAAAGGTTTATGCTAATCGAAACTCCTCTGATTTTTTAGTTTTGAAGTCCTAACCCTTTATTACTATCTGACTGCATGCTCAGAAAAGGAATCTGGCCTTCCTTTTATTTTTAGAATGTAATAAAGTCTAACTAGATGAAATTATTTTTCTAGAAAAAGTCAAATGCTTTTTAGTAGAAACCAGTTATATTTAAAATAACTTTACTGAATTTTAGTTTTTTGAAAGATTACACTGTAAGAATGTGTTAAATTTTCTGATAGTTAAGTGTGATTTAATAGTAAGCTGGAGACATGTATCATTAACAAAATTGATGATGCCTCAGAATTGTGTTAATGTTAAAATAAACCAAATAATTACTCATAATGGGCAAAGAGTGATAATTATTATGTCTGGTCAATTTCATAAGTTTGTCTTAAAAATTTACTTGAAGAGGACAAACATTCAACAAATATTGTTGATAGCCAGCTTTAAAAATGCTCTTTGGTGAGAAGCCCTACTTCCCAGTATTTGCACTCTTGTGGTTTCTCTCCATGTTATACAAGGCATAAGTTTTGTGACCAATAGTATATGTCAGAAATGATGTTATGTTACATCAAATATTAAGTTATACAAGACTGTGGATCCTATCATTGGTGTTCTCTCCCTCTCCTCCATCCCCTCTCAGATCACATGTTCTGTCATGAACAGCCCTGTGGAGAAGACCACATGGCAAAGAACTGAAACTTCCTGGCAGCAACCACATAAGTGGGATTGTAAATGGATACTTCATCCCCTTTAGATAGTGCCTTCTTTATGGATATCTTAACTGCTGCCCTATTGGAACCCTGTGTTAGAACCACCCAGCTAAGTAGATCCCACATTCCTGATTCTCAGAAAGTTCATGATATATAATGTGTGCAGTTTTAAGATGATAAATTTTAGGGTAATTTGTTACACAGCAATATATAACTAATGCAAATATGATGGCTTTAGACATTTCAAAGAATTTCTCTAGAATGAGAAGAAATTTTATACAAATATGAACACATTATTTATATATCATACTTTACTGGTCTATCAGGCAAACCTTTTGTTGGTGGTAATATTATTATTAAAAGAATAGTAGTAGCAGTCATTTCTTCAGTACTTAGTATGTGTTCATAACACACTAAAAATTTTACATACTTCATCTGATTTAATTATTACAAAAATCTCATAATATGTTATTATCTTCATTTTATGAAAAATTTCTCTGTATCTCACATGACTTTCAAATGCCTCCCACAGTCATCCATGGAGGGAAATACCTGAAATTATCTGGGCCTAGAATATGGCTCCATTTTCATATGAATGTCAATGTAACTACTGTGTAAGTCAAGAAAAGGTTCTATTTTGTTTTGTTTAGAACTTCATTTAGGGTTGTCCACCATTTCAAAAAATCATGTCCTCAGTGCCAATGCCCATTTGTGATGATTTAGTTGTCATTACAACACTCTCACATCCAACTGCCTTTTTTATAGGAAAGGAATCTGATGCTAAGAGAGTTTAAACAGCTTGCCTATACTCATATAATGAGTGGTACAACTCTTTTACTCCTAACTTGGTTCCTAACAACTATGCCAAAGAAAACCACTATATTAGGTGACTACAATGTTGTTTGGGAATACCTTCCTATACCCCAATCCTTACCAAACCATTGATGTCAGTGTTTTCCAAACTTGTTTTTGCTAAGAATTCCAGAAAAATATAGTTAACATTGTCCAGCATATGTGGTCATACATGAGCATATGTGTACATATATGTGAATACACACCACACTCCTGAAATAAACAGTCAACAAAAAATAACCTTGTGTGCTCTGATATTTTCTATTTCCTTCTATTTTAATCAGTTTGATTAAACATCACTGATCACAATTTCTAAATATCAAAAATTCATCTTTAAAACTCATTTCAGGGACTTTAGAACATCAGCCATGGCCCCCTTCTTCCTGCCGGGAGAAGTCTGTATTATTACCTTTAAATAAAACCTGCTTAATATGCTTGCCTTGGCGTGCTTCTCTAGTGTTCAATCTTCAACATTAGAAGGAGCAGAACTCGTCACCGGGGGGTAAACGGCGGTATCAATAGGAAAAAAAAAATGCTGGCACAGGTGAAATGCACAATCTGACCACTCTGCATCTAATGTTCAAGAGCAAAGCAGACCACACCTCTGAGTGCAGGAGATAAGTCTGAAAGGACTCAGGATTCAAGAAGAGGAGATATTGAGAGACTTGGGACCAACTCAAAGCCACCAGATGAGTCTCTCCCATTGGGGAGGCGTCCCAGATGGGGCAGTAGTCCCAGATCGCAGGGAACTTTGTGAAGTAGAGTTGCTCAACGAGACACCCCTCCCCTGCTGGAGCTCTGAACACGGACAACTGGGAGCATCGTAGAGGAGGCCACTCAGCACGATGCTTGGACTCGGAGCAACCCACCTGGGCTCTGGGGGGCTGCCCAGAGGAGGAGCTGCGTGGCGAGCTGTTTAGACTCAGAGTGACTGCTCCTGAACACCGGGGGCTGCCTGGAGGAGGAGGAGGAGTGCTGCGGGTCACTTGGACTCGGAGTGATTGTACCAGGGCTACGGGCGGTTGTCGGGAGGAGAAGGTGCTCAGTGAGTTGCTTGGACTCCTAGCGACCGCACTGGAACACCGGGTGGCTGCCCGGAGGAAGAGGAATGGGTGGGTCGCTGGGACTTGGAGTGACTGTACGGGGCTCCAGGTGGCTGCTCAGAGGAGGGGCTGCACAGTCAGGCGATTAGGTGCAGAGCAGGGTCCCAGGAGCTAGGTGGCTTCTTGGTGGAAGAGCCTCACAGAGACAAGCTGATGGGTGGAGCGAAGATTCTAGGACTGCGGGCAGATTCTCTGAGGAGAGGCAGCCTAAGGAGACTCGTCTCCGAAGGGTGAGGCTCCCAGGCCCAGGAGGGAGGTCCGGGTCCCTGGGAACATTGCAGAGGAAGGCAGCCCAGCCCAGGTGGTAGTTGTGGATTGAGGGGAACCTCTAGGAGGGAAACTGACCAGGGAGACCTCCCCACCAAGTGAGTCTTCCCTGCCGGGGGAGGTTTTCCCACAGGGACGGTAAAACCAGAGACACAGGCCCAAACAGGCCTTGCCTCAGCCCACAGTCTGGTTCCCCATTGGATGACCATTGGTCAACAAGTGGAGGCACCTCTGCCCACTATCAGGGAATATACCCACCTGAGGGTCACCACCCTAGAGAGGCAGCTTCCTTGGGGAGCACCGCAGTATCAACTTCCTCCAAGACTTCAGCCTACTGAAGGATAAGAGGGGATATACTAGAAATCTTCAGGGACATTATAAGTCAATAGAGAAATCTGCAATATCTTAATGACCCACAGATTCCTGAACAATATGAGAAAACAAGGGAAGAAAATGCCCCAAACAAATCTAGATGTTACATCAATAAAATCCAACAACAGCGTGGCAGAAGAAATGACAGAAAGGGAGTTCAGAATGTACATAATTAAAATGATCAGAGAAGCAAACGATGAGATGAAAGAGCAAATGCAGGCATTGAATGATGAGATGAAAGAGCAAATGCAGGCACTGAATGATCACACCAATCAACAGTAAAAGAGCAAATACAGGAAGCAAAAGATCATTTCAATAAGAGTTAGAGACACTGAAAAAAAACCAAACAGAAATCCTTGAAATGAAGGAAACATAAACCAAATTAAGAACTCCATAGAAAGCACAACCAATAGGATAGAACACCTGAGAGACAGAACCTCAGATATTGAGGACAAAACATTTAACCTTGAAACAAAGTTGAACAAACAGAGAAGATGGTAAGAAATCATGAACAGAATCTCCAAGAACTATGGGGATATCATGAAAAGGCCAAATTTAAGAATTATTGGGATTGAGGAAGGCTTAGAGAAACAAACCAAAGGAATGAACAATTTATTCAATGAAATAATATCAGAAAATTTCCCAAATCTGAAGAATGAAATGGAAAATCAAGTTCAAGAGGCTTACAGGACTCCAAATGCACAAAATTATAACAGACCCACACCAAGGCACATTATAATGAAATACTTAAAATACAAAATAAAGACAGAACTTTAAAGGCTGTGAGAGAAAAGAACCAAATTACATTCAGGGGAAAACCAATACGCATATCAGCAGATTTTTCAATCCAGACCCTAAAAGCTAGAAGGACCTGGAACAACATTTTTCAAGCCCTGAAAGAAAATGGATGCCAACCAAGAATCTTATACTCAGCAAAACTTACCTTCAGATGTGACAATGAAATAAGATCCTTCCATGATAAACAAAAGCTAAAAGAATTTACAAAAAGAAAGCCAGCATTACAGAACATTCTCAGCAAAATATTCCATGAGGAAGAGCTAAAAAACAAAGAAGCAAAGGGAGGAATTATCCTAAAGGAATTGTTAAATAAAGGAGGAAACAAGTCATGTCAAAAATAAGTAAATAAATAAAATTTAAAAAATGAACCAAATGACCGGGAATACAATCATCTCTCAATAATAACCCTGAATGTTAACGGCCTGAACTCATCTATTAAAGGACATAGACTGGCAGATTGGATTAAAAAGAAAGATCCAACAATATGTTGCCTGCAAGAGACTCACCTTATAGAAAGAGATACCCACAGACTAAAGGTAAAGGATGGGGTAAAACATACCATGCACATGGACTCAGCAAAAAGCTGGGGTATCCATCGTCATTTCAGATAATGTGGACTTCAAGCCAAAGATAGTCAGAAGGGATAAAGAAGGACATTTCATACTGCTTAAGGGAAGCATAAATCAGCAAGACATAACAATCATAAACATCTATGCCCCAAACAGTGGCTCATCCATATATGTCAAACAAATCCTTCTCAATTTCAGAAACCAAATAGACCATAACACAATAATACTAGGTGATTTTAACACGCCTCTTTCACCACTGGACAGATCTTCCAAACAAAAATTGAACAAAGAAACCATAGATCTCAATAACACAATCAACAATTTAGACTTAACAAACATTTATAGAATATACCATCCAACCAAGAGCGAATACACTTTCTTCTCAGCAGCACATGGATCCTTCTCTAAAATAGACCATATTTTATGCCACAAAGCTACTGTTAGCAAATACAAGAAGATAGAGACACTACCTTGTATTCTATCAGATCATAATGGATTGAAATTAGAAATAAATGAAAGAGTAAAAAACAGAAACTACTCCAACACCTGGAGGATAAACAATATGCTATTATATGAAGAATGGATAACAGAAGATATTAGGAAGGAAATTAAAAAATTCTTAGAGGTAAATGAGAACAAAGAAACATCATATTGAAATCTCTGGGACACTATGAAAGCAGTACTTAGAGGAAAATTTATTTCATGGAGCACACATTAAAAGAAGTAAAACTCAACAAATAAATGACCTAACACTACAGCTCAAAGCCCTAGAAAAAGAAAAACAGACCAACACCAAAAGTAGTAGAAGACAGGAAATAGTTAAACTCAGAGCTGAAATCAACGAAATGGAAACAAAAGAAACAATACAAAAATTGACAAATAAATAGTTGGTTCTTTGAAAAAATAAACAAAATTGATAAACCTTTGGCCACACTAACAAAGAGAAGACGAGAGAAAACCCAAATCACTAAAATTTGGAATGAACAAGGAAATATCACAAAAGACACGACTGACATAAAAAACATAATTAGAAGCTATTTTGAAAATTTATACTCCAAAAAATAGAAAATTTCGAAAACATCAACAGGTTTCTAGAGACATAGGAATTGCCTAAACTGAACGAGGAGGACATACACAATTTAAATAGACCAATTTCAAGTAATGAAATAGAAGAAGTCATCAAAAGCCTACCAACAAAGAAAAGTCCAGGACCAGATGGGTTCTCAGCCGAGTTCTACAAAACCTTTAAAGAAGAGCTCATTCCAATACTTCTCAAAGTATTCCATGAAATAAAAGAGGAGGGAATCCTTCCAAACTCATTCTATGAAGCCAATATTACCCTGATACCTAAACCAGACAGAGACACATTGAGGAAAGAAAATTTCAGACCAATATCCTTAATGAACATTGACACAAAAATTCTCAACAAAATTTTAGCAAATTGCATCCAAAAACATATTAAAAAGATAGTGCACCATGATCAAGTGGGTTTCAACCCAGGGATGCAAGGCTGGTTCAACATTCAGAAATCAAAAAATGTAATTCACCATATCAATAGACTTAAAGTCAAGAATCACATGAACTTCAATAGATGCAGAAAAAGCATTTGATGAAATACAGCACTAGAAAAAATAGGGATAGTGGGAACATTCCTTAACATGTAAAGGCCATCTATGCTAATCCAGCCCATGGCTAATATTATTGTAAATGGTGAAAAACTGAAAACATTCCTCCTAAAAACTGGAACAAGGCAGGGATGCCCTCTTTCACCACTTCTACTCAACATCGTCCTTGAGACTCTAGCCAGAGCAATTAGACAAACCAAAGAAATTGAAGGGATACGAATTGGAAAAGAAGAACTCAAACTATCCCTGTTCACTGATGACATGATTATATATTTAGAGGAACCTGGAAATTCCACCAGAAAACTTTTAGAACTCATAAGTGAATTCAGTAAAGTAGCAGGTTACAAGATCAATGCTCATAAATCCAATGCATTTTTATACATAAGTGATGAATCTTCAGAAAGAGAAGTTAGGAAAACTACCCCATTCACAATAGCATCAAAAAAATAAAATACTTGGGAATTAATCACACAAAAGAGGTGAAAGACCTCTACAATGAGAACTACAGAACACTAAAGAAAGAAATTAAAGAAAATCTTAGAAGATGAAAAGATCTCCCGTGTTCTTGAATAGGAAGAATTAATATTGTCAAAATGGCTATACTACCAAAAGTGCTATACAGATTCAATGCAATTCCAATTAAAATCCCAATGATGTACCTTACAGAAATAGAGCAAGCAATTATGAAATTCATCTGGAAGAATAAAAAACCCAGAATAGCTAAAGCAATCCTTGGCAGAATGAGTGAAGCAGGGGGTATCGCAATACCAGATCTTCAACTCTACTACAAAGCCATAGTTAACAAAAACTGTATGGTATTGCTACCAAAATAGAAAGGTGGATTAATGGTACAGAATAGAGGACACGGACACAAACCCAAATAAATACAATTTTCTCATACTAGACAAAGGGGCCAAAAATATGCAAAGGAGAAAAGATAGCCTCTTCAACAAATGGTGCTGGGAGAATTGGAAATCCATATGCAACAGAATGAAACTAATCCCATATCTCTCACCGTGCATGAAACTAAACTCAAAATGGATTAAGGACCTCAGAATCAGACCAGAGACCCTGCATCTTATAGAAGAAAAAGTAGCTCCAGATCTTCAACATGTCGGCTTAGGACCAGACTTCCTCAACAGGACTCCCATAGCACAAGAAATAAAAGCAAGAATCAATAACTGGGATAGATTCAAACTAAAAAGCTTTCTCTCAGCAAAGGAAACTATCAGCAATGCGAAGAAAGAGCCTACAGAGTGGGAGAAAATCTTTGCCAATCATACTTCAGATAGAGCACTAATCTCCAGAATCTATAAAGAACTCAAAAACTTTATACCAAGAATGCAAATAACCCAATCGACAATGGGCTAAGGAAATGAACAGATACTTGACAGAAGAAGATCTACAAGCAATCAACAAACATATGGAAAAATGTTCAACATCTCTAGTAATAAGAGAAATGCAAATCAAACTACCCTAAGATTCCATCTCACCCCAATTAGAATGGCAATTATCAAGAATACAAGCAACAATAGGTGTTGGAGAGGATGTGAGGAAAAAGGTACACTCGTACATTGCTGGTGGGTCTGCAAATTAGTGCAGCCACTCTGGAAAGCAGTGTGGAGATTCCTCAGAAAACTTGGAATGGAACCACCATTTGACCCAGCTATCCCACTCCTTGGCCTATACCCAAAGGACTTAAAATCAGCATATTACAGAGATACAGCCACATCAATGTTCATAGCTGCTCAATTCACAATAGCCAGACTGTGGAACCAACCTAGCCCTTCAATTGATGAATGGATAAAGAAAATGTGGTATATATATACAATGGAATATTACTCAGCCATAAAGAATGATAAAATCATGGCATTTGCAGGCAAATGGATGAAATTGGAGAATATCATGCTAAGGGATAAGCCAATCTCAAAAACAAAGGACGAACCATCTCTCTAATAAGCAGATGATGACACATAATGGGGGGTGGGAGGGGTTAGTGTTAGGGTTAGAATTAGGGTTAGGGAGGGGGCAAGAATGGAGGAAAGACTGTATAGAGGGAAAAGAGGGGTGGGAGGGCTGGGGGAAGGGAAAAAATAACAGAATGAATCAAACAACATTACCCTATGTAAATTTATGATTGCACAAATGGTACGCCTTTATTCCATGTACAGAGAAACATGTATCCCATTTATTTATAATAAAAATAAAAAATAAAAAGTAAAAAAATTAAAATAAAAAAATAAAAACAAAAGCTCATTTCAGGCTGATGCTGTAACCTTTACTTCAATGATAAAGACTTGTTTTAAGGATTGCTTTTCATTAAAGCACAAATGTAACACAAGGCTACATAAAGGCTAGCCTTGCATTTTGAGCTAAATTCATTCATTGGAAAAGTAAATACTGCAGTCTGCTGCCATTTCCATAGCTGGTACAATACTGAAAATGTGTTTGCTTTAAATGTAAACAATTATTGGTGGGGCCATTTTCTCTAGATCATCATAGACCTCTAAAACCTATTGTATAACATCATCTATTTCAATTCTATGATCTGATAGGACCCTAAACATGCTTTACTTGCAACCTGTCTTATCTTCTTTTAGAGAGTGGTTTTTCAGGTGGACAGTACTTTTCCTAGGGTATATTTCAGAAATTAGGTAGAGGTGGCACTTTATTTTAGGTTGTCAAAATGCTTAGTGAGGTGATATTGACATTGAATGGGGAGGGCCCAGGAATACCAGATATCCTGCAATACATGGGACAAGCCCACACGACAAAGATTTCCCCTGGATCCCACATGACTTTCAAATGCCTCCTCAGGCATCCGTGGAGGAAAATATCTAAAATTATCTGGGCCTAGAATATGGCTCCATTTCATATGTGTAAAGTATTTTTGTATAATCATAATCTTCCAGAAATGCAACTACTGTGTAAGTCAAGAAAAATTTCTATTTTGTTGTGTTTAGAACTTTATCTGGGGTAGTTTACCATTTCAAAAAATCATGTTCTCAGTGCTACTGCCCATTGGTCCTGATTGAGTTGTCATTATGACAGTCTCATATCCATCTGCCTTTGTATTGGTCACATACATGATAATTTTTCCCATTCATATAATTCTATGGATATATCTCTATAGTCCTTATTTTTAAGTATAAAATATAAAGTACTTAATTCAGTATTATATTTAAAGTATTTAAAGTATTATATTTAAAGTATTTAATTCAATATTTCTTTACTCACTTTAAATCCATACTTCTTTATTTTAAATAAGTACAAACATCTGAGTACTTCATTTCTTTTACTATATTCATTGTCAAATATTTGCATATTGGAAAACCACATTGTCTTGTTCTGATGCCCTCTCCTGGTGTTCTTCTTTATATTTTAATTGAGACTATGTTCATTTTCTGAAATTTTGTGTACAGATGGATTGTAATTTTTATGATTTTCATTTCAGGATCTAAAAGGATACTATAAAATATTTATTAAGGCAAAAAGAGATTGATCTCATAGAGGTGAAGACCACTGCTCTATAACTGTGCAACAGTGTTGCTTGACCAGCTATTTCAATATATGGATGTCTAAGCTACAACTAAGTTCTGCTCAATTTGAACCTGTCAGGGTTTAGCCCAGAAATCTATCTTATTCATAAGCCTTTGGGTTCTAGGAGTTCCTTATAGATTTTGGAAATTAACCTATTGTTAGGTATATGATTTGCTAATGTTTTCTCCCATTCCATGGGTTACCTCTTTATTTCTGCTGATTGCTTCTTTTGCTGTGCAGAAGTAAAAAAAAAAAAAACTGAGTATTCCACTTGTCTATTTTGGCTTTTTTTTGCCTGTGCTTTTGGCATTGTATCCAAATATTCATTGCCCAGGTCAAAGTTAAGAAGGCTTTTGCCCTACGTGATTGTAAATCATCTAGTAATTTTACAGCTCGAAAACAAAACAAAATATTGTGACATAAGGAAACATTTGGATATGGTCATATGTTTATTACCTGGACTGTGGTGATAGACTCATGTGTATGGGTATGTCCAAACTCATCAAATTGTAAGCATTACTTACATTCAATTTTTATATACCAATTTTACTTCAATAAAATTGGGAAAAAAATGATCTAGGGGTGCTTCTGATTCAGTCTTTCTGGAATCAGTTCATGAACTGCATTTGGAAACCATGGATCTTGATGTCATCATCTTATGCCTTTATATTCTTGTGATCTTAGCTGTACCCTCATCTCTTCTTTGGAAAGGAAGTAAATTTCTTCTTCCAACTTTTATTTTTAATACCTCTCCATTGGCTCATTTATCTCTGTCTACAAGTATGCTGAAAGTCAGTGGCTTAAAGAAGTCCTTGTTTGACCCTTTTCTTCCTGTGCTTTATTATTCACATTTCCTCCCTGAATGAATGTCTTGAAAGAGTTGTATATCATCTCTTATCTCCACTAACATTTCTCTGTTCTCAACGACTTGTAATGTCTTTTGCCCTCAGCACTTTAATGAAAGTGCTCTTTCAAACTGTTCTAACTGACAATACAATGGCATCGTCTCAGTTCTCTTCCTGCTCAATTCCTTTGTAACATTATATACTTTCACATGCCTTTTCCTGCTGGAACTTTTTCTTGGATTCTAAAAGACTGAGCTCTCCTGATTCTCTTCTTACCTCTCTGATATACTCTGAGTCATTTGTTCTATCTACTCACTATTAGGGCCTTCCAAAAATTTAGTCTTAAGATTTTTCTATATGTATATATCCCCCAAATTATGTCACTGTTTGTCAAAGATTCAGGCCTATATTTTCTTCTGCCTCCTGGGTATCTATTAGTACAAATATCTTTAAGATATGTCAGTTTTATACATCCAAAATTGAATTCATCTTTCCTTAAACCAACTACCATTCCTTTTCCTAAGTTCATTAATATCCCCACCAAACTACTCAGACTTGAAACTCCAGTCGACTTAAACACCTTCCATATTTAATCAGTTTTCAAATCCTTCTTCTACCATCTCTCTATAGATCATTTAAATCCCTGCTGCTACTATAATTATTTTAAGAACTCATTCCTTCCTTTTAGGCTCTGGTCTCCTAACTGGTCTCCCCTCTTCTAAGCTCCCTTGTGGAAACTAGAGCTTAGCAATTAACAACTGACCTCCAGAGTCAGAGTATCAGTGTTTGACTTTACCACTTACTGCATGACCTTGTACAAATTACTTAATCTCTCTCTGAGCTTCAATTTCTCCTTCTATAAAAGAAAACTATCAAGAGTGTTTACCATAGATTGTTCTGATGATAAGAGTTTCTAGATATATAGTGCTTCAAAAAGTGCCTGATACAGGTTTAGCACTCAATAACTGTCAGTAGTTATTAATTTGTAGACTTATCCAGGTTTGTGTTTTTGCATTCTACATTCTCTAGTGTTCTCTGCTCTTAGAAGACTTTATCATTGTAAGTAGCTTCAATTATTTAGGCTCATTTGATTTGATGTTTTGCAAATTAAGCATGAGGAAATGGATTGCTATTCACTTTGTTCCCTTTGGAGTATTCATATAAACCATATCATAATAACAATTGCTCTTTGTCCAGATCAGAATACATTAAGCATTTCTATGTTACAGTGTTATATCCATTACAGTTCATCTGTGAAACCTGACTGATGTGGCCTCACATTTCTGGGTAAAGAACATAATATTTTATGAAGTCAATAGCCATTTCTTTGATGTATATAATTATGCCTTAGATGCTATAATTCTTGCTATCAGTTTAATAAAGTTGCTCTTTAGGAGGCAAAGGGAAAAAATCTGACTGTAATTCAGAAATGAAAGGCTGACTTTAAGAATAATATTCATTAAAATAGTCCTATTTTTGGTAGATTAAGGAAATATTTTTTGAGTAATAAATGTTTATATATGCTTTTTATAGTGTTTTTTCTCTTCTACTTTTATTTTTTGGTCATTTTATATGTACTGTACATAGTATGTGTTCAGTGTTTTGGGATAAGCCAATCTCTTCACTCTAATGAGGTCTGACTTTTATACTCAGGGCAGATGGATTCCCATCTTCACCTTCACTACCCTGGTCTTGGACAAGTGATTAGAAGTTAGGAATGAGTTACATAGAGCTCATATCCAGTAAAGCTTACCTCATAATATATTCAGTGCTCAAATTCAGAAAATTGCCATGGGAGAAGGGAGAATATAGAGCATTTACCTCATTGCCCTTATAGTTTTCAGAGCATTTTCACAAATATCTCAGTAGAGGGGTAGGAAAAAATGTGAAATTGGGGAGACAGATAGAAGGGAAGAGGGCTGGAGAGGGATTGACAGGTGGGGAAGAAAGTTCTCAGCCTCATTATCTATCATCTGGAAATCCTCCTGCAATTTTACTGTTTCCATAGAAGAGATATGATCAGACTCTGGGAATAGGCCTCCTTCAACCACTGTGGACAACTCAGAAAAATAAGGAACTTCTGAACTTAGTACAAAAGATCTTTAAGATCCTTATACTCTTACCTTTTTCAACACCCCAGTTATACCCCATAGTCCCTCACACCTCCCAGTCTTCACTCCTTGACTTTATCCTCCATCCTTTCCCCCAGATTTCATATTCCTTATGTCTCTCCCAGTCCCTTCCTTTCTTCTGCCACTCACTTCTCTGACCTGCTACTAAGGGAACTGTGATCCCTGCTTATTAATAGCTGCCAAAGCAGCAGGGTGAAGGCCTATCTATATGATGCGTAGAGGTCAAAATATGAATTTTCATGGAGAAAAATTGCTGATAAATCAGTAAATGAGCATGAAGTGTTGTCACTTAGTTATTAGAACTGTAAAAATAAGAAGTCTGTCCATTTCCCTCCATACCATTTCCTTTCCACAGTTTGTCTCCTTTCTCACTTACTGCTTATCAGCAATGCCTCCCTAGGTTAGTTTACTTCCACTTTTATCCTTCCTTTCCAGAGTTCACCTGGCTTTTCCTGTGCGTATAGTCACAGCATGCAAGTATACTTTTACATCAATCAAACTAATGAAAAAGTCAAATAATTTTATCATCTTTGATTCGTAAGAAATAGAAAGTCAGGTGGTCCATTTTCAGAATATGGCCTTAACTGGATCCAGTGGTAGCCATTTTTTAATTACAGTCCTTCTGTTTGCCTGCCCCAAGTTTAAAATTATCTGATTGTTTAGATTGTACTACTGAGTTCTTCAATCAGGGTGAAGGGCAGCGCTGCCTTAGGAATATAAGCAGGATGACTGCCCAATCAGGCCACCTACTAGCCAGGTTCTTGGTAGCATGCCCTTCTGGCACGAGTAAAGTTTGTCTTGCCCACCCACTTTCAAGCACGGGGTTTGATCTCTTGTGGCACCTTGGTATTTCTAACCGATTGATGAAGCTCTCCGATCAGTTCAATTGAATCTGTAAGTTGGCAGAGAAGCTGCGACATTTATTTCATGATGAACATGTAAAGCACATGATGCAGAGCACCTCACTCATAGTATGACACAGATCTTCTGCAAAAATGGGAGACATGGCTCTCCTTTCAGAATGTTCTTCTGGTGACTCCATAAAATTGAACATAAATAATTGGAAACATTTAACAAGCAAAATATCAACAAATGCAGTTGATTTTGTTATAAGTTACCCTACACAGTGAGACCGTGGGGTGCAAGGGGGGCAATAGATAGTTGTCAGATGAGTCCCAGTTAGACTGTGCAGATACATTATGTAAAATCATGCGAGTGAATGAATTTAGAGGGGCCAAAAAAAAAAAAAAAAAAGAGAGAGAGAGATTATGACTGAAGCAGGTGCCCTCCCCAAAATCAATGGGTAAATTCAGATTTGTAATCAACACCCTTTAGTGATTAGTCACTATTCTAGGCTTATGTTTACATATGATATTCATGAAATTATCACAATAGCTTTGTGATAATACTAATACTCAGAAGGATTATGCAAGTAGATCAAAGTTACACAGCTGGAAATTGATTGCTGGATTCTAATGCTTGATTTCTGGCTCTGAATCCATTTCCTTTTTGATTGTACTCTGAAAAGTAAGGGAAACCTGGGAAAGAAACAGAAAGAGACTCTTGAAAAGTGGAAAGGACAACTCAGTTAAGGATCAAACAATCTGAGAGGGAATCATTAGATTTAGCTAAGTAACATGGTAAAGATTTCTTTTTACATTTTAAAAGTTTTTAATTAATACACAAAAGCATAAAAGATACATATTAATGGCTAATGCATTACATAATGTTTAAGTCAGGTTTAAGTATTTCCTCAAGATCATTTTTTCAGTGAAAACTTTAAAGTCCTTTCTTCCAAACTTTTGAAATATTTAGTACATTATTAGTATCTGTAGTAACCATGCAATAGCACCCCAGAGTTTTTTTCTATTCCATTGTAACTTAGTGCCCATTGATTCACCTTCTCTTCCCCTCTGCACTTTCCACAGCTTCTGGCAACCACCATTTTACTCTCAACTTCTACGAAACCAGTATTTTTAGATTCTGTATATGAATGAGATTATATGGTAGCTATCTTTTGTTCCTGGCTTATTTTGCCTTGTGTAATGATCTCCAGTTCCACCCATGTTAGAGCAAATGATAGAACTTAATTCTTTTTTATGACTGAATAATATTTCATTGTATATATGTACCACATTTACTTTCTTCATCTATTGATGGTTAGGCTGTTTCTGTTCCTTGGCTCTTGCTACTAGTGTTGTAATGAACACAGGAGTGAAGATGTCTGTCTCTTTTCTTTTGGTACCAGGGATTGAACCCAGGGATGCTTAACACCAAGTCACATCCCCAGCCCCCCTTTTTTATATATATGTTTTATTAGAGACAGGGTCTCACTGAGTTACTTAGCTCCTCACTAAGTTGCTGAGGCTGGGTTTCAACTTGGAATCCTGCCTCAGCCTCCCCAGTTGCTGGGATTACAGGTGTGAGCCACTGCACCAGGCACAGGTGTCTCTTTGATATTACTGATTTCAATTTCCTATGTATATATACCTAGTAGTATATACCTAGTAGTAGTAGTATTGCTGTGTCGTACAGTAGTTCTATTTTTAATTGTTGTGTTCTTTGTTAGAATTGCCCCCCCTTCCATACTGGGGATTTAACCCAGGGCACTTTACCATAAGCTGCATTCCCAGCCCTTTTAATTGTTATTTGAGACAGGGTTACACAAGGTTGTTTAGGGCCTCACTAAGTTGCTAAGGCTCAATTCAATCTTGTGATCCTCCTGCCTCAGCCTCCGGAGTTGCTGGGATTACAGGCATAGGCCACTTTGCCTGACTCTATACTATTTTCCATAATGGCTGTACTAATTTACACACCAACTATGTGCAAGTATTCCATTTTCTCCACATCCTTGCTAGCATATATCTTTCATCTTTTTGATAATAGCATTCTAACTAATAGATCATTGTGGTTTTGCTTTGCATTTCCCTGATGATTAGTGATATTGAGGATTTTCTTTTTCGCGTACCTGTTGGTCAGGCATATGTCTTCTTTTGAGAAATGTCTACATACAGCTATTGCCAATTTTGATAGGATTATTTGCTTTGTTTGTTTTGCTATTGTTTTGAATTCTTTCATATATTACAGATATCAACCCTTGTCAGATGTATATATGGCAGATATTTTCTCCCATTTTATAAGTTGTCTCTGTACTCTCTTGTTTGCTTTGCAGAAACTTTTATCTTAGTAATATCATAGTTTCAAATTTTACATTATATCTCTTAATTCATTTGAGTTGATCTTTATAACTGGTGAGAGATAAGGTTCTAGTTTAATTCTTCTGCATATGGATATACAATTTTCCCAGAACCATTTATTGCAAAGACTGTTCTCCAAAGTGTGTTCTTAACACCTTGTCCAAAATCAGTCAGCTATAGGTGCATGGGTTTACCTCTAGGCCCTCTGACCTGTTCCATTCATTTATGTATCTGTTTTTATGCCAGTATTATTCTTGTTTCAATTACTATAACTTTTTAACATGTTTTGAAGTCAGTATAATGCCTGCTTCTTTTGCTTAAAAATGAGTTTCCTTAAAAATTGGGAAAACATTCAGCCTTTGGATTTTTGGGATTGTTATTTCACTTACTATGATATTCTCCAATTACATCCTTTATTTGCAAATGTCATAATATTATTCTTTTATGGCTGAATAATATTCCATTGTGTTATATACCACAATTTCTTTATCCATTCATCTGTTGAAGGATATCTAGGTTGGTTCCACAATCTAGCTATTGTGAACTGAGCTGCTATAAACATTGATGTGTCTGCATTACTGTAGTGTACAATGCATCAAAATGCAGTGTGTAAAAATAAAAAATAATTTTAAAAAATTGGGTTTGCTTAAAAGGATTTTTGTATGTGATTCCTTATAAATTTTAGATTGTTTTCTCTATTTCTGTGAAGAATATCACAGATTTTGATAGGGGTTGCATTAAATCTGTAAAGTACTATGGACATTTAAATAATATTTATTCTTCCAATCAATGAACACAGGATGTCTTTCCATTTTTTTCTGTCCTCTACAATCTCTTTCATCAATATTTTATGATTTTCATTAAAGAATTCTTCACCATTTTGGTTAAATTATTCCTAGGAGTTTTTGTTTTTGTAGCTATTCACAAGTTGGATTTCTTCCTTGGTTCTATTTCAGATAATTCACTATTGGCATAAACTATGTTACTGATTTTTTATTACTTTTATAATCTGCAACTTTGCTGAATTCATTTCCTAGTTCTAATTCATTTTTAGTGGAATTTGAGGGGTTTCTTATATATGAAATCATGTCATATGAAAGCAGTGGCAATTTGACTTCTTCCTTTCTAATTTGGATGTCATTTATTTCTTTCTCTTTCCTAAGTACTCTGTCTAGAACTTCTATCACTGTGTTGAATTGAAGTGGTGAAAGTGGACTTCTTATTTGATCCAGATCTCAGATTTTCCCATTCAATATAATGTAAACTATTTTCTAATTAAAATGATATTTATTATGTTGTAACTTCCTTGAATACTTAATTTGTTTAGTGCTGCTATCATGACTGTTAAATTTTATGAATGCTTTTTCTGTACCAATTGATATGATACCATATGACTTTTGTCCTTCATCCTGTTAATGTAGAATATTATGCTTTTGATTTGTATATATGGAGCCATCCTTGATCCCTGGGATAAATCTCCCTTCTTCATGATGAATAATTTTTTAAATGTGTTGTTGAATTTGGCATGCTGTATTTGAGTATTTTTGCATTTATGTCCATCAAGGATGTTGACCTGTAGTTATTTTTTTGTGTTCTATCCTTATTTGGTTTTGGTATCAGGATAATTCTGTCTTTATCAAATGTATTTGGAAGAGTTCCTTCCTCTTCTATTTTTAGAAAAACTTAAGAAGAATTGGTATTAGTTCTTTCAATGTTTGGCAGAATTTAACAGTATAACCATCTGGTCTTGGGCTTTGCTTCAATGGGAGGCTTTTTTCTTTCTTCTTTTTTTTTTTTTTACTAATTCATTCTTGTTACTTGTGAATTGTCTGTGTCTGTTCAGTTTTTCTATTTCTTCATGATTCAGACTTGGTAAGGCATAAGTGTCTAGGAATTTGTTCATTTCTCCTAGGTTATCAAATTCATTGACATACATATTCATAATCTCTTATGATCTTTTGTGTTTCTGCAGTGTCATCTGTAATGTTTCCCTTTTCACCTGTGGTTTTATTTATTTGGAATGCATATTTCTTAGTCTAGTGAAAGGTTTGTCTATTTTGTTATCTTCTAAAGAACCAACTCTTGTTTTGATCTTTTGTGGTCGTTGTTGTTTAATTTCTATTTCATTTATTTCTTCTCTGACCTTTATTATTTACTTCCTTCTACTAATTTGGGGTTTTATTCATTTTCTAATTCCTTGAAATAATAAGTTGTTTATCTAAGATCTCTCTACTTTTGTGATGTGGGCATTAATTGCTGTAGACTTCCCTATTGTTAATTGCTTAACATATTAATGGTTACTATTATTTTTAATTATTTTTTATTTTCATACTAAAGATATGAATGACTCATTCACCATGTTTGAAATATTAAAACATTCTGAATTAGTTAGTATAATTACTCTTACCAGTAGGTTTATACCTTTCTGTTTTCTTCTTACTCCTTAATGTCTCTTTCAGTTTGAAGAATTTTTAAGCACTTTTTGTAAAACAGGCCTGTTGGCAATGCATTCTTTCACCTTTTTTTGTTGGGGGGGGTCGTGGAAAAATCTTTATTCCTGCTTCATTTCTAAAGGGTAGCTTTTCTGGTTACAGTATTCTCAGTTCACAGTATTTTTTCTTCAATACTGAAAATCTCAGGCCATTCTCTCCTGGCCTATAGTATTTCTTCTGAGAAGTCAGCTGCCAACTGAATTGGGGAACCTCTATGTGTTAGGTGCCATACTTATAGGGATGCCTACTGCTGAGGGGAGTGTGGCCCAGGACTGCTGCAACCAGTCACAAGTAATGCTAGCTGGAAAAGACACCTGATATGTTGGTTGGTGTGTCTTCCCTATGGCACTGGAGCTCTATGCTAGGCTATGTTACCCAAGGTTGGGATAGTGTTGGTGAAGGCAGATTCTTGGTCACCTGGGCTGATGATTGGCTGGTTCATGCCTGTGTCTCATGGCTACAGGTAC
Organism: Sciurus carolinensis; assembly: GCF_902686445.1. NCBI lineage: Eukaryota > Metazoa > Chordata > Mammalia > Rodentia > Sciuridae > Sciurus > Sciurus carolinensis. The sequence continues at coordinate 94,036,939 of NC_062232.1, forward strand.
CTTCACAGTCTCAGATACTCTGGGACCCAAAATACAACTGGTCATGATGCGAACTGAAACACTAGTCTGTCCTATTGTTGCATGGGTCTCTGCCTGGTGCCAGGGTTCTAAAGCCCATCTGTGAATGCTGGCCTAGTGATAGATGTGCTGCCTGAGATTAGGGTAACTGTGGAGGAGACAGTCCCTTGACCATCAAAGTGATGCCAAGCTGGGTAGTCTGAGTCTCACAATGTCAGGGATCTGCATATTTGAGAAGGAGGGTGGGTGTTCACCAGGTCCACTCCTAACCTGAAACTGGTATGGCAGAAATTTGGGTCCCTCCCACAAGTACACAGATCTCTACCAGATGCCAGATGTAATCTAGGGGCTCTGTTGTGAGCTCTGGCCTGTGTATGAGTCCTTCAAGTTTCTACTGGGTGCTCAGTCTCACTGAAGCAAACCTGGTAGTTGGCTTTGAGACAAAGCCCTGTGCTAGCTTTGGTGCCCTGCTTCCAGCAGTTGGACTCTTGTTCCCTGTGTGATGATGGAGGAGGGGAAATGGAGGCAGTCTATTGCCTCCTGGACTAATGCTGTTTCTGCAGTGTGCAACTCACTCTGCAGGTATTGGCTTGGTGGTAGAGCTCTTCGGGCTTTGACCAACTCTGGGTTTGACTGGCACCTGACCTTGAGTCTAAGATCTGGCCTTTATTCTCTCTCCCTTTCCTAAGTTGGAAGCATCTTTTCATTTTGTTACACTAAAAGCAGACATTGTGTTCTCTCATTTGATTTCCTTAGCTCTTGTGCTGATAGTTTGGTGCATTAACAACTGTTCAACCTGTTTCTGTGGGGAGATCTTGCCAGATGATTTTAGTTGCCATCTTGCTCTGATGGTTATTTTCAGTGAAGGATCCAACTCAAGCAAGCAGGCAGATATGAGCTAGCTCTCACACAGGGAGAAAGCCCTTTGTAAAAACTTCAGAAACATTTCTATATTCTTTGCATTAAGAAGGATTAAACACAAATTATTCAGGCTACAGGTTTTCTTTGGTAGGTTATGATTATTGCCTTTCATTGATAATAATGTGTGCAAATTGAATTCACAGTAATGTGATTTCTATTTGTAATGTACATTGCCTTTGCATTCTGACAACTTGAGGTCTATCACCAAGGAAGAAGGAAAATAATTAGCAATCAGCAGTGGGAGTTTAATATTTAATTCTCCAGCTGTTGTGAAAATGTTTTTTGCATGTAGATTCAATTAGACATAAGTAAGGATTCAGAATAATACATCTATGTTATAGAGCTTTTGAACATGCACTGCAGGTAGAAATTGATAGGCTTTTTAAAAATAGTTCTTGCCACTATTTAAAGAGAATGCAGACATCAAAACTCTTTCAAACAAAGTATCTAATATTGACAAGAAAACTTAAAGGAAAACACATGGTGACAGTAGAACCATAGAATATATGGAATTTACAGCGTCTCAATTGAGAAGACAATAACAAAAGAAACATTTCAATTTGACTCTGTACAATGTAAAAATAAACATGTACAATTTAAATAACTTTCCACCTAAATGAACAACAAATAAAATTCAAAGGCAAATGAAAATTTAGGGTAAATATTTTGCAAAAGTATGGCAAAGAAAGAGCCAATGCATTAAAATGTAAAGGAAATTGCAAACCAGTGTAAAAAGTAGGCAAAAAAAACATCCAAACAGAAATTGAGATGAAAGGAAAGATCACAACAAATTTAAATTCAAATAAATGTGCCAAAAGGTTTATCTTATAGGTAAAAAAATGTGTGTGGAAAAAATGTGCCATGAGTTTGTTTCAATCTTTCCCTTCCCCCAGTTTAGACACATAAAAATGGTAATAAAAATAGACTAGGAAGGCATAGTAATAATCAAAAAGATAATCTAATCGTGGACCAGAATTAGAATGGAAATATGCTTGTAGTGAAGCCACAGGAGTATTGAGTTCCAGTTTAGATTTGACACGTCCTAAAACTTGACTTCAATTGAATGTAAGTGTCCAGATCCTTGCTTGTATTGAAAGAGAGAGCTAAATTCACAGGAAGAATTCAGAAGCTGTGGTGGGGATCCTCCTACCCCCTGCCATACCCTGTCATCACAGAAGGAAGATGAGAAGAGGGTAGGACACTGCCTGGACTGCGAGGCCAACCCTTGGGCTCTAGCTCTTTTTCTGTCTTAGCTCCCAGGGATATCTATCCCAACCCCCTCCATCAAGGAGTGAAAAGGAAGTTCCAGCTCTAAGTGTTCCTGAGATTACTCTTTCTCATTCTTTCCATGCTCACACATATACTAAAAGTCAGAGTATTCTGAAAATTTCTTGGGTCCAGAGTAAGCATGCCAGCAGAAATCCATGTGCCATATTTATACATATTTAAAAATTGCAATTTTAAGGAATTTGATCACTTGGATAGAAGGATCCTCTTGATCAAAAAATTCCTCTAGTGCAGAGACAAGTAAGTGCCTGCAAATAAAGAATGAAGATTAAATTAAGGATTTGGGGTAGAAGATGGCAGAGCTAGGCAGCAACCCTAAACCCCTCCATGGCCCAGAAAGGGAGTAGTGAAAGAACAATTGACCAAAGAAGTGGATGACAGAGTATATAAAACTCACTATTAGACAGGTTGAGATTGTAGGGACTTGTAGTTTGGTTATCATAGCAGAAAATAAGGGTAGAACTACTTGATCCCAAAACCTTGACAAGGGTGGATTAGGGGGAAGGAGTAACAAAGAAAGAGAGGAAAAGCCTATAAGTTGATTTCCTTAACAACAGCTGGAGAGAAAAGCAGACCAAGTTAAAACAGGATAGGAACAGCAAAGACAGTGAAGAAAAGCACTCAGTTTAGCACAAATTGTGGATGGAAAGGTATTCTTGGCAGGACAGTCATTTTGTGGAGTCCACAGATAGCCAACCTCCCTTAGCAGAAATAAAATCAACACTTCTCCCCACCTTCAGATAGTAACAAATAAAACAGAGGGAATACCTCTGAAACAGGTTGTCTCAGCAATACACCTAGAAGAAACTTTTAAAGGAATTGCTGCTAGGTTAAAAAGTTACTAACCATGGACAGGGGAAGTAGAGTGGAGCTTACCTGAGAGCAAATAACCCCCAGGAAGTATTAATCCCAACTCATGCTCTCCACTGTCTCTACAGGAGCTCACACAAAGACAGGCCAACTGAAATCCTACCCCCTCACAATGACAGTAAAACCTTGGTAAACTGCACCAACCAGGGCAGAGGTTTCTGCATCATAGACAGCCCACAGAAAGCCTGTGCCCGCAAGCCCTGCAGTTGTAGACAGTCACCAAGTGTGTAGATAGAACCACTCTGTAGATGTCCCAGTAGAGGGGAGCAGATACCAATGAGTCAGTGGAAGCTCAAATGCTGGTGGGCTAACCACACTCTATCCCAGTCACAAGGAAAGTACCCCAAGTGATTTATATCACTCTGGGTGGAGGCTTCTGTACCACAGACCATCCACAGAGAGTCAACAGTCATAGGTTTCTATTTGCAGTCACCATGTTCTATGCCACTTTAAAGAAGGCCCTATGGAGGGAAGTGGCTGCACAGCATCCCACAGTCAGTGACAGTCCAGATCCCTGCATCATGTGCCACCACACCAATAAAAACATCCAGCAAGGCAGCACAGCACTCAAAGCATGCACACATGCCCTCTGAGCTGATGTACAAGATGGGCTGGCAAGAAATTCATAGCAACCGGGAGAGTAGCTCCTGTGCCCCAGCACCTCTAGGAGGATCCCCAGCTATGAATCCCAGAATTGCCAGTTAACTCAATTCTTATTCAGATGCACAGAGTAGCAGAAAAAGATTCCTGAGAAACTTATCCATATATAATAGCATAAGTAGTGTGCACTACAAAGGGACTTACAGAAGAGCACCACACATCAGTCACCAACCAGAATGCCCATAGATTCACTGATCTGTGACCTATACACTTCAGAGAGGGCAGAAGACCTACACCTATGTTGCCTGCCCCCATGGTTCACCCAGAGCCATATCAAACTGACTACAATACCCCTTCTTTAGATCATCACACCTGCACTCTCTGAAATATGCATGGGATGGCTCACATTGGATTCGACAGGACCAGATACACAGAGCGTTTCTTTAGGTGGACACATGAAACTACACCACTAAGAGGGAATAACTGGGCTGCTATGTCACAGACAATTAAGAACCATTTCCTCTGACTCAACAGAAAGCTAGTAGATACCTAGACATACTGAAGATCACAGGGGAGCCTCCTAGAATTGTATTAGAGGTGAACTGGTGTGATCACTATTTCCACACCAAGGAAAACATACAGGTAAAGCTGAAGATGGTAGGCATCTTCTAAAGGTTTCAAATCCTGATGAAATCCAAATCAAGAAGATTTAATAAGAAAATTTCTCCACCTAAGCATGGATTATTATAAGTAACTCTAATGTCAATTTTGATCTTATGTGTTACTTTTTATACTGATTAATAATGGTTCCCTTACTGTTTCATATTGTGCCCTCAACCCATTTATTGTATTCTTCTAATGTTTCAAGTGTTAACTGGGATCATTCTTTCTCTTTTTATTTTCCTAGCTCAAATTTACACTTGTTTCTCTTAGTCCCTCTTTCCCTCTTACATTACCTGCTCCTGCCTCAAATCGCCCCCACCATCTTTTTGTTCTTTTAGCTTGGCTTGTAGTATTCTTTATTCCCCATTTTTTCTTTCCTTCCTTTTTCAGTCCCTATATAGTGTAGTAGCAATTTTACTATCTTCACTAATTCATATTTGAATCTATTCCAGAACATCACTGTTTTATAACTGGATTATACAAACTATGGAGAATATTTTCAACAAGTTTTTCCCCCTCAGGTTTATTATGACATGACTTTGCTCTGAGTGCCTGTGGTTAATAGGATTTAGTATCTTCTCTCAAAGTGGTGCTGATACTGGGAACATTGAATAAGATATCTATACCTGAGGATTTAAGAGAAAGAAGCTCACTAAACAGTCCCTTGCACAAAAGTAGAAAAGATAATCAATCTGGCAAATGGGTAGACATACAAACAATATGAAAAAACAAGGGAACAAACCATCCCCAAACATCCCATAACACTTCAACAACTGATCCCATTGACACCACAGTACAGAAAATGTTGTTGAAAAATATAGAAAAAGTTTATAATTAAAATGTTCAGTGAGATAAAAGGAGATGTAAGGAATGAACTGAAGCAATACAGAAGTAAAAGGTTATTTCATTAAGATAAAGAGATTCTGAAAAAGAACCAAACAGAAATTCTGGAAATGAAAGACTTAATAATCAAGTTCAAAATTTAGTTGAAATAATCACCTATAGATTAGACCACATAGAATACAGATTCTTAGGCTCTGAAGACAAATTATATAATCTTGAAAAAAAGATGACAATAAAGAAAATGTGGAGACCATAACCAGTATATCAAAAAATCTGGGATAACATTAAGAGACCAAATCTAAGAATCACTAGCACAGACAAAATACAAACTAAAGGAACATACAACCTTTACAATGAAATAATATTAGAAAATTTTCCAAACCTTAGGAATGATGAAAATCCAAATACAAGGACCATTTAGAACTCCAAAGAGGCAATATCAAAAAGATCCACTTTAAAACATACTATAGTTACAATGCCTAATATACACAAAAGGGGAGAATTTTAAAAGCTCCAAGAGGAAAATAGCAGGTTATATTTAGAGGTTAGCCAATTAGAATTTCAAATGATTTCTCAGCCTAGACCATAAAAATCAGGAAGTTATACCTGATCTTAAATAATACTACAGAGCTATAGTAATAAAATTGCATGGTATTGACATCAAAACAGACATAAGATCAATGAAACAGAATAGAAACACAAAGACAAACCCACATGCTTAATAGCCATATGATACTTGAAAAAGGTGCCAAAAGCATATATTGGAGAAAAGATAGCATTTCAAATGAATGGTGCTGGGAAAACTGGATATTGGTATATTGATCAATGAAACTAGATCCTTATTTTCACCTTGCACAAAATTCAACTCAAAGTGGATCCAAGACCTAGGAATTTGATCAAAAGCTTTGAAACTATTTTAAGAAAATAAAGGTCAACTTTCCAACATGTTGGCACAGGTACTGACTTCCTTAACAAGATGCCCAAAGCTAAAGAAATTAAACAAGGAATCAATAGGTTGAATGATATCAAATTAAAAAACTTCTGTACATCAAGGAAACAAGAACATAGAGAAACTACAGAATGGGAGAAGGTATTTATCAGCTGCTCATCTGACAGGGGATTAATATCCAAAATAAATAAAGAACTCAAAATCTTAACACCAAAAAAGCAAATAACCCAACTGATAAGTGGGCAAAAGAACTAACAGGCATTTCTCAAAAGAAGAAATGCAAATGACTACAAAGATATGAAAAATGATCAACATCCCTAGCAATCAGGGAAATGTAAATCAAAATGGAGATTTCATCTCATTCTGGTTAGAATGTCAATCATCAAGAATATAAATAATAGGGCTGGGGTTGTAGCTCAGTGGTAGAGCACTTGCCTAGCACATGTGAGGCACTGGGTGATCCTCACACCATGTAAAAATAAAAAAAATAAAATCCAAAAAAGAATACAAATAATAATAAAGGTGGCAAGGATGTTGGGTACATTAACATACTGTTGGTGGATGGCAAATTAGTACAACCACTTTGGAAAGCAGTATGGAGATTCCTTAAAAGTATAGGAATGGAACCACCATATGATCCAGCTATCACACTCCTTATTTATCCTAAAGAGCTAAAATCAGCATATTATAGTGGTATAGCCATATCAATGTTTATAGCAGCACAATTAACTATAACCAATTTATAGAACCCAGGTACAGGTCATTTGATGAATGGATTAAGAAAATGTGGTATACATACACAATGTTGTTTTACTCAGTCATAAAGAAGACTAAAATGGAATTTTCTGGTAAATGGATAGAACTGCAGAACATCATGATGTAAAATAAGCCAGACTCAGAGAGTCAAGGGTCAAATATTTTCTCTACTACGTGAAGCTAGACCAAATAAAGGGGGGAGGGAAATAAGGAGTAGGGAATCCCATGAAAATAGAAGGGAGATCAGTGGAGTAGAGAAAAAGGATAGAGGGACAGGGAGGAGGGATGTGAAAAGGGAGGAATGGCAGAATGAAATTGACCAAATTATGGTATGTACATATGAATATACCACAGTGAATTTCACCTTTGTGTTTATCAATAAAGTACAAGTTAAAAATAACTAAAATAAACAGAAAAAATTTCAGTAGAGCAGAGGAAGTGGAACAGGGAGAAGGAGGAGGGAAGGGAAGAAGGAAGTACAGTGGGTTGAAGTGGAGCAAATTATATTCCATGCTTGTATGATTATGTCAAAATGAACCCCAATATCAAGTATAACTATAATGAACTAATAAAAGATTTTAAAAGATCAAATTAAAATATTCAGAAAATGTCCTATTAAGTAAAGTTAAATAAAATAATTTCTATTTCCTGTCTTGATGAATATACCTTCATATTGAAAATCAAAGCACACATATAAAATTGATTTTTCCTGAAAGTTAGTAAAAGGTCCCAAAACTACTAAATTATATTATTATTTTATATAATTGTCCTTCTGCTTATAGTCTGGTGGTGTTTGGATGAGTAATAAAATAAGTACATATGTAATTTATAAGTTGATATTTATTTGTGCCATTAAATCTGTTTTTCTTACCACTATTAGGTTTTTACAATCAAAATTTTGACATATCAGTGTTTTATTTGCAGTTCTGCTCTGAAAGATTAGGAATGAAAATGTTATATTAAAAGTTAACAAAATTTGTGTGTATTGCATATAACTAAATTAAAATAGAAAGGTTTTAAAATTTTTAGAAAGTTGCTTTTCTTCTAAAATGTTCAAGTCAATAAAACTAAAAATCAACTAAAAATCTTTTCAAAATTATTATTAAATTTTAAATTAAATTAAAAATTTTAAACATAACATATTAAACTTGTGTAAAATTAGATTATTCACAAATTTTGAGTTTGATTTGCATTACCAGTCAATGAAAATAATTGGTATTTCATTTCCCCTGTGTCATGCCTAGATGGATATGTGTACAACTTTAGGAATAATATGAATTATTTAATAAAGCAAAATATTCTTTGACCAACATGTTCAACTGCTAGATTTATGAGTATCTCAAGAACACAAGTTGTAACAGAAAGAGAAACAAGAAAGGAATGCTGGACATTATTCGAAATGAAATTATTTTATGCAACACTCTATCACATTCATACATATAGGATTTGACAAGATAGCTTTTCCTACTATTAAAACGATTCTGCCACTCAAGTTCTTCCTATCATCTAAGACAGTGTCCAGCTTTGACTAAGCAGCAGAATAAACCACAAATCTTCATGGTATGTGTTAGTTTTGATCCTTCAAGAAGCAGATACCAAAACAGGATTAGACGTGAAAGGGATTTATTGGGGGAAATGCCTATGAAGGACAAAGGGAAGGCGCCAGGACTAGACACCGAAAGGCTTCAGATGACAGTGTGGGTCTGACCCCTTTAGAAAGAAAGGGCAAATGAAAGAGTAATAAAGAAAAGTCTCAGACAGTAGTGCATTTCTAAGAAAGCATTAGCCACATCAGTGAATATTCTTTGACCAAAGTTGTTAGAGTAGATCCCTGTCCTGCAGGAATAGGCTTGCACATGTTTTTCTACATGTATGGTGGCAGAACTTTGCAACCATAACTAATCTTTCTGTTTATAGAAAAGCAACAATGAGAACGACATAGGTATAGGCATACTGTGCAGTAAAATACTAATTCATTCAATCTGCTAATGATACCAATGCACCACACTCTTAACAAAGGAATCCTAACAATAAGTGCATAATAAAACCTTAACAGCATGCCATTGAACTGTGCTCCTCTATTTTCTGGTCAACGAACTGCCCACCAAGAATTATGCTGCTTAAGTCTCCTGCTCCACAGTGCTTAGCTGACCAGTAGCGCCAGTTCTGGGTCCACTGCCATGTTTGTGTCAAGGTCACACTCTCCCCTACTCATATATATCATATGGAAGTTCAAATTGTTAAGATGTCAGTTGTCCAAAAATTGACCTACATATTCAATTCAATGTTAATCAAAATCTCAGCAGGCTTTTTCTGCAGACATTGGCAAAATGATTCTAAAATTCATATTATAATGTGAATACTTAGAGTAGCCAAAACAATTTCTAAAGAGAAGAGAAGTTGGAGGACCTGTTTCCAAGATTCATTATAAAACTGTAGCAATAAAGGTAGTGTGGTATTGGTGTGAAGACAGAACTGAATGAAGAGTCCAGAAATAGATCCACACATATACATAAATGCATATGGTGTGAATGTGTCCCCCCTCTTCTCATTTATTTATTTTTTTGCTTTTTAAAAAAATTGATAATAAAAACTGTGTGGTTTATGGTATGCAACATGACATATGTTGATAAATACATATATAGATTAATACCTGTATACATTGTTAAATGACAAACTGAGTTGATTAATAGACCCATTACATCACACACCTATCCTTTTTTAATGGTGAGTACACTTAAAATCCAGTTTCTTAGTAATTTTCAAGCATACAATATATGTTATTAACTATAGTCACCATATTTTACAATAGATCTCTTGAACTTATTCCTCTTATCTAAATAAAATGTTTATCCTTTGAGAAGTATCTCGCCAATTCCCCTGCCCTCTCAGGCTCTGGTAAACCCTATTTTACTGTCTGCGTCTATGAGTTCAACTTTTTAGACTCCATATATAATGAAATCATAAAGTATTTGACTTTCTGTGCTTGGATTATTTATTAAAATTTGTATATTGAAATCGAATTATCAATGGATGGCATTAAGAGAGGGAGTCTATGGGATTTAAATATGTTGTTAGGGTAGAGCCCTCATAAATGAGTGCCCATTTATGGCACTGAAAACAAGTCTGAAGGAAAACTCTCTCCTCTCTTGCACATAAGGACACAATGTAAAAGTACTGTCTATGAACCAGAACATGTACCTTCACCAGACATAAATCTAGCAATGTCTTGAACTTCCCACCCTCCAGAACTGTGATAAAATAAATTTCAGTTGTTTGTTTATAAATCACCTAGTTTATGGTATTCTGTTATAGCAACCTGAGCAGACAAAGATAGTAAAATGATTTTCAACAATAGTGCAATGACCATTCATTGAGCAAAGGAGAGTGTTTTCAACAAATGGGGCTGGAGCATTCAGATATCCATATACATAATTAAATTTCAGAACTGAGGATATAGCTCAGTCATAGAACATGTGCTTAATATGCAAAGACCCTGGGTTCAACCAACAGTACCAAAACAAAAAAAAAACAACTGAATAAATACATATAAATCCATACTTTGTAATATATTTAAAATTTTATTCAAAATAGATGGGTAGACAAACAATATGGAAAAAACAAGGGAACAAACCATTCCAAACAAAATAGATCTTAGACCTAAATGTAAGATTTCTGAGAGAAAGGGGTGGTAAGTCACAATTTGTAGGCTACATCAAGCAGGCCACCTCTTTTTATACACAAAGATTTATTGGAACAACTTCATGCCTATTCATTCTGTATTGGTTTTGGCTGCTTTTGCGTCACAAAGGCAGAGTTGAATAACTGAGACTCTATATGGTCTTCAAAGTTTAAACTGTTCACTCTTTGGTGCCTTAGTTAATTCATTTTCAGATCTCTTTAGTTCATGATTCTTCTAATAGTTTGGAAGGAAATACAGTTTAGTATTCTTTAGTAGTTACCTTTAAAAATTTCAGATGCATATTTAATGGAATCTAAAGTTAGTCATCATTTCTATGTTTTTCTGAACATTCCAAGGACTTAAAATGTTTTAACTCTGATCACTCCTTTTCTATCTTACATGTGCTACTACCATAGTTTTTTACTTCCCTAATAATATCTTTTTTTGAACAATTAACATTTATATGCATTTTTGCACATTCTCATTCTTTTCTCATCTATTTGTGTGTGTGTGTGTGGTGTGTGTATGTGTCTGTTAAACCTTTCTTTTGAGATAACTTTCCTTCTTCCTTAAGTACATCCTTTAAAATTAGTTCAGTGAGGATCTGTTGTATGTAATTATTTTCTAGAAAAGTAATTTTGAATGAAAACTGATTTTAGTGTCACATTATAAATCAAGAGATTCTTTCAGCATTTGAAGTTATTGTTATGTTCTCATGTGTTCCATTATTCTGGAAAATTCTACTGTCTAGTGTTCTGTCCTTTAAAGGTATTTGACTTTTCTATTTATAATGTGTGCATGTGTGTGTGTTCTGCAGTTCCACTTTGACATGCCAGATGTGGAATTCTTTAAAATATCCTGCTTGTGACTTATTCTCTTTCCTCAACCTGAAGTTTGAGTCTTTACATCTTTGACTTTTGTCTCCGCCCCATTCTCTTAATTCTCTTTTGCAGGACTTCTACCATATGGTTATTGGACCTTCTCATTCTATTTCCATGTCTCTAAGATTCTTTTAATATTTTCCATCTCAGTATTTTTCTGAGTTATTTTCTTTGTGTGTGGGAGTTAATCTCTTCATCTCTATCTTCTAGCTTCCAGATCTTCCCTGTTATTTAATGTGTTTATGGAAACTTAATATTTTTGCTCACTTTTTATCATTCCTCAAAGTTTTATTTGGTTTTAAAATATATATAGCCTTTACAAAATAATGTCAGCTGGGGATATGGCATGTGTCCAGCATGCATTAGGCCCTGGGTTTGATCCTCAGCACAGCAACATATATATATGATTTTAAAATAATGACATTTTTCATTTTTCTTGCTTACAGATTGATTATATTAGTTATTCTTTTTTATAATATATTATTTTTCATGACAAATATCAAAAGCCATGCAAATGTCAATCAATAGGCTCATGATACACAAAACATGGTATATTTGCAATACTCTGTAACAGTGAAAATGAATAAGAATTGCATATAGCAAATTGGATGAGTATATATTGTACTTCTTTTATTATTATCTTTTGTATCGGGATTGAACCCAGGGGAACTTAACCATTGTGCCATATCCCAATCTCTTTTTATTTTTTTTATTTTGAGACAAGTTGCTAAGTTACTTAGGGCCTTATTAAGTTGCTGAGGTTGGCTTCAATTTGCACTCCTTCTGCCTCAGCCTCCTGAGCTGTTGGGATTACAGGCATGTTCACTTTATCTCCCACCTCACTGTGGTGGCTGATTTGATCGTGTGTGTTATAATTTGGGATGATGTCATATGCGTGGGACTTTATCTGCAGAACTCCAGGGATGGTTCATGGTTCATTCTTCCAAAGAAATTTTCATTTGCTTCTGCTACTCACATCAGAGTGTTTCCAACTTAGGAATACCTTAAGTTAATTTCTAAACTTAGGCTTTTCAGGACTATGCAAAAGTATAAATTCAACCAAACCTGTGTTAAAGGCTTGTGATTATAATTTCTCAGGGGAAATATTTTTTCATCAAGAGGGGATGAGAGAAGAATGGAGGAACTTTAAATTACAGAGAGAAATGAGAGGGAGGGGGTATGAAAATGGTGGAATGAGACAGACATCATTACCCTATGTACATGTATGATTACACAAATGGTGTGAATCTCCATAATGTACAACCATAGAAACGAAATGATGTATCCCATTTGTGTACAATGAATCAAAATACAGTCTGTAAAAATAAAAATAATTAAATAATTAAAAAAGAGGCCAACTTGAAACAAATAGGTATTCTTTTCATCTTTTTGCTAAAAGTAGATTTTTTCCCATTCCCCCATTTCACTAAAGTGTGAAACTTATGAAATTCCCAGTTTTATGTGGTGTCTCAACTTCCATTTTCGACTCTATACAAGATTTTTCTGTTTTCTTTGTTTGACTACTAAACCAAGCATCTCTATTTAAAAAATTTTTGTTATTAATTGCCAAATTTTTAAATTTTAACTTATGTATAATAATTTTATATATTTATGAATACTATGTGATATTTTAATACATATAGCTTGTGGAATGACCAAGTAAGGCTATTTGGCAAACCCATAATCTCAAAAATTATCATTTCTTTGTGGTGAGAAGAGTTAAAATCTTCTATCTTAGCTTTTTTAAAAAAATGTACATTACTATTAACTATATGACTTGACTGTGTAATAAAACACCATAATTATGCCCTATCTAAATGTAGCTTTGTAACAATTGACCAATCTTTCCTCTTCCACTCCACACTCCAGCCTCTGGTAACCACCATAGTACTCTACTTCTATCACTCAAGTTATTTTTGATAGTATATCTCTTCAGAGTAACTGTAACTTCATAATCAGTTTGTCCCTCTGATTTCCAACTCTCTCTCCTGTCTCTCTCTCTCTCTCTCCCTTCCCACCCCTTCTCTGACTCACTCTCTCTTTCTCTTTTTCCCCTGTATTTCTCCCTCTCCTCTTGGTTAAAAATTTGCTTGCTTCTTTGGAATTTTATATTGAATATTTTTAACTTTGTTTGATTAGCTATGAATTAATTGCATGGTTAATTTTTTTCCAGACTTTCTTGATGCTTTTAATTGATATTTTTGAGTTGTCCATTCTTTAATTTCTAGGAAAAGAAATTCACATGCATGATCTTTTAAAATAAGAAAGTCATAAAATTAATTAACAGCATATAAGTAGGGCTTATAACTTACATAAATCTTTTCTTTGACTGCAGTCTCATTGTAATAACATATGACAGTGGTGGAGAACCTGAAACTTTTTCAAAGTACTTTAATATCTATTTAATTTCATCCTCTCAAAATACCTGTAAGGTTGAACATCTGTAGTTATTCACATTTTACAGAAAAAGAAACAGTGGCTCAAAGAGGTGAACTTATTTGCCAAAGCTCATGTATTCATTAGCAAGAGCACTTGTAGGAACACTATTAGACTTTAAGACCAATGCATTCTTCACTATTATTTTTTGCAAAGTGTGATATTTGTCTTTTTGAGAAAACCCTTCTCTGACAAAAGAAATATAGAGGTCTATAGCATAAATCTTCTTCCTATTAGAAAGCACATTTTGGAACCAAAATTTTATCCATTTAGATTGGTATATAAAAAAGAAACTATGCAAGACGACCTGGTGACAATTTCCTTTGGCTTATAAGTCTTAACTGTTTGTTGACACTTCTCTGTGGCATGCATTATGTCATATCCTCCATTAGCAACTGTCCTTCTGTCCCTAAGAACTTTCATCACCAAAATCACTAGGGGTTAGCCTTGTGGCCCCTGCTATTCAACATGCAAAGGCATCTTTTGGCCCACCTCTATCATAGTGACATTCTGCATGGCGTGACCTGCAGATGGGTACTAATTGAATATAATCCAGAAGGAATGATGTTTCTTTTTCATCTGAAAATTAACCTCAATGGAAGTTAAATTGATGCAAACACAGCTGGGAAAGACCAAAGGTTTTTGTTTTTTCAGGTAAATAGAATGAGTTGGTTTCAATCTAAACAAACCTATGTTGGTGGCCTCTATAAGCTTATTTGCTTGAAAATTGTCAGTGTGTCTTGCCAGTGCTTGCAGGAAACATTAGAACTGAATCCTTCCTTTAAAAATGTCTGAAATGTCACCTGAGGGTGAGACCTAGGAGGGAGAACTTGGGACAGTTGCAGGGAAGAAGAGAACAAAGGCTAAGCTAGCTAGAATGTGTGTGTGTGTGTGTGTGTGTGGAGTGTGTGTGTGTGTGTGTGGTGTGTGTGTTAAGTTACTGAACTGGGATTAGGGGTAAAAGTTTTGGAAAGTAAATTTATTTTTAATTGAAAAGCTACTGATAGGTAAAACTAGCAAATATGAATCATGTTCCCATGGGGATTTAGGACATTTGTTCTATGAACGTTGAATACTGAATTTTGGAGCAAAGCTAATCATGTGTGCAATAATCACTCAGTATATAACTAGTAACAACAACTACTATAACAAGTAAATGAGCAGTTACTATGCAATGGGCAGTGCTCTAAGCCCTTTACATGTATTAACTAAATGAATTTTCAGAATAACTATTAGTTAATACTGGTATTCATATTTCACAGAACAAACTAAGTCTCAGATAGATTAAGAAACTTGTCAAGATTACAAACTCAGTAGAGAAAGCTAAGATTCAGACCTGTATACCTGACTTCTGTGCTCATTGCAATCTCCATGTCTCTAGAAATCTTCCCTAAAATGTATTATCCTTATTTTTACAGAAAACTCCTGCTGCTTCTTGGGATAGAGGTCTTATAATGCCCAAATTATGGAGACTAGCATGAAAATGGTCTAGGGAATGATTAGGAAGCACACTAACCAAAAAGAAAGTTTTCACATTTCAGATAAAAGTGAAAGAAGGATGCTGAAAAGAATTAATAATTCCTGATCTGGGGGATTACTCATGTGCATTAAGAGGCTGATGTAAATATCTCAATGTGATTAAACTTTATCTGCTGTTCTTCCAAAAAATGGAAACAAAGTGCACTTTTCCTGTGCAAGGCTCTGAATTCAGGAAATTCTTTCATCATGTAAGACTTTCTTTTGGTCCTTTGTTCAGCAAATATTCAGAATACCTATATGTTCCAGGCAATATACTAGGCCCTGAAAATACATTGATGAGCATAGATGGACATGTCACATGCTCCCATAGAGTTTGTAGTCAAATAGGGCAGGCAGACAATTAACAATCCATAAACAAATGTATAATTACAAACAGGGGCAGGAGTTATGAGGGGAAAGTATTTGGGACCATAGTAGAGATAGTAACATGGAGACAATATGTTCTCCTCTGGAGAATTAGAAATTATTTCTCTCAGAAACCAGCATTACAAGTATAGGAAGCAACATAGAAAAACCTCATGATCCTTGTTCTTAAGGTCTAGAATGAGAACTAAATGAATCTATATTCATACAAAAAGTATTGCACTCATAATTTTGTGTATTGTTCATTATTTTCAAAGAAAGAAACAGGCTCTGTTAACTTATCATTGGTAAAATAAAGCAAAATGAACCAACTTTATTTTGGTATATGGTCAGGTCACTTCAATTTTTGGTAAGATCCTCAAATTAAGGAAACTTTCTCATGCATCCTTCAAGTTTCAAGTTTCCTCTTTTCTCCTCCCTCTGAGATTTGTACTAAGAATCATTGGATATCTTTTATGTGCCACATATCAGATTTATCCCTTCATAGGCAAACTTCTTGCTTGAGAAATCTCCACTTGTTGCCTCCATTTTCTCACATTCTATCCATCACCATCACATCTCTGAAACTGCCAAAGAATTCTGTTTCTTGCTTCTTCATCATATTTGGTGTCTCTGTAACATTTAGTACTGAGTTGTCCTTCATCTATCATAAACACACACACCCTTTCTCTTTTGACTTCTGTGACACCATTCTTTTCTAGTCTTTCATCTTTTTAATAGTCTATTGTCTTTTTGATGGCATTTTTCTGCTACTCAACATTTTAATGTTGTTGCTTTCCAAGTCATTGTTTTCATTGCTTCTCTTTTTGTTTTACACACATGTCCTCCCTGGGACCACATATTTTTATAGAGTTTGCAGGAATCTCCGGTAGCCTCCTTTCTCCTAAGCTCTTATTACCTAACTGTGCACTAAATATTTCTCCTGATAACCTGCAGACACTTCATATTTAACATATTTGGAAGTGAAATCATTTTCCTTCCCTTCAATTCATTCTCCACTCTGAAGTCACAGTGATCTTTGGAAAATACAGATATGATTGTCATCATGACTCTGCTTGAATGCCTTCAATGGCTTCACTATTGCTACCCTATGTATCTTTAATAATACCAGGGGTTCATCTCCATTCCCTCTTCATGCCAGACACTAGGCAATTCTAAAATATACCTGGATGCTTTGCATGTGCTGTTCTCTTTGCCTGCAGTGACCTTCTCCATTTTCTATTTAAATTATCCCTTTTAAATTAACTGCTATTAATCCAAAAGGAAATAGTTGGTTTATTTTATGGTTTTTGCTTTCATAGTATGCAGTTTATACTTCTCTTGTGACATCTGGACACATAAACATCATATGAATTCAATATGTGGTCATTTTCCATAGGTGATATACTCAAATATAGGAATAGCATCTTATATGTAATGCCCCCAAATAATGTGGTCCTGAAGACATAATTTGATATATAAATGCACTTGCAGACTCCAGGAGATACCAAATATACAAAACATTAGTTAATTGCAATAGAGATTTGAGAATTCTGTTTACTCAGTTATTAACTTAAATATTAACTCATTTTGATGATGAATAAGAATTAACCATAATTATATTGATTATGTTTCACCTTCAAGTCATAGATTATTTATTGTGCTCAATTAATGACTTACAATCTATAATTAATAAAAAAAGGTCATTATTTACAGTGATTTTTGGAGTTTCATGTTTCTTTTGTCTGAACTCTAAAGAAAGGGAAAGTACAGTAAAGCTTTGCTGATTTTTTCAAACTGACTTTAAAAGTTTATTAAGGAGTTAAAAGTCCTAAAAAGTGGAGCGGGGTATTTCCTTAGATTCATGGTAAAGAACAAGTTCTTTTTCTAGGAAAATAAAACACACATGATATTTTTAAAAATTTTATTGGTGTATAATATTATACATAATAGTGGATTTCATTGTGATATGATCATACATGCATTCCTTCCTACCCCTCATCCCTTTCTTCCACATTTGTATCTGGTAGAATTTCTATTACTTTCTCAAGACCCTGATCACCTGTGACTCCATATCCAGGGCCTTCATTCGTCACTTTGTACATATCTTTGTTTTAATGTTTGTGCAATATATTACATCTGTATCTATCATATATATATATATATATACACACACACACACACACATATAATATATATATACACATATATATTCCAATATTAAATTTGTTTTAAGTGAGACTGTGTCTTAGCCTTTATGTATCAACTATTAGATATGGGAACTTGAGATTGGGTCTAGTACATAACAGATGGTGCTCAGACCTCAGGTAGCCATTATCTGAGGAACTCCTTTTAGAAAGGTGAAATTCAGCAAACCCTACTTCTACTTTCCAGCTTCTCATTTACTAGGTCTGAAGTTGTTCCTAGCAATTCACTATTTATAAACTTTCCAAATATTTCATATCTTAGTAAACTCAACTAAGGAGGCATAAACTAACCCTTTGGCAATCAAAATACATGACCAAAAGTCTTCTATTTATCCTACTTACCTTCTAACATGAGAAAATGCCACTGATTTCAATTTTCTCATGTACCATATTTAAATATGTTTTGGTATATTACTGTAATATTCAGATCTTCCTAAATAGTGGTCAGAGAAAATAAGCCACATTCCACAGGAGACAAAGGGTTTACAAATCAACAGGTAACTTGGAAGAATTTGAATGGGGATTTCTCTATATTGAGGGCATATCAAGATTATGAATTAATAATTTTTTTAAGGAGTGAAGATATTGCTTATTTTTGCTTAAGATTTTCTCCCAAATATGTTTCCTATATCAGGAGTTTTCAAATTGCTTAATAAAGCATTAGAACTTCTGATTCCAGCTAGGATGGAGAAAAAGATACCAGATTTACCCTCCTATATGGAGCAACCAAAAACAAACAAATTAAATGCAAAAAAACTAAACACGAAAATATATGAAACCATAGTTTTTAAGACAGTGAACATAAGGCAATGAATGGCAGTAACCCTAGAGAAATGGAAAATGAATGAGGTCAGATCCATGATTGCCCCAACATTCTGTGCTGAGAAACTATCACAGGCATACCACAGGGAGAACTGAGGTGAACAAAGGCAACTTAGTAGAAAAAAGGATAATCTTTTCAACAAAGAGTGATAGAATAATTGTACATCCATATGCAAAGAAGAATTAGCTACAATCCATATCTCACCCCATGCACAAAAAATTAATTCAAAACAGATTGGAGTCCTAAATATACAACCTAAAACTATATAAATTACAGAAGAAAATATAAGATGAAAATTTATGATCTTGGGCAAAAATTTCTTGCTCGTGACATGAAGAGAATGATCAGTAGAAATAATCGAAGGGAATGGGGTTGTAGTTCAGAGCTTATGTGAGCCCTAGATTCCATCCCAAGCACTGCAAAAAAAAAAATGATAAAATGCACTTCATTGAAATTAAATCTTCTCTTTCAAAGACACCATTAAGAAATTGAAAATACTAGCCACAGCTAGGAGAAAATCTTCACTCAGCATATATCTGATAAAGGACTTTCATTCATAGTATATAAGCAATTTGCAAAACTTAATAAGAAAACCACCCAATAGAAGGTGGGCAAAATATTTGAACAAATACTTTGCCAAAGAATATACACAAACAGCCAATAAACACATGAAAAGATGCCTAACACTGTAAGTCATCAAGGAAGTACAAATCAAATTCACAATGGGATAACCTTGAAGCATCTATGAGAATGGCTAAGATTCCAAAGACTGACTATGTCAGATCATGAGGATGTGGATCAAGTGGGACACACTGCTTGTATGTAAAATGTCACAACCACTTTGGAAAACAGTTTGGCGGTTTCTCAAAAAGTAACATACATCTAAACACAATCCAACCATCCACTCCTAGGCATTTACCCAAGAGGAAAGAAAGAACTTCTCTCTGAATAGAATGCAAATGTTCATTTTATCTGTAGTAATTCTAAACAGGAAACAACCAAATGTCCCCCAAAAAGTGAATGGATAAACTAATTATGGTATAGTCACAAAATGGAATATTATTCATCAATGAAATGAATGAACCATGATACATACCAGAATGTGAATTAACCTAAAAATAATTTTGAGGAGTGCAAGAAACCAGAAAACTAAGAGTACATAGTTTATTACTCAATTTACATAAAATTGAAAATTAAAATATGCAAACTAATCCATTCTGACAGGATTAGGATCATTCCTTGCTTTAGGTTGGGGTTTATTGGAGGGAGGTCTTGGAACGTGCTACAAATAAAAATTTAAGGGTCATGGATATGGTTACAATTTTGATTGTGTTGTTGGTTTCCCAGGCATGTATATGTCAGGACTTATCAAATTGTATTCTTTAAAATGTGCAATTTGCATTTTGGCCCTTGCACCCAGTAAAGCTGTTGAAATGTATTAGATCTTTTACTTCAAATAAATTCTTACTTGGAAGTTCGATAATTAAAACAGAAAACACAGACTTCTACCATCTTATTTCTGAAGAAATCTATTGAACTCTTATTTGAAAACCTCGGGCATAGAACATGTGACTTCTGGAACTATATTTATATGTAGAGATAAATATGATGATATTTTACTTTAATTCAAGACTTCTCTAGAAGTCTTGGTTTGTCATTAGTCTTAGGTGCAATTGCAGTAAAAGGGGCCATTAAGAAAGTCTGTGAAAATGAGCTATTCTAGATATCTGAAAGTACCTTGTATATTTGTGCATATTTCTTTAAAAATCTTCTCTTAAAATTATTTTTAGCAAATATTTTAATAATATGTGACCTATTTCCATCATTTTATATAGAATATATCTTTTATTTAGTTTCTCTCTTTTAATGACTCAGGACCATCATTACTAGCATCAAACTTGCATTATACTGGAATGTAGTGATACCCTCTGGACTTCATTAAATGTGCATACATATTCACTCCAGTAATAAGTGACTTAAAACAAGAGTATTTTTTCTCTTTGTGGGGGAGAAATGATGGTTACATCTGCCACTTCTATATTCTGTCTCCTCCTGTTCTGTCATCTGTCACTTCTTGTAGAGTGTGACTTCCTGGATCAGCATCCCTTCCTTCATTCTAATATATGAATTCTAATTGGTAAAGCATGTAACCAAGATTGTTAGAATTTTAGAGACATAAGCTATGAATAGAGGACAGGCTAGTTTTCCTTCAAATGGAATATGTGATTTTAGTGCATGGACTATATTCAATGAGTGAAGCAATTAATTTTTGTCCTTTGACTCTCAGCTCTGTAATGGATAATTTGGTTTGCTGCAGAATTCAGTTCCAAACAGTTTAGATATTATTGAATTACATATCTAAAGACCTGCATTAGAGAAGCTATAAAATAGGACTTTCATCACCATATTCCTTGTTTAAAAAATGTATTATTTTGACTATTAGTAAAAGTCAGCCTTATTTTGAGGGACCTGGAAATTTGAAGGTACTACCCTGAGTCTGAAATCTCTTGGTATTGCTAGCTATCAGACTAGAAGGCAGTACTACTAGCTGCTCCCCTGATCAGTAATTCTTCTATATCTCCTCCAATATTAAGTATCAACTGTTAGAAGAGATGAACAAAATATGGATGATTCTTGTAATTTTTAAAGAGAACATTTCCTCTTCCTCAAATTTTTTTTCAAAATAGTTCTGACTTTGTCATGAAAAAGAAAATTGCCCTTCTCTTTTTGATCCCAAAGGAAGCTTTGGAAAACACTGATAATGGAATCAGTAGTTGAATTTAGCAATTTGTTTGGTAATGTGCCATTTTTTCCCATATTGTAGAATCAGAGAGTAAGCTTATTTTCAAGAATAGCTGGGGAATAGTCTCAGCTAGTGAGAGGGTTATAAATAAGACCATACTTATAAATTTAGTTGTTATCACTTTCTTTCATAAAAGGCAGTCTTAGTTAAATGCTGAAAGTCTTCACATGTTACTGTTTACCTTGATAAATTCATTATAGCCTAGGGTCTGGCCATCAGAAATTTGATTCTCTCAAGCACATTAAGCATAGTTGTTTCTTTTATTTGGGGGGAGTGGGCAGAAAGCTTGTATTAACATTAACCAAGGTATCAGAGACAGATAGACAAGAATGTCTATTTTTTCTGGAAATGAAACCCGTCAAGAAAGCGAGAATGCTTGTTTCTCCAGATCTAGATCCTCTCTTCCTATAATCAAGCCACATGATCAGATTAACAAATTTTTGAATGAGCATGGGCTCAGAGCATGGAGGTGTGCCACAGAAAACTCTCTGCCTAGACAATATTTGGGTAGGCAATGCCCACCTGTGGCTTTCTGGATCTTGCCAATCTGACTTCTGTTCTCTCAGTCTCTTTCTTAATAGTGTACTGCACAGTTCATTAAGTTTCCAAACAGGATAAAATTCAGTTGATTATGTTTCCATTTAAGTAAATTAAAATCACATTTCTGCTTTGGCTCCTTGAGGTCATTTTAATTGAAGTTTTTCGTGTTTCCAAACTTTTCTGACTGACACATTTACTTTCCAAAGTGGCTATTATACATTATTAGTGGTCTTTGCTGAATTATACTTCTGATTTCTCTTCTTCCTATTAACCTATTATAATCATTAATACTAAAAATAAATCATATGGTGCCTGCCTAATCTATAATATTCATGCATCTCATCTGCCTAATTTTAAAAGTATGGCTTATGTTAATCAACTGAATGATGACTTCAAAATCGATTCATATCTAAAACCTACCCAAATATGTTTTAGTTGGTAAACATATATTAACAATTCACTATGGATAATGTATGCATTAATTTTCGCAAGTTACACAGTAACTTGTATATTTTACTTACGATGTAATAGAACATACAGGAAATTTCAGTGTTTCAGTGACTTTTCCAAGGAAATCTTGTTACATGAAATCTGCTAGTATAGACTCTTAAGACAGAATGCCAAGTTAGCTTAATGTGTGGTCAGGATGATCATTCCATGAATATCAACTCTGAAATTTGTTCTGGTAGTTTTTACATAGATGGGTTCCTGCCCATTTTACTTAATATGTCTCTGGAAGAACCTTTCTTAGTTAGCTGATGTGTATTTCAGGAAAAAAACAAACTAATTTTAGCACAACCTAAGGAAAAAGATTCATAGAATGTTCATTTTAAATGAATTTAGAGTCCTTAAGTCCTTTATGATTACTCTATGGATTACATGGGCATCACTTTTATATCACTTTCTAGTAAATGATTTTTCCTTCTTTCTTTCTCTTTATTCCCCTTCCTTCATTTTTTCTCTTTATATTTTTTGTGGTGCTGGGAAATTGATCCTAGGACCTCATGTATATTAAGCAATGAACTACATCCTTAGTCCATTACCTAGTCTTTGAACATCTTCAGTGATGAGAACCTACTCCCTTGTAAAGCAACCAACGTCACACATGAACCATTTAAATGTCAAAAGTTTTGCTTTTATTTAACTAAATATATCTTTTTGTAAATTTCATCTGCTGGTTTCAATTTTGTGGTTTGAAGTAAGATTGTGTGGTTTATAACCTAGAACTTAAGAATGCAAATGTTTGAATGATATTGGTCAAATTACATTGTGTGCATATAGAATATGCTTCAACAAATCCCATCGTTATGGATAACTATAAACACCAATAAAAATTTGAAAAAAGAATGCAAACATTGGGGAAGTGAAATATTAATTGTGGGTCTAAATTAATAATACTTGCAGTTATCTGATATTTTGGATTATCAAAGCCAATGATCTCTAAAAATCAAAGTATAGTAGACACATTTTAAAAAGCAATGGAAGTGCCAGTAGCAGATATATGAAGACAGTACACACAAGATAAATGATCTACGTAGGAAGAAAGTTGAAGATGGGGCTGTCAGTGTGGAGGGAGTGACTGAAATCAAGTAGACTATAAAAGAAATATAGAATTTAAGAGCTGTTATCTAATGATTTATTTTATAGATGAAGCCACTCTGGACCAGAGTACATAAATCATTTATCCAATGACTGTCAGTTAGTACATGAGAGAGCCTGAACAGGAATTCAGGTAAAGAAAGGGATATACTTTAGCAAAATGGTTATGAAATCATGTTTAAAATGCAGGGAGTGATCATTTACACAACTCAAG
The DNA here is from genome assembly GCF_902686445.1 of Sciurus carolinensis. NCBI lineage: Eukaryota > Metazoa > Chordata > Mammalia > Rodentia > Sciuridae > Sciurus > Sciurus carolinensis. The sequence continues at coordinate 94,060,912 of NC_062232.1, forward strand.
ACAAGAGCACAAGGTAGGTTGTGGCAAAGTGAAGATATCAGGCAAGGGGATTGGAATAGATGTCACTGATGCCACCAAACAAGAATTTTATTTATCATAAAAGGTATCAGGAATCACTGTGAGAATTAGTGAGAACTTTACTAAGGTTTTGGTCCTATGTCTGGACTATAATCCCCAACATTGATAGAGCCTTGCCCTCTGTTGCAACTATTGCTCCTGTATGCAGTCCCAGAAGGACTCCATTGATAAAACTGGAATGAAGAACAGATACCTACTCCCTTCAAAGGGACAGAAACACTTTTAACTCTTTTCATGTTAAAAATAGAGTTAACAAATGCAGAAGACAACAGGGGTCAGAAAGATAATAAAGCAGGCCTCTGTAGGCACTGGGTAGTGGTGGGGACTGTCCAGAGAAGGCAGGCAATACTCCCTCCAGTCAATCACTGCCGTGCATGAATGTATGTTAAGTATTGCCAGATATTCCAGTTTTTCTGTTTGATTTTTATACAACTTGTCTAAATGAGTAAATGGACAACTAACTAAAAAACCTCAACACAGTGTAAAGTTCAATGAAACACATCTGTGGGCTGAAAGTAGCATGGGATAACCCCAGTTGTGATCTATAATACAAAGGACACAAGCAGGATATTTTCTAGATATGCAAGGACAGAAAATCAAAGTATAATATTACTACATAAGGACTGGAATGGAAAAGTTAGGAACGATGATATTTTGTCTTTTATGAAGTCAAATAATCTAATTTTACATGAAAACTCTTTCCCAGTATTGTACTGGGAACTTGATTTTTCTCTAATAATGTTCTTTGATTTTATGTGACTTTGGTTTGTCATTGTACCTATGCTAACATCTAGTTCATGCATATAGGATGTTATTTATTTAGGTCTTTAATTTCTTTCTGAGGTATTTCATAGTTTTCAGTATACAATCCTTACACTTTCTTGTTAACTTTATTTCTATTTTTTATGCAATCATAAATGAAGTTATTTTCTTAATTACCTTTTTGGATTATTCATCCCACTATATAGAAATACAAACAATTTCTGTGTTGAGTGTTCATGTTATATCCTGCAACTCTGCTGAATCTATTTATCACCTTTAATAGGATGGATTCTTTAAGGTTTTCTAAAAATAAGATTATGTCACCTGTAAATAGAAATATTCTATCTTCTCCTTTCTAATCTGGATGCCTTTATTTATTTTCATGCTTAAGTGCTCAGGCTATAACTTCCAATGTTAAATAGTAGAAGTGGGCATCCTTGCCTTGTTCCTAACCTTAGCAGGGGAGAATCTTTCAGATTTTTACCATTAAGTATGGTTATGTGCGGGTTTTTCATAAATTTTTATTAGGATGCTCTTTTCTATTATTAGTAGAGTTTTTTTTATCATGAAACCATTTTGAATTGCCAGAAAAGTAAGTCAATATTAGCAAGAGAAATGTTTGTCTTATAGATGGTTTTCCTCTGAGACTGAACCAAATGGACCTACTTCAGGGTTAACTCTCTCATTGGCTGCACATATTTTAAGATGGTGACATATAATTGATTTTTTGATTTAGCATAGAATCTTTGACAACCTTGAAAGAACAGTTTTCAATGGAATGAGATGAGTGAAAGTCCAGTTTGAATGGTGTATTAAGTTTCCTAGGTCTGCCACTCTAACAAATTACTACAAACTGAGTGACTTAAAACAACAGAAATTATCCTCTCACAGTTTTGACGGTTGGGAGTTAAAATGTATGTGTAGGCAGAGTTTGTTCCTTCTGCAGATTCTGAGGTAATATCTGTTCCCTGCCTCTCTCACAGTTTTTGGTGTTTGTTAGCAATTTTGATCTTCATTGGTTGCATCTATCCAATCCCTGCCTCCACTTTTTATGGTGTTCTCCATGTGTTCCCTGTTATCTTCTCACTGTATTTTTGTCTTTGTTTCTTCTGCCTTTCTTAAAAGGACACAAGTTAGGGTGCACCTTATCCCTTCATCTTAAATACATCTGTAATGACATTATTTCCGAATATGGCCACATTCCAAATAAGGTCCAGAGATTAGAACCTCAATACGTTATTTTGGGAGACACAACTCATCTCATAACAAATGTATTCAAGAAAGAATAGGAAGAGGAGAATTGGAACACTGTTTAGCAAATACTTTTACAAGTGAAGAATAGATGGGCAAGTGGGACCAAGAGAGTGATTTTGTTATCGTTGTATATTTTTTACATTGCTTTTAACATGGTGAAAATAAGTATTTAATGCATGAAGTGATGTAGTACAGTGAAAAATAAGTGGGGGGAGAGAAAGAATGTGTGAATAAATTGACTTTGAGTGAGAAAGGATGGGATTTAGTGACCAAGTGACAGATTGACCTTAGCTAAGAATTTGGACATTCAACCATAATAATAGGAAGGAAGGCTGCATATGGAATTACTAGTGATAGTACAGTGATGCGGCTGCATCAATGTTTATAGCAGCTCAATTCACAATAGCTAAGCAGAGAAAGCAACCTAGGTCCCTTCGACAGATGAATGGATAAAGAAATTGTGGTATATATACACATGGAATATTACTGAGCCATAAAGAAGAGACTTTCTGACATTTGCCATTAAATGGATCCCATCAGGAGACAATCATGCAAAGTGAAATAAGTCAATCCCCAAAATACAAAGACTAAATGTTCTGTCTGATATGTGGATGCTAACACACAATAAGGGGGTGGGGGCAGAGGGAAGAATAGAAGTTCATTGGATTAGACAAAGGGGAATGAAGGGAAGGGAGAGGGATGAGAATAGGAAAGGCAGTAGAATGAATCAGACATAACTTTCCTATGTTCTATATGAATACATAACCAGTGTAACTCCACATCATGTACAACCACAAGAATACAAAGTTATACTCCATGTATGTATGATATACATACATATATAATATACTCATATTAAAATATACTCATCATATATATCTAAAAAGAACAAATGAAAAAAGAATAACTGATGCTGATCAATGGGTGCCTTTGGTATGAGAATCTTGTGAAATGACTCTTCTCATTATCTAAGTTTCTCATTCCTTGGTGATATTCTCTGGGTTCTACATTAAAATTTACTGATTTTAGTATTTCCCTAGAATTAGAGCTTGTTAGGTACCTATTGCTGAATAACGTTTTCTCCCCATGTGAATTAAAATTCTCAGGAGGCTTAAATCAAGATGCTGGCCTAGGCTTGTCTGGGAAAGGATTTATTTACTTTGTGGTTGTTGGCAGGATTCTGTCTCTCAAGTTGTTGAAATAAGGGTCTCAGTTTCTCACAGGCTGCCATGTGAGAATCTGATGGTGAAAGTCTGATGGTGAGACAAAAGTGACAAATGTAGAAGTGACATCTCATCATCTTTGCTGTATTCTTCTGGTCAGTTGTACTCTCAAGGGAAAGTGGCTATACAGGATACAAGACCAGAAGGAAGGAATCGTGGGGGACCATCTCAAAGGTCTGCCTATACAATAGCTTTTCTCCTAAACCTCACATTTGTCCTTCCCTTTTGTCTAGTTTCCATCAAAGACCCAGTGTGGTGTGTGTGTGCAAGCTCTGAGTTGTGTTGACTCTTGCATATAGTAATGATATTTGCATGCTTGCTCAGTTGGTCACATGATAAGGAAAGTCAAATGTGCTTGGAGATGGCCTAATCAACTTTGTAATATATTATTTGCATTTGCCAAACTGCTACAAAATCTCCACATTACCCAGATGTGGAGATTTCCCTCTCTTGTTCCTTTCATATTCTTGTGTTTTCATAAATCCTATCCATCCTATGGAATTTGTTCAAAAATGTGAAGAAACATGGATAAAATAGGATTTTCTTCCACAGGCTGACCTTGTTCCTTTTCAAAAGCTAAGTTAAATAGATAGAAGGTTAATTTTTCTTTTGCAGATAAGGTGTTTGTCCCAGCAGTTTCCTGGAGAAATAATGTGATGTGACTGGGGGAAAACTCATTCTGATCAGTTAGACTGTATCTTTTAACATAGAAGGACTAAGCCTCATTTAGTAGTTAAGAATTTTGTTTTCTGCAGATGGCTTTTGTCCTCCAAAGACTGCTTATTATTCATTTTCATTTTCCATTATCTGGACATTAATGGTCTGGTTTGCTTCCTTTTTCTCATGCTGATAAGTAATTCAAACAGAAAGTTATTTATTGCATATGTGGAGGAAAATATAAATAAAATGTCAGTAATCTTGCAACTTTTACAAATACCACCCTGTGAGAGAAATCTTGTCCTTAAACCTCAATGGATCATGATTACAAAAGTACTTTCTGGTTTCCTTCAGGTTAGGCATATTGAAAATGGTTATTATTTTCGCTGAATGTTTCTTGAAGTAATTCATCTTTTCTTCATCTCCTTTTCAATAGTAAAATTACAATAGAAACATTTGCAACTATGTAAATATTTTAGCCTAGTGTATATATTTTTTGTATATGCTTTTTGTTTACTTTTAGATTATCTATTAATTAGAAAAAGCAAAACTTTTTAGCTTTAATTTCTTAAGCTTGTTTTCCATAGACTGAGTTACTGGCCCAGTAACTATTTTGCTATTTTAAACTCTGTAAAAGAACAAAGATGATATAGTAAATCTAAAAGACATTTTCATAAAGCAGAATTAATAAAGTCTCTAAAGAAGCATCAGTCTCTATAGTCACCAGACTCTAGTATTCTATGTGGAATCTTGCTGAAGGAAAATGAGAGATTTTAAGGAAGGGGACAACCAATGACACTGTTCTTAGCTTTTTGCTCTTTCCATTTTGTGACACACATTAAAAGTCTAGCTATAGTAGCCATGGAACTATCCATTAAGAAAAGGTTGTTCAGTAACTATGGTTTAGCTAAGTTTGTCTTTCTTAAAAATTAGCCAGAAATACCAACTAACCTAAGAGTTAGACCTCTGGGTTGTGTTCACCCTTTGCTCCAAGTTCTATCACTTATAATTCTGTGATAAGAAAACTGCTTAATCTTTCTGAGCAAAAGTTTTTCTCATTATTTGATGCCATATCATAGGTTCAGATATGATAGTAGATGGGAAAGAGCTCTGGAGTTGTAACAGTATGTGTTTTAGTTTGAGAATGAGGGTAATGTGATGATATTGGAAGATGATGTAGCTGCCAAATCTGAGCCTGCTCTGTTGCCCATAAGTCAATTTCCTTGGTCACATGGAAGTACATTTGGTCTAGAACCAGAGTTGGGTGGAATAAATCTCACTTAAGAATTCTTGTCATATCAAACTTATGAATATATCTGTGCTTTACCAAACCTAGAAGGGCTGGTTATGTGATTATTTCACATCGAACATTCTGTTTGGGGGCCGAGGATGTGATTCTGTGGTAGAATGCTCGCCTGCCCTCAATGTAGAAGTCCCTGAATTCAATCCCCACAGCACACACACACACACTCACACACACACACACACACACACACACACACACACAATAAATTAAAATAAAATAAAGATTCCAATTTGTTTATATGAAATAAAGTATAAATGTGTGACAAGCTTTGATATGATGGGCTAAGAGGACCGTTACACCAGCAGAGTCAGTCAATTGTCTATGCTTTTTGTTGGTTTAAGTTTTTTTTTAAAATAACCTGACTTTTAAAAATTGTTTATCCTTGTGATAACTAAAACAACATATTAACTTTAAATGTTTTCTCAACTCCAGATATAACCACGCTTAAATGTTCTCTAGACCTTCCTTCTTTTCTGCCTTGTAGTTTTAGAAAGAGCCTTTTTGTTACCTGTGGTAGACACTATTAATAGCCTACTTATTGTTCATTTTCTTTCTTCATTATCTGTATGTTATGGTTCAGATATGGTATCACCCAAAAATCTCATGTGTGAGATAATGCAAGAAGGTTAGGAGGAGTAATGATTGGGTTATAACCTTGACCTAATCAGTGAATTAATCCCGGATAGGATTTACTGAGTGGTAACTGGAGGCAGGTAGGAATTGGTGCATGTCCTTGGGGTATATATTTGTATCTGGGGAGTAGAGTCTCTCTCCACTTCCTGACCATCCTGATATGACTGCTTCCCTCTGCCACACTCTTCTGCCATGATATTCAGCCTCACCTCCAGCCCTGAGGAATGGAGGCAGCCTTCTATGGATTAAGACCTCTGAAACCATGAACTCTCAAATAAACTTTTCCTCCTCTTCAGTTGTTCTGGTTGGGTTATTTTAGTCATAGCAGTGAAAAAGCTGACTAAAACACTGTAGAGTTCCCACTTAATTCAGAATATCAAAGTCTCTCACCCAAAACAGCTTGACTGCAGTTGTTGCCTTGCAGTTATGATTAGCTATATGACCCAATTCTGGCCAAGGAGATATATATGGAAGTTTTACGTTAGAGCTCCCATTAGAACTGTTGTTAAAAGGGACAAGACTCAACTGGTCACTCTCCCTCTTTACCACTCTCCCTTCTGTCTTTTCTGCAGCCATACTATTGACACAAAGTTGGAAATCTGGATTCCTGATGGTGTTGTAGAGACTGCCACAACAGTCTTTAATAGCTACCTCTGCAATTCTTGTTATAACAAAAAGAAATATGTGCTTAAGAATGTTGTTTGGATATTCCATTACATAAGTCTTAGCAATACTTATTGGTATAGAAACCTTTTCCACATAAAAATGAGGTCTGAAAAGTCCTAGAAAGCCCTCAGGTGGAAATGACATGTATCTCATCCTTACAGGAAAGATTTCATAACTCCTGAATTATCTATGTAAAGATACATTTATGGGACAAAGCACAAAGTGGGTAATAGGGAGAATTGTGATCTCTGTGAATTGATGGGACATTTTATGGACTCATTATTGGTTGTAGCAAACCCATGGAGGAAAGAAAGGGTGTCTTTGATGCCACTCACTCTACAACAGAGCTAGTCTTTAGGCTATGAGATCAAGGCAAAGAAATGTGATGACAATTCATTTCACTATTTTAGTGATGGCTAAACTTTCCTTTTCCCTTACTGGGAAAGGATCAAAGGATTTCTAGAAAAGATATGACTTAATCTGTTGATATTAATTTCCTCTGGTAGAAGTATAGAGGTCTGTGGCACCAGGTGGGGGAACTCTTCTTTAACAGTCTTTCTTGCAGCTGGTAAACTCACACAACATTGGTGGTTCCCTAATCTACCTATATCTGATACTATATCTGGTAGTATCTTTAGTGATGTGGAAGGAGGAAAGGGTTTTATTTCTCTTCTTTTTGCCCTGGTGGTTATTTTTATGAATTTTTAAAGGTGAATGTATTTGCTAACAAAAGTCTCCTTTTTAACTTCAGCCTTTAACTGGCCTTCATTTTGAGATAAAAAGACTTAACTCTTCTGCAGATTTATGTTTTCTAGCCTCTGCTTGGCCTTCTGTTTGGTGATCATCATATTCATTCCTAGTCAACCTAATGATGCTTTATGTGACTGTTCCAAACTTTAGTGATTATCTTTCATGATCCTATATCATCTCTTCCTTTTTACCTCATACTTCAAAAGGACAGTCTATCTTTTGGGAAATCCCCAACTAAATTGCCATACTTTCCTGAATCTTAACTTCATTTTTTACTGCTCTTTGCAAAGATTTTGTTGTCTTTCTTAAGGCTAATTCCTTCAGTACCACATCTACCCCTATCTTTTCAGGGATATTTTCCATTTAGATCCAGCCCTCATCTTGGTAAAAACTGCTTTTTCCATATCAGAATTAATGAAACACCTGAATTAATAGCATTTCATTTCATGACAAGTCCATTAATTTCAATTGTTCAGCTCCAAATCATGGAGCTATTCTCAATTTCTCTCTTACCTCCTCATCTAATTTGTCAACAAATTTTGTCAGTGAAAAATAATTGCATTCAGCACAGTTTTCAGAGATAGAAAGGACTGGATTTTCCAGTGGACCATATGCAAAGTCAGAGAAACAGGCAAATCAAGTTGTTGCCAAGAATTTTGGCATGAGCAAGTGGGTAATTTCTGATCCCATGTAATAAGATGAGAAACACTGAAGGAGTTAACAATTCTGGAAGTGGGAGCAAAAGTTCTGTTTTTACTATATTATTTCAGATTCCTATTAGACATTCAAATGATGCATAGGTTAAGCAATTGGATATGTGAGTCTGGGATTATGTTATGGTTTGGATAATGATGTGTCCCCTAAGATCCCCTGTGCTAATGAAATACTATTCAGAGATTGATTGGATTATTAGAGCTGTAAACTAATCGGTTATCTTAGTTTGAATGCACTAACTGGGTAATAACTTTAGGCAGGTGGGGCATGGCTGGATGAGGTGACTCACTGGAAATATTCTCTAGAAGGGTTCGTATCCCCTGTGGTCCCTTCCCCCCCCCCCTTTCTGCTTCCTGGCTCCCATGAGTTGAGCAGCTTTTCTCTGCCATGCCCTTCCACCATGATGTTCTGCCTCACCTTGAGCCCAGAGCAATGGACTTGACTGACTATGGACTAAACCTCCAAACCTGTGAGCCGAAATAAAACTTTCCCTTCTCTAAGTTGTTCTTGTTGGGTATTGTGGTCACAATGAGGCAAACCTTACTAACAGATTCATAAGTGAGATTAGAACTGATGATACCTATTTGCCATATACAGCTGAAAGTGCCCATTGCCTTCATTTCCTTCCCTCTTTCCATGAGAGTATTTACTAGACTGAGGCTGGTCTGTCACCTTCTCTTGTTTTTTGTTTGTTTTTAATTTTACTATATAGACATCAATATATGACATTATATTGCATGCTGTCAAAATTAAATGGTATGCTACATATGTATGTTTTGTGATTTTTCTCTTGCAATCTAATTTTGTTTTTCAGATTTACTTGGCTGATACAAGTATCCACAGTTCATGAACTTTATTCTCCAGTAATTTATTGTATGACTATGGAAATTTTTAATTATCCATTTCTTCTTCAAAAGAGATCATTTCAGATTTTTTTTAAATTCAATCAGTACTGCACTGAATATCCTCATACATGTTTTTTTCATGTGCCCATGGGCACAAGTTTCTCTTGGGGATAAAAATGGAAGTGCAATTGTTGTATAACATGATATTCACATATTTAGCCTTGAAAGATGTTTTCAAATTGGTCTCCAAGGGCTTCAATGGGCTACATAGAACTTCAGTGTTCCTTCTTTCCATATCTAAAATAAGAATATGTGTGATTAATATGGTGCTTGTATTTTGTTTTGTTAGATACATTTCATCTAATTAAGGAAGTCTCCATAGATTTCTAATCTGTAGATATATTTTATCAAGAATAAGTTAAATTTCATCAACTATATTTTCTGCATCTATTAAAATATTTTTGTTTCTTTAATCTGTTTATATGATAGTTTGCATTAGTAGATTTTCTAAAGTTTATTATACTTGTACTTTGAGTATATTCTGTCTGTTTAATGTATCTTTTAACATCTATCCATCCATTGAATCTATCTACTTAAATACCTCCAGATGAACATCAAAGTTATTGTGTTATGTAGGTTTTCCTCCTTTTCAATTATCTAGAATTCAATGATTAATATAGAGATTATCTATAAACTTGATGGACTTACCTGAAAAATTATATGGGCCTGATGCCTTTATTTTTGTTTGATTATTTGTGGGGGTTAATAGATTATCTGAAATTATGGTTTAACTTCTTTAATAATTATAGATATATTTAGGCTATCTCTGGGTCTTTTTCTGTTTTGCAAGTAATATTTCCCTGATAAATTGCCCTTATATCTGTTTTGCAATATATTGATAATAAGTTATTAATATTTTATATGGTTTATAAATTTTTATTGTAACTTAAAATATATTATTTTTTCATTTTTAATTAAATGTTTACCTTTGTCTTTCTTTTATTTTTGATAATTTTCCAGAGGTTTATTTACTTTAATATTGTTCTTTACTGTCATATTTTACCTACTTAATTTCATATTGTGAGCCATCAATAATATACTTGGTACAGTCAATGAAATTAAAAGCAATTTTAGATCAAGAAAAAAAAATATTGTTCTTTAATGTAGTAGCCTTTTCAATTCTTTTTTTTTGCTTTTCTATTTCATTAATTTCAGAATTTGTCCTTATTAACTTCTTTTTGTTTTCTTGTTTTGTAAAAAAATTAAGATTTATAGTCAATTCATCAATATTTTTGTACTATTTGACACATATAATAATGCATACATATTCAAATACATATTTTCTAAACAATATTTTATATGTATAAGAATATCTGAAATGTATCTGTGAATTGTGAAGCATAATAATAAAATGAAGATCTGTGGAAACATTACCCAAACAAATAAATAGAATATAATCAATTAATGTTGACTAAAAGTTATATCTTCTTTGAAAATGTACCTGGGATTTTTGTTTCATTCAGGTATAATGAAGTGAATAGATCAGGAGACAATTGTCTTTGAAAGATAGTTTGTTACCTACAGTTGCCAAAAGGAGGGGAATATGCCACACCATTATTGTGAACTTAAGTCATACTTATTGGGAAAATTTAAAGTAAAAGAATGCCTTTTATGAATTATCTGAATGTTTTAAAGTCAAAGCAGTCTTGCTATTTTGTCTGTTACTTGAGTCATTTCACTTAACATGCATTTTATTTGGGTTATAAAGACTTTGCTCCAATTCCCTTTTTTCTCCCTTTTTATCTAAATATAACAAAATTGTTACAAGGTTGTAAGAAAAATTGATAGTTTCATCTCTACTTAATGATGCATTTCAGCCCCACAGAGCAACCAAAACTTGTTATAAAACTCAATTGGGAAGTAGTATCTTCATTCATTTTAGAGAGAAAAAGGAACACGAATTTATCTTTAAAATAAACAAAACAAGATAGATTTTAGAAGCCTCTTTTTATACCCTTTGCAATTTATTATAGTGCACTAGCCTTTTCTTTAAAGTTGTGGTACTCCATGCATATATACAGATATTTTTGATAACTGGAAAAACTTACATCAGTATTTATTAGAAACAATATATCTCCCTGCCAATGTGTTCAGAAGTCTATTACATCAAATGACATTTGTTGAAACCAATGCCTAATGACCTCTCTTTATGATTCCATTAGTTACTACTCAATGGAAATTATTCATTGAAATGAAAATAAGGAAATAAAATTCATGTCTGGTAGCAGCTGATTTAGTACTGCATCAAGGCTTCAGCGCATTTACAAAATCCATAAAGGTCTTCCAAATGACTATGTTTTCCAGTGCTCTAATAGCAAATTAAATGATACAGATCTTCCTTTCATCATGCCAGTTAAGGATATATTGTTTTCCAGGTGCTTTTCTCTATTTAATCCAAAAATGTTATTCAATTTGAACTTCCATATGAATGGACAATTAAGACATTGGCCTTTGAATAGAACCATTTTTCTTACCTCAAAGTTAAACCAGGCTCCTCTATTTTCTTCAGAGGAAAAGGGAAAGGATATATGTATGAGAACAGACATCATTTGTGAATTAACAAAATCTAACTGGGTCTACATGTATGGTGGCAGAACCTTGCAACTATAACCAATCTATCTGTTTACAGAAAGGCAACAATGAGAACGACACAGGTATAGGCATAGAAAAGATTATACCATGGCAGTAGAATACTAATTCATTCAATCTAACAGGAATTTACTAAGCTTTTTCTATATGTCCAGCATATAGTTGACAGCAAGTTTATTTCTCTCAAAGAGATTGGGTATCATTAGAGACAGAGAAATGATAAAGCATGCCATATGTGTGTCAACCTAAGAAGATATATGTTTGATATTAATTATGAAAGCTTTCTGGATGACCAAATCAACCTGGATTGGATTATAGGGGAGAGAGTTCTTGGAAGAGTGAGTAATGTTAAGATGAAGTAAGACATCAAGAGTGAGAAAAAGCGTGGTGCATTGGTTGTACAGTATGGAAAGCAGAAACCTTTGTGAATTGGAGAAATAGGATTTCTTCTAGAAGGGAAGTTGGAGATAGATTATGAATGACTTTAAAAGAGTTACTTGAATGGCTTTAAATAAGCAGACTAGACATGAACAGATCATCAATGGCATGCTGTTAAGATTTTCTTTAAGGTTTTATTATGCACTTATTGTTAGGATTCCTTTGTTAAGAGTTGGCATCACTTTGATCTCAAAGAAGAATATCTGTCCTTATAAACCCTCCCTCCTTTACTTCTCACCCTAGAATACAGAACAGGGATTTGGGGGTTGGAAGATTGAGACTGTGGGAAGAGTGAAGTTTGGAGTCAGGGCACTGGTAAGTGGAGCAGGTAGAGATAAGGGAAATCCTAACATTTCAGATCTTGGGGATCTAGGAAGTGTATGGGGTAAGCACACGGAGGTAGAGATCTAAAATGAAAGGGAAGAATGTTACAATACCTACTGCCCATCAAGGACACTATTTTTTAGTATGAATCCAAAGTGTGGCAGTTCTTTGTTCATCTCAAAGGAAAGAGCTTATATCCTATAGTATTTTACCTCTCAGTTCCTTATAGATAATTTACCTGGGACACTCTTTTGTCTTTTGTTAATTACAAGTCTGATAATCTTTGGATGAGGTCTGGTTTTTGCATATCCTGTGAAATACTGAGCACAACCTCTGACATTTGGGAGAATGCTAGGTGGCTTTAGTCACCTCACTTCTAGTTTACAGAAAGTTATTAAAATTTATGGTACAGCCAGACTGAGTAAATTCTTAAATGCAAGTGTGAAAAATCATAAAACTGATCAAGTGATCCAGATGTATATCCCTTTGAATTTGGCATCATCAGTTACAATGTACTGTTATAGAATAAATTGAAAACAGTACACTACATTTTAGAAAAAATATGTGCATAAGTATTAACTACTCTATGTTATAAAAGCACAGGTATAGGATGGACTACAAAATCGATTCCCATAGTTTCATATGAAAAGTTGAGGAAACAGAATTAATGATGGTCAGTGGAGTTAATATAAGAGAAAGGACATATTTGCAAATTTTGCTCTTGAACAAATGAAAAATAACCTGGTGCCAGAGTAGGAAGTTCACCATACTTGTCTTGCCAGAATAAGGTGGAAAAAGAATAACAATTTCTACTATTTTCTTACTATTAATCTTCCTTGCAGTGTACTCTTGTAGCTTGGATTCTAAAGGTAGTGTAAAAGCAAGGATTCAGCACTTTTACACTTTTATTTTCCATCCATTACAATAATTCCTCTCTCCGTCCCTTCCATTACCTGCTTTTCAGTCTTTTCATCTTCCTCCTTCTTCTTTTATTCTCCATTCTCTTCATTTTCTCCTATTGCTTGCTACTCACTGGCAATAATTTAGACATTTACTTTAACCTTCAAGTAAGTAAAGGTGAAGACACATAATCACAGCAGAGAATAAAGTCAAAGTATTGCTTTTTGATCAAAGAATCATTGTTATGAATTCATTATGAATGGTGTGTCTATGACTGATCTACAAATCCTAGAACATCAAGAAAAAAAATTGTCATTATCCCAAAGTAGGCTCAGTTTAATATGCAGTATGAAAAATCAGATTGCTCAAAATTAGCTTTAATCTGCTTTTTCAAATGTCTAAAAATCCTTTGAATAAGTCCTCTCTTATTTCTCCCTCTTCACTAAATTACATGCTCTTTTTGTTCTAACCAGTTAGGCCACAGACACTAAAGCATTGACTTAATTCTATTCTTCCAGCTTCTGAGAATAACTTTGATTTTGCAAAACACCACAAAAGGATAGAAAATGTATTATCTGGAAACTAGACTATAATATTGTCGCTTGATGTGGTATTTGGCTATTTTATCTATCTCTAATTTAATAGAATTTAGCTATTATATGAAACAGCTGGCCTTCTTAATGCCTGAAAAAATAATATCAGAAAGTAAGTTCTGCACAAATTTGGCTATTTGAGAGAAGGAATGAAGTAGATGGCAAACTTTCTAGGCATGTCCATCAAGTATAAAAGTGTCTACAGCCAAATTTATGGAAATTCACAAATCAGTAGATAAACATGCCAGCTGTGATAAGAATTTATTATTTTCACACAGAAGAAGAATGGCAATGACAGTAATATTTTCCCCAAAGTACTTAATAATACATTCTTTATCTGTATCAGAGTTATAAAGAGCATTTTAAGTACTTAAAAGACTTTCTCAAGTGGAAGGCAATAAAGCCCCTCCTTACATCCTAAAACATGAAATGAAAACTTGCAGGGATTTTTGTCAAATTTATATGAAACAAAATTCATGTAAATAGAAAGTTAACACTGTTTTCCCCAAACCTCAGCGATTCTGATATACCTAGAAATCTTGAGTTTGATTATCCAAACAGAAGCTCCCAGGAAACACGTTTAATTTTCTTTTTAATCAAAAAAAGCAGTGGGATCCCAGATCAACCTTTTCTAACTTGGATGTTTCTAGGAAGCACCTGCTTCCCTTGCTCAACCTTCAACTTGTCTCAGTGCCTTTATGGAACATTTTGGAATTAACCCTTAGGTTAACTCCTGAAATTTTGGAGGATTTAGCTGTAATAATCATTCTTCTCAGAGTGTATGGTGCTTTATGTAATGAAATGAATTTCATTCTTAATTATGTCCACTTTTCTCTTGAGTCTTTTTTCCTTTCTTTTTTAAATCTTCAGCTTCCAAGGCACAGAAAAAACTGCTTAGGAAAAACATATGCATTTTTGCTACCACTAATCATATGTAGCAATGTTGCTTAATCAAAAATATGCCTCTTTAAGCTATCAAGTCATGATGTGTATAAAGTTATTCATTGAAAATTCATATTAGGCAAATGAACAGCGATCCTTACACAGGATTATTTCTGAGGTCTGATATAATTCTACCATTTATTCCCTATTTCTTAAGCATCTACAACATTCTAGACACTGTGCTAGGCATTGGGTATACAGAGCAAACAATAGGACATTTACAGGGTCTGATCTCATGGAGTTTGCAACTTGCTGGTGGAGACCAGTAATAAACATATGATGAAAATAACATGAGTGTAAGTCCAGGGTAATGACATAAAGTCAGGGCTTTAACCTAATAAATGGCACATAAATGTTTCCACAAGGAAAGAATGTTTAAGGTAAAATTTAAAAGATGAAAAGAAGTTAATCAGTTGAAGGAAGGTCAGGGAGAACATTTTAAGTAGCAATGAGAATGTGCATAGAAATCTCTAAGCAAGAGAGAACACTACAAGTTTTAGGAACTTTAAAGCAGTTGTATTTGGCTCTACTGTGGACTGTGATGTTAAAAAAAAAAGACAGGAGGATGGCTATTACCAAAAAGACAAGAGCTAATTATTGGCAAAGATATGGGAAAAAGGAAATTCTTGTGTACTATTGGTAGAAATGTAAATTGGTAAATTGGTGTGGCCATTATGGAAAACAATATGGATTTTCTTCAGAAAATTAAAAATAAAACTATGATAGGACCCAGAAATTCCTCTGCTGGGTATATACCAAAAGGAAATGAAATCAGTATGTCACAGAGATTATATCTGCATCCCCATGTTCATTGTAGCACTATTCACCATAGGCAAGATATGGAAAAAACCTGTGTCCCTTGATATTTTATATATATACATATGTATATATGTACATATGTATACATGTATATGATATTTTTTGGGTGCTGGGGTATATGATATTTTATATATACATATTTGGATATATAGAGACATATTTGGATATATAGAGATTATATATATATTTAGAGAGAGAGAGATATTGTTCAGCTTTAAAAGAAAGAAATCCTGCCATTTGTGACAACATGGATAAACCTGTAGGACATTATGTTAAGTGAAATAAGTACAGCAATAGTTTATTTTTAATTTTTTTGGGTGGTGCTGGGGATCGTACCCAGGGCCTTGTGCTTACAAGGCAAGCACTCTACCGACTGAGCTATCTCCCCAGCCCCCTTAAGTACAGCAATAGTAATGAAAAATTCACTAGGGGGGATCCTATTAGTCTGCCAGGGCTGGTATAACAAAATATAACAGATGGGGTGGATTAAATAACAGAAATTTATTTTCTCACAATTCCAAAGGCTAAAAGTCTGAGATTAAGGTGCCAGCAAAATTGTTTTCTCCTGAGTCCTCTATCCTGGTACTAATTTTTATCCTTAAGTCTTTGAAAGTCTTCCAGTTTTTGCAGAGTCTTGGTATGTGTCTCAGGGCACATCTTCAATATACAGGCAGGCCATTTACAATTTACAATTCTACTTCTATTCTTTACTTCCTGATTGTGCATAACCTCAAGGCCAGCCAGGTATGAAAGCTTGGGGGTATCTCAGATCTTTTCTAAATATACACACAGCTCTACATATGTGCATAGCCTTCTAGATGCCCAAGAATAGGCTAAGGCTTTTCAGTGCTCTTCTGAATGTCTCCTCCATGTTTTATTTTTCAGATTTCTGGTTAGCTGTTTGTCCTAATGGTTCTTCCCACTTTAGGCAGCTGCAAAACTAAACAGTAGTCATTGATAGTTTTTGATAAACACCCCAGAAAAAAAAAAAGACAGTTCCTGAAGGGTGAGACCTCTGGGAAAGATCAAGTTTAAAAAAAGCCTGTGACTACAATTTTCTAAATAGCTCCCACAAAAGACTAATAATGTCAAGTAACTAACTAGAAATCAACCTTTGGTGGAAATACTGTTCTAACCATTCTGGTGTAGTTACTGGTTTTCAAAGCTATCACAGGGCAGAAGAGAGGGTGATTAGGATTAGGAGAGCACAAGCCCTACTATTCTACTAGGATTCAGCATCTTTTCTTGAACAAATGCTCCTGGGATTTTCACCTTTTGTTAATTTCCAAAAATTTAAAAACGTTGACTCTGACAATGTTTGCCTGTGAGCATGTTGATTTTTTAAGGAGAGGATATTTGGGGGTCCTTACTTTGCCATACCTACTGATATCACTCCTGTCTATTGATTTCTTAATTTAGAATGCTTATAGTCACAGAAATTACTCCTTATGCTCAATCTTTCTAAAATCATTGAGCATTAATTTATGGCTTATTATATAATCTACTTTGTTGACATATTATAGAGTTTTTTTAAATTGACCATTTTACAGTCAGTTCTAATGTTTTTGATGCCAATTAGATTGTTCGCTCATATTGTTATGCAAATCTTCTATATAATCACTAATTTTAATAATAATTTAATCCAATTATTATATCAGTTGATGAAAAAGGAATGTCAAAATCCTTATGATTTTGGGTCTATCTAGTTTACCCTTTTGTTCTATACATTTTTGATTTCATTTATTTTTAAGCCCTGTTGGTTATTAGGTATACACACATTTAGATCTTTTGTACATTTTTGACATTTGGACTCATCATTGGAAGTCTCTTTTTATCTTTGATGATGTGATTTTTCTTGAAGTACACTTTGATATTTACTTATCATATCAGCTTTCTTATGCTTAGTGTTTCTATCCTATAAAGCTTTCCACCCTTTTACTTTCACCCTGTCATTGTCTTTATATTTCAAGGGTATATCTGTAAATTCTGTATAATTGAGTCTATTTTTTAGTGATTCTGACAATCTCTGCTTTTAATTATAGTTATTAATTCATTTATAATATATCATATGTTTGTGAATCAGTCTACCATTTTGGCATTTCTTTTTTATTTGACCCATCTGTTCTTTGTTCTTCTACTTTTCCTTTCTTTTATGGAATTTCTCAAATGTTTAATTTTATCTCTTCTACTAACTTAATTATTATTATTATTATTATTACTATTATTATAATTATTAATTTGGTGCTGAGAACCAAACTCTGGACCTTGAGTATACTTAGCTTGTGCTCTTCCACTGAGCTATGCCCCTAACCCCTTAATTTTATTATTTTTATATTATTTTAATATTTCCTAAAGAGTTTAGAGTATGAATCTCTAACTTATTATAAGCTACTTTCAAATAATTTTATACTCTTTCATGAAAAATGTGAGTACCTTTCAATAGGATAACTCCATTTAGATTCTCTTACCTTTGTGCTATGCCCTTAAAGTCATATATTTTATTAATTTATTGTAACTATTTTATAAAGTCACAATACAGTTACTTTTTTCCTTTTATTGAATTAATAGTCTTTTAAAGACATGTACTATATATGTACAATAAAGAAAATTTTAAGAGATCTTTTGTAATTAGCCACATTTTTACCTTTTCTACTGCTTCTAATTCCTTCCTGCAGCTCTGGATTTCAAATAATTGTATACTTCATTTCTATTTAGCCTGAAGTACTTCTTTCAGCTTTGCTTGTATCATATGTCTGTTAAAGATGGATTATCTCAGTTTTTGTCTATCTAAAAATGCATTTATTTTGCTGTCATATGTGAAGGACATTTTTGCTGAATATAGAATTCTTGGTTGGCAGCTTTTTTCTCCCTGTGCACTTTACAAATAATGTTACTTCATTTTGTTTTCTGCTTGGTCATTCCTATTAAGAAGTCAGCCAGCATTCTTGTCATGGTATCCTTTTATGCAATATTTCTTCTTCCCTACTCTGATGGCTATCAAGAATTCGTCTTGATTTGATCATTATACAACATATCAAAACCTCACATTTCACCCTGGAAATACGTCTGATTAGTATGTGTCAAACATAAATAAGATTTCTTAAAAATTAATTTCTTTATGTTTAGTTTCAAGCAGTTTGATTTGGAATGCTTCAGTTTGGACTATGTATTTATCCTTCACATGCTTAGCTGAAATTTGCAATGCTATGACTTGATACCATTCATTATTCTGAAAAACTTTTTAGCTGCTTTCTGCTGCCCCACTCTATTTCTCTCTGGGACTCTAATTACACATGTATTATGTCACACCTTGTTAATTCTACAGATCTCATGTGCTTGGCTCTTTTTTTTACTTTTGGTGAGATTCAATGATATTTTCCCCTGTTATATCCAGCAGACTGTGTGTAAAACTCACCAAAATTTAATGAAGAGCAAATATGGAAGAAGATATCCAATATCATAATTTTCAATGTTGCATTTCCATTTGTGTCTATCTTTTTGATTTATTTTGTTTTGACTTTGTAATATCTATTTCTCTAATGCAATTTCACCTCTGTTAATGCATGCCACATACCTTTTCTACCAGATTCTTTAATATAATATTTATTTTAGAAGCATTTTGTAATTTCAACACCTTGTCCATCATTTCCTTTGTTGCATATAATTCTCTGTGTTCTCATCCAAGTGTCAACTTTTTTTTTTGTTTCTTCAATTGTTCTAATTTTTGCCAGTTGTTATACAATAAATGTTTGAGAAAAATAGACTGAAGTAAATAATCTCCACACATAGGAAAAAGGTATATTCATTCTGTGTGTTGGGCTTTGTTTCTGATTCATTCAGATTCACTTTGTCACTGGATTTAATTGTTTTCAGGGTGGGGTTATATCCATTTGCTCAGAATTGCTGGAAAGTTGTGCCCTGGTGTGACTCTGGAGTTCCCTTAATGCTTTACAGTTTTGCTCACAGTCTTCTGAGTTTATGGGAAGTTCTCTTTGCTATATAATTCCCCCCCCCCTTGCTTTCAGCACTGTGGGGGAATCTCTATGTGGCTGATCTGCTGCCAACCTTCACTTTAGTGCACTCAGTGAAGAACCAGAGTGCGCCAAAGTGGTTTTCAACTCTCTGGCTTTGCGCCTGCCTTTAGCATACTTCCTCTGTGTAATCAGCGAAGTTCCATGGGAAGGAGTTGCTGGGTGAATAGGACATGATTGCAAGTTTGCTTTCTATTGTTGCTCCTTGCAAGAGACGCTCATCTATCATGTCTACCTGTACTTTGCCTTCAAAAGTTTTTTCAAAGTTCTGCTGGTTTTTCCTTTCTACAGTCTTTGTCTGAGTCTGTTTGCCCCCTCCTGCCTGCTTTAGATAAAAGCAACCTATGTGTTTCTTCTTTCCAAGGAAGTACTTATCACTTTCTGGAGATTCATTTTAGTTTCATTCATGTCCTCTGCTCTCTGGTGAATTATAAAAGTTATGATTTTACTGCTTACTTTGAGTGTTCTCATTATTAGGATGCAAGCAATGGCTTACTGAAACTTTCTACATTGTAAGTATAAATCCAACATATTATATTTTATTAAAGAATTTAGAATTTTTTTCAAACTTCTGAAATCTATGGCATCAATAAGAAATATGTACTGGACAAACCCAGAGATTATACCAAGGTAGACCTACTGTTGACCCTAGCTCTGTGCACTGTAGCTTATTTCATAGATTATGAAAAAAGAAAGCATCTTATGTTTTTTGATCTGAATAAATAATGCTAAGCACAGTACTTGAAATCTTATCACAGCTTTAAAATTCTGATTAAATGCAATAAAAAGTTCATGCTAAATTTCCAACTTTCTGATTTGGTCTCAGACTCATCATTAAAATGAATTTTGAATGAGATTTGACCCATAATTACTCTCAAGAACTAAGTCACAAATACCAGCTGTGTCCTCGAAGGGTAGCCTTTTGTGATGTGAGTTGAAGCGCTTTTCTCACTAGGGGAAGCATCAGGATGTCAGAGCTTGAATTAGACACCCTTGAAAAGAGAAAAACAATTAAAGAAGATTGATTTTTTTTGCCCTCAAAGATTCCTCATGGCTATGAGAAGTGTCCGTGAAACTAATCTTTTCCTTTTAATTTAACATTTGTAAATGAATACATACCTGTCTTTTCACTTCAGTTTCACTTGAGCATTTGCAAATGTTAGGAAATAATCATCCCAGAGTCCTTATTGTCTATAAACATTTAGTGCCCAGTTTTGCCTCTCTGCTTATTCAAATCTTATCTATCTCTCA
This sequence comes from Sciurus carolinensis, assembly GCF_902686445.1. Lineage (NCBI taxonomy): Eukaryota > Metazoa > Chordata > Mammalia > Rodentia > Sciuridae > Sciurus > Sciurus carolinensis. Next base: position 94,081,747 of record NC_062232.1, read on the forward strand.
GCATTTAGTTGACTCTGGCTCCCGTGGATTTCTTCATCACTAGTATACTACTCATTTAGATATGTATCATTTACTTTTTCATATGGCCAAATCTTAACATTCAAGAAATATTTTTTTCCTTGAAAGTGGAGACCTTGTCTTATTTTTTTATCTGGCCCAGCCACCCAACATTCTATATAAGTACACATTCGTACATTCATGCACATGCACAAACAAAACTAAAATATTAATTTATTTCACATATCAAAGTCATGCACTAGCAGTTATGGTGTTCCTGTAATCCTAGCAACTCAGGAGACTGAGGCAGGAGGAATACAAGTTTGAGGCCAGCCTCAGCAACTTAGTGAGACCCTGTCTTAAAAGTTTAAAAAAATTAGAAAAAGGCTAAGGATGTGACTCAGTAGTTAAGCACCTCTGGGTTCAATCCTAGTTACACACACACAAAAAAAGTCACATACTTTGGAGGTAAGATTATGGAAGTCCATGAACTCATGATGCTCTCATGACAGTTACAATAATATGAGATTCTTTGAATACATTATTCACATTAACTGGACATATCCTTAATAGTATAACTTCAAAATGATGTTGGAAATTGAAAGCACTCCGGACGTGGGAACTCACATAAGAGATTTTATTAAGCAGGCAAGCAGGGTGTCTGCCCTGAAGGGTGAGAGAGAGAGAGAGAGAGAGAATTGTAGGGGAGCTATTCTTAATTAGTGGAATTTCATGGACTGATAACAGTTGGACCAATGGCTGAGGAGGAGTTTCACATGTCGTAAAATGGTGTGTGTGGGGAGAGGGGCAGAATAATGGCGGCAGGAAAATGGCAGATCTGATGCCAATAGAAATTTCATCTGTTTCTTTTATACATTTCTCTAAGCGATAATTGCAATAGTTTAAATACTTTCAGATAGATTCTCAGTATAAATATTTGAAATTGCTTTTGTCTTTTATTAACTTGAACATTGAAATGGACTTCTGTGTTGCATTGTTCAGATTTTAAACAAGCAGATAAAGACAAATAACATAATGAAATGTGGTTATAGTTTTCTTTTAGTTACTTTCAGATTTAGTATTTACTTTCTCAAATCCTTTATATGTTTTTCTTCTTATCTTGACATTATGATCTTGTATGTTCTGTGTTTTTCTTGGTTTCTATGGAAATAGAGATTTACTCATACTCCTGTGTTTGTGTTTGCATTTGGTTTGATGGAAAAGGGCAATAAGCAGATCTTCTGGATGTGTTAGGACAAGACATTAGGTTTATTTCTCTTTTTAGTATAGTCTTCCCCAGATATCGGTTGTGCTAAATATGAGCTAAATTAAATAAATGAAAAATCCTCATGGTGATTACTGCTAATAAAAAAAATTCTGGTTGCTCTAAACAGAGAAAAACAGGCAGGTAGCTGCTTACCAACTCAAATTCTAAAAATTAGTAGAACTATATTTTCCCTGAAGAGCTATAAGGTATTTACAGAAACTAATTTGGAGGGCAAAAAATAGGACCATTATAGTAGTAGTTTTTTGGATTGATTCTTGTATTCAGTTACTAGTGAGTTCTACTTTTTCTAATTTTGTGGTACTGGTGATGTAACCCATGGCCTTGCACATGCTACGCTAGTACTCTACCACTGAGCTATAGCCCCAGCCACTAGTGGGTTGTTCCAATGGCCCTTTGTTCGATGGAATTTTTCAGTCATATGTAAACTGACTCTCCAGATTCATTTTGGCTCCTGGTATCTATCTACTAGTTTCCTCCAGAAATTTTAGCTCAGCATAGGCTTAGTCAGTAGATTGTTTCTGGGTAAGTCTCTGGGGTTTTCGTAGGTTAGGATTTGGGGTGGAAATTAGCTTTATCTTCTGTAAAGAGATAATTTGACAAGACTGACTGCCTCTATCACAAAGGAAGTTAAAATTAATTAGGAGAAGCAATTTTAAAATAATAAAATACTGAGAGAATCCTTTCAAAGCCTTCTCTTGATGTAGAGTAAACCAATTGAATTAGGTTTGGTTCAGAGTTTTTATTTTGGTACCTCAATGAGCTTTCTTCCATTAAATTTTATAAAATGGGATAGAACAATTTTCTAGAATTAAGCACACCAAAGGATTACATTATAAGCCTATTCCTAATTATTGCTTCTGAAATTAAGTCAGTTCCTTGCCTTTATTAATTTGTGAAACTAAAACTTCAACTTGTAAGTTCTTGAGGTGACCAAAAGCAGTGATTTCACTTGTAGAAGTTCTTAGCCTCCCCAAAATAGTTGCCTAAGGAAAGGGAACTATCTGAGATAATTGTATAGAACTCTGCTAAATGATAAGAAATTCCATGCAGCTGCCAAAATGACCAAGATGGGCTAGCAAAGTTAGCATACATATGAAATATGGAGATATTTACCAGCAGAATGGAAAAATGCTGCATTCTATGACAGTAACAGTGGTCATAAACTCCAACAGAATTAAAAAGATATGGAGCACTTCTGAATACTTGTAGCTGATATGGTTGACTTTGACCCTGACAAGGCTGTATTAATCCTGTGACGATAAAATTGCACTGGTGCCATCATAAGATAAGAACAGGTAACAGGAAGACCAGGGAGGGTGTAAATTTCCAGAGGAAGCAATGCCCATTGGCAAACGTGGAGTGAGTATCTGGATGGGCAATCATAAACAAGTACAAGAAATTATTTACAAGTGCAACTTTTCTCCAAATCATGGGACAATCTCCTCCCATTTTAACTGGAATGGGATGAGAACACTGTTTCCTTTTTTTTTTTTGAGGGAGATTAGCTAAAGGCACCTGTGTTGAGCTGATTTTGCCCCATTTAAAGCAATAGAAAAGAGAAAAGGTAAAGTTTTATTTTAAAAGTTCAGATGAAATTTATAAGAAGCAAATAAATAGAAACACATTTTCAGTGGCTTATAAAGTATCATTAAGGACTCTTCAGCAAAGGCTCTCCAAGCAAACTAAAGCAATTAAGAAAGAGATCCTAACCATTAAGCAAAATAAACCAGACTCAGAAAGATGAGAGTAACACGTTTTTCCTCATATGTGAAATCTGGGGGAAAATAAGAAGAGGACATGAAAATAATAAGGACACTACAAAAGAACATGGAGGGGATTCAAGGAGGGGGAGGGGAAAGCAAACAAGAGGAATGAGGGATAGATATGATTAAAATATGTTATTTGAATGTGTTATGCCACAAGGAAATGAATTATTTCTTATAATTAAAATGTACTAGTAAAAAAAAAACTTTAAAATTAAAAAGAGATAGCCAATCAAATACAAAGCACCTGTCTTGAAACCTCTGAAAGATTTTCTTTCACAGGCTGTAGTCCTGAGGAGGCAGTACCACAAATATTCACAAGAAAAGATTTTTGTTCCTTTACTCCAGGGATTGTCAACCTTTTTCTGGAAAGTAGATTTCATAGGACTATACAGTCTCTGTCCCCAACTACTCTATCTATTCTCCTGCAGTGGCGTAGAAGCAGCCATAAACAAGGCATAAACAAACAGTAATTGTGTCCCAATAAAACTTTATTTACAAAAATAAGCTGTGGTGGGATTTGGCCTAGGCTGCAGCTAGCTGACCTCTGACATAAAACCAAAGTCCTGGGAATAATATGCTATAACCAGGCAATGACACACTCGGGATATAACCCAGTTTTACCATATACACGAACAAATAAACCTTCCCTTAGCTCTTTCATCCTCCTGCACTTGGTTCTTGTTTCATAGCCTAAAGGCAGTTTTAGAAAACTCCATGTACAATGCTGAACTAAGGGGAACAATGTAACTCTAAAAAAAAAAAAATGCCTCTTTTAAATTTTTTCTTGAAGTGGCCTAATTAAATGAAGGATGAAGGACATACCAAGTGCTTTTGCTGGAAATGCAAACTCAATCCTTTCTCAGGGACTGTGAGTAGCATTCCATTCAATATCAGTTGAGTTTCAGGGATCTTCATAAGGTTCTACAAGAACTTTGGATGCAAAGAGACTTTTCATATACATGCCTTTATTTCAATTTGACCCATCCTCATTTACCTGCTCCAAGTGCATCTGACCTCGAAATGTGGTGGTGCAGTCAGAAAAGCGTGAGAATGAATTTCAGCTCTAAAAGATGATTACTTATCCTTTAAGTTGTTTGTGCCTCAGTTTCCTCATCTGCAGAATAGGAATGATTGTATCCATTTCAAAGAATTGTGACAATTAATATGAAGTATGTGAAGCACACAGAGCTCAGTGCTTAGAAATTATACATCTATAATGTAATGTATCTGTTATTAGCTATAGATACCTGTATATATAGCTATATGTAATATACTATATATGCTAAGATTTGTTACGTTATATATTATATTACATGTATGTGAGAGATAATGTGTGTGTACTTATGTATATGTATATATGTATATATACACATTTGTATATAATTTCTGAGATAGACCTCTGAGTTAACGCTTTCATATATATAAACTTTCATATGAGTTAGCTTAGAGCTCTATTTAATTTCATTCTTACTTTTCTTTGACCTCTGTAACAATTGGCAATGACTCAGACAACCAAACTATTAGAATATTTACAAAGTCACTGGGTGATGATGTTATTCTATACTCCTGAAGTAATGGGCCAAGATGAACCAGGTTATGGGTGTGTCTAAAATAAACATGAACATTTACAATGTGCTCCTCATGCCTGGTTTGGGGTCCTGTCTAGGACTACCTGGTGTGAGCCTACATGAACAGCTTCTTTTAAGAACTGTGAACTGTAAGATACTTTGACCAGAGCTTCCCTGGTCAAAGTCATCTTTCAAATGTTCCTGCAGTTTATACCTGGAGAAAAAAAAATCCATGAATCCCACAGAGGGAGGATAAGAAAGGTTGTTTTTGATCTCACTATCCTTTGCCCATGGATATCTTTTTGCTGATGTTCTTCCACTGTCTCTTTTGCTGTAATAAATCTTGGCCATGAATATACCTTTATATTGTGTCATGTGCATCTTTCCAGTGAATCATTGAATTTGAGAGTGGTTGTAGTACCCCTGAGATGAGAGATTTATTGATCAATCTAACATCTGTCTATCTACTTATCTATCATCTATCCACACATATGTTTTCTTCTTTTCTGCTCTGAAAATCCACAAAGTGGTGAAGTAATAAGCAGTTTTCTTCTAGAACCCTAATTTATTGAAAATTCAGGGAGGTACTCCTACAAATATTAAACCTCTTTGCCTAGAGCATATAGTAATAACAGTAATAGATTAGGAGTGTATAAATCTGGCATCAGCAACAGATAGAAACTGGGGATAAAAGGGCTAAAATAACAAGAAAAAGATACTGCCCTACATTGTGTGAAAGGAGTTTTTAGAAAGTTTAGAGACAAGCTAGGTATGATCTCATGGCCAGAAACTATGAAAGTAGAAGATGGCTCAAAAGGGTTAGCAAATTATGAAAATTGTAAATTATACAAATAAAAAAGGAAGAAAAGGAAGCCAGAATGGTTGAGCTTAGATCAAGAGAACATGAAAAGAACAGATGGAGTGAGACTGGTGGTGGTAGCACATAATGAAGGCTGTGTTCAATGAGTGCTTGGATTTTCATGAGGATTAAAGTCCAGAATAAGTACAAGCTTATATACAGTGCCAAAGACAAGAAAAACAGCTTTTTCTCCTATGTTCACAGATGCAAGATGAAAAGGGCTAGGCCCTCTGCATGGGGCAGATGGTCTGATTTTAGCAGATAACAGAGAATGGGTCTCCCCTATGTCAGCTCTCTTGTCACCTGCTTTATGAAGGCAAATGAAGTTCTGTAAACTGTAAAGTATATAGCAGACATAAGAGGAAGAGAATGATTAATTGGTGAGCAAAAACTGATACAGAAAATCTGGAGCTGGAATTACTGGCAACACTGGCTATGTCAGGGAAAATACATTAGGGAAACATTGCAAATAGATTATACATTGCTGTTCAGAAAATAATGAAAAGGTGTCCCACTTGTTCTCTGCTGATGACCTTGGCCCCTCTTCAAATAATACTTACATCAACCCCCTATCTCCAGATCTATGTGGACCCACCCTAACTTCATTTCTTGTACCTCAGGAGACAAGAAATTTTTCTTTCTATTCTATTGGCAATATGCTTTTTTCCCTCAGTTTGTTTTATTCATTTATTCATCAATTCGCTTATTCATTCAATACATATATGTATCTCCCAGGCATTGTGACAAACAAGATAGACAAGGATCACTTTCTCATAGAAATTACCTTTCTGTGGAGAAAAAAAGACAGTGGATAAGAAAAGAAATAAATATACAATATAATTTCACATTGTGGTAAATATTATGAAAGAAATAAAGTAAGAAGATGTATGAAAGCACTGTGGAGTTGATGGGCTACTTTAGATATGCTGATCTGGAAAGGTCCATTTTAGGAAGTGACATTTGAACTGAAATTCAAGGAGATAAATATGTGAAGAAGAGCAATCACAAATGGCACAGGCCATGAGTGGAAATGAACTTGACATTAGAGAAACAGAAAGAAGGCCAGTACATTCATGCGAAGGCATGGGAGAATGATACAATATGAGGTTGAAGAAGTTAGTAGAGGCCATATCAGATAGGGCTCTGCAGACCAGGTAATGTGAATTTTATTCAAAGTACTTTAGAAAAACATTGAAGTTGAGATTTTTTTAAAGATGATTTTAATCCCTATACAGAAAATGAATTATGAGGGAGTGCAAAAATAAAAACAGGCAGGCTAATTAGGAAGTTTTTCATTCTAAGTCTGAGACATGGAGAACCTGGATGAGAGTGAATACTTATATACAGTGGTTAAATTTGGATTTGGATTTTACTTTCGAAATGGAATGAGCAAGACTTGATAATAGATTGCATGTCTTCTAGATTTTTGACTGGAGCAACTGAAAAACTGGAAGGATGAGGTGTTTTGTTTTGCTTTGGTTTGGTTTAGTTTTTCAATACTGAGGATAGAATCCAGGGCCTCACACATGCTAGTCAAGTGTTCAGCCACTGAGCTACTTCTGCAGTCATTTTCATTCTATTTTACTTTATTTTGAGGGCTTTGCAAGGTTGCAGACTAGTCTTAAACTTGTGATCCTCTTCCCTCACCTCCTGAGTCACTGGAATTACATGCATGTGCCACCACACTTGACCTAAGGTTGGTAATTCATGATATGGGAGAGATAGTGGCTTGAGAGTAGTGTGAGGAAAAAAGAAGGGGTTTGGGAGGATAAAATAAGTGTAAAGTCCTAGATGTCCTCAATTTCTTTTTCTGTTGTGCTTTTAACTTCTATTTCTCTGATATCTCTGTGATTGTTAATTTTGGGTGTCAAATTGGTTAGACAGAGGGATGCCTAGGGGATTGGTAAACAATTCCTTCTGTGTCTGTGACAGTGTTTCCATAAAAGATTGGCAGGTAGGTCAGCAAACTAAGAGGGTAACACCACCCTGAATGTGGATGGGCACCATTCAATTGACTAGGCTGGATGGAACAAAAGGGAAGTAGGAGGAAATGCTCTATTGCTTTCTCTTTCTCTTTCTGGCTCTTCTTTCTGGAGTAAATATGTTTTCTGCTACTGCTGCCCTTGGACATTACACTGTAACTTTGGAGATGGTGTGAACAGAACTTGATAACTTCCGAATTCAGATTCTGTGATTTGCACCAATGCCCCTGCCATAGGGGATCTGGGACCCTTGGCCTTGAACTGAGGGCTGTATCATTGACCTTCCTGGTTCCAAAGCTTCCGATTTCTTGGACTGAACCATGCTAATAACCATCAAGAAACTTTTCGCCCTTTGTGATCATATGAGCCTGTCCAATAAATCCATACACACACACACACACACACACACACACACACACACACACACAAATATATACATATATGTGAATATTTTGGTTCTGTTTTTCTGGAGAACCCTGGCTAATGAAATCACTTTCCACTCTTAGCCTTTAAGCATGCTTAAGTCTTTTCTATCCTAACTCTCCTAATCTTCCCTTAACTCTGTTTCTCTTTCATAGTATTGCTCACCTATTCTCCTTTCTTTCAGCAATAATTCCTTAAAAGATTAACCAACTTATTCTTCTTACTCCCTCTCACACCATTTCTTCATCCACCATTGCAATCTTAAGTATGATACAAAAGTACCCAAAGGACTGGGGTTGTGACTCAGTGGTAGAGTGCTTGCCTAGCATGTGTGAGGCATAGGTTATGATCCTTACCACCACAGAAAAAATAAAGTCATGTTGTCCATCTAAAACTACAAAAAAAATGTTTAAAAGCATATAAAAATGACTATTGTTTACTAATATAAACAATAATATATTACTAATACAATGGTTTCTTTGGAACTCTAATATATAAACATAAGATGCTAATGCCAAGTTTACAGGTGCACTCCACTTAACTCTTTCTTGTGCTACTGCCATAGATGACACTCCATACTCCAGCAACAGCTGCCTTGTAGGTATCTTTGAATGCTCCAAAGAAGGCTGAATGATGTCCTACTATACCAGTGCAGACAAACCATGCAAAAGGCATCCACATGCACCAAATATTAAAAGATAACCATCAGCAGGGTTTTGACCATTTGAATCTCTGTCAACTCTCAGTAGTTCAGTTCTGTTAAAGAAGCTTCCTCTTTTTCTAAAACATAACAGTCCATCCTCCTGTGTAGGTACCAAGATGATCCTCAAAGATGACATTATGATCACTTGCTATTGCTTTGCTCATAGTCAAGCTGTGTGTTTGTTCAAATGTCAGAGAAAGGTTAAGGAGGGATATTTATCAAGGTGCAAAATATTTTGTCAGGTAGACCTAGGGAAATCAAGTTTTTAAAAGTTAGAAGCCACACAATTAATTCACTTTATCAAAAGTTATACAAGAGTAGGGGAAGTAATAAATTACTCTATTGAAAAATCACTGTATTAAATGCCATTCAGTTTTTCTGATTCAAGTGGTTTTTACATGAATTTTTCTTTCATATCAACTTTTAATGTATCTTTGTTCAGTGGTAATATAAGAGCTCACAAAGTTTATCTGAAGCTCAATTATTGCTGATTGAAAGTTTTAGAGTAATGACTTTTCCCACATAATGTTAATTATTTCTATAATATAATTATGCATTTTGATTTAGGAATTTTAATGAATATTTAAAAGAGAGATGTGAGTTGGAAGTTCATTAGCTATCTAGCTTTCAAGGGCTTGTTCATGGGAGGTAGAAACTGAGCATACAGTTGAAAGAACATTGTCCTGGGGGCAGGACATGTGGGCTCTATCACCTAGGATCTGTTTTTTTCCTGGGCTTCCTCCGCTAAATTTTTCTAGGTTTCCATTTTCTCATCTGACAAATGGCGAAAATAATACTTGTCCTATATTCCTTGTGGAATGGATTTTCAGAGACAGTTACAATTTCAAATATTCGAACTCCTTGACAGGGCATTTGTCTCAATTTTTGGTTCACAAAACCCAGTTACATCAAGTGTATGTTGCATAACTAAGGTTGTAGGGAGCTAGAAGCTACAATTCAGTCTGACTTTTATGTTTCTCATTTTATGTGTAATTATTGTTCTCTTTGCCTTTATGGCTTTTAGGTTTAAGATAAGAAGCTCCAAAGCATCAGAGTTGAAAGAGCAACCATTCACATCCCATATTAACCTTCATTTTGTCATTCCTTTTGCATTTTTCCTGAAAAATATGACAGTTTTCAATTCTCACAGAGACTGAAGGGATGGTGGGGGAGTTGTGGACTTATAGATCATTTTTAGAGCTGCAAACACCAATCCCTTGCGTTCAGTTCACTGAAAAGAAATCCTGACATGATTCATCACAGGTACCTATCCTGTGTCCTTTGTAGAGGAAGAAGAGTTAACTAGAAGAAAACAGAGTCAGGGGTCATTGGAAGAGATTTTTAAAGGGCATGAATAGTGACCAGCTGGTTAGTGTTAGGGTTTGTTCAGATATAGTAAGGAAAAATAGAGCAGTTTTAAATCTCAAGAATACACAGAACCTGAAAACAAGAACCAAACTAGGAAACCAAGGATCGAATGAAAAATTAAGGGTAGCAAGATAAAGTCCTGTTTGGAGAGGCAGTAATGCCACTATGACCTCCTAATTTAATTTTGAAATATCAAACAAAAGATTTTGATCTCTACAAATGCATTTCTGAAACAGAGCCTGAAATCAGGATAGTGTCATGAAATTTTCTAATTTTCGGTGGCTTCAAACTTCATAGGCTTCTATAGCTACAGGATAAGAAACAGCTGTTAGAATGAGCTGAAGGATAGCAGAAGGTAGAAAATGAATGAGTGGGGGCTTGAAAGAAATAACTTAAAGGTCGTTGAGGTCCAATTTTAGAGAATAAGATTAACTGAATGCAAGAAAACTACACTGGCATTTGGAGGTAAGTAGAAATTTCTCATTGCAACAAAGGTATTCCTCTAAATAGGATAAGCACTTGGTGGTGGTAACAATGTCAAATACTGTTTTAATATCCTTCAGGACACCTAGGGCAAATAGAACATGGTAGAAGTTCACTAGTGACTGGATAAGGGTTTTATTTTTATCAGCTGTATGATTTCTTTACTCAACGAACATATTTATTGAGACCTATGCTCAATATAATATAAATAGAGAGATGAAAATGACACTGTCACTTGCCCTTGAACTTCTCAGACATAAACAATAACAAAATTGTGATTCACATGCAGGGACTTTAATCTTTGAAAATAGGCAGAAACAAACAACACCAACAAGATGACTAAGTTAAAAATAAATGAGAAGTTGTCTCTGACACTTTTGTCAGATAGTTATCTTAGAATTCTGTATTTCAAAAAATCATATTACTTTTCTTATCTCTGTGGAAGATAGATACAGTGCTGCATCTGAATTTTCTTAAAAATCCAAAGTTTACTCTGACTGTGTTTTGCCGCATGAATCTCTAGAGTAAGAATACTTTGCTCTTTGTAATAATAGTTGTTTGACTTGCTATAAGAAAAAGATCTGCTTGAATGTTTTTTTCATTGATTTTGTCTTTTCCCACACCTTCAATTTGTGATGAGATATGAATTATATAGCTTATATTGCACCAAAATGGACAGTGCTGGCAATCTGATTTATATACACAAGATTGTTTCCATTGACAAAACAAATAGGGTAATAGAATCATAAGGCTAGGAGAAAATTCAGAATGTTATCAATTTGCCCTAGCTATAGTCCATAACTATTCAAAAGATGGATGAATCTAACCATTTTAAGGTTATTCAATGATTCACTAAAGGATTTCCAGTTCCCTTTTCTTATCTGTGCCTAACATTTGCTGCTGACTTCATCAATTATATAGCTAAGTAAACTACTTAAAGTCAAAATTTTTTTCTTATGGTGCAACAGCATGTGTTTAAGTACATGGGATATAATAGAGTATGAAAAGGTAGCAATTTCCCATTTTTGAAGATGGTTTTTAGAATTTGCAACTCTAAAGAAAACCAACTCTCTCTCAGACCAAGCTTGGATGATCATACTTTTTACTTAATACCCATCAGTTAGTCTCAAGAGATGATGAAGTAACAGCTACTTAGATTAAGATTCTTCTGCCAAGTTACTATAATAGAGTATCATTATCACACTATGTGGTCCAGGATCAAGAGCATCAAAATCAAACTGCAAAAAAGTATGATCATGAATTAGGCCAAAGTACCAGTTTATTGGGAAGAGAAGTTAGGAATCAAGGAATAGTAAGTGGGATGTAAGGCAATAGAGACACATCCCCAAGTTTAAATTAAGACAGGTGGGAATCCGAAAGTGAGAACACTAGAGAAGCAGATCATCAATACAAAAAAGGTGTGTGAAGCTGCTGCTGGTGTTGGTGGTGACGGAGGTGATGGTAAGTTATTTCTTCTATCTTGACTTTACGTTTTAGATTAACCTCAGCATACTAAGAATATTTAACTAGGATTTCTCCTTGCAGAGTTTAAGCATATTCTAAAGTGGCAAGATCCCTGATTTCTGATCTGTTAGAAAATTTACAAGTTTATTCATGAAAGACATATACATTTCCTACAATTAATTGTGGTGAAGTATAAAGTCTAGGGTGATTCAGCACCAGTCTCTAGACCTAACCATGGTTATGTCTATGCTATGTTTAACAGAATAATTATTTTAAATGACTTAGTCGCTAGAGTTTTCTAACTCTCTAGAATTTTGGCATTCTACAATTCAGATATCTAAAGTGTATCCTGAGAATTATAACTCAGCAAATCAAATACAATTTAATATAGTACAGCAATGACAGTTAAAATGTTTATATCACCAATCAGAAAGGTGAAAATTAGGCCATTTTAAATTGACACCAGAAATGTAAAAAGGAAAATTAACTCAGTTAATCAGTGGACTAAAGAGTCAAATCCAGAGGATAGATGTTGAGGACTGGACATTAAAATACGAAAAAAAAAAAAAAAAAAAAAAAAGTTAAACTTTGACCTTGCATTTAGAACGCATTTTAGTGGATTAGCTTCCAAAACATGATTAAAATGTTCATGGTTCTAAAATATCTAAAGGTTTTAAATAAATATCTCTTTACTT